>NW_026694521.1:0-650662 GCF_021218885.2 Marmota monax | reverse complement strand
ACCATCTCTTCAAAATATCCTCGGTAAAACATTACAGGAAGAGGAAATGGAAAATAACAATGAAAACCAACAGTGGGAGGTAGGACAGTAAAGGGGGGAAAAATAATCAAAGAGGAAAACAAACCATGTTTAGTAACATAAATAAACAAATATGGCTGGAAGAACAACCCATATCTCAATAATAACCCTAAATGTGTAGTCAATTTATACTACAGTAATTTATAATTTAATAAATGTCAATTGGAATAAACATAAAATATATTTAACTGTTAATTTATGAAGTATTGATTGGTTTGTTCATGCCCCTAGATTAGTTTGATACTCTCCAGAAAAAAAGAGCACATACATTCTAATTAATGCTATGATCTGGTTTAGTTTTGAGTGAGATAATGAACAATAGAACTTTGACTTCTGTCAAGATGCATGTTAGGTTTTTAAAAATATTTTGTTTCTCAAGGAATGGTAATTAGCAAAGCATGTTAAATTTTGAGAGTTAATTATTACAATAGGTGCTATAGAATATATCAGAAATCATGGTTTCATGAAGAAATTTAAACTACATAATTAATATGTGTTTTAGAATTTATCTTTTCCAAAGGTTTAAAAAAAGAACTTCAGTAAATGAAAATTTATTTAAAAGCTGTGTTCATTCCTTGCATCTTCTCAGTGTGATATTCGAACCTCTCGCTCATTAAGAACCCACCTGTACTGTGGTATTAAATGAAAGGAATAGAAAAACCTATGAAATTGGAGACAAAATTTAAAGAGTGAAAAAGCACAGCAAGTAGCAATGCTTGTACTTTTGGGTAACAAATTGGAAAACATTAGATAGACTATAAAATGTTAAAAAAGAAAAGATAAAATACACAAAAACCTGTTTGGGCATTTTTCCAACTGATTTTTTGATAACTAGTCATGATATTGCAGAGAGGGGTAAGAAAAAAGAGGACTGTGTTTTCTGTCACCATAACAAATAATTGAGATTTATAAAAACTTATACATTTATAAAAAGCAATTTGTAAAAAGCAAAGTTTTCTTTGACACAGTTTCAGAAATTTTAGTCTATGATCCATTGACTGTTGCTTTTGGGCCATTGATGAATCATCACTCGAGGGCAGGTAACATGTCACAGAACAAAACCACTAAACTCAAGGGCAGAAAGTGAAAAAGAGTAAGAAAGGTGGCTCGGATCCCCCTATCCTCAAGGAGAACATGCCCACAATAAAACAAGTTCCCCTAATAGGACCTACCTCTTAAAATTTTCACAACCTCTCAATAATGCCACCCAAGGAGTAAGCCTTTAACAAATGAGACCTTGGAGGACATTCCAGATGCAAATTATAGCCAGCTCCAAAAAGATCTATATTTATTTCAATTAACTCACTGAGTTAATGATAAATCAATGAAATGGAAAAAAAAGACATGTATTTATTTTATATTCTGATTTTAGCAAGCCAATTGATCCTCTACTACATTATCTTTATGAACCAGATGGAGAAATTTGGGTCAAAATACAATTTTTACATTTTTAAATGATTGAAAACTATGTCTAGATGACAGTTGGTTAATAGATTCATAAAAGCTTTTATAACAAACAATTTTCTTTTGTTTATATTATCTCAGAAGAGTAATAATGTTTGGTATTTCATAGTTCTCAAGGGGCTTACAGGTAAAACACCTTCCTCAATCTAGTTAAAGTCTTGTGCTGGGACAATGGGATTATCTTAGCTAACTAGATGTGGAAGTCAAGATTTAAATGGGGTAAGTGATTTATCTAAGGACACATATGTAATTTGGATGACACAGAGCTAAGAGGGATAAATAGTATGATGGAAAAAAAATAAAAATTCAAAAACATTTTCAAAGTGTCAGCATAAGGCAAATCTGTAGGATAAAATTAAATTAACTATTAAGGTACACAGTAAACTACATTTAGTTATTTTGGCATTTATCTCAGTTTGTTATTATAAATGTGTTGCTGTGACTATTTTGTCAATATCTGACTCTCAGAGACTCTCTGGTCCATGTAATTAGAGGGATGCATCTGTGCTCAACAGTCATCTCCAGAACCTGGGGGTGGTCCTTGGTACTGGTGGTTCCTCAACAAATAATTAAATGAATTCAGCAAAAAGTTTAAAAATATCAAATATAATTTTCAAATTTCAAAATCTTTCTTGAGAGCTCTATACTAAGAAAAAAAGAGAAAATATTAAAAAGTCTATTGTAATCAGACCATGCTGCTACCATGTGAGATTTTAGATTCCACTCATGAAAGCAGAGTAACAGAAACGCAGATACTGTGTGGATGGGTATAATTTTTGGAAATTATTGAAACAGATTCTAGACATTTAATCTGAACATGTCTTTAATTGAAATATTTTAAAAAATATTTGCAAGAAGGTAAAATATAATCACATTTTTATTGGATAGTTTCAAAGTGAGATGAACGTTAATGGTGAATAGTCTAAGAAAGCAAGTTTCTTCACTACAGAAATAAAAATACTATACAACATAAAAATATAACAACTCAACATTAAATAAGATAGTCTTATGGAAAAGGAAATCTGAGTTACTAAGTAATATTTAAGCATATCTGGATAAACTTGCCAAAGTCATATTCGCACAAATTGATTTTTTTGCATGGAAATTCATTAGATGCTACTATATTAAAACAATCTCTTTTAAACAATCATAATGTTCTTGAATATACAGTTAGTAAAAAGGACACATACACCACTATAAAACTCTATACTAAGTATTTTTTTTTCCATTTTAATTTATTGACTTGATTTTTGACGCCAGCAATTACTCTTAAAACACAAAAGATCTGATTTAGCTTTTATAATTATTGCCAACTTTAAAAATATTAAGGTTTAAACAAAAAGGAATTATATGTTTGTCAAGCAAAATTTTCAAAAGTATTCAAAATATATATGCATCAATTTATTTGGTAGCACTAATATCGGATAAAATAGGCTTCAAATGAAAATGAAGAAAATATGCCTAATTTTCAAAAGGATACTCTTCTCCATGTTTATAAATTTCTAAGGGAATTTTGGGGATTTAAGAGAGTTATTTCTGTTAGGTTTTGGCATAAAAGTGGGACCTTTTTACAATACTCGTGATGTTAGCTTTTACTTTACTTTTCAGAACCATAATTCCCTTGTAGTTGTAAGACTATCCTTTGTGAGATTCTTCCTAAAGTATATCTGAAAAGCTAAATGTGTCCTGCTGTGCTGCATGTGCTAATTTCCAGTATATTCTAGTGCCTTCCTGTTGGTAATCACCAGCAGACAACCACCTGTGGAAGAGCATCACTATGTTTATGTATAAATAAAAAAGGCAATTTGTGTACTTACTCATTCTTCTCTCAAAAGATAGTGTTTTACTTCTGTTGTTCAATGTATTTTGAACACGTAATGTTCTGTAAATCTAAAGCAAGGTTAAAAAGAAAATTAAACAAGATTCTTCTGGCAGCATTGCAAGTTAGTACCATACACACCTGGCATATAGTTCTCAAAGTAAAGTGCTTGTATGGGAAAGAACTGCTTGATAAGCAACAGAACTAAAAAAAAAGACCAGCAGATGACAGTGCATTGAAAATTAGATAAAAGCTTGCAACATGATATTGAAGAAAGAAATGGAGAAGTAATGAGATGAGACAGAGCAAAGGGAAAATCAGCCAGAACACAGAGGGGGAAAAAAAAAAGCTAACTGTGATGTCTATTACAGTGTCAAATCACTTCCCAAGAAGTAGTAGAAACTCTATGCCCCGAATACATTCAAAACTAGAATAGGAAATGAGATTGAGACTACAAAGTGGTGGCAAAAGTTTAATGACCGAGGAACAAGACGATAAGGGAAAGAAACAAATACAAACTTAGGAAGTTGGGTTTGGAACATGATAATTTGTTAAACTCTTTTCTCATTAACAAGAATAATAATGAGGATTATAATATTTTACATTTATGGAAGAATTTTTTTAATTATTAAAAGCTTCACATACATGTTAAGAATACTAATATTTATAGTTCAGCCTTTGAAAAAACTTTTGTCCCCACTGATACCTGGATTGCAGATTGGTAGAACCAGAGCAAAAGAGTCAGTTGACCTTTGTCCCGGCTCTGACCCATGGATACTCTGGGATAATAGATGCATGATTTGGTTGTTTTTTTCCTTTTTGATTTTGTATTGAACCCAGGGGTGATTTACTACTGAGCTACATCTCCAGTTCTTTTTATTTTTTATTTTGAGACAGGGTCTCATGAAGTTGCTGAAGGTCTAAGTTTCTGAGGCCAGCCTCCAATTTGTGATCCTCCTACTTTCCTCCGCCTAATGAGTCGCTGGGATTACAGGTAAGTTCTACTGCCCCTGGCAGTATATTTTGTTCTAAGATACTTAAGTTTCTGAGCAATAAAAACATATTCAGGCATTAATACTTTAAGCAAGATAATGCCACTTAAAAGATTTTAGCAAGGCTATGAACTTATTATAGACTGAGTTGCAATAAATGATGGCAAGAACATCTTGCTCTTCTACCTGCTCATCTATTAGTACTTTCATAACCTAAGACTTTTCCCATAGCATATCTTTGTTTTCCATCTCCAGTTAAGTTGGCACTGGAGCTTCTCCATTCCGCATTTCATTGTTATTTGTTTTGTTTAATTTTGCTTTAGCTTTTGGGGGAGAAAAAATCAGTAAAATGATTGATTCCAATTTTATTTTTAAAATGTATTGACTTTTTTAAACAAAGTATAGTAATAGTAATTAGAAATAGTTATCAGAAGTAATTTAGGAAAAATCTCAAGTTTTATCTTTGTCCTAAATATTATCTAAATTTCCTATTAAATTATCTGTTTAAAAAAATGCCACCTATGAAAAGCCCAAAGCTGATATGATAGTCATTGGAGAAAAATAGAAGCTCTGAGGTCAGGAACACAGCAAGGATGCTCACTCTTGCCATCTGTATTCAGAGGAGTAGTGGAAATGCAAACCAGAGAAATTTGGGAAGAAAAAGAAATAGAATGCATCAAAATAAAACAGAAAGAGGTGCATTTGTGCTGTGTGTAGTGGTATGATTTTTTTTTATTAGTTTTTATTAGTTATACGTGACAGTGGAATGCACTATGATACGTCATACATACATGGAGTATAGTTTCTCATTTTTCTGGTTGCACATGATATAGAATCCTACTGATCATGCAGTCACACATGTACACAGGGTAATAATGATACCGCCGGTGATCGGTGATGAATCCTGCTTCCTCACATGTTGAAGTTTGAACATTAGAGAAGCACGCTGAGGCAAGCATATAAAGCAGAGTTTATTTAAAAAGGGGCAACACAGAGTTCTCCCAGGAGGGAGAAGGGGGCCATAGCTGGTATCCTGGTATCCCGAGAAGTGAGGCAGTCTGCCTTTTTATTAGTCTTGGGCTTCCTTTGTTCTCCTGCCCTCTTCTCCTTTTTTCTCCTTCCTGCATACATGACTAGGCCCAGGAAATGCTTGGAAGGGTGGGAACCAGCCAGGCTGAAGGGGGAAGGGAAAGATGGGGCAGCCCAGGACACATTAATTAACAACTTTATAACTTCCCCATAGGGAGGGGCAGTTCCTGGCACAGGTTACCTTATCAACAGGTTGGAGCAGGGAGGGGCAGGTTATCTTGATAGGGTGGAGGAAGGGTCCTGAAGGCATTTCAAACCCTCAGAAGGCAGTCTTCAACTTCCGGGACTCATGCAAATTGGCCTCCTTGATCTGACCCGACTCTATTTACCTATCTTTACTGCCTGTATAATTCTGGCTTCAATAATGCCTGATTCATTCTACTATCCTTCCTACCTCCATACCCACTCCTTTCCCTTCACTCCCCTCTACCTAATCTAAAGTAACTTTATTCTTTCTTAGCTCCCCATCCTTATTGTGAGTTAGCATACCCATAATCAGAGAAAACATTTGGCCTTTGGTTTTTTGAGGATTGGCTTATTTTGCTTAACGATATTCTCCAGCTTTATCCATTTACCAGCAAATATCATAATTTCATTCTTTTTCTAAGACTAAATAATATTCCACTGTGTATACATATACACATTTTCTTTATCCATTCATCTGTTGAAGGGCACCTAGGTTGGTTTCATAGTTTAGCTATTGTGAGTTGAGTTACTATAAACATTGATATGGCTGTATCACTGTAATATGCTGATTTTAAGTATTTTGCTTATAAACCAAGGAGTGGGATAGCTGGGTCAAATAGTGGTTGCTTTCCAAGTTTTCTGAGGAATTTCCATATTGCTTTCAATAATGTTGCACCAATTTGCCATTCCACCAGCAATGTATGAGTATACCTTTTACACCACATCCTCATCAACATTTATTGTTGCTTGTATTCTTGATAATTGCCATTCTGACTGGAGTAAGAGGAAATATTAAAGTTGTTTTGGTTTACATTTCTCTAATTGTTAGAGATGTTGAAATATTTTTTCATATATTTGTTGATAGATTGTATTTCTTCTTCTGTGAAATGTCTGTTCAGTTCCTTTTCCCATTTATTGATTGGGTTATTTATTTATTTTGGTGTTTTTGAGTTCTTTATATATCCTGAAGATTAATGCTGTATCTGAGGTGCATGTGGTAAAGGTTTTTTTCCCATTCTGTAAGTGCTCTCTTCATGTTCTTTATTGTCTCCTTTTCTGAGAAAAAGCTTTATAGTTTGAATCCATCCCATTTATTGATTCTTGATTTTACTTCTTGCTTTTTAGGAGTCTTGTTGAGGAATTTGGTTCCTAATCTGACATGATAGATATTTGGGCCTACTTTTTCTTCTATTGGGTGCAGCATGTTTTATATAAAGAAAATCCTTAAAAAACATTAAAATGAATAAGCTAATTTTATAATGTGCAGAATACCAGATCAACACACAAAAAGCAGTTGCGTGTCCATACAGTAATAATGAATTATCTGAAAAGAAAATTAGAGAAAACAATTCCACTTACTGAGATCTGGAACTTAAAGATATACTACCATTCTCATACTGTGACTACATGACTTTAAATAGATCATCGCCCCCACTCAGCTGAAACTCAGGTGGTGGTCTAACACTTGTTCAGGCTGAAAATGCCATAAAGCTAACTTCTTTTTTTTTTTTTTTAGCTTCTGTAGCTTGCTTGCTTGCATGATGCTGAGAAAAGCCCCTGAGTTGTGGGTTTTTTTTTTTTTTTTTGAATCCTTAAATTTCTAAGACACAGGGCAAGAAATTGCTGTTCTCCCACAAAGCACCAGTCTCTAAGGGTGGGAGACAGGCCCTGGCCAGGTAAATAAAGCTCTCTTTTGTTTGAATTGGGACTTATGGTGTTTTCTGAGGAGGCTCCCCATAAGAGTTGTAGGGTTTTTAGTTCTAACAAGAACTAGTGTATGTGAGCAGACCAGAAGATCTGATTGGGAAATGAGACCCGGTAACACTGTGAGATGCACATGAGGAATAGAGAAGATCCTATGATGTCATTTGACCAAGACAAGCATGTGGAAGACGGTGGCTTGAAGAACAAGAGGTGGATTTTTCATTAAATTGCTTACTTAGAATCCAAAATATGTTTTGTGGAGTATTTATGTGGTATGAGGAGTAGATAGTGTTGGTTTTGGTGCCTGTGTATGCACATGTGTGCATGAAGAGGAGGAGATGTTATGAAACATGACAGTTTTTCTACTTTTTTACTTTTGTGTGTGTGTGTGTGTGTGTGTGTGTGTGTGTGTGTGATGCTGGAGATGGAACCCAGGGCCTTGTGCATGCTAGGCAAGCACTTTACCGCTGAGCAATATCACTGCCGTTTCCCACTCCTTTGACTGTGAAAACAAACAAAACAAACAACCCAACAGCAGCAACCCAAAACCCCATAAAGGGTACTTTGAGTTTAGGTGACTGTGACTTTGCTATTCTTACCTAACATCTATGAGATGTTCTTTGTACTATATATAATATTAATAATATCAATGGCAGTGATAATCACTGTTATCTACTGTGTGTTAGTCCTTAGAAGATTTTTCATATTTTATCTAATCCTGATTCTTAATCAGTGAAATAGAAATCTTAGCCCCACTTTTCCATGTGAGGAAATGGAGACTTAGAAATGTTTGGACAAGTTATCTTAAGAACATATTTACTAAATGTAGACCTGGAAATTTGAATAAGGTTTTTAGTAATGACCCAGTATGAAGTGATGGTGATACAAGCATGAACATCTCAAAAGCACAATTTCCCTATGCAGAAAAATACCTTTTATCAAAATATAATATGAGCAAAGGGAAAATAATGAAAATGAAAAAATTTAAGAATGTGTTTGGGAGCCATGTATGAACTATAGACATTGTTTGAGCCATTAAGTCAGGGAAGCTGCTTTTCTGGGAACCCTTGGGTAAAATTCCCCAGTTCCAGAAAGCCCAGATCATTCTGGCACCCTGCCCCAGCTCATAGCTCCAAGTACGAACAAAGCCGCCAGATATGGGCGTCACCTGCCAAGCACCAAACCACCTGTTTATTCCCACTCCTCTCCTGTTTTTTTGTGAAGAAGCTCCCTATAGATTCCCTTTGGTCTATACCACTAAAAATAAAGCAAGCACAGGCTTTTTCTTTGTTAGCAAAGAAAGTTCAATAGAACATTCATAATCAGGCAAAAACAAATTAGGAGTCAGTTATGATTTAGTTCCAGTTCTATTCACAGTCAACTCAAAATGAGTAGTTTATTTCTTCTAGTGGAACAGTTTCAGGAAAAATTCTTAAAATGAAAGTATTTTTTGGTTTTCTTTTTATTTTTGTGCTCCAGTCTCCTTGAAAGATCCTTTAACCCCTGTGCTTGAGCTTTAGACAGGCATACCAGTTAGGTACTGCCAAAAGACTGCTGTGAAACAAGCCACCAGGAGGTGTACAATACATGCTTGTTCTCAGCCTTCCATCAGAGGGTGGCTGGAGTAAACTCGTCTAGCTGAGTCTGGCTTGGCTTGACTGTACACTGCGGTTCAGTCTAGGTCTGCTCCACATGTTTCCAATCTTCTTAAATAATTAGGCTGACCCAGGCTTCTTCATTTTATGACACTTGTCATAGTTGAGGAACTGTACAATGTGCTAACTGTACAAATTGTGGAGAGAAAGAAAAAGAACTGTATGCTGATGTTAGAAGCCCTCTGCTGAAGAGAAGGCATTCTATGTGGACACTGAAGGAGGGGAGAATAAAATTAGCCAGAGGGAAAATAAAGGAATGACATTCCCATTATTGATAATAAAGTGTAAGATTATTTATATTAGCATAGAATAATTTACTGTGTTAGCTGAGAGAGGGTGAATAATTGAATTTTAGCAGAAAAAAAAAAACATGGAAACTACAATCCCAACTTGCAGGAATTATTATTATAGAATTTTTCAAACAGGCAGGTGGGCCCTTCTGGCATGGAGATGACTCATATTAGAAGCAGAGAGTATATTAAATTAGAGGACACTCTATGGCCAACTAGCTGCCTGGGGACTGAATAAATCTTACTGATATGTTTAGTTTACCCTGAAATTTTGTTTTAAAAAGATGTTGAATTAATAATTGGATATAAGACAATTTCACATAGAAACTCAAGTTTTTGATATTGTTGTATCTATACTCCAATAGGACAACAGTGATACATCCTCTGGAAAAAGGGAATGCACAGCTCAAGAGTCCAGACCCCAGAGTTCTGCTTTTCTTTTACCCAGAGGTAGATGGTCAGTTCTTAGTTTCCACTGAGCATGGATGATTTTTTTTTTCTGACAGGAGAGAAATATTTCTGTGTTCTTGATCAAAATTAGACATATGAAATATATACCAAAAGAACCAAGTGTTTCAATTTTTGCAAGTGAAAAAACAATATGGTATTGTTTAAAATGTTTAAATGTTTTAAGAAAAATGGGAGGAGATATATTTGTGAGGACTGTTTCTCTGTTGCAACTGAGATGCAATACTGTATTAGAAGATTCAGATGGTAGGAAGGCATTATTACAAGGATTCCCAAGCTGTACAACCTTTGTTTGTGATTTTTGCTGTTGCACATGGAACATGTTATAATTAGGCAGTATTAAATTTTTTTAAAACTTAGTCACCCAGAGTTGAGAATCTCAAATCCCAGTTCATACTCAAATCTTAATTCAAAAGGTGGTGTTATTTTCCTCTTTGAGCCCTTCTCCCTAATAGAAGCTACCCATGTTGAATTTTTAGTTTATTCAGGCAGGGGAGAAATGCAGCACAGAATGTTCTGAGCAAGGATACTCCACAACCATTTTTGCTATCCTTCTTTCCATAGCATCAGTACCAGGCATGGGAAATGCTGGCTTCTGAGGAAGGACATTGCAAGTCGGACCTACTAGAGCACAAAGAGGTATCTCAAGTTGAACCAAATATCTGTTAAGTGTCTAAAAGATTTGGATAGTCTTGATAAGTGTATGAAATAATGTAGTTTCCATTCAAATTACAAAATGTTTATGTTTCAGCAGCAAATATACTTATGTATAGCCAGAGATAATGCAATGTAAAATCCAGTCAAGACATTAAGCTGGGTGGGATCTGCAGAGAATCGAGGGACATGCATATAGCATACTGAGTTATAGATACGGTAGATTTGGAAAGTGAACCCTCCAAATTTGAGGAATGTCATAAAACTTCCTTAGTGGGGAGAAAAGAGGAAAGCATTTTTAACTCATAAATATTTAAAATTGTATATAGAAAACTTTATAAGACTCAAAGTAATACAGTATTAAGGCCAGGGGGGCAAAAGAACGGTCAGTGTAGGTAATAAGTGATTGGGTCAGAAAGCTGGGGGCTGATTTAAGAGGAAATTAAAATACTAATAACTTCAGTACACTTTCCCTGTTGGTATTTTAAAGAGCTTACCAAGAGTATCCAAATCTTTTAGACACTTAACAGATATTTGGTTCAACTTGAGATATCTCTTTGTGCTCTAGTAGGTCCGACTTGCAATGTACTTCCTCAGAAACCAGTATTGGAAAGAAGGAAAACAAAAATGGTTGTGGAGTATCCTCTTCACCTGTTGCCAAGATTACCAGCCTCCAGGGAATTGTTCCTCCTTGCAAGGATTTGTTAATGGATGCCCCCTGGGCTGCTTCCTTCCTGCCCTTACCAGTGGAAGGCGCCTTTTCCATCTATTGGCCAACCTTTTGGTCAGGTAGACAAAATAAGAAGAGGAGGAGACATGATAAAAAGGAAACCTAAAATATATAAAAGAGGGAGGCAGGACACTCCCAGTCACCCAGGAACACCAACTTGGACCCTCTCCTCTGGGAGGAGTCTCTGTTTGTTTCTCTTTCTGTTTTATCCTTTAAACAAAACTTTTTGCTCTTGCCTTGGCATTTCTTGGTTATTAAAGTCTTCAACACTGGGGGAATGGGACCCAACCTGATTCTCAACACTGGCATCAGTATTGGCATTTTTTTAGTGAAAAATATGAACGTATTTCCTATTGGACCCTGCTATGTTGAAGAGAATTGATCAACTGAAATCATATGGAGTGAAATATATGTATCATTCTATTTTTAAATTCCTATAATTTGAAATTGAAATATCTAATTATGTAACATGTGTATATATATATATATATATGTATATATATGTATATATATATATATACATATACATATATATATATATTTTAGAAATACATGGAGTATAATTTCCCATTCCTGTGGTTGTACATGATGTGGGGTTACACTGATTATGTTTCATATATGAACATAGGAACGTTATATCCAGTTCATTCTACTGTCTTTCCTATTCCCATCCCCCCTTCCCTTTATTCCCCTGTATCTAATCCAATGAACTTTTGTTCTTCCCTCCCCCATCCTTATTGTGTGTTAGCATCTGCATATAAGAGAGAACAGTAGGTCTTTGGTTCTTTGGATTGGCTTGTTTTACTTAGCATGATAGTCTCCAGTTCCATCTATTTACTGGCAAATGGCATAATTTCCTTCTTATTTGTGTCTGAGTAATATTCCATTGTGTATATGGACCACATTTTATTTATTCACTCATCTGTTGAAGGGTACCCAGATTGGTTCCATAGCTTAGCTATTGTGAATTGAGCTGCTATAAATATTGATGTGGCTATGCTTGTATTTTTAATTCAATTCTTACTAGTTTTTTAAAGAATAGTTAAGTGATTTCTAGTTTCATTTTATGAATTTAATGTATTAGAACTATAAGAAGCATTTAGTCTTTGAAAATTTGTCAGATAATGAAAAAATATCTATAAAATAAGTTATTAAATATTGAACTGTTGACTAAAATGTTTCAATATTCTAAACTAAACTTGGAAATCAAACCAGAAATTATTATAAGTTCTTTAAAATAAATTGAGAATGAGCTAGACATAGATTTAGAATAATTTTTGAGTTTCAAAACTTAAAAATGAAATACTTTTATAATCATAAATTTAGTTGAATATTTTTAAAGATCAAAGTCAACTTCTAAATATCTATTTCTGTATAAGAAAAACACCCCTGAGGGTATATAGCAAAACAAACAAACAAAAAGCCACTATAAATTCACTTCAAAAGAAAGATAAAAGCGCTACAAATTCACTTCAATATTCAGATTAAAGCACAAAATCACCTGGAGTAGAGCCATGGCTTGGATACCCTTCTCCAGACATGGCTTTGGGCATGTGCTCAGTCAGAATCCTCATATTTCTCTTAATAGACCCAACTTTATTAATCAAGACTGGCAAGAATTATTATTGGTATATGAAAAGGTGCCCAAGGAGGATCTTAATAAATTTCTAGTATGACTAGAGTATTGAGAGCTTGATTTTGTATTGAAATGCTCTTTTTACATCAGAGCCCTTAACAGTCATTTATAATAACTGATTCTAATGAGATTTTGATCATGGTTCAAGTCTGTTCTCTGATGCAACTATCTTTGCTCCTCTGTATTTACCATATGTCACAAGAACAAAAAACAGGCTTGAGTATCTCTAAAAAACTGATTTATTTACTTGAAAAATTAGTCAACTTAAACTATTTCTCACTTCCAACAGTAATGCAAATTTATTTGACATTTTATAATGTTTTTAGTAGATTTGAGCTCCATGGAGGTCTAGTTGTAGATTCTTAGCATGGTCCAGATTGTATATTTTGTGTTGTGGAGTTGTAAGTGATATTCACTCATTTAAAAACTATTTTTATGTTTTTCAGTTTTCTTAAAATGAGCATACCAGAACAGAAAAGCTATTAAAGTATAATTTTAATTAAAAAGCATACTTCTTCCCCAGAGACTTCTTGACTGTATGAAGCAAAACCATGAATTCTGTGGTAGGTTTCAAGGACTTTAATATTTTAATGATTGAAAAGTATATCTTCATTAAAGGAAGGAAGGAGTTTTGCCAAGCACACTCTCTGATGTGATATATCTCAACTTAGAAGGCTGTGGACTAATTAGACACACAGCATATGCTTCCCTATGGCTTCATCTACCCTATATTGCTTTCTATTCTTCAGTCAGAACTTGCTAGATGCATTCCTTTGCAGTTAAACTTCCCCTTTTGAAGAAATTGCTTTTAATTGCAAATTTTTAAAAGGGGAACAAAGAAACCTTACCTTACACTGAGTCATAAAAAATTGCAACAGGAGGTGGCAGCTGCGTGGTGGTCAACTTTATGCAATGTGACTTTTGCCAAGGACTGTGAGTGCAATCCTGGGGAACCAGACTGCAATTCTTGTGTCAACCCTGTCCTGTAGTGCAAATCAATCATCAAGTACCCTTTGAGATCTTGTGGACATTTAAGATTCCAAAGCTTGAATCCCACATACATTTACAGAAAAGGCAGGAAGAGCAGCCACTCTCCAGTCTTGCACTCAATCCCAGCATGATATGCAATAATGACCTGTCAGGAAAGGAGGCTGTGTATCCTCACACTGTGAAATATCCTGAGGGACTTCCTTTATGAATTTGAAAAAAAAAAAAAAAGATTCAGCAGGCCTCTAGGCAAGAAATCATGCACATAATTTCAAACGTGCATCACAATCTTTTAAAAAAAAATTCAGGGGGTATCGTCACCTTGGTGTGGTTTTATGTGTCCTTTTAAAAAATTATAAAAATGAAAAGGATGGCCTGAAACAGTCTCCAGGCCACAAAGAGTAGTCATTTCTTTTTTCAAGGTTTTTTGGTTCAGTCATTTATCTTTTTTTTTTTTTTTTTACACCTCAGCAAGGTGCTCTTTGCCTTTTAAACATTCATTGATTTAGTTTTATTTTTTTTTGCCCATTCATAATGGGATAGCCATTGAATGGTTGATATGTGTGCATTAGTTGTTATTCACAACCTGTTAGAATCCATTCAAAGGTTAAAACTAATAGCATTTCATCTTTTTTTTTCTTTTGGTAATCAGATGGTCTTTGACACACTAGAACCATGGTACTTATATTTTGATGTTAATTCTAACTTGGAAAAGAATCTCTCCCAGGAAAATTCACATATAGCTATAAAATAAAGGCTTGAGATTAAATAGAGAGGATTCACAGAGTCCTTGAAGCTTGGTGTTCCAGGATGGGTTGGAATGTGGAAAGCTGACTCTAAGGGACAGTTTAGCATACAGGGTATTTATTAGGGGGTGACATGTGTGGAAAGGAGGAACAGAGGGAGCTGTGGTGCAGAAACAATAAAGCCTCAGACAGTCTCAGTCACTCAGGGACAATCACACCCAGGAGTTGGCATGGCCTTTCAAGGCTGCCTCAACTGGGACTCTCTACCATGGGTCAGAAATTGAATGGTGTTCTAGGAAGGGGTGTGATTTAGGCCCTCTGCAATATAGATAACCTATAAAAGGTCTGCAGGCTAAAGCCTGTTGGTTGATAGCTAGAGAAACAAGGTCTTCTACAAATGGGAACCAGGTGACACAGCACTGTGCATACAAAACCTAGGTCACTGGCAGTCCTTCTTAGCTTTCTTCCTTTAAATCACAGAAATAACTTTCTGATTTCATACCTAAAATCTAATGTGAAGATCAATTAAGAATAACAATTTAATTAACATAGTTTAAGCCTCACTTGCACGATAATATATATTAGGCAAGGTTTACTAAGTTTTTAATTTATTCTTTGAATTTTCAAGTATTTTATAGGCAATAGAATTATAACACTTGTACTTTCATTTTAATGTATATATTAAGGTAATAATAAATTGTTGGAATGCAGAAGAGTTTCAATAGTGACCACCACTATTGAAACTTTGTCACTGTAAAATATGTTCTTCTCTGCCCTCATTCCATTAGTGCAGCAAAATGACTGACAGATGTGAGCAAAAATACAATAAACAGAAATAAAGCAGCATTTTTTCTGTCCTCATTTGAAGAAAATTTACTGAAATAAAAATAAAACGAAAGGTAATAATAACATTTGTATTTAATGTAGTAATATAAGTCATCTTGTTATCAGAGATTTTCATCTTTTTATTCATTTATGGTTTTTCTTTTTGCAGAACTAAGGATTGGGCACAGTGCTCTATCACTGAGCTACTCTCCTAGCCCTTTTTATTTTGAGACAGGATCTCTCTAAATTGCCAAGACTGGCCTTGAACTGGGAATCCTGCCATCTCAGTCTTCTGAGTTACTGGGATTATGGGCATACACCACTGCAGCTGACCAAATTTTCACTTATCAGCATTAGTTGTCACTGAAATATTTTATGCCTAAATCTAATTATGCAAAGGGGAAAGTATTATTTTCAGTGTGCCATATTTAATTTCCCCAACTGTCTTTTTTCTCTAAGGCCCTGAAGGGATAAATGATGGTCTAGCAAGTTTTCAATAAATAATGACAATTTATCAGTGAAGCGGCTTATTTTTAGGAGATGAATAGCTAGGTACAATTGTGACTTTAATTTCCAAATCCCTAAGAAAGTAAAGCTTTGATAGAAATGATAAAGTTTAGAGAGCCAATTAGTTTGGACGGGAGCTGGAGGGCATGGGTGCATAGCAAAGATGCATCTTATTTCACAAATGCTGGTTTTCAAGTGGGTGTCATATGCAAGGAGAGCTCTGTTAGGCAGGCAACTGGAAATGGGTCAGTAGATCTTAGGGAAAAGGTCAGCGGATTTATGCAGAAGTAGTGTCAGCTTTCATTATTAGGGACCCCCAAATAGGGAATGTGTATTTCAGAAAGAAGGATTGAGGAGACTGGGTCACTGTACAAGTGAGCAGGGAATGTGGTGTAACAGGAAAACAAATGTAGTTTGGGATCAAAAGGATTGTTCAGAATTCTAGTTTCACATTAGTTATTTGACCTTGAGCAAATCTCTCTGAACCTCAAGTTCCCCTGTTATTAAAATGGGAATATGAGAACCTAACAAACAACCTTCAATGTGTTGTGGATTGAACGTGGTGTAGAGACATTTTCATGAATTTGAAGGTGCCATGCACCAACGTTATCCTCCTCCTCCTCATCATCAACATTATCACTATTATATGTATATGAATAATTGTTTAAAATATTTAAACTTGAAAAAGGAGGGAATTAAATTCACTTACTCAATAAGTATCTTTGGATAAGGCACTGAATTAGGTACTGGGGAGAGGAAAATAAATAAGACATGGTTTCTTTTTTCTCATGGCTCACACATCCTGTCAGGAAAAACAACACATGAGCATGTGCCAAGTATAAGGAGAATTGTAAGCAAAGGTCGCAAAAAGTGAAAGAATGAAGGGGAATAAAAAAGAGAATAAGGTAAACCAATACCAAAGTTATAAGGAAGCCTTCTGGGAAGAATCTGTTCTGCATCTAAGTTGTTCACCTAAAAAAGGAACAGCAATGGAAAGTAGAAAATGTCAAGCCCTGGAGATATCAAGAGAAAATGGTGAACACAAAATGCTTGAGAGAACCAGCCAAAAATTACGCCGTGGAGAGGAGGTAGTGGTGAGATGATCTGTGTCGTGTTAAATTGCCTGATTTATGATGACGAGATAATGATTATAAAAAGAAGAATGCAGAATCAATTTTTTTTTTTTTTTTTTTACATAGAGCCCTTTGGTAGAGGTATTAAAGTACAATATGAGGAAAATAAATTTGGAATCATGGAGGTCAGTCTGGAACGTAAAGCATAGAGCAGGTAGTTGAGGGTTTTGAATTAAAATTAACTTGGATTTAAAATGATGGTGATTCAATGATCAAATGGGGTTCATCCCAGGGATGCAAGGTTGGTTTGATATACAGAAATCAATAAATATAATTTATCACATCTATAGCCTTAAAGACAAGAATCACATGGTTATCTCAAATAGATGCAGAAAAAGAAATTGACAAAATACAGCATTCATTCAAAACACTAGGAAAACTAGGGATAGTGGAGACTTACCTCAGCACTATAACGACTGTGTCTGCTAAGTCTCAGGCCAAGAACAGTTAAAACAGAGAAAAATCGAAAGCATTCCCTGTAAAACTGGAGCAGAACAGGAATGCCCTCTTTCACCACTTCTATTCCCCATCAGAGAAAACTTTCAAGAAAATGAAAAGAAGGCACTGAGGGAAATAGACTCTAATCTGTCCCATGAAAAGCCTTATTATATCCAGTAGCACCTGGAACCATCTACAGCTGTCAACTAATAGGTTAATCTTTTTACACGAGCTAATTTAAGATGGATTTTCATCACTGACGACGTCAATGCTCCGAATTAGCACAATGCCTATAACTAAGCTTTTGCTTTTTGTTTCCCAATCAAGTTGTTCAATCAGAAACCCGGAAATCATCCCTCTCCTTCATTTCCTTTCTTCTTAATGTCTTTTCAATTCTACCACTGTTTTAGTCAGTTTTTTTTTTTTTTTTTTTTTTTTTTTTTACTGCTGTGACTAAAAGATCTGACAAGAAAAATTTTAGAGGAGAAAAAGTTTATTTTGAGGCTCATGGTTTCCGAGGTCTCAGTCCATAGGTAGGTGGCTCCATTCTTTGGGTCTTGAGGTAAGGCAGAACGTCATAGCAGAATGCTACCGCCAAGGAAAGTGACTCAGAACATGATCAGGAAAGAGAGGGGTGAGGGGGAGGGAGAGGGGAAAAGAAGGAGAGAGGGGGTGGGAAGAGGGAGAGACTCCTCTCTCCAGATGCAAAATATATACCCCAAAGTCACACCCCCAATGCCCACCTCCTCCATCCACCACCCTACCTACCTGCACACAGTTAGGACTCAGATAATCCTTATTAGGGGTTAATTCACTTGGTTAAGGCTCTCATAACCCAATCATTTCACCTCTCAATGTTCTTGCATTGTCTCACACATGAGCTTTTGGGGAACACATCCCATCCAAACTATCATAGCCACCAAAATATTTTCCACTCATTTCATTGAACATGCCCACTGTTTAACCGTAAGTCCAGTATGAATTCCTTCTTATCTGACGCCAGAGTAACACAGTGATCTCTTAACTGTTCCTCTTGTTTTTTATACTTGTTTCCTTCTAATACTTTCTACATAGCAGTTTATTAACTTTTTTAAATTTAAAGAAGTATCATTCTCTCCCCACTTGAAAGTCTTTAATGGCTCTTTATTGTACTTATCTTGGTGCATTGTCCCTTTAGCAATTTGGCCCCTGCCCATTTATCCATCCTTATTCTAAGCATTTTTCCTTTACCTCCCCATACTAAAATTCCTTTCCTGACTAAGATCCTTTCCGATCTTTCTTTTCCCTTCTATCTTGAATGTTCTTTTATTTTCTTTCTTTTTTCTTTTTTTTATTAACATATTTATTTTCATCCTTTAAATATTAGCTTTAGTGTCACCTCCTAAAATAAGTTTCTAAAAACACAATAATCTAAAATAAGTTCCCTTTAATCTTTCAACATCTGTTTCCTTTCAGGTGAGTTACTATAGTTTATAATTATGTTGTAGATTTTCCTTATGTTTTTTCTTTTTATATATTTTATTTTTCCATTGATTGGCTATTTATTATACATCTTTTCCTGAGAATTACAATTTCTACAAAGTAAGGGAGAATATCTCCTCTATTCATCTCTTTATTCCCAGTATCTAGTAGAAATAAGTAACAATGTTTGTTTGCTTAATTCTATTAAGTAATTCATTTATCTTTGTAGATATAGCCTGTGATTATACAGAAAGTAAAAGAAAGCCCATTTTAAAATATGCCATTTAACCACTCATCAATATGTCACACACACTATTTTGGACATTTAAAAAATAGTGAACATTTTGCAAAATTATATTTTAGTTAATGCCAAATACATTCAAAGTTATGTACTTTTTAAAATCAACTACTAAGAAATTATAAAAATAAACTCTAGTGACAAAAGCAAGTGGATGGTTTGTTTTTTTTAAGTACATGGGTTTAAAAAAATCTCTGTACATAAGACTTATTCCACAGGTTCAATTGTCTGCTATTGTCACTTCATCCTTACATTCATCTAAGGAAAATAAATTATTAGATTTGAAAGCAGCATTAACTATAGCAGAATTTGAGATGTAAAATAAAACAAGAATAAGAAAAATAGAACAAAACAAAAACAAGGATCTTTTTTCTAAGACAAAAAATTGTAAATGCAATATGTTTGAGCATTTCATCTGAGTCTTTTATTTGACAGAAAAAAAGGGATGAATTTCTCCTTTATTCTTTTTGTCCGATTCAGGCCCTCAGTGAATTGGATGATGCCCAACAACCCTGAGGAAGGCACTCTACTTTATTGAGAACACCAATTCAAATGCTAATCTCATCTGGAAACATACTCACAGGTATACTCAGAAACAATGTTCAATCTGAACACCCCATGGACCACTCAGGTTGACACATAAAATTAATTATCATAATAGGGAAATTTAAACTCTCACACTCTTTGAAGACCTAAATGTATAAGATAATGCATAGTTTCACAGACTTACCAATTCTTCCTTATTTTCTTTTGGCTCTTTCCTCTCAGCAACCTAACCAATACCCATTGCAATTTGTCCCTCTTTATAATCACACTGGTACTGAGTCATTAAATCTTGAATGGGAATCTGTTATATATTGAGCATACTACAATTAGAGTAGGCATTGAGAACTGAGAGCAAATTACAAGTAGTGTTTGTGATAATCTGTTATAGGGAGGTTCCAAGCAAAGAAATGTGAACCAGTTAGTGCTGATTTGTAAAATACAGATTAATGGAATAAAAGTAGTTTGCAACAGCCAAGGAGGCCATACCTTCACAAAGACAACTAGGGGTTGGGTAAACCAGAGAACATGGAAGATAAATGGCATTCTGTGGAGAAAGAATACTAGGAAGGCTCTGAAGGGAAATTGCCCCTGGAACATACAAGGAAAGTGGGACTGCTGACCATAATAGAACAGAGATGTGCCCATCAGCTCTAAAGCAAAATTAAAATAGTGTCCTTGCCTCAGGTGGGAAAACATGGTTGTAATGAATAAATGATGGTAGTCATAGATTTTCTGTTTAAGTAAACGATGGATGAATTACTCAATAAGCATCCTGTCTATGGAAAAAGTCTGGTTCCTTATCACATATGCTCCATACAGAGATACAAACATTTGCATAGAAATGAATTGATTTGAGAAAGGGCAGGAAAGGGGAAGCAACAGAGGGAGTCGATGGAGCTGATAAGAAAGTGCAGAGGAAAATATCCTTATGGATTTGTTTAATAAGACTCTATTGCACTTATGGCATGTAGTGCCTTTGATAATTTAACTCATGTGGGTACCTCTCATCCATGTCATTTTAGATAAGGAGGGGAAAATTTGATTTTTAAAAGAGAAGTAATGACTATTTTGTATTTATAAATCATTCATCACACAAAGTCTTCATAGAAAAGCTATATGCATTGACATTTGAAAATAAGTGAACTATACCTATTTTTGAGAAGCTTGAAGTACATCGTAAAAATGGAGATTTCTGGTATGCAAAATCTGAGTGGTTTACTTAGTAAGTTTCATTTTTTTTTAAATTTCTGAAGTTTCCAATAAAAGTATTTTAAAGAGTACCTACTTTGGGGGAGTTTATTTCTATCCAGTAAGTATTATTAGAAGTAAAGTTATGCAGCTTTAGAGAATAACATTTTACATCTTTTCCTTAAATAAACATACATGTTTGTTATTGTATCTTCAAGAAAAAATTAACTGAATTTCAATGAATGTTTGAAAAGAAAACAGATAAATTAGAATTACTAGAGCAAACAAAAGATTTTTTTTCTTACTGCAGGATCCCTTGGCTTAGTAAAATATGCTAATGTGCTTTGGAAATCTTTACAAGTGATATCATATCAAAATATTTTTTAAAATGATATATTTGGGGACTATTTTTGAGAAGATTCTTAAAGAGTTAAGACTTTACAGAATATAATATTGAATCTATTACTAGAAGCTAATATCATCTAAAAAATGTCAATTATGGAAGTAAGCTGTACTTTGAGAAACCACAGGATACAAAAATTCCAAGTGGAAGTGTTTTCTAGAATGACTTTACTACAGAACTCTTCCCCTTACTATTCCTTAAATATTTTTAAATGCTTTGAGATAGGTAGTACACAATAATGATTAATCAGGAGGTTTTCAAGTCACATGCTTTGAACTCCAAGTTAATCACTAATTTTAAGTGTGATAATGGGTAAGTTACTTTCTCTTCAAGTCTTACATATCATATCTCTGGAAACTTTTGCACAGTGTCAATTAAAAGTTGGCTTGCGGGGCTGGGATGTGGCTCAAGCGGTAGCGCGCTTGCCTGGCATGCGTGCGGCCCGGGTTCGATCCTCAGCACCACTTACAAACAAAGATGTTGTGTCCGACAATAACTAAAAAATAAATATTAAAATTCTTTCTCTCTCTCTCTCCCTCTCTCACTCTCTCTTTAAAAAAAAAAAAAAAAAAAGTTGGCTTGCAGGAACCAATGGAAAGAGTCTGAAATGAGTCTGAAGGTCCTGTGTTACGTTTCCACATTGTGAAATTTAGGAAATATCTGCTTCACAGAGTTGGGTGGATGTTCTGGTCAGCTTTTTGCTGCTGTGACCACAACACCTGACAAGAACAACTTAGGGGAGAAAAAGTTTATTTTGGCTCATAGTTTCAGAGGTTTAGTCAATGGTTAGCCAGCTCCATAGCTTTGTTTCTGAGGGGAGGCAGAATATCATGGCCAAAGGGCATGGCAGCTCAGGACACCACAACCAGGAAGTGGAGATGGAGAGAGACCTCAAACTCACCAGACAAAATATAAACCCCAAAGAAATGCCCTCAGTAAACTATTTCCTCCAGCCACACACTACCTGCCTATACTTACTACCCAGTTAGTCCTTATCAATGGAAAGTTAGGTTACAACTCTCATAATCCAATTATTTCACCTCTGAACATTCTTCCATTGTCTCATACGTGAACTTTGAGGAGACGCCTCATGTTTAACCAGAACAGTGGATATTCTATAGTAGTACAAAAAATATTTCATAATGAAAATGGTTTATTTTTTGTGCAATCCCAAAGCATAGAACTTATTTTTAATGGCATTAAAATAATTCCAATATGCAAAACCCACCAATAAAAACCTACCATTCCATTTATAAAAAAGCCTTTCTGACTTCTTACCATGTAATTTTTGCTATGATTTAAAATTGCAATGTCTCTCCAAAAGCTCATACTTTGTCTCAATGCATAAATATTCAGAGGTAGGGCTATGGGAAAGTGAATGAATCATGAAAGCTCTAAAATCCACAGTGGATTCATCTACTGATAACTGAATAGACTGGGATGTAGTGGAAAGTTAGGCAGACGGGGTGTGGTTAGAGAAAATTGGTCAGTGGGAATGTGTCCTGGAGGACTATGACTTATCCCCACCTCTCTTTCTTTTCCTTCCTCCCCCCTCTCTCTCTCCCTCTCTCTTTCTCTCTTTCTTTCTCCCTCCCTCCCTCTCTCTGCTTCCCAGCTTATTTGAGCTGACTGCTTTCCTCCTCCATGCCTTTCTGCCCTGATGTTCTGCTGAGCCTCAGGCACAGAGCAATGGAACTGGCTTACCATGGACTAAAACTTCTGAAACTGAGCCAAACTAAATTTTTTCTTAAGTTATTTTTCTTATGTAGTTGTCACAGTGATGAAAAGCTGACTAACACACTCAATGAATGGTGAATTATTTAAGGATAGAAAGCAAAGTAAGACAAGTTTTCCTCTCAGAAGCTGCACTGCAGGAGTAGAGCACTGTGCATGATGTAGTAGTAGTTGTATTCTGACAGCAACTCAGGTTTTCCTCCATCTTCAGAGACAATGCCATCTGTGGTTTATAATCTAGTATTATGACATTTTTGTTTTGATGCTTTCAACCATACAAATGATTTTCTGTAACTCACAAATAACTCCAAGAGAAGATGAGATTGTTTAGCTAAGTAATATGATTGTTACAGGCTGATTACAGTTGCTACAGCAGGGCCCTTTAGCAGAATTCTCAAAATTGTCACTTGACTCATTGATCACAAAGTTATTAAACACCTAATTTGTTTCAATATTTTTCCATGAGCAGGGTCCTCAGTGGGGAGCAGAATATCTATAACTAACACCTCTTGGAACAATCTGGTAGTTCAGATAGGCAGCTGAGCAGGGTTACCCTTTATTAGGCATAATGCATAAGGCAGGATGAACCATGGAGGAAGCTGGAAATTGCTGGCCACTCAGTAAGCCTGCAATTTATTGGCAATATAACATGTTTTGATTATTGCTAACAATTAGAACACAAGACAAACATGCCTATTGCTTTGGATAATAAAAATGTGTAACATCAAATGTAAATGAATATAAAGAGTGAATGGATGTGAAGCATGGCACACTGATTGGATTATTTTATGGAATCAATTGATATGAAAGGAGGCTTTTTCCTCTCTTCAACTTCACTTAGTCTTTTTTTTTCTAGACTTTATACTCCAGGCAAATAGCTATATAAGAAATGTTATTTATTTTTATTGGTTTTAGAGATGTTCCACAATTTTTATCAAGGTGGAAACTAATAACTAAAATG
Organism: Marmota monax; assembly: GCF_021218885.2. Taxonomy (NCBI): domain Eukaryota; kingdom Metazoa; phylum Chordata; class Mammalia; order Rodentia; family Sciuridae; genus Marmota; species Marmota monax. The sequence continues at coordinate 626,670 of NW_026694521.1, read as the reverse complement.
AGTTGCAAGAACTGTCTTGTGGAGAGAACTGCCATATCAGGTTGCCTTACCAGCCCCTAACTCTACCTTACCACATACACACATTAAACTTTACAATACATTCTCCATCTCATTAATGGCTCTGAACTTTTCTCCTTCTCCCCCTAAATTGTATCATTCATCCTTTCCTTTTCTTCTTTTATTATCTTTCTTTTATCTGACATCTGCCAAAACAATGCTATGATTTGAATGACTCATGTTGAAAACTAATCCCCAATGCAACTGTATTATGAAGTGGGGTCCTTTATTTTAAGGAGTGGCTAAACTATGAGGAGTCATTTTTGTTGTTGTTTTTGTTGTTTGTTTTTGGTACCTTGGATTGAACTTAGGGCCCCTTAACCACTGAGACAAATGCCCAGCCCGGCCCCCCCCCCCGCCCCTTTTATTTCATTTTGAGACAGGGTCTCACTGATTTGCTTAGCACCTTGCTAAGTTGCTGAGACTAGCTTTGAACTCATAATCTTTCTGCCTCAGCCCCCCAAGCTGCTGGGATCACAAGCATGCACCACCATTCCCTGTGAGAACTCTGTTCTCGTGAAGGTAGTCATGCCTTTGAAAAATACATTGAGGGGAGTTCATCTTCCCTCCTTCCCACTGTGTGAGGACACAGTATTTATTTGCTCTGAAGGATGTAGCAGCCAGGCACACACTTGAAGCAGAGCGCAGCCCTCACCAGACATCAAGTCTTCTGACACAATGATCTTGGACTTCCTGGCTTCCAGAACTGTGAGACATTAGGCCTTTAAGGAGGTAAGTAAGGTTGGATTGGTTATGAGTGGCCCTCATCCCATAGGTCTGGTGCCCTTATAAAAAACAGAGACACCAGGTGTGCCTTCACACAATGACAAGGCCATGTGAAGACTTGGAGATAAGATGCCTTCTGCAGCCAGGAAGAAAGGCCTACCCTGCTGGAACCTTGATATGGGACTTTCAGAATAGTAAGAAAGCAAATTTGGGTGGTGTAAGCCTTTGGTGTTCTGCTATGGCAGCCTGAGCAGACCAATATGAAGGTTTTTAACATTTATTTTAAAACTATCACGTGGTTCTTGGAGTGCCAGAAATTTTGATTAGAACTAATCTGATTTAAGCATGGAGGAGGGGCCAGAGAAACATTTAAAGAAAGGGTTATTATCTACAAATGACTGTTGAGAAAGACCAAGACTCAAGACCCAGACCTTCCATTGCTGGGCAAGGACTTCCATTATTGTAGGCTCACTCTTTCCTCATTCTCTTGTTGTCCTTTTTGAGTTGTTTCTTCATTCACCTAGCTTGTTTTGTACCTTTGATTGATATATAAAGTTTTTCTCTCCCAGGTTAATATTAGTTTGCTGGCTTAGGATTTATACCCTCAAGATCGTTTTGCCCAGAACACTAAAATTCCACATTCTTATCCATTGATTAATTGATTGATTTATTCAACTAATATTTAATGTACCAGTCACTGGGAATGCAGGTGACTAAGAAGCAGCTGTTTTTAACTGTGTTTACATTCTACTGGAGAAGTTATTGCTAAATTATAAACAAATTGGATCGGATGGTTATAGGTTCTACAGAGAAAACAGAAGCAAATGTTTAGCCTGTGAATATGTATGTATGGAAGGGTGAGGATGGTAAGAAAGACACTGTGTCAGACTAATGACCTTCTCAGAATTAAAAAAAAAAAGGAGGGATTCAGGGGAAGGTATGGGTAGATGCATTCTAAATGAGGGCAACAGGGACCATTTGTTAAACTAGTAGTTTATGTATTTCTTGGACCTTTGTATTGTCAGCTTTAAAAAATTTCTGATATCCAGGTTGAATGCCTGTCCAGTTACATTTGAGCTCTAAGGAGGCATCAATATTTTAATAGCTCTTCGGGTGTTTCCAATACTCAGTCATGGTTGAGAATCACTTGTTATAAATGAGCTTGTTTTGTTGCAGAAATTGAAAGAAGGTCAAAGAGGCTAAAGTGGAAAAGGATGAAAGGAAAGGGAAAGGAGAATGAAAGATTTATAGGTCATGATAAATTCCTTGGATTTTATTTTGAATGTTATAGAAAGCCTTTGCAGGTTTTTAGCAGAAGGTGCTATGTGATTTCTTTTTCAAAAGATTACTTTTCCAGCTTAGTGGAGAACTGACTACCAAGGCATGAACAAAGGAAATCAGGAAACAAATTTGGATACGATTACAACAATTATCCTAAGATAACAGCTATAAGGTAGAAGAAATGCTCAAATGAAATCTATGTTAAGCAGATCATTATTTTTTCTTTGCTAGGTTACCTGTGTTTTCATATAAGATTTTTGGAATAATATTTTCATTGCTGATAGATTAGTTTACTAGGGCTGCTGTAACAAAATAGCATATACAGAGTGGCTTAAACCACAGAAATTTATTTTATCAACTTGGAGGTTAGAAAGTCTATATCAAGGTATGAGGGGGTTTGATTTCTTCTAAGGCCCTCTCTTTTCTCTTGGGGATGGCTGCTTTCTCACTGTGTCCTCATTAGGCCTCTTGTCTGTCATAGAGCATTTGTGATGTTTCTTTTTGTGCCCTGATCTCTTTTTAATAAGAACAGCATTCAGATTGAATGGGATCACCTAATAGCCTCACTTTAACTTAATCACTTCTTTTTAGAAACAGTCAAACTGGGAGATTAGGACCTCAATAGATGAATTTGGGGAAGGCATGAACATTTGGTTGTCTGACATTTCACTATTAGTTTGCAAAATTTTCAGCTGAAGATGCATATGTTCTTTTGGCACAGAAAGTGTTATTTCCAGTACCTCAACAATTATTACTCTATTTCATATATACCCCCTCTTTTAAAACTCATTGTAGAGAAATGTTGGAATGTCTGTATAAATTCTTCACTTCTCTAAACTTGTCTATGATTCTAATCCCCTCATTGCATTTAGCTCTGTATTCTCACAGAATACCTTGGTAGATTTTCAGCCCAGTGATTCACTTTTCAACCATGTCCATTCTGTTACATAGACCATTGTTTTCAATTTAAATGACCAAAGCTTAATTGTAAAGACTTCTAGGGAATTCTTTTTAATAGCTGCAATATTCCTTTAAATAGTTTTGAATATATTAATTATACTTAAACTCTTCTCTCTGCTTGCTTCATTGACTTTTTGCAACCTCAGATGATTCTACCTTTGCCACCATCTGTTTTTGAATGTAGAATTCAAAGAAGAAATAAGCATTCCTTCCGTATTGCTTCCATTTGGATCTGATCCCACTTACTTTATATTTTTCCAGGCACTCCTCACAATCATTAAACCAGAATGGCTCTTTAAATTTTGTTTTTGCCTACTATATATTTATTCTCCATTATGTGTATATGTATGAATGAATATATAAACACATGTGTGTATAAAATTCATATATATGTATATATACACATATATAACCATTTTTCTAATTTTGTGAAGTCCTGAATAAGTGGGCATATTGCAGCATTTTTGCAGTTTGTCATTTTGATTTAATTTTTACATTTTGGAATATCTTTACCTTGTCTCATCTTTTGTACTCATTGTTAATTTATTTATTTACTATTTTTTATAAAACCCCTGCCAGTTTTTGTTCTGGTCCTATTCATTTTTTGTTTTTCTAAGTTCATTTTCATGGATATGTATAGTCTTTCCAGAAATGATATCTATATTTTGTTCTGTCAAGGAGAATTTCCTCTCCACAAATGTTTTGTCATTATTTGGTGATATAAATATTAATACCTCCTTCCCAAATAGAAGCTAATGTCTTATTTGAAAAGAATACTAGAAGTATTAGGTTAGGTTGGGCAAAATACAAACTAATATTGTTAAAACAAGAATAAATTCATTTTAACTATTTTATATATTTATAAAAAATAATAATATAATTTAAAATATAATCTGACAATAAATGTATTTACATTTGTAAATTATAGATTCAGTCATAATATTGATTTCGTACAGAATAAATGTACAGATTGGCTTAAGTTGAAACCACAAAAGTGGGACAGAAAGTTACATACTATGCAAGAAGAATGTAAGAGACGCTGTCTACCACTAAGATATGGGAATAAAATTTTTTTATGTCCTTTGAGTATTAACTCACTAGCAAAGTGGAGGGAAATAAGGATACTTTAATCTTCAAGTCTCAGCACAATGCCATTAACAGACTTGAAAACATCTTTGCTGACCTACAAAGTGAAAATTTAGAAAAAGGTCATCTAGAGTGGAATATTATGACAAAGAACCAAAAAATTATAGACCTAGTCCTGGTGAGGTTCTTTAAAAAGGTGAGGGACGGATTGTAATTTATTTAGAGTTTTTTTTTTTCTCTCTCATTACTCATTATAATTCCTTTCTAATTGCCAATTAACCATTTTAGACATCTATTTTAAAGTTCTTTACTAAATGGTTAGGTCCATAAGATAAATAAGCAGATTTTTCCCCCTTAAGAAGCTTACTGTCTTTAGGACTGTTAAAGTTATAAACCAAGGTCTCTGGGTGTTAAGTGTTAGAACATTGTTTCTCCTCCTCCTCCTCCCTGCCTTCTTTCTCTCTCTCTCTATCTCTCTCTCTCCCTCCGTCCCTCCCTCCCTCTCTTTGGTATGTGTAGTACTGGGGACTGGACTCAGGTGCACTTTTCCACTAAGCTACATCACCAGCCCTTCTTCTTATTTATTTATTTTTCAAATTTTGAGACAGGGTTTTGCTGAGTTGCTGAGGCTGGCTGCAAGTTTGGGATCCTCCTGCTTCAGACACCAGAGTTGCTGAGATTATAGGCACGTACCACCTATAAAATTTCCTTTCTTAATTTAGAATTCATCTATAAATATTCTTTGTGTACAGAGAGGAGACAAGTTGAAAACTCTGTTGCACTGGGTACCTCTCCAGCTATTCCTTGACCAGAGGTAACTCTATCCCACTCATTGATGTTCTCGAGTCCTCCAGCCAGGCATGGACTTTCTCTGAAGACATGTATTATATAATGTTGCTGCCGCTGGTGGTACCTGATTTCACAAGCTGCGGAGGGCTTTTTCTACTCTTTAAAATATTATGTTTTCTTAAATTACATATTTTAAATATAAGATACCTAATATAGTCCAAACATACAGAAACAATGTAAAACAGCAGTTTCCAGGAGCTAGAGGAAGCAAGAATTGGAATTATTCAGTGAGTAGAGAGTTATAGCTTTGCAAGATGAAAAATTCTGGAGAGGTCTAGCATAATAATGTGAATATGTTTAATATTGCTGACCCAAGATTTTTTAAATCATATTTTTAAATTGATTTTATTTTTTTAAATACATGACAGTGGAATGTATTACAATTCTTATAACACATATAGAGCACAATTTTTTCATCTTTGTATAAAGTATGTTCACACCAATTCATGTCTTTATATATGTACTTTTTTGCATTACAATTCTTATTACACATATGTACCACGATTTTTCATATCTCTGTTTGTATATAAAGTAGGTTGACACCCAATTCGTGTCTTCATACATGTACTGTGGATAATGATGTCCATCACATTCCACCCATCCTTATTAATCCCCTGCCCCCTCCATTTCCCTCCCTCCTCTCTGCCCTATCTAGAATTCATCTATTAGTCCAATGTTCCCCCTCCCTACCCCATTATGAGTCAGTCTTCTAATATCAGAGAAACATTTGGGATTTGTTTTTTGGGGATTGGCTAACTTGACTTAGCATTGTCTTCTCCAATGACATCCATTTACCTGCAAATGCCATGATTTTATTTTCTTTTATTGCTGAGTAAAATTCTATTGTGTATACATGCCGCATTTTATTTTATCCATTCATCCACTGAAGGGCATCTAGGTTGGCTCCACAGTTCACCTATTTTGAATTGTGCTGCTATAAACATTGATGTGGCTGTGTCCCTATAGTATGCTGTTTTTAAGTCCTTTGGGTAAAATCCGAGAGGGATAGCTGGGTCAAATGGTGGCTCCATTCCCAGATACCAAGGAATCTCCATACTGCTTTCCCTATTGGCTGCATCAATTTGCAGAACCATCAGCAATGTATGAGTGTACCTTTTTCCCCGGATTCTCACCAACAATTATTATTGTTTGTCTTCATAATAGCTTCCATTCTGACTGGAGTGAGATATCTTAGAGTAGTTTTGATTTGCATTTTTCTAAAATTAATATGGTTCTTATATTTTTTGAGGTTTGATTTATTGTTCATTAAAGGTTTTGAAGAACAATTTAAAACAACATTAGGTGGATTTGAGGGATGATGAGGAGGTAGATGTCATCGCTGAGACAGCTACTTCACTTTATCATAATGCAAAAGGAATAAACCTGATATTCCAGAAAATTGGGATAAAAAGGTCTGTTCCAGAGACATAGGAAACTGAATTCTTTATCCTATTACTACCTTCCTAACATTTGCTATTCCTTTTTAACATTTTCTGTCTTTTCACATTCTCCCAGAGAGAAAAAGAGGATTATTTCAGTCCACTGGCTTATCCAGAAAGGAATTATGTATACATGGGTGTGTATATACATGCCTATATACATGCTCTAAGCTATGGTATCATGGATGGAGAGAATTATAGAGGGAACAAGGAGGACAAGGTGAATTATTTGGTGTGTATTGAAGGTTTTTTTTTTTAAACAAAACAAATATTCCTAATAAAACATGGGTAAAATTGTTTTTCAAATCTCTTATTTTGTTTCCTTGAATAAAACATTATGTATGTAGATGCTAAGGCGAGAAATAAAGCAGGTAATTGGTTTAAGGATCGTTCGGGTGAGGATGGGGTGGAAGAGTTGACTCTGCCTGTTTAGCCACTGAGTTGCTTAGAATCCAGAGAAAGGCATGAACTAATTATTGTGGATGTCTTGTGATGGCTGATTCAAAAATGGATAAAGGAGAAAATGAAATGGTAATCTCAAATCGGATGGAGGTGAGGCTGTGAGAATTAGACAAGGAGGAGTAAACCTCACCAAGAGTGTAAAGTTTCATGGTATCTTGTTCAGTGGGCATGTGGAGTTAGTAGGAGGAAAGTTTTAGTCACAGTACATAGAGCTCTGTGGATCCCTTTTTAATTTTTGACAATGGGAATGTAAAAGCCAGGGGAGATGTGGTTTTTGTCTGAAACACCTGGAGATTGGAGGATCTCTGTTGAAACTCGGCATGCAGCGTTAACATAATTAATCTTTTTCTCGTAAATATCACTCTAGTGACAGTGTTATGACTAAAACAAAGGTTTAGGCCAAGGTACAAGAAATCCTACTGGTAGACTATTTTGAAAACCCATTTGAGGGACTAAAATAAGACAGAAGCTATGATGATGTGAAGAAAGATGAAAGAAAAAAAGATTGTTATCCAAAAAGTTAAGAAAATAAAATCACCAGTATCTAAGCTTTAATTTATTTCTACTAGTGGAAAAAGAAAACATGCATTAATCTGATTCTTTCAGTTTCTTTTGACAGAAACTCTCCCCAAACTAGCTTCTTTAATTAATTAATTCATTCAACTATTTATTAAAATTTAGGAATTGTCCTAAGGCTCTGGGGCTATAGTAGTGAATAGTAGTGAACAGGCAAGCTAAGAATCTGCTAGAATAGAGTTTATATTTTAGTATGAGAAAGAGACTATAAAGAAATGAGTAAATTAGAAAATTCAGATTGTTATGCTTGTTATGAGAGTGTGGAATGAAAGAGTAACCAAAGAATTATTGAAAGAATACACTACCTTAATTACTCTTGGCAGGGAAGTCCTGTCTGAAGAAGTGATGTATACTCAAGATTATGAAAAATTGTTTCTATTAGGACATATAACTGAAATAATTCTGTGTGATGCTGTTTTTAGACAGAAATAGATAGATAAGATACTCATATTGCAGCAAGAGGTCCTCCAAGAATCTTGCTTCTGAAAAGGAAACATGCTCCCCACCCTGAGGCTATCTGTAGGAGCAGAAGTGGGTATCTTTGTCCTACTGATCATTGGACAATTACTGTGGTTTTACATGGGTAACATAATGGAAAGATGCTTTAGAAACACAGAAGTAAGCGGAGTGATTTTGCAAAATAGGTTAGGGTAATCACAGTAGACTGAAAAAAAAACATACCCATCATCACAAACTAAACACTTTAGTCCCACAATTCACAATATTTCTTACGTAGAAAACAAAGAAAGGGTATTCTGTGCATTTGGATGAATGAACAATGACTACCTAAATAAAAGAAGTCATACATTTTAGAGAAGAGCCTATTATATGTTAGACCCACAGTGATGAGGTCAGAATTATCAAGGCAATGCTGACTATAGCCACATAATCAAATATAATTAGAAAATAGTATTAGGAAATAGTTTTAAAAAACACGGCCTTGTTTTTTTCTTGCAAATGTGCCGCAGTCCAGCTGCAGCAAACTAACCGGGGGGTGACGAGCAACTTGTGTACATTGATACAGCAGGAGTGGGAGCCGTTTATTGTAGGACAGGAGGGGTATGTATACATTGCACACAGCTTATCTTAGTTAACATAAACTAGATATAGCAGTCAACCAATAAGGAATCTCCACACTTAATGGCTCCCTGGCATTACTTCACAAACCACTCCCTCTGGCAAAATGCCCGGCGCCATCTTGACTTGTTTACAGACCCTAACACAAATGTTGTTTTGATGCATGCATCTGATTCAGTTTCTTTTGAAATCTGTATTATGATGTACAAAAATCACATTTTTAACTGTCAGTAATAAGACTGAGAAATTTTCTTTAAAAACAATTCCATACCAAATAAAACCCTAATGAATAAATGACTATCAGATGCAAACAGATATGTTAGAATTTGATTTAGGAAATCAGAAATGGTTAGTAAACACTTGTTTTTTTTTGTCAGAGAAGACGACTATGGTAATGGTGAGGAAGGACTCTCTGTAGCTAATAAGCACAAGACTTAATTCTGGTTTTGAGGGTTTTTTGTGGTTGTAATTCAACAATATATGATGATGCTGATGTGATTGTGTGTGAGTGTGTATGTATACTTTACCCATATGTTTGTTTATCCCTTTAAAATATTATTGCATAATAATTTCTTAGTTCAAATAGTAAGGCATCCTTTTTCAGGGATCTTGTTTTATATTTAGAGTTAAAAAAATGGTAACTGTATTAGCAAGAAGAGACTGAAGTTAGTGTTTGTACACTAAATCAATCTCTTTACCTGTGTTTGTGACGAGTCTATATGCTCTTCTGATTTTTTTTTTTTTCTTTTATACCTCAAGGATGGGTAACTTTAGGGATGTATTTAGAATTGATCTGACAACTGAGTTAATTGAAATGTTAAAAAGACCTCTGTTTTTAATGGGAAAAAGAAATCTTTCAAGAGGAGCTATTCTTCTTAAAAGAGAGATCACAAAAGAAGTGAGACATATGATGGTGGCCATTAGAGAGAAGGATGAATGCCTGTTTGTGAAGTGCTGCTTCAGCTGTCCCAGGAGACTAGCTGCCAAGCACACTCAAGGAGGAAATACAAAATCAGACATCTGTATGTGTGCGGCATCCACCATGTTTGCTCTGAGGAGAGAGAACCATATGAAGCAAGACAGCAAAGGTGAAATCCAACAAGATAGCCTACTTTATTGCCATGGCAACTCAACCCTGATGAAAGTAGAAAAACAATAAAATATCTGTGAAAAAAAAATCTGTTCTATGAATACCTACTGATTTGAGGAAAGATGCACCCCTGGAAAGTGCTTGATATTTGGTAATTTCTTGTAACAAAGCAAGGGGTGCTACTTTTGGGAAATGCTGGTTTAAAAAGCAACACATTTACTAAATTATTTAGTTTATCTTGGTTGCTAAACTTAGATTTATATGTGAAATCTGTAGTTTCATATAAAAATATTAAGTGACATTGCAGAGGTTCAGGTATTAACCTTGTCATTCTCTTTGATGCCTTTTGTCAATTTTTTTTTTTTTTTGCAATCGTACCTTACATAAATTGTGTGTTTGATAAGTAAGAGGAGTTCTATGAAATATTTCTATTAAGTTAAATTAAAGCTACATTTTATTGGCCTAGAATAGATTCGCAAATTTCAACATTATTTTTAAAAAATGCTCTTTCTTCAACCTGCTGTTTACATGGTTCATTATAAAGGAAAAAATGTTTCTTTTTAATCTTATGAATTTGTTGAACTATCACAGCTTTCTAAATCTTCCTAGAGTTTAGGCAACTCTGAGCTGTTGCTGTGATTGTTTTTATTCAAATAAGACCTTCTGGTTTGTAGAAAATGTCTGGGAAAGCTTGTTTTTCTTTTAAAAAAATTTTTTCTTTGAAGTAATTTACAGACAACAAAATCAATTGTAAGAAAGTGAGCTTTGACAAATATAGGCATACATACAGTTATTTTCACAATTACTTTCTTTGCATTATTATTACATTTAATTTAGGAATTAAAGTATGCATCTCTGGCTTTTCACACTATTTTATTTATGCTGACTTGCATTTGGTAAAATATAGAAATGATACAGCATATCCTGTAACCTTTACGTTAGCATTGATACATGAAAAGATACACACACACATAAATTACATTTATATGTTATAAACTCAGCAATGAGGTGTTATATTTTTTATTCAAAAAAATATAGATTTTTAAAAGGAATTAAGAATATTATAATACAAACCTTTTATTATCTTGCATTTATTTACATTATGTTAGTATCCCTATTGCTCTTCCTCTTTTCTGTGGGTTTGAATTACAACTGGATACACTTTTCTTTCAAACTGAAATAATTCTTTTTGAACTTTGTTTTTTTTTGGTATGGGGATTGAACTAAGTGGCACTGGACCACTGAGCTAACATCCCCCAGCCCTGTTTTGTATTTTATTTAAAGACAGGGTCTCACTGAGTTGCTTAGTGGTTCTCTTTTGCTAAGGCTGCTTTTCTTTCCCCCCCTAACTTTTATTTATTTATTTATTTATTTATTTATTTATTTATTTATTTATATATAGCAGCAGAATGCATTACAAATCTTATTACATATATAGAGCTAATTTTTTTCATATCTCTGGTTGTATACATAGTATACTCATACAAATTTGTGTCTTCATATATGTACTTTGGAAAATAATGATCATCACATTCCACCATCATTAAGTACCCCATGCCACCTCCCTCTCCCTCCCACCCCTCTGCCCTATCTAGAGTTTGTCTATTCCGCACTTGCTCCCTCTCCCTATCCCATTATGAATCAGCTTCCTTATATCAAAGAAAACATTTGGCATTTGGTTTTTTGAGATTGGCTAACTTCACTTAGCATTAACTTCTCTAACTCCATCCACTTACCTGCAAATGCCATGATTTTATTCTCTTTTATTGCTGAGTAATATTCCTTTTTGTATATTCCATCTAGGTTGATTCCACAGTTTAGCTATTGTGAATTGTGCTGCTATAAACATCGGTGTGACTGTGTCCCTGTAGTATGCTGTTTTTAAGTCCTTTGGGTATAGATGGAGGAGAGGGATAGCTGGGTCAAATGGTGGTTCCATTCCCATTTTCCAAGAAACCACCATACTGCTTTCCATAGTGGCTGCACCAATTTGCAGGCCCACCAGCAGTGTATGAGTGTACCTCTTTCCCCACATCCTTGCCAACACTAATTGTTGTTTGTATGCATAATAGCTGCCATTCTGACTGGAGTAAGATGAAATCATAGAGTGGTTTTGATTTGCATTTCTCTAATTGCTAGTGATGATGAACATTTTTTCATATATTTGTTGATTGATTGTACATCATATTCTGAGAAGTATCTCTTCAGGTCCTTGGCCCATTATTGATTGGGTTATTTGGTTTTTTGGTGTCTAGCTTTTTGAATTCTTTATATATCCTATGATTAGTGCTCTATCTGATGTGTGAGGTGTAAAAACTTGCTACCAAGATGTAGTCTCCCTATTCACTTCACAGATTGTTTCTTTTGCTGAGAAGAAACTTAAAGTTTAAGTTCATCCCATTTATTGATTCTTGATTTTAATTCTTGTGCCACAGGAGTCTTATTAAGGAAGTTGGGGCCTAATTCCACACGATGGAGATTAGAGCCTACTTTTTCTTCTGTTAGAAACAGGGTCTCTGGTTGTATTCCTAAGTCCTTGATCCATTTTGAGTTGAGTTTTGTGCATGGTGAGAGATAGGGGTTTACTTTTCATTTTGTTGCATATGGATTTCTAGTTTTCCCAGCACCACTTGTTGAAGAGGCTATCTTTTCTGCAATGCATGTTCTTGGCACCTTTGTCTAATATAAGATAATTGTAGTTTTGTGGGTTAGTCTCTGTGTCCTCTATTCTGAACCATTGGTCTACCAATCTGTGTTGGTGCCAATACCATGCTGTTTTTGTTACTATTTCTCTGTATTACAGTTGAAGGTCTGGTATAGTGATACCATCTGTTTCACTCTTCCTGATAAGGATTGCTTTAGCTATTGACAGACCTTTAGCCATGCTGAAGGAGAGAAGGAAAGAAAAAAATTCAAATTACTAACAGGTGATGAAAAAGGAAATATCACAATGGACACTACGGAAATACAGAAGATAATTAGAAATTATTTTGAAAACCTGTACTCCAATAAAATAGAATATATTAAAGACATTGACAAATTTCTGTAGTCATATAATTTGCCCAAATTGAATCAGAATGATATACAAAATTTAAATAGATCAATTTCAAGTGATGAAATAATAGACACCATCAAAAGTCTACCAACCAAGAAAAGCCCAGGACCAAGCAGATACACAGCCAAGTTCCACAAGAGTTTTAAATAAAAGTTAATACCAATACTTTCCAACTTATTTCAGGAAATAGAAAAAGAGGCAGCACTTCCAAACTCATTCTATGAGGCCAATATCACACATCAAAAAAAGAAAACTTCAAACCCAAATCTCTAATGAATAAAGATACAAAAATTCTCAATAAAATTCTGGCAAATAGAATACAAAAACATATCAAAAAGATCATGCACCATGATCAAGTGGGATTCATCCCAGGGATGCAAGTTTTGTTCAACATATAGAAATCAATAAATATAATTCACCACATCAATAGACTTAAAGATAAGAATCATATGATCATCTCAATAGACACAGGAAAAGAATTTGACAACATATAGCACCCCTTTGTGTTCAAAATACTGGAAAAACTAGGGATAACAGTAACATATCTCAACATCATAAAGGCTGTCTATGCTAAGCCCCAGGCCAACATCATTCTAAATGGAGAAAAACTGAAGGTATTCCCTCTATAAACTGGAACAAGACAGGGGAACCCTCTTTCACCACTTCTATTTAACATAGTTCTTGAAACACTGGCCAGAGCATTCACAGAGACGAAAGAAATTAAAGGAGTACACATAGTAAAAGAAGAACTCAAATTGGCACTATTTGCTAATGATATGATTCTATACCTGAACGTCCCTAAAATTTCCACCAAAAAACTTCTAGAACTAGTAAATGAATTCATCAAAGTATCAGGCTATAAAATCAACACCCATAAATCAAATGCATTTCTGTATATCAGTGACAAATTCTCAGAAAGGGAAATGAAGAAAACTATCCCATTCTCAATGGCCTCAAAAAAAAAATAAATAAAAGAAAAAGAAAAAGAAAGAAAAAAGAAAAGAAAAAAACCTTGGGAATCAACTTAATGAAAAAGGTGAAAGATCTATATAATGAAAATTATAGAAACCTAAAGAAAAAAATCAAAGAAGACCTTAGAAGATGGAAAGATCTACCTTGCTCTTGGATAGGCAGAATTAATATTATCAAAATGATCATACTTCCAAAAGCACTATACAGATTTATTGCAATTCCGATCAAAATTCCAATGACATTCCTCCTAGAAATAGAAAAAGCAATCATGAAATTCATCTGAGGCTGGTTTTAAACTTGCAGTCTTCCTGCTTTATCCTCCAGAGCTGCTGGGATTACAGGCTTGTGGCACCACACCGGGCTCTTTTTTAATTTCTTAGACTATACTTCTTAGCATTAAATTATTTCAATATTTTTAAATTAAAAAGCTTTTAACATTCATTCATCAAGAATTGTTTCAGTAGATCTTAAATTCTTATTTGGTAGCTATTTTATTCCTCCAGCAGGCAGGAACATAGTCCCTCCACTACCACAAATTATGCAGTAGAGTTTCCCGAATTTGAGGAAATCGCAGGGGTCAGCACTTCCAGAGTGCAATGGATAAGACTAGACCTAGGAAACCACCTTCATGATTGTGGTATCTCCCCTGCCAGGTAAGTATTGTTACTATTATTTCAATGTGTTTTTTACCTCTGTTGTTTCTAATGAGAAATTGGCCATTTATTGTATCATCATGAAGTACATGAAGCATATTTTGAACACTTCTCTCTGCTTTTGCCTTTCAATATAGTGATGTATCCAATTGTGGTTCTTTTGTGTTTATAATATTTGGTGTTCATTGAGGTTGTAGGATATGTAGGTTAATTTTACCACCAAATTCTGAGAGTTTGGGCCACTGTTACTTTAAATATTTTTCTAACTTACTTTTTTCCCCTGGAAATCTTAATCTCACATATTGAGATGTTTGCTAATGTGTCACAAAATCACCAAATATGGGGGGAGGGTGTCAATTACTTCTTTATCCGTTCTTTGAAATTTAAATTTTCTACTGCTTTATCTCTAAGCTTACTAATTCTTTCTTCCACTAACTCATACATTTCAAATCTACTAAACAGTAGAGACTTTAATTTTAGCTATTACAATTTTCAGTTCTAGAATTTAAATTTAAATTTTCCTCAAAAAAATTCCATTTCTCCATTGAGATTCCTTACAGGTTTGAGTCATATTTTCTTTGGTTATTCGAACATGAATTCACTTATTTTTTTTGAAATTAAATGAATAATACATACATAATACATACTTTGACAACTCTAAATCTAACATACAGAGACACCTGAAGTCAATTGTGATTGACTGTTTCTAAAATTTTTTTCCAGGTTATGGATCACATTCCTATTTATTTGTCTAGTTCATGAATAACAATTTGGCTGATAATTGTTGCATGATAGATAATATACTATAACCATTCTGGATTTGTTTGTTTTCTTCCAAGGAATGTTTCTTGTTTGTTTGTTTTAGTAGTCAATTATGTTATTTACAGTCATATTGTGAAATACTTCCCCACTGCAGTAGGTCAGTATTGACTTATTTTTTAGTGTAATTTTCTTAGGATCCCCCCTGTGTTTGCATAGTTTAGGGATAAATCAATAATTCTAACAAGGATATGCTGACACTTCAAGCCAATATGATTCCCACATGCACCAAGCCAGCTGTGTATGAGATGAGGACTATAGGTAAAGGTGTAGCAAAATCACATTTCTCTGGTCTTTCAGTTTTCACTGAGCTCTCTGGAATCTGTTGAATATTCTTAACTTATCCATCAGCCAAGCATATTCAAAGAATATCTCTCATTTCTTCTCTGATTCTCTTGCTTTCAACTATTTCAATTGGGAATCAATTTAATAAAAGAGGTAAAAGACCTCTACAATTAAAACTATAGAACACTAAAGAAAGATATTGAAGAAGACCTTAGAAGATGGAAATATCTCCCATGCTCCTAGACAGGCAGAATTTATATTGTCAAAATGGCCATACTACCAAAGCACTATACAGATTCAATGCTATTCCAATTAAAATCCCAATGTCATTCCTTATAGGTATAGAAAAAGCAATCATGAAACTCATTTGGAAAAATAAGAGACCCAGAATAGCCAAAGCAATCCTTAGCAAGAAGAGTGAAACAGGAGGCATAATAACACCAGACTTTAAACTATACTACAAAGTTATATAGAAACAAAAATAGCATGATATTGGCACCAAAACAAACATGTAGACTGATGGTACATAATAAAAGACACAGAGACAAAGGCACATGAATACAGTTATCTCATACTAGACAAAGTCACCAAAACCATACATTGGAGAAAAGATAGCCTCTTCAACAAATGGTGCCGGGAAAACTGGAAATCCATATGCAACAAAATGAAACTAAACCCCTATCTCTCATCATACACAAAACTCATCTAAAGTGGATCAAAGACCTAGGAATTAAACCAGAGACCCTATGCCTAATAGATTAAGAAGTAGGCCCAAATCTTCATCATGTTAGATTAAGCCACAAATTCCTTAATAAGATTTCTAAAGCACAAGAAATAAAATCAAGAATCAATAAATGGGATGGGTTCAAACTAAAAAGCTTCTTCTCAGCAAAAGAAACAATCAATGAGGAATAAATTTGGGAGCAAATTTTTGCCATATGCATGCCAGATAGAGCACTAATCTCCAGTATATATAAAGAACTCAAAAAACTTAATACCAAAAAACCTAAACAACCCAATCAATAAATGGGCTAAGGAGCTGAACAGACACTTCTCAGAAGGTGATATACAATTGATCAACAAATATAAGAAAAAATGTTCAACATCTCAAGCAATTAGAGAAATGCAAATCAAAACTGCTCTAAGATTTCATCTCAACTCTAATCAGAATGGTAGTTATCAAGAATACAAACAACAATAAGTGTTGGTGAGGATGTGGGGGAAAGGCACACTCATACATTGCTGGTGAGACTGAAATTGGTACAGCCAATCTGGAAAGCAATATGGAGATTCCTTAGAAAACTTGAAATGGAACCACCATTTGACCCAGCTATCCCACTCATTGTCTATGCCCAAAGGGCTTAAAAAGGGTATGTTAAAACTTTTTTTAAAAACTTACTTTTGCAAACAACTATTCCATAATTTAAAACAAGACATTAATAAAAAATATCCAACTTACACAGCTCACACAGTATAAGGATATGGTTATATTTGCACAATGCAAGCATTAGAATTTTGAAGAGCTGTTAGTAACTAAAGATCCATGTGTATTAGGCTTCCATTTTTATTAATGAGGAAAACAGTAGTCATAACCTACTTTTATCTGTTGATTACTATCCTAACCCTAAGATATAGATCTTATCATTTGTTCCTCACACTAACCCTGTAGTGGGTGCCATGAGCAGATGAATCTAATTTGGAGGTTTTGAACACCAAATTTGCTTTCCTGTCACACATTGTTGAAGTTTTGATGAAGAATAACCTGTGTGCTGAATTAATTGTCTTTCTATACATTGGGGATAATTTAAGTTACTAATGAAATGTACCTAATTTTAATTTCAAAATGCCCTTACATCTTTTTTTTAAATATACTTTTTTTACTATTTTTATTTTGTTGTTTGTTTATTTATATGTGGTGCTGAGGATCGAACTCAGCACCTCACATGTGTGAGGCAAATGCTCTGCAACTGTGCCACAACCCCAGCCTGCCCTTAAATCTTAAACTCTTTTTCTTATAATGTTGGTAACTTTAGAGTACTTGTCATTATTAAGAAAAGGAAAGTGCAGCGCCCTTAGAATCAGAACCACAATTACTTAGTGACTGAGTGAAGCAATGAAGCAGACTTTAGCAGGAAGCATGCAGTTTTAATATCTTCTACTTGGAAGGCATATGATTGTCTGACCTAAATTTCACAATAATGGAAGTTAACAATAAAGACAAATCAGAAACTACTAAGTTTTCTAGATTTTGTTTCCTACTTCTTACTTCATTTAATTTCTATGATAAACCAATGGAAACTCTGGCTTTGACCTATCCACTTCCTTTTCTCCACTCTCTGACTTGAATCTTTCTCTGAAAGATTTGTCTAGATACATTTGTCTAGATCCCAACATTTTTTTTTTTTCTGATTGTGGATACACTTAGTTTTTATTTTATTTATTTTTTAATTATTTATTTCTATTAAAGTTTTCCCTTAGGAGTCAAATTGATAGACCCAACCTGATCTTTTCTTAAAATTGGGCATCTCACCACAAAGCCATGAAAAGATAATTTTGGCTTTACTATAAATTACTGCAAATTCTGAGCCTGCTTGGAATGCCTGCCCGTGCCTTGAACCCACCCATGCCTGGCTCTCTGACCAGATATCAGACCTCTCTGAAACCATAGTGACGCCTCACAAATCTTGGCCTTCCCTGGCCAGACAACGACCCTCTCTGAGGCTCTAGTGGTCCTCATAAATTCTGATGTTGGGGCCAGCAAAAAATGTAAACTACCATTAGTGTGATGCTTGTCAGAGTTCTGTTATCTGTAACCCCCCTTTGTGTAACTTTCTGGGCTATAAAGCTGGGCTGCAGGAAAGCTGGGGTGCTGTCTTGTTCCTGCCGTTTTGGGAGGGAGAGGCAGCCCGGCCGGTCGAAATAATAAGCTTGCTTTAATTTGATTTTAATTGGAGTCAGTGGTCTTTTCTTGCTTCCTGGTCTAACAAAATGAACAGAGAAGTTATTCATTTTTTTGGTTTCCACCTGGCTGAAAGCTCAGAAGACATAAAATCATTAAAGGAAAGATACTAAGAAAGTTAAATAAATCCTATTTTCTAATGAGAATTTAAAAAATTATCTCCTTGATTGACAGATGAACCAAATCTCTAATATACCCCTAACATCTATGAATTTATTAACATCTAACATGCACCCTGGTTTCTAATGTATATACCACTAGTCTCTGTTACTTTTTAATCCATTATTATCTAATATCCTAGGTATTCTATGATGTCTTGATCACAACTACTGTGTCTCTCCAGAGCTCACTATTTCTGAGAGTCTCAAACATTTTAACTAAAGACCTAGGTCTGATGTACCATGCCTTTCTGTGTTGCTTTTGCATATTACTTTTGGTGCTCATACATAGATACAGTTTTTGCTAGTATGTCCAATAGTTTCTTTCATGATGTCTTATATATTTGAATCACTTTCTTCATCTGTCTGCCAGCAGTCAGTATTTAATGAAAATAATACTCTAGATTCGTTTTCTCTGAAATTATTTCTCCTACTGAGAAAGAGATCTGTCCCAGTTTTATGGTATCCTTTTCAAAATGTCATACAGTTTAAATTATTTTTTTTCACATACAGGATCTTATTTAATCCTTTCAGCAACCTTGTGTAGGGGGTACATCATTAGCTCAGAACTAATTAAAGCTGAGATCATAATTAAGTTTTTAAAACCACAACATTGATAACTGACAGAGAAGGTTCCCCAAGTCCACTGTCTCACATGAACAGCAATTTTTTGATGGTGCTATTTCATTCCTATTGTAAGGAAGACTGGAGAGTGAGATAAATAATAAATACACCTAGAAAATTTAGTTCATTTAAATAGAAATTAGTTTCTTCTTTTGTAAAAACAGATTTCACACTAGCACAAATTATTTGATTATGTAAATATTTTTAGATCAATACTACCAACATTTCATTGAACATCTATTTTGTGCGAATATGTGGACATTCTACTAGTGTTAGCTCATAGAATTCCTAACAACGTGCGAATTGCTCATACTCTTTCCTGAGGCTCTTCCTTGGCTTGTCAACAAGATTCCATTCTATATATTTTTTATTAATGCTTCCATTTTTTTCAGCTATTATCTCCTGAGAACACTCCATATCACCTCCATCCAAGCAACTCTTATTAAAGTTCAACAGTTTTAGCACTCATCAAAGTTATCAGTGAGCACCATGTTGCTAAATTTAATGGTAAACCTTGAGTCCTCTCTTTAATCTATCGGCAACACTTGACACCTAATTACTCACTTTTCCTTGAAATCCTTTCTCCCTCTGGCCTTCAAAACACGAATCTTTCAGGTCTTTCCTTACTTCTATGGTGACTGATTTTCTGAATTATCCTGAGTTTTCTATCTTTAAACTTTGAACAACTTCTGGTTTTAGAAATTTTATTTCATTTTTTCCTACTGTAGTTATTGTCTAGATAATGTTCCTCAGATTCATGGATTAAATAATAAACGTACATTATAATTACTTGCAAGTAGAGATCTCCAGCAAGGAACATTCTCTTTTATTGTGAATTTATGTGTCTATCTGCTTGATATCTCCTTCTTTATATCCCAATGTTGTCTCAAACATATCATGTTCAAATTCAGACTTCCTCATTTCCACATAAAGGTCTAAACTTACTTCCTCCCATGTTTGCCCACCCTTGTCAACCTTTCAGATGCTTAAATTATACGTTAGTTTCCTATTGCTTCTGTATCAAACTACGTCAAATTTTGTGGCTTAAAACAGCATAAATTTACTTTTTTTTTTTTTTTAAGTCAGGAGGTCAGAAGTCTGAAATGAATCTTATTAGACTAAAATCAAGGTATTACCAGGACTGTTTTTTACTGGAAGCTCTAGAGCCTTATCTATTCCTTCTCTTTCTCCAGCTTTTATAGGTTCTTTTGTTCCTTGACTCTTGGCCCCACATCACATGATATTGTCTCCCTCTGCTTCTGTCACTACATGTCCTTCTTCCTCTCTCTGATTCCTCCTGTGTCCCCTTCTGTTTACATTGGGCCTGCCCTGATAATCCAGGACCATCTTCTCATCTCAGGATCATTAATTTAGTCTCACCCAAAAAATCTCTTTTGCGATGAAAAGTACAATTCGCAAGTGTCAGTATTTACTTCATATTGGGAGGCTGTTATTTCAAATGATGACAGACTGTAAATCTTGGAGTCCTTCTGGACTTCTCTCACATCTCACATCACATTCATCAGAAAATCCTGCTAATCCTACTTTTACATGTATCCATAATGTGACGCTTCTCATCACCTTTTCCAACCCCAAACTTGTTGAAATCATTGTTCTCTAGATTAGAGAAATAACCTCCGAATAGTTTAGTGGTCTCTGACCTGTGCTCCAGCGATATCTTGCAAGTAGATCTTCTCTACTCAACACATGCAGGTTCCTGTTAAAATACTCTTATCATATCACTTTCCTAATGGCTTCAAATCTCACTAAGAATTATATTCAAAATTCTTCTTATGGATTACATGTCTCTAAATCACATCTCCAGTCTGTCTGTCTGCTCACACCCTTTGCTACAGCCACATCTGTCTTTTTGCTCTGTGAATAGGCCCTTGGATTTATTTCCTTGTACTTGGAACACTTTTTTTTTTCTAAATGGTTCTAGAAAGTTGGATCTTTCATTCCTTTTAATTTCTCTTACTGTATAAGACTTCTTTAACACTATCATGTATAATAGAATGCTCTCAATACTTTCTGTTGTGTTATTTTTCTTTCTGACACTTATCACCATTTGACAGTTTACAAATAACTTTGTCTAATAATTTAATGGTGGTCTTTTCACAATGTCCCATGATGGCTTCCCTGTATCTCCTTAGCCAGATGATGCTTGGCATACCATATACAATTAGCAAATATGTTTTGAATCATTGACTGACTGAATGAATAAAAGAGAATGAATAACAAACTGGGAATAGAAGTAGGAATAACTTTCTTTGCCTTTATAGTGCTTTAGAGAGCTTTTTTCATAGCTGTGAAAAAAAAAAGACCTAATAAGAACAATTAGAGAAAGTAAAGTTTATTTGGGGGCCTGGAGTCTCAGAGGTCTCAGTCCACAGAGGGCAGACTACATTCCTTCTGGTCTGAGATGAGGCAGAACATCATGGCGGAAGTGAGTGGTCCAGGGAAGTAGCTCAGGACTTGATCAGGAGGGAAAGAGAGAGACTAAGCTCAGACCACCAAATATAAACCCCAAAGGCAAGCCCCCAGTAACTTACCTTCTCAGCCACATGCGATATGCCTACAGTTCAGACTCAGATAATCTCTATCAGGGGATTAATTCACTGATTTGATTAAGGCTTTCATAGTCCAATCATTACACCTCTAAACTTTCTTGCATTGTCTCACATATGAGCTTTTGGAGGACACCTAATATCTAAACCATAATATCTAGTAAGAAAACTAAAGCCATATTAAGTTACTTGCATGAATTATCAGAAGAGATATAGCAGAGTGTATACTTGAGCACACATTTTTCTGACTCCAAATCCCAGCTCAGGCTGTACATTATAACAACCTGCTCCATAAATAATGCAATCACTCTAAAAGAATATACAGAATCTAGATTTGACTGTGTATTTCATCTGCATGTGAGATATATATTTAATCTTTGCCTGTGATGAGCACATTTGCACTGGCTTTTAAAATTTGTCTTAAAATATTTTTTATTTAACTAACATCTGCTTTCGGAGGCCACCAGTACATTAAGTGAAGCCTCTTAATTCAGATACAGGTTTGCATTAAGCCTATTTACTCTGGATTCCATGACTGCTTGCCACGTGTTCTCCAGACATGCAGGGCTCCCTTCCCTAACCTATGTCTTCCTTGTCGTTCCACTTATACTTTCTTCTGTCTCCTTTCCTTGCTTTATTGTTCGGCATAGATTTCTTTCCACTAATTGACATCACATTATTACCTGTTTCCTTACAGTTTGCTTAATGTTTATCTCATTATCCAGACTATAAGACCAGCAAAGACAGAGATTCATAACATATTTGAATCAAATACTGTTTTCATATCTTTAGTTAATTAATTAATTCTATTAATAGGCTAGGGACATTGGATAAAAATTTTTGACAATTCTAGTAGAAGTGAATACAGGTTAATTTATTTAACAGTTTATTAAACATAAGTTTGTAGACATTTCATATTTTGTTGGGAATGTATTTATTCAGTCTACACTCTTAGAACTTAATAAATGCTAGGAAATAAATTGGATACTGGAGGAAAAGAAAACAATAAGCATGATTGACTAATACTATAGCAATTTATATCATAAAAAATAGTGTATCTTAGTTTCTGTCAGAGGTGTTCTTTATCATGGTTTATCATGGTCCTGTGTCTTGTCTTCTACCTCTAGGAAACAGAAATGGAGGAATGGACACCAACAATAAAAGAGGCCCACTCTCAGGGATTTGATTCATAGGTTTGAGATGAATGCTTAAATATGTTTTTCTCCCCATGGATCTGTGGTCCAGAACTCCTTTAGGAAACAATGTCAGAGGATGAAATTTCAAGATGCTGAATGCAAATGGACGATATTATTTTATTATACTCAATCCACTATTTTTATTTCCAAAGTACTGGAGTAGTAATGATAAATTAAAAGTAGTTACTGAGCTTTATCAGATAATGATGAGAATCAAGGTGAAGGAGAATTACATATGTATGGAGCCAACTGCTTAAGCCACAATAGTTTCTAGATTATAAAAAGGGAAGTTTTATTAAGTTATGTTATTATTCAGTCCCCTAATCATATTGGTAATAATTTAAGAATTTTTGACAGAATTTCTCACAAGAATGAAGAGTACATATTTGTTTGAAGTATTCTTTTTCCACAGATTCTTTGGGAAACAAACAAGCCAGGTGTTGTTATGTTGAATATGAAAGATAATGGACACAATCAACTCCAACAAGTTCATCAAGAGGGCCCAAAAGATGTTATACAATTAAGGAATTTGGACTCAAGGTACACACACATACAAAATGCAGAAATTATCTTCAGCAAACATTTCACTTGGAGTGATACTGTCTTTGAATAGATCCTAATTAGCAATGTAAAAGGGATGGGGAATCCTTTATAGGCCAGGATTGCTAACTTGCAAGTAAGGAGAACATAGCTTCACAGTGCAGGTTTTGAGTCTTTAATAGATTGTCTTAGGATCTTACTTTTAAGAGCAAATAATCATTTTATCTAGAATACGTGGGGGAGAGGTTTGTCCAATAACAAAATTAGAGGTTGTGTTTTGTTTAAGTTTTCTGGATAACAATAACCACACCATTTCAACTAAATGTTCTTAATTATGTTCTCTACTTTGCTTATTGTAAATTAGAAAAAAAACACAACCTAATAGAAAAGACCAGCTCTTGGTGATTTATTGACTAGCAGTTATCCACAGGCTGACTGCAACTTGTATTTCAAAGCCTAAATATAATTTTAAAATTTTAATGATATGATTCTTCAATAAATTCATATCAAAGATTTTATTTCATTTCTTAATGTTTGAGGAAACAAATAAATCACATATGTGGGATCAATCAAAGCTATCTATCTATAGATATCATGAAGAAAAGAAATATTGATAGACGATCACTAGGTTAAATAGACAATTTCCCACATAACAAAAGAAATACAACTTTTGTATTCAGGGCTCTGCCAGACATAAATCTGTAAGTTAACATGTAACTTATTAGCATTGAGTTCTAACCAAATAGTAAAAGGAGAGGTCATATAAAAGTAAATTTTCTCCAACAACTAAATGATTTCTTAATATGACATTAAAAGGGAATGATTTTTTTAATAACTTACTAAACACCATTATTCAATTCATATCAATGCAGTTATTTTTTCTGAGTTTTAAGTTCTTGAGGTCAAATGTTTTGGAAAACTGCCATAGACTAATGACAAACAGTACCCTTTTCTTGTCGGTGCAACTACATTCTCCAGTTTTATGAAATTCCCTACAGTCTGTGCCTTATAAGCAGCAGTGTGTATTACATTTCCAGAATATACTTTAATGTCTGAGAGCATTGCTTAAGTCTACAAAATAATAATACATAATGCATCTGGTGCTTAGCTTTTGTACATTGTGTAAAATTTTTTTAATATTAACTATGGTCAGAAAATTGAGATATATAGTGATATATACCTCTATTTGATGTGGGTGTCAAATATTTCATGCATTTTGCAGGTCTCTATGATAGTTCGTAGATGTTGAGTGTAAAGCCATTAAAAATGTATTTTAGAAAATGTCATTTATTTGAATAGTGGATTTTAGTTAGAATGCATTTTCTTCCCACACCATATGTTTAGATCATCCATTGGCTATGGAAATAATGAAGTCATGGACCATGGAAATAGAGATGTCACTTAAGACCAAATAGGAATATTGGGTTGATTAATAGTCAATTTATTTTTGTTAACGTGGGTGAGGAGAATTAATATTCCTTATCTAGTATCACAGTTGAAGCAAATTCACCATTATGCTAAGGAACATATCTCTGGAGATTCTCTCTGAGCTGAAATAATTTTACAAATCTGTGGCTAATTAGCTTCATCTCTGAATATGCCAGCAATAGAGAAATAGCTGAATGGCCTGTGAACCATTTGAGCCTTTCACTTTATAAGGGGTCTGATAGGAGCAGTGTTTAGCATGCATACCTTGGTGTGAGGCTGTTGGAATCTCCTTTGCATTCCATGCCAGCTTTCTGGGTTAATGGAGGGCTTACATGTTTAGGACTGTCAAGTGAGTATCTTTTTACAAGCATTACACCAATTTCAGAAGAGGGTAAAAGAACAAAGAATGTAATCTTATTCCACATAATTTAAAAGCACTCAATTATTTTGGCATTCTAAGATCGTTGTTTTATCATTTTGAAGAGCATGCAGTTAATTGAAGGATAAAGTGGATCTGAATTAGGCAAACTGCACAATTGTTTTAATTGCTTCTCTGTGGTGAATCCTACGGCTATTTCAAGTTTTCTCAATAGTGAGCTTTTGTGAAAAGATTTACTCCAACTCCCACTTTAAAATCTTATTGATGTAGTTTTTCTCTAGTTTCCTCATTTAAGAACATTTTTAACTTTCTGATATATTATTGCACCTGCTTTGTTTGGATGTTTCTTTGGATACTTGAACACTCTTTTAATATGTCTCTTCCAACAGAATAACTAAAAATACCCTATTTTTTTCCAGTGCAATACTGCATTATTTACTATTCTATAATTCACAGACTCTTTCTTAGTTGTTTCATAAATAGAGTGGAGATGATGATATGCAAAGTGTTGCCAATAAACTTTTATAATCTTGTCTGCAATAGTGAGTTTTTTTTAAAGCAGTTTAAGATATTCATCGTTTTCATATAATGTTAACTTTCAAGATAGCATTTAGAACAATGTGTACTCATCAGGAAACTAAATTCTTATGATAATACTTGGAAAGCATTTATGACATTAGTATTCACCTATAAAAATACAAGTTATAAACTACTGATGAAAGTAGTTTTTACTACAAGTAAAATGATACAGTTTAATAGGCCACCACTTTTTCTATAAGCTTTTTGTTTTATTGGCTTTGTTGTTGCTATTTTGTTTGAGCAGTTGCAGAGGGCTATTCTTTTGGGGGCATCTATTTCTAACTCTCTGTTCTCAACCAGGAATGTATCCAGAGAAGTTAAGTGGTCCAACAGCTTCCTACAGTTCCAACTATCCTTTAGCCTTGTCCTGTCCTGCTGAGTTCTTCTTTTCTGTGAATTCATATTTGTCAGGAGGAACCATACTATTTGCTTTAGTGCTTGTGCTCTGAATATTAACATGTGTGCTTTCTGTGGTGTCCACAAGACAGAGTCTTTATATTCTGTCAGGACAGGGTTTACTACTGATGTCATGGTATGCAAAAAGACTTTGGAAGGCATTCAACCAATAAGTTTGAACTAATACACTACACCAAATGTAACAATGTTATTTGATCATTAGCCTTTTGTGATTTGGGGAAAAAACTATACTTTATGGTAGGTTGATGAGAGTGAACTTCCTTGAGACCCTCATGGTTGGTCGAAAGGTTGAAAGATATGTGGAATAGCTGTGTGGTTACCCAGCAGAAGAGCATTCCAGGAAGATGTATCCAGTAGTGCCACTGGCTGAAGGTGCCATTATTCTTGCTGTGTATGAGAAGGACCAAGGTGGGTGGGTGGCTAGAACAAAGTGAAGCAAGAAATAGGTGAGACTGTGGTAGAGTGGATGGTACAGATCACACAAAGTCTTCTAAGCTGTATATAGTTTATAGGGGTTGTTACAACAAATGACCACAAATTGTATTGCTTACAAGGGAATCAATTCACTTTCTCACAGTTCTGAAGGCAAAAGGAACAGAATTAAGGTATCAGTAGCACCATGATATTTTTTTAAATTTTAATTTTTATTATTATTTTTTTAAATATACGACAACATTGGAATGCATTACAATTCTTATTACATATATAGAGCACAATTTTTTGTAACTCTGATTATAAAGTATGTTCACGCCAATTTATGCCATTATACATGTACCTTTTTTTTGCATTATAATTCTTAGTACACATGATTTCTTTCAAGTATCTAGAAAGAATTCTTCCTTGCTTCTTCCTATCTTCTGGTGGTTACTAGCAATCTTTGATATTGCTTGGTTTATGGCTATATCACTCCAGTCTCTGCTTTTATCCCGTCGTATGCATCTTGTCTGACTCTGTGTCAAATTTCCTTCTTCTTTAATGGCACCAGGCATGAGAATAAAGCACAATTTAATCCACAGTAACTTCATAGTAGCTTGATTACATATTTTTAGCACTTTTGTTTTATTTATTTTATTTTTATGTGGTGCTTAGGATCGAAGCCAGTGCCTCACACGTCCTAGGCTAGTGCTCTACCACTGAGCCCCTTGATTGCATATTTAAAGGTCATATTTTGAAATAAGTTTGTATTGTTAGATAGACGTGCATTTTTAGAGAACTAGTCAATCCAGTACATGAGCCATGGAGATAAATCTGGTTTTCATTCAGAAGAAACTGGAGCTACTCTAGGAATTTTAGCAGGTAAGTAAAATAATCTGACTTTTATTTTAAAAGACTCTCTCTGGTTGTGATGGTGAGAACTGTCTATTAAGAGAAAAATCATAGAATGTGGACATATTTGTCATAAGCAGCATAAGAGATGATGGTGGCTTACACAAGCAGCTTGGGGTCATGGAGGGGGTGAAGAAACAGATTCTGAATATCTGTTATACACTAAACTAGTTGGATTTCCTGACAAAATTAGATATGAAATATGGGAGTAAGATGACCCCAACTCTTCAGTCTGAGTGACTAGAGGAGGAGAGCAGCATCCACTAAAAGGAAAGACTGTTCATCATGCAAATTTTGAAAATATCAACATTCATTTTGATGATGTGAATTGATATTTAGTAAGGAGCTGATATAGGAGTTTGGAGTTTGTGAGGGCTGAGTAGCAGGAACATATATTTGAGAATCACATCACTAGGAACATTTAAAGTTACTCAAAGTAGTAAAATGACATTGGGTAGAAGTGTAGATGAAGAAAAAGGACCAAGAACTGAGCTCTAGGACACTTCAATATTAATTGGTATGAGAGAAGAAGAACCAACAGAGAACACAGAGAAAGAACCCTCATTATCATTACCATTTTGTCAAGAGGTTTAAAAGCTATAAGGCAAGAAATATGTTTAGCCCTGTGACTTACTTTTAGTAACACTCAGTAAATGCTAGATGTTTTTAACCATTTAACTGATCTACATATATGAATTTTCCATGTTGCTGCAAGATTTTTGGAGGCAGGTATGCACATGGTAACTGATGGGCAACCTATAAATATTTGTTGAACAAATGAATAAATGATTTAATTTCCTTATGTTTTTGTGATTTTTTTGTACTTACTCTGTTTTACCCTTTATGTTATGGGATTAATGACTTGTTATTACATTTCTGAGCTCTTCTGTCCTCACAATTTAATTTATATGAGATATTCTGTATATCTTCATTGGATAAAAAAGACAGACCAACACAGCAATGAAGTATTGATATTTGTATATCTTTTCTTTTTCTTTTTAGCTTTTTAAATACTTACAGAGTTCATCCACTATTCATCATATTTACGACTATGCCTTAAGCCAGGTATCGTGGTATAGTGGTAAGTCACGAGGATTATCTATCACAAGGTTGTGTTTAGTAAAGTACCATAATCTCTGTTCTGGGCCAAAAGTTGGGAATTTCAACAGTTGCAACGGTTGTAACAGTGTTCTAACTGGTATCTTTTTCTCTCGGCAATATCTCCTTTAAATCTTCATTCATGCTCTAGACAAAGTGATCTTCTCAAATCCACACTTAGTGCTTTTCATAAAACTGTTCAATGACTTTTCCATTAAATTAGAAAAAAAAGATCTGGCCTCTGGACATATTTTCAATCTCATTTTTCTCCAACCTGCTATTAGTGTGTTCTCAGCTCTGGCCTCATTAGCCTTCTTTCATTAACTTATTTTGTATTTAGCATTAAAAAAAAACTGGGCTTTTAAAAAATAAGCATCTCTGTACTAAGAGGAAGGAACACAGTGTTAAAGCAAGTTATTTCCCTGTTCTCATAGAGATTACAAAATTATCAATCAAATAGGCATCAAAATAAATAATTACAAATGTGGAGGGTACTGTGCAAGACAGGAAGGATGGTTGACTTTAGTAAAGAACCATAATTCCTGTTCAGGGCCAAAGGTTGGGGATTTTTTCCATCTTGTCTACAAAGGTTCATACAAGGGGTATCCTCTTCATTGGATGCCTGTCACATCTCACCTTCCCTAATCACTCTGAAAATATCAATTTATACATCAATTGTTTAGATTTCAGTGACTCTATTTAGGATTGTGTTCCCATGTAATTCTGCATGTCAATCATCAAAGTTTTTCTATTGTAAATATTTGTTTAATTATTTTAAGTTTTGTAATGACAGGTATAATTTTTATTTCATTAATCGGTATGTCCCTTTTGCTTGGACTGATCCTGAGGACAATTAATTTTTGTTGAATGAATGAATATTTAGATAAATATTCATTCTTCAGTCTTCTGCCTTTTTTTCACTCTCATTTTCATTTCAGACACAGAACATTATCCAACATTAACTTTCCCTTAAAGAATTACCTTCTCTTACTAGAAACAAATAGGAAGATGAACAATCACGGAATAAATTCAGTTTGCATAGATAGCTCTTCAAAATGATTTAGGAAATCAAATTTAATCAGTGGGGAATTTTCTTATTTCAAAATAGCATGCACAGTTATTTAAGGTTTTGGTTTACGATGTAAATATTTACTTTTATTTGTCTTTAGAATGCCTATTTCATAAAATATTAGAATATGTTTCAGGAGAATAAAATAAAAATTAGTTTGGAAGGTAAAAGTCATTCCTTCATCTCTGGTATACTTAAAACTGTCAAGAGCTAATCCCAGTGCTGGCCCTAAAGTTCAGTGGAAGAATTCGGATATTTTTATTTCTCTGTTCTAAGAAAACTAAGTTAGCTTGTTTCAAGAAGTTCAGAACTACGCTGGATTTCCTCAATCACAGAGTGTTCACAGAAACTCTCTGGAGCTACCACTGTGCCAATAAAACGCTTAAGCAGCTCTTGGGTAGGTACTGGTGTCAGTGAGGCTCACTGTATACTCTTATAAGCATTTATATTTTATAGGATTTTCTTCTTAAAATAAGGGATACAAATTCCCCTTGCCCCTTAGAAATCTCTAGTACAGGTGTTTTCCCTCTGATATGAATCAGATTAGTCAGAAAGTAAGAGATAGATTAGAAATCCCCAATTATTCTTGTTTGTGCTGCCCTCATAAATTTTATGCAGGATATTTTACTTTTTTCCACTTCTTCCATTTTTATTCCCACTCTAAAATAAATGAATAAATAAATAAATTAAAATAAATAAATGAATTAAAAACAAAAAATGAAAGTCAAGAATAAAAAGTTACCACCAACACTTTGTAAGTAGTAGACACAGAATTTTAATGAGCTTTGTTTTTAGATCTTGTTTCACTACTTTATTATAATATTTGTCATTATTTTAGCATCTAATATAGACATATATATGTAGTTTAATATATTAGCACTAATTATGCTCTTCAAAATGGTGAAGTTTAGTGTGTTTATTTGATAACCTATAAAAGTAAAAACAAATTCAAAACTTTTTGTAAAATAGAATGAATTATCTCTGGATTATGCACACTAATTGAGACTCTAGAAGAATTAAGAAGCCATATAATAATTATCAGTAGAATTCTAAAAGATTTAAAAATTGGTTAAAAGCATCAAGGTCATTTATTTTAATTTTTGCTGTGGTTTAGGATCTTATCTGCAAAATGGCAAATAAGTAAATAATGTTAGTTGAATGTCCAAAGATTAAAAGAAAAATTAATGACTTGGCTGCATGACACATTGTTAGTAGCTCAAAAGTAAAAGACCTGATCCCTCATAAAACTTACATTTAGTCTTCACTGTTATACTTGCCACAAACCACCATTATGTATCTCTGGAACACCACAATAACTTTTACCTATTGCTGTGGTCCGTGGCTGCTCTACAAAAACTCATGTTTTAGAAGCTTGGTCCTCAATGGGCAGTATTAAGAGGTGTAGATACTTTGAGAGATAGGGGGGATTAGTGCAAGGTACTTAGGTCACTAGAGGTACTGCTTTAGGAAAGGATTGAGGTGGCTCTTATGGGATCCTTGTTAGTTCCTGCAAGAGTAGATTATTTCAAAAGATGGAGTTCAACCCCTGAATTGTTCTCTGCCTTTCTTTCTCACCAGGCAAACCATTTCACATATATCCCTGCCATGATGCCATCTACCTACCATAAGGCCATCACGAGAGATCAAACTGTAGCCACCTGATTAGACTTCCAGCTACCAAAAGTGTGAGTTCCACAAATCTCTTCTCTTTAAAAATCACCCAGCTTCACATATTATTTTATATCATGGGGAAACAGATGAATACAACAGGCTAATAAATTAATACAACAGATTAATGCATTATCTTTCATTCCATTATTGTCCTTGATTGGGAAATATAATTAAAAATAAAATACTCTCCAAACTCAGAAAAACTCTTCACAAAAGTAGAAGAATAAGAAACAGTTTTATTACTAGGTAAAAATTAAATCAGAATATAACATCCATCACAGGCAGGCTGTTAAAAGACTGCAAAGACAGGGATTCTACCCTTCAATATAGACACATGGATATTATGTCTATATATAAAAATATCTATCTATATCCATATCTATCTATCTATCTATATATACACACACACATTTATACATATACTCAACATAAACAATACTAGTCTCTATATTAGAGGTCTTGACAGTATCATTTTTCACACATGGGCATTCTAAATTCACTTTATACTGGGTCACCACCTGTGTTAGCTAATTGGCTTTATTTTTCATACACTTCTCATTTATGTATGAAAAAAAAAAAGTTGTTTTGCAACTTGGAGTTGCAAGAAGAATCTATAGAAGTTTGGCTCCTGTAATTCCTTAGAAACTAGGAGACAGGGCTGGTATTTGGTTTTGATGACTGCATCTCAAATGTCTTCTAGGTCCTTGAGAAAGACATTCTAGGGTTGAAAAGCTGGCAAGAGGCTTATTTTCCTTTTAAAAAAGATTTACATAATTTCAAAGAGACAAGGAAAGAACACTAATAAAGGGAGAGGGGACTCTCTTATTTTCAATAGACAGAATTAAGCCTCTTATTTTTAATTTGTATTTGCCCTTAAACCCCTTCTAATCTCCACACAGAAGACAGAAAAGATCCTTTAGAACATCACATCTCTTCTTAAAACTACTCTAAGCTTTTCATCTCACCCAGAGTAAAAGCAAAAATTCTTAGGATAGCCTTCAGGCTTAAAATAGTCCACATGATTGGGGCTTTTTTTTTTTTTTCCTTCTGAACTATCCTCCCTTCCCTCTGGTCTGGTCTCCACTGTCCTCTCCTTCACTTCCCCTGCTCCAGTGTTCCTTGAGCACGTCAAGCTTTCTGGGCTTCAGACTTGATACCTGTGGTTTCCTCTCTTTGCAGTGCTTTCCCACATCTCTGCAGGGCTGCTCCTTCCCTTCCTTCACTCTGCTCAGACACCAACTCTTCAGTGAAGCCTGTTCTCATCAGCTTATGTAGTAGAGTACTTCTCTTTCCCACATTCTTTTTACATTTATTTATTTTTCATAACACTCTAATTACCATTTGATTATATAATTTTGATGTTCTGTTTCAGTCAGTTTTGCAAAAAGACCTCATAAGAACAAGGGAGAAAGAAAAGTTTACTTTGGTGCATGGTATCAGAGGTTCAGTTTGTGGTTGGCCCCTGATGAAAACATTCATGTTGGAAGAGAATGGCAGAGGAAAGCAACTCAGGCCAAGAAACAGAGAGAGTTTTACTTACCAGAGACAAAATATGAACCTGAAAAGCATAACCTTGATGACCAGCCTGGATTAAACCTCAGAATATGTCACACCTCATAATCTAATTATTTTCCTCTGAAAATTCTCATTTTATCTCACACTTGAGTTTTTGGGACATACCTCATATCTAAACCACAACATGTCTTCTTTATGTATTTCTGCTTAATAAATCACAAAGATATTAGTGGCTCATGAGATGAATTAATCATTTCAATAACTCTTATGATATCTGTGAACCAGAACTTCAAAAAAGGGATCAGCAGGGCATTGTGACCCTGGGTGTCTCTGGTAGTTGCAATGACATGGTGGCTGTAGCTGCAAGAGTAGGTTTGAGCATCTTGGGTCTGGCCAAGCATCTCTTGCTCTTTTTTTTTCCATGTAATCTAATGGCCTCTACTGATAAGCTCTCTGCAAGGACTCGCTTAGGCTTTTTCATAGAATGGAGGCCTGAAGTCAAGTTGCTTTACTTTGATGCTGACAAAACAAGAGGAAGTATATCCAGCATATTTAACTGGCTAAAATAATCACCCGTACATCCTCATTTTAAAGAGGATTACGTAGATGCCACCATTCAATGGGGGAGAATCAGAGTCACATTGCTGGAGTACCTGTGAAATGGGGTGGTAGTACTGCTATCATCTTCACAAAGTGCAATCTGCTGTAAAAAAATATTTACTGTTGTGTGGTCTCCCAACCAGAACATAAGTTTAGTAAGGACAGAGAATTAAAAGTCCCCTTTATAACTTCATTAAAATCCCCAAGTGGGGGCTGGAGTTGTGGCTCAGTGGTAGAGTGCTTGCCTAGCATGTGTGAGGCTCTGGGTTTGATTCTCAGCACCACATATAAATAAATAAAGGTCCATCAACAACTAATAAAATGTTTTTTTTTTAATCCCCAAATGATTGTAGCCTAGGATTTGTTTTCCTAGTAAACCCATGCAGTCTCCTATTGATCACTTTAGAACAAACTTGATTTAATTGTCTCTGCATAATTGTCCTTTGTACGCATTCCTGAGGATGAATATCAGAGTGGAAGATTAATAATCCCCAAACTAAAATATTCTTTCTCTTTTTACATTTTGTATTATTGCCTATCATTAGCCCTTTAACCCTGTATAACTAAAGATTATTTTCAAAGATTTCTCCAATCACAAACAAATTTTGAATTCTTATGCTAAAACTCTGCTTGATGCAAAATACCAGGGACTCACAAAGCATGTCCAGGTTTGGTCTCAGAGTCTAGAAAATGAGACTTCTATAATTCCCAGTAGAGAGCTCCAAAAGTTTCAAGTATTTATAGACCTAAACAAATCCTGTCCATATATCTTCTCTGCTTTCCACCAGAGCTCCAATGCCACAATTCTAATGGCTTATTTAACATCAGTAAGTTGCTGCAAATTCAATACATATAAGGTAATCTTCATTGCTTGAAATATTACTAATTACAGAGACTAATATTTACAATGAATTCATGTCATCACTTTTTGGTAGGTACTTGATTAGAATTTTTTTGGTATAAATGGGGAAACTGAGATGCAGAAATATTGAGATTACAATGTTGATCAGTTATGGAGCTGCAATTCAAACTCCGATCTTTTCCACTCCAGGGTTTGTGATTAAAAATACTATTGTACACTGATTCTCAGAATTTTCTTTTGACTTTTTTCCAGTACATCAAGTAGACTCTAAATTCCAATGTCATCTTCAGTTTC
The DNA here is from genome assembly GCF_021218885.2 of Marmota monax. NCBI lineage: Eukaryota > Metazoa > Chordata > Mammalia > Rodentia > Sciuridae > Marmota > Marmota monax. The sequence continues at coordinate 592,001 of NW_026694521.1, read as the reverse complement.
GATTTTTACTGCACCTTCTTACATTGCCATTAAGCAACAACTTTGAGTGTCTTCATACACAAATTATTCTTACTCCCTTCTATATGTCCCATGATTTAGGCCCTTCTTCTTGGAGGCTGAAATTCTGCAGGGCTTCTGGATGAACTTCCTGTTTCTATTCTTTCCCCTGCCAATAGCACTTTGTACAAAACAAATAGAATGATCTTCCTAAAGCAAAGCTCAGATCATGTCTTAAATTACCTCTGAAAACCTTTCATGATTTCACATTACCTGCCCCCCCCAAAAAATGTTCAAATTTCTTTGGTTGCCAGGCGCTGCCAAATCCATCCCACAGTTCTGTTTTACTCTTGTCAGGTGCTGTCTATATATATATATATATATATACTAATGGCATATCTGGTTCACTCAAATATACTAATGGCATATCTGGTTCTACTTAAGCTTTCCTCCTCTTTCTGATCAGCAAATAGCATTTTTGTCTTATAAACTCTCCTTCCTTCTCTGATAATATTACTCCTTTAGGGAAAACACAACTCACACCTATTATCCTATTCAATATTTTCAAATCGCCTCTTTCCTATTTTCTTTATTGGAACACCATTCCTGACTCGTTCACTGCCTTGTGATGTCAATTCTGTTTTCTTTTGTCCATGTCTCTTACATGGCCCTCCATCCTGCTGAGATCCTACCCTGACAATTTGTACATGATAATTATCTAATTAGTCATTAGCATTTATTATAGATAGTTTTGTGCTTCATAAATTGAAATAAGATACTTTATTTCTTCTACAGATGTTTCAGAAGAGCAGAGGTTTCAAAAACTTTCAGCACACGAAAATGTAATTTAAAAGGGCACTTGCCAGCTGTTAGCTGTGACAATTCAAACATTTGGGATTCTCTTTACTATCTGCCTGATTGGCCTAAAACTATATTCTGGGGGCAGATAATTTTCCTGGATGCAGCAGAGGTACAAAGACAGGTACTCAAGCATTCATTTCTGAAAACTATTGGGTTAGGAAACTTGGTGAAAGTGCTTTGTGTCTGTGGAATTAAAGGTCTCTAAGTTGCTGCATCTTGCTGACTTGGCATGTACCAACCCCTTGGCCATGAAGGCTCAACCCTGTAGAATGCACTCAAGGGTTTGCCTTCTCAGCATACTATTATCTTTACATCAAATGGTTTTGCTTTTACAAAGAAATGGAAGCCTCCTCGTTCTATGCCGAGGTAGCCTAGAGGGACAAAAAGGTTTTCTGGACTACATTGATTCCCTAAAATCATTGCATTTATTTATTAACCTAATTTGGTCAGAACTTGCTTCTCTTTGTAAAAATATCCATGATACATGGAACATGTATATTTGTGTATGAAAACAAAGTTTTATTATTATTTTTTGTACCAATGATTGAACCCAGGGTACTTAACCACTGAGCCAGCATTTTTCATTTTTATTTATTTATTTATTTTTAATTTTGAGATAGGGTCTTGCTAAGTTGCTGAGGCTGGCTTTGAACTCATGATCTTCCTATCTCAGCCTCCTGAGTCACTGGAATTACAGGCATCACCACCACACCTGGCTCTCTGGCTCACCCTCCCTCCTCTACCCTACCCTCCTTTTCCCTTTCTTCTTCTTTTTGTGGTACTGGGGATTGAACTTAAGAGCACTCTACCACTAAGTTACATCCCCAGCCCTTCTTGTTTCTGTTTTAAGACACAGTCTTGTGAAGCTTCCCTGTTTTACTGCTTACCTTTGGAGTCACTAGGATTACAGGCATGTGCCACCGTACCAGCTAACATTTTTCTTTAATGTCACATTACTATTGAGCATACTTATGCTGTGTAGATATATAATATACAATTGGTTATAGGTATAATATAAATTTATTGTGATGGTATAATACAGGGTACAGAAAGCAGATGCTATAGTAATATATCTGTAAAGACATTTTAATGAAACCTTAATGAATAAAATATCCTTAGATTTTTTTCTGGACTCAAAAATATCAATCTATGCTATAATGCAATTCTATAGCAAACTTCTAACTTAAAGTTGGAAGTGATCTAGAAGACATCTAACTCACACTCCCTGCATAGTGCCTGTGTATCATTATTTGACACTCCCGCCTGATGATATCCATTTGTTTGAACGTTAATGAAAAAGCTACAGTTCACAACACTGAATTGCCTCTGAGATTAGTGTCATACATTAGACCCTCTGATTATCTAATAAGGTGATGGTGACAGAAAGTGACTTGAAGAAGACAAGTGAATATTTTGTATTTTGAAATTTAGCAATTTCAAAAGAAAAACCAGACAAATATTTTTACTTAACTTTTCAGACAAAATTGCAGTAAAATTTTGTGTATGTATAATGTATAGCATGACTTTTGGCATAGTACTATTTATATTAAGAATTGTAATGTTTTTAATAAATAACTGCAGTCTGTTTAATATGCCAACAGCAAATTTTGCACTCAGCAACAGACTTTGGTTTCTTTTTTTTTCCATTTATTCTTTTTAGTTATTCATGACAGTAGAATCTATTTTGATATATTTATACAAGCATGGAATATATCTTTTTATAGATTTGCAGTTTTTAAAAAGGCCTTTGCATCTTGGCTTATATAGCAGGAGTTATGCTGTTACAGAAGCTCAGAGGCCAAGACATTTGGAATGGTTTCAGAATTGATTAGAAAACTCTCTTGGACATAAGAATTATATTTTGCCCAAGATGCTAACTAATATACCATAGGCAATTGATTTTTTAGTTTAATGGAGAAATTCCCTAAATTATTCCATTGACTCTCAATTTGGCTTGGCAAGACCACAAATCCACCAGGAGATTTATTAATCCCCTGTGAGGGTACAGCCCTCTGAATATTTAGACCACTAAGTTTATCAGTTTTCTTACCTACAGAATGACATCTGGAATAGTCCCTGATATCCTTCTGACTCAAACACTAAAGTGAAGTTGTCTTCAATTTTTTTAGTTCCATAGTAATTTTCTCACTTGTGAATGCATGAAAAAAGGGCTATGAATTATGGATACCAATGCAGTGGTTTCCATATAGAAAATTCTTAGTAAAGAGTTGCTGAATTAACTATTCTCTGTGGGAGAATCATCTGGTTATAATAGCAATCTTCTAAAATAAGCAGGGATTTTTGCTTCAGTCTAAGCCATGTTCATTCTAATCTCTTTCCTGTCTAGAGGATATGTGGGATATATCCCCCAAGGGACTACTTGAACAAGTCACATTAGTACTTGAGAAAGGAATTCTCCTAAGAGGAGGCAAATAAGTCCAAGAAAAGTGTCTCAAGGTCAGAGGACTGAATACTTTAATAAAGAACTTTACTTTGTGATTTAATCACATTGCTATCTATTCTGTATCTCTCAAAGTCATAATCATATTCTGAGAAGCAGGTCAGTAATGAAAATGGAAAAAAAAGATTTTCAGTTTAGTTAATATTTTTAGAGAGATAAGACACTCTGTTATATTCACAGATTAAAATAAGATCCTAAAAATGTAAAGAAAAACTCTTAAAAATTAAAAAAAATTGGTAGAAATAAAAACAAATCAAAAGAATCTTCCAACAATCAAAAGGATATTTCCCAGAATATGGACATGAAGAAAAGAAAAGAGTCTTTATATTCTTATGTTTGTTCCCCCACTTTGCAAACTCAAACAGAAATCGGAAACTTTATTAATGGCAGAAAATTGAATAGATGCTTTCTCCGATGGATGAAGGAGATTGAAGGTACAGAAAAGATGGAAAAAACATAAGATTTGCTTAGGATGTCAACTTCTGAGTAACCGGAGATTCAGAAAGGAAAAACATAGAAAATACACAGGAGAATGTTATAAAAAGCCATTCAAGAAAAAATTTCCTAATTAAATACTATGAATAGCCATACTGAAATGGACACTGAGTGTCAAGGATAAGAATGAAATCTGAAAATCATCTATTATAAAATTTCATACCAAAGGTGACATCTACTTTTGGTCATGGCTATTTAGCATTCATTAGAAACACCCTTTGGCTGAGCACAATTAGAAGATCCACGCAAAACTAGATAACACGTAGGCAGGGATTTTTGAGGTTCTTGGTGTCCAGAGAAGTTGGCATTAGGGCTTTGGATGCACCTGTCCCTCTGCCCTAACCCTTTAATGGGAGGAGCGGAACAAGATGGCAGAGTGGCAGACCAAGCTCTGAGCAAAGTCCTCTGAAGGATAAGATCCAGAGGTCAGAAACCCATTAGCCAGAGACTGGTAAACATTTTATTTAAATTTAAAAAGTTGTTCACGTATGCCGTGTCTACTTTTCTGTATGTTTAATAAAATAAACATAATGATATAAAAATATTGTGAAGAGCTGCTTTATAAAGTCCTGAAAACTATGGGTAAGGCAAAAGTAGTGTTTTGGGGTCCAAGTCATGGACCAGAATGATTGTTGGATGGGGACTTGTCCCACTTTGTGTGAATACTATGGGGCTCTAGTCCGATGCGGTAGTCACATGAGCATGGTAATTACAGCAAGCAGTGTCAGCAGCTCTGAAAACTCAATAGCAGGCACAGTCCCTTTGTGTACTTATGCACCTACCTCCTCAACATGACACCAAGCTGAACTGCAGGTGTGCAGGAGGAAAAGTAGACGGCCTTGAAATCTGAGACTTGTTCTTATTTGCATGTGGAGAACAGGGCAAAAGGGAGCACAGAATATATTTATATTTAGTTTGGCTTTAACTCATAAACAAGATTGAAGAAACATACTGAAGGTTTTAAGTCATGGTTACATGTTCTGTGCATTACTAATTATATAATTTTGAATCAGAATTGAGTTCTGCACAGTGTTTCTTCAATCTTATCACACTTAACCTGTATAGATCTCTTCATTTTATAATTTTCTTGTATTACCTACTAAACTAATCTTGAAAATTGAAATTATCATTTCTCGATATTTCCATATCTGAATCTTGTTGTTTCTGAACAAAGGAGTGAATCTTATTTTGTTTTTCAAATGGATTAACTGAGGTACAAAGGTTTTAATCTCTTTCTATTGGGTCTTCAACAAGGACTCAAATTAAATCTTTTAATGACAAACAGAAAAGAGTTTACATTATTTTAAGCTGTGTTTTTAAATTAAGCCTCTTAAATGAATTAAATTTAGAGGCAGTTATTAACAAATGAAGTAAATAAACAGAAATATTAGAAGAACGCTTGAATGGGAAGATTTAGAGGTGGAACAGATTCTGGTTCTCATGTATCTTACACAGACCAGAATTTATCTGTAAGAAGATTTTCTCTGATCTGCAGTGAAATTAAGTAGAAAAAAACTTTAAAACATAATGAGTTTTTGATGACAATAAATTTGCTTAATTTCAAGTAATATTCTTAGTTTAAGATCACATACATACCTACATTTTTGATGTCTAAGATTTCTTTGTGTATATCAGATTATTGTAAATAAAATATAGTCTTATTTTGGCTCATAAAAATTGAATTTTGAAGCACCAGATTCAGTTAGACATTTTAGAACTATGATTTCTTACTAGGTGAGTGGTAAAACTACTGTGAAGAATTTTTGACACTCTGGTTCAGGATAAGCTGGCTTTTAAGATTAAACTACCTCCATCATTTGCCATCTATACATGGACCACAATCTATTTTCATCATTTATACTTTTGGAAGAAATGATGTGGTCATATAGAAGGAAAGATAAAAACAGAAGGAAAATATCAATCATCCATAATCCTCTTTGCGTGGTAGTACCTTAATAAGAGACTTGTTTGATAACATAGAATTAAGTTCTTAACTATTAGAACTCAAATAGAAGCCTCATAAGTAGCATCTTAAAAGATAACCAACTTTTGCACTATAATCTGAAAAAACTCAAATGTTTATATCTCTTAAAAATTATAAGTAACAGACCTTATATCTGTATCATAGATTGAATATTTAATTATGGAAAGAAACTGTCTTTAGTCCTATCGTTTTCACTATTATTTAAAAATTTGTCCTGAAGGTGGCAACATTGAATAATGTTCTGCATATTTTTCTAAGTAAAACTTTTACAGCCAGTTTTAATTAAAGTCTTATATCTTAAAAGAAACATCTTTTCCCCACCCCCTATTTTTTATAGTGTAGAAGAAAGTACTTTACTGATGTTTTATTTTTTCATCCAGTAACCTTGAATGTACATGTTGAAAGAAACCATTTACAACTTTGAAGAATGAAAGTTAACCTGGATAAGGTTCAGGGTAGGGTTCCTCAAATGTCCAAATGTAAGATTGGTTTTAAACACAACATATGTTTCCTGCCAAGCAAATTTACAGCAATAGATATGTTTAAACATAAGTGTAAATTATTGCTTATTTTTTTGAAGTAGAAATTTATATTTTCTGTTATATTTGTTCAAATTCAACAGAATATTTTTAGCATTTAAAGTAACTTATTAACAAAGGAATAAAATTATTTGATTAAAATTGCTTTAACAAAATATAACAAAAAGTCAAATAATTACGACAGTCAAAGGAAATGTTTCAATAAACAAGTACCATGTAAAATGTGCCAACGATGCAAATATATTTGATTATCACATCTGGATCTGTTTTATTATGTTTTCTGTTTTTCACTTGTTGGGTCTTAGCCACTTAACAAATCAAACTACTCTAACCTATATCCATCTAAATCTTCAAAGCCTTATTGTGAAAGAATAAAGGTAGAAAATAATGTGTCATAGAGGTTAATTGACTTGTATAAAATCTGTCAGTGGCAAAGCCACAAATGGAACACTGTACTTCTTTTTTTTAAGAGAGAGAGAATTTTTAATATTTAGTTTTCAGTGGACACAACATCTTTATTTTTTATTTTATGTAGTGCTGAGGATTGAACCCAGCGCCCCGTGCATGCCAGGTGAGCGCGTTACCGCTTGAGCCACATCCCCAGCCCGGAACACTGTACTTCTTAATTTTTAGACTCGGACAGACTGACAACTGCTTATAGTTATATTTCTATCATTATATTTATAGACCGGGCCACCTATTTACATGATTTCTGCAACCCTGCCTCATAGTTGCCTTCCTGTGATTTTATATAAGGACTTTATTATATACACTGTTTTGGCTTAGGCTGTATGCATTAGTGATGCATACAATGAGGGCTTGAGTGTATTTTTGGTCTGAACTTACATGCACACTCCTTCCTATACTTTATTGCAAAACAGGTTTGGAATATTGTCTTGAATTCTCTAATAAGGCTCTTCTGAATCAAATGGGAATTTTACAAGTTAATTACAGGAGCAGCAAGTAGAGAAGTGACACAGTCAGATGAAGACAATGTGAGTGAGTCATTGGAATCAAGTTGAATTAGCTATGTGTGAGAAGAGACAGTGAAGTGCTCTAAGGCAGCAAGAGGAAGCTGGCATGTGGGGAGCTTGAGTGGGAGCTGGACAGGGCCTGAGGCAGCATGAAACAGATGGAGCTTTCTGGCAGGTGCAGTGAGAATGTACCCCACGCACTATATTCACAGATCTTAAAGATTCCACACATGCATACTCTATTAACAGGGAGGACACACTGCAACATCATAATTTGCCAATGTAGAATTGCCAGATGAAGAAATCAAATAGGTGGCTTGTTCTAGGGTATAAATTTCCTTGCTACTGCATCTGGAAGGGGCAATTTCTTCTTTTCCTTGGCCTCAAGCCAGCTGACAGATATTTGCTGTTATTCTTGCTTTATACAAGGGACTCTTCTACCTCTCAGAGGAAGCAGAAATTGCCCCAGACACAAAAATCACAGATGCTTCCAATCTTGGTCACGCTTTTCTGATTTCAGTAAATAAAACTCTGGACCAATTATTTACATAGGGAAAGCCAGACTCTACTCCTGTACAGAGAGACCACTTAGAATACTTAACCAATGGCCTTTGTTTACCACATGCAGAGGGCTATTTGGTTCTCCCAGGAGGGGTCCTGTATTGTGTTCATGTTGAACACTAAAAGAGTACTTGAATAAGGTATGCTTCTTTAAATAGTACCTTTTAGAAAATTCTACGTAGGATTAATGTTATATTTGGTAATAAAATAACTACAATGATTTTATTTTTAAGAGAAATAATCATATAATATTTAAATTTTAAATCTTTGTTCCATTATCTTAACAATTCTAAAAATATTATTGAATCTCAGCCTATTAACTTAACTTGAGCTTAAATAGACTATAAAAGGAACCTAGTGAATAAACAGGTTTGTAAACATATGTTCCCTAGTTATCTTTGGCCTTCTAGGTCCTTAGGGAGAATTCAATTGTTTAGTGATCAAGAATGAATAAAAATTTCCAGAAATGCTTTATATATGACTATGGAGCAACCTGTACAGAATGTAGAAAGATAGATTATTGAAACACGCATGCAGAGACTCATAGAGAAACACACAGACACACATAGGAAGAATAGTGAACCACTTTCTTATGAAGTATGCCCTTGGGACATCCATCATAATCCCCATCACTCTACATTGCAAATGTTTATACATTTGTCTATCTTTCTTGTTTTACTGTGAGTTCCATGGGTCTGGCGCTTCATTTTACTTTTTATAGCCTCAAAGCCTCCCTCACATAGTGCATGGCTTATCGTAATAGGTATTGAGTAAACGTTTGTTGACTAATAGGTTGACTGAGTCAATCTTCATTGGAGAAGTTTGGCACATGAATTCATTATGACTCTAGAATTTATAAGGGGAGCTTTGGTTATGGTAATCTGTGTAACAGAGACAACTAAATTCAGGGACTCAAATGGAGAAGTTTCTTTATCCATCATTTGGAAAAACTTCTTACCCTGGTGACTTATTACCAAAACTGGCTCTACATTGTCCTCAAGATTAACTCTGGTAGCCCTAAAGTGGTATCCTTAAAGTTCTCCATCCATGAGTCAAATCTCAATGAACCTGCTGAGTCTACTAGCTTAGTTTGTGTCCTGAACTAATTCTGATCCTGAAACCAACCTTGAGTCAAAATTGTTGTTTACAGCAGGCAATATGTTCTCAATAATCTGGCCTGGATTAAGTGCTTTCACCTGTGACCAACATTGAAGGGGCAGTGTCAGCCATACCTAAAATGGAATGTGTTCTGCACAAGAAATAAATAAAGTGGGTGGGGGGTGGGGGAGAAGAAAGAGAAAAGAAGAAGGAAAAGAGGAATGGGAGGATTCCTACTCTGGTGAGCTGAAAATTATGCATTTGAAATTTGAAATTTCAAATCTGTTATCTAATTTAATTAATTCATTCATTTAAAATATGTGCCTGGCCTATTTATATAGGACCAAATACAGGAAACTTAGTGGTTTCTTTGACCTTTCTGTTCTAAGTGGTAGGACTTAACTTTTAATAGACATTTAATACAAAAGAAATATTTTTCTCTCTCAACTTCAGAATCCTGGTGAAGAGATTCATTGGCTTAGCATGATGTGTCCATCTATGGACCTGTCACATGGCTTTGTGAGCAGGATAAATTGTACAAAATGATTAGCTGGTCATTAACTAGAATTCCCTGAAAACCAGAAGATCAGGTGAACAAAACAATGTACACCTTACAAAATAATCATATTTCTTTTAGCAATGATTGTGATATACATATCCTTTGTTCCTAATGTACTTACAACCACCAAACTCTCAACTGATCTGTAATGAATGTGATCCCCTAAACTGGTATCTTGTATCCATTTTCCTTAATCAGAATTATTATCTGTTTGAGAAAAGAAAAATTGTTAAAATAGCACAACTCAGTGCATAAATAGAGCAGATGATTCACTTTACCATATGATGGAACTGAGATACAGTTGTCCAAGCCTATATATTTTTAGGCAAAACAGGCATTAGAAGCAAGAACTTTGCCTTATAGCACCAGTTATCTCTTTTTAATCAGAGATATAAACATGTAGCTTATAAGTGAATCTGGATTGCAAACATTGTTTTGTCCCATATAGTATTGATCTGAAAATTGTTTACTTTTAAAAAATATTATTATTTATTTGTATAGAGTAGATTTAGGTTTAGAACAAAATTGAGAGGAAAGTACAGGTTTCCTATACATTCCCTTGTCCTACACATGCATAAACACCCTCACCAGAGTGATGCCATTGTTATAATTGGTAATCCTATGGTGTATAATAAGGTTCACTCTCATGGTTATACATTCTATGGGTTTTTACAAATGTATGAGGACTTGTATCTACCACCATAGAATCATAAAAGCATTTTCACTACTCTAAAATAATTAGTTCTGTTCTGCTTGTGCAGCCTTCTCTTCCCCTTAACCTTGGCAACCATTAATCTTCTTATGGTCTCCCTAGTTTTCCCTTTTCCTAATCTTCTTATGGTCTTCCTAGTTTTCCCTTTTCCTAATTGCTGAATCATATGGTCAGAGTATGGTTAGTTTTTTTGAGAAGTTGCTCAATCTTCTACCAAAGCAGCTACAACATTTTGCATACCCACCAGAGACAAATGAAAGTCCCTGTGGCTCCATATGTTCTCTAGCATTTGGCTTTGCCATTATTTTTGGATTTTGAGTTCTCTAATACAGTTGTAATGGTCTTCCCTTGTCATTTTGATTTGTATTTCCATGATAACATAAGATGGAAATACCTTTTTTCATATGCCTATTTTCCATTGGTATACCATCTTTCAGGAAGTAGTTAAGGTATTTTACACATTTTAAAAATGGAGCTGTTTATTTTCTTACTCTTGGGTTTAAAGAATTCTTTTTGTAAATTTCCAATAACATTCCTTTGTGAGATATGTCTTTTGCAAATAATTTCCCTTATCTGTGAACTATCTTTTAATTCACTTGATAGTATCTTTTCACAGTCAATTTCATTGTATTCTAAGAGCAAATATTATATGATTTTCATTCTTTAAAATTTGTGAGGATGTGGTTTTTTGGTTCATGTGTTCTATCTCAGTAAAGGTTTCATGAGTTTGAGAATAAAATGAATTCTACTAGTCATTTTGGCTATACAGTTGAGTTCTCCTTCCTTTTTTTTTGTTTTGTTTTGTTTTGTCTGAGAAAATCTTTACTTCTCTTTCACTTTTGAAGGATAATACCACAGAGTAAAAATTTCTGGGATTTTTGTTTGTTTGTACTTATTTATTTCTCTCAACAGTTTGGAAAATTCACTCTATGCTCTCTCCTTGTGTAGTTTCTCTGGAGATTTTCTCAAGCTTTGAGATTCATTCCTGAGCTGTGTTGATTTTTTGCATCTCCATAGGTAAAGTATTTTACTCCTCTGCCTTTTTTGAGAACTTTTTTCCTTTCTCTTTGGTTTTCTATAGCTTGATAATAATATGAGATTTGGTATCTCACATTAAATTGTAGAAATTCTGTCATTGGTGTTTTTTTTTTTTTTTTTTCTGTTCCTTTCTTTTCTTTTGGGTATTCCCATTTTGTGTTTTTTATACCTTTGTACTTCTCTTGTAGTTCTTAGACATTCTACTCTGGTTTAAAATTTCCCCCCAGTCTTTATTCTCTTGCTTTTCAGTTTTGGAGGTTCCTATTGAGATGTTCTCAAGCTTTGAGATTCATTCCTGAGCTACGTTGATTCTACTAAGCCAATGAAAGGCACTCTTCATTTATGTTATAGTGTTTTATATCCTCATAATTCCTTTTGCTGCTTTTTTCCCCACTTAGAATTTTCATTTCTCTACTTACGTAGCCTTTCTGCTATCACATGCTGTCTATCACTAGTACCTTTAGCATATAAGTCATTGTTTTATATCTAGTAACAACATCTCTGCCACATTGTGCACATTTACTTTTGATGCTTTCCTTGTCTCTTCACTTTGTGTATTTGTGTGTGTGTGTGTGTGTGTGTGTGTGTGTGTGTGTTTATGTTGCTGATATTTGTTTGTTGTTACTGTTTGGTATGTTTGCCTTGCAATTTTAGACACTATGCTTTGGGTAGAAGGAAGTGCAGTATTATGGCTCCAGACTGAATTTCAGAAATGTTTCTCTGTTTTCCTTCCCTATTGTGTAGGAGAGAATGGCTAGAGTAGGCTCCATTGAGGATTTTCTTTCTTTCTTGTCTATTGGGATCTGCTTTTACTCTAGCAGGCAGGGCTCTGAATGATCTGGGGTATTTTAAATAGTTCATTTCCCCTGTGTCTTACCAGAAGCATAGGATACTTTTTCTCAGATGTTTACTGTGACACCCTGGTTGAGTTTCTAAAGGTAAGATACACAAAAGTACCTTCCCTTAACATTAATAAATTGCCTTTTTTTTTTTTTAACTCTTGCACTTGTTCACATTGAGCCTCACGCAGTGTCAAAGTTCAGGTTTTCCTAACTTAATACTGGTTCCCTGGAGGTTTCAGCTGATGAGTCTGTACACTGGTAAGATGATGCTCTGTATTTGCCCATCTACCCTGGTAATGTGGGGAGCAGTGATGTTCCAGGTGATCTCACATCTCATATGGATCTAAGAGGAGTTGAATTTTCAGCTTATTTACCTTTTTTCTTGTTGTCAGAATAGAATTGTGACTTCCCAGCTTCCTATAGAAAAGGCTTACGTTTACACTTTAATTTCCAACCATTTACAAAAACAAAATATCAATGCAGTGGTGCCAGGACAAAGGCATCCTTCTCTGAGTGTTTGCAACAATTTAGAGTCTCTGTCCACCCTGCCCAGGACCCTATATCAATGTATTAACCATCATCTGTGTACTCATCAGTTCAGAGCAGGGCTTGCAACAGTTCATGATTTCAGGTTAACTTGTAGTAACAGTGAACAAGATAAAGTAAAAGATTTCAAAAAATACTTTCAGTTAAATGGGACAGTTATTTTTTGAATATTATCAGCTTGTAGCAACACCCCAAAGAGCTGACCTTTGGGTCTCAAGGAAACCCTGTGCTCACAACATAAGACAGATGAGAGACAATTCTCCTTTAAAGTTAATGGCAATGTAAATGCTACATCTCTTCACAGTCTGCCAAGAGCTTCAAAATTTAGTTCCCAAGCTATTTTCTATTAAGTCATATGGTTCAATGACTCTACTAAATTAAATTTCTTCATTACTTGTTGGGACTAATTTTCAAAGCATTAATTCAATCAGCTAGATTTCATCTGCTTAGACTACCTACTATAAATGTTAATCCTACTTCAATTGTTAATCCTATTATTTTATTCTTGTAACAACTGAGAACAGCAAAAATGTCATAAATCCTTTACCACAATTTTTGATAAAGGTGCATAAGGCAAAAACTCAGGTTGGCTAGAAGTAGGACTGAAAAAAATCGCAAAGAACAGCAGGTCCAGTTTTAAGAACTTTTGCCACTCAAGTGATCTTTCCATAGATAAAGTTAATATTTCATGAAGTAATAACTACAGAACAAAAAACTTTTAGGAGACCATATTAAATCTGCCTGCACATTAAACAAAATGTTGATTCTGATCTCAACATTTCCTGACATTCTTTTACAAAACACATAGGATGATATCAGTCTATCATGGCTGTTAATGACAAAGTACCACAAGCAATGTAATTTAAGCAACAGGGATTTATTTTCTGACAGTTGTAGGGGCTCAATGTTGAAGGTGAAGGGATCACCAGGGTCCAGGGAAAGCATTTGTTCCAGGATTTACACTTGGCTTGTGTATGGCTATTTTCTTTCAGTGTCTTCTCATGGTCTTCTTTGTATGATTCTGTGCCCTAATTTTTATAAGGATATCAGTCATACTGGATTTATGCTTACCCTGATCAATTCATTTTTATATGATCACTTTTTAAAAAGACCCTGTCTCCAATAAGATTACATCCTGAGGTATTGTGGGATACAATTCTAACCTAAGAATTTTGGTCTGAGACCCAATTCAGCTCATAAAGTCACCTTTCCTACTTTTGTTATATGTTACAACATGCAAAGACCTATGCTAAGAATAGGAAAATAGCTGAGAAGCTAGCCACGTTGTGCCTTTCAGTACCCTAAAGACAAATTTGGAGACAAATGCCTTGGAATCACAGTGTACATAATGAAACATGGTGCAGAATGTAAACTACTATGAATATCAGCCTGAAAATTCACAATTCTGATCAGTGACAAAATTTGTATTCAGCCTTATTGATAGAAATGTCTTTTGTTCATTATGCCTATATTACAGAAGAGAAGGAATTGAGATAGTTCTCCTGGGGATGTCAGTGGATTAAAGAATGAGATGTAGATTCAAGAATATGTCTCAGAGTATAGACAATTTTGTTTCAGGGACAAAATTGTTTAGGCAACCCCCTGTCCCCCACAAAAATTCAGAATCTAGCCAAATACCTCAAATCCTTTGAAGAAATTACTTGAAGATTTCACGATAACAAAGACAAGATATAGTAAAACCAAACATGCCAAAAAGCTTGAATGAAAAAAAAATCCCCTGCAGAAAAAAAGAAAAAACAAAACAATATTGTTTACTTTATTGAGCAAAATAGAATTAGATTGAAGGAGAGCACCAGAACTAGGGGCAAGCTTTTACACAGACAAGAGAAGCAGCTCAGAAATTGATGTTTGTGTTATTTTAGAATATGAAAATCTACATTTTAATGGAAATATCCAAGTAAACTCCAAATGCAATATTCTTTAGGTAGGTTGGAATGATCCCACTGCTTTCACTGAAAAAGTTCTGAAATTTCCTCTGAAGATATGAACTCCGAATTCATAGACTTGTCCAAGTGACAATATATCAAAACTGGGTAGGATATATGAATCTGTCTTTCTTCTGTTCCCCAAACTAATACACTTAGCCAGTCTTCTCAGATTCATGAATTTGGACTGAATCTCACAAAATTTTTAAAAGAGGTATTTTTTTGTTGTTTTTTAAATTTTTTTTTAGTTATACATAACCATAGAATGTGTTTTGACATATTATACATACACAGAATACAAATTTCCATTCCTGAGGTTGTGTATGATGTAGAGTTACACTGGTCATATATTCATATATGAACACAGGAAAGGGATGACTGATTCATTCCATTGTCTTAACCACCCCCTCCCATTCCCTCCTGTTCAATCCTGTGAACCTCCACTCCCTGCTCCCATTGTGAATCAGCATCTGCATGTCAGAGAGAACATTTGGCCTTGATTTGGGGGGATTGGCTTATTTTACTTAGCATGACAGCCTCCAGTCCACCCATTTACCAGCAGATGCCTTGATTTTATTCTTCTTTAAGGCTGAGTAGTATTCTATTGTGTATATATACCACATTTTCTTTATTCATTCATCTATTGAAGGGCACGTAGGTTGATCCCTTAGCTTAGCTATTGTGAATTAAGCTGCTATAAACATTGATGTGGCTGCTTCACAATATTATGTTGATTTTAAATCTTTTGGGTAAATGCTGAGGAGTGAGAAAACTGGGTCAAACTTGTTTTGTTCCAAGTTTTCTAAGGAATTACCATACAGCTTTCCATAGTGGTTGCACCAATTTTCAGTCTGACCAGTGATGTATGAGTGAATATTTTCCCCACATCCTCACCAACATTTATTGTTATATGTATTCTGGATAATTGTTATTCTGACTTGAGTGAGATGAAATCTCAGTGTAGTTTTAATTTGCATTTCTCTAATTGCTAGAGATGTTGAACATTTTTTTTCATGTGTTTGTTGACCAATCATATTTCTTTTCTGAAGTGCCTGTTCAGATCCTTTGTGCATTTATGGATTGGGTTATTTGGTGTTAAGTTATTTGGTGTTAAGTTTTAATATGGAAGTTAATACTCTATCTGAGATACAGGTGGAAAAGGTTTTCTCTCATTCTGTAGGTTATTTAAACATTTTTTAAAATTGTTTTCTTTGCTGTGAAGAAGCGTTTTAGTTTGGTATAATCCCATTTATTGATTCTTGATTTTACTTGTTGTGCTTTAGGGGTCTTGTTAAGGAAATCAGTTGCTAAGCCGACATGTTGGAGATTTGAGCTGATTTTTTCCTCTAGTAAGCACTAGGTCTCTCATCTAATGCCTAGGTCCTTGATCTATTTTAAGTTGTGTTTTGTCCACAGTGAGAGATAGGGGACTAATTTAATTGAATTACATATGTATTTCCAGTTTTCCTAGCACCATTTATTGAAGATGCTATCTTTTCTCCAATGTATATTTCTGGCACCTTTGTCTAGTATGAGAAAACTATATTTATGTGTGTTTGTTACTGTGTCTTCTATTCTGTACCATTGGTCTTCATGTCTGTTTTGGTGCCAATACCATGCCATTTTTGTTACTGTAGCTCTGTAATATAATTTAAGATCTGATATTGTGATACTTCCTGCTTCACTTTTCTTGCTGAAAATTGCTTTGTCTATTCTGGACCTCGTATTTTTCCAAATGAATTTCATGACTGATTTTTCTATTTTCATGAAGAAAGCCATCAGAATCTTAACAGGAATTGCATTAAATTTGTATAGCGCTTTTGGTTGTATGTTTTTACTTGGTTTTGAAAGTGATATTAGCTTCATAGAATAAGTTTAGAAGGGTTCCCTTCTTTTCTAGTTCATTGCATAATTTGAGCAAGATTGGTCTTCGTTCTTCTTTGAAGGTAGATCTCAGCTGAGAATTTATCTGGTCCTGGATTTTTTTATTTTGTCAGGCTTTTGATGGTATCTTCAATGTCAATGTTAGAAATTGATCTGTTTAAAATTCTCTTTCCCCTTGATTCAATTGGATAAGTCATATGTCTCTGGAAAATGGTTGATGTCTTCGAGATTTTCTATTTTATTACAATATAAATTTTCATAATATGTTCTGATTATCATCTGTCTTTAGTCATGTCTGTTATGATATTTCCTATTTCATCATGGATTTTAGTAATTTGATTTCTCTCTCTTTCTCTTGGTTAGCTTGGTTAAAGGTTTATAAATTTTATTTATTTTTTCAAAGAATCAACTTTTTGTTTTGTTGCTTTTTAGGATTGTCCCTTTTGTTTCAAATTTGTTGATTTCAGTTCTTATTTTAATTATTTCCTGTCTTCTACTGCTTTCGGTATTGAGTTTTCTCCTTTTTCTAGGGCTTTGAGATATAATGTTAGATTATTTACTTCTTGACTTTCTATTCTTTTAATGAATGATCTCAATGCAATGAACTTTCCTTGTAGTACTGCCTTCATAGTGTCCCTGAGTTTTTGGTATGTTGTATCACTATTCTCATTAACCTCTAAGTATTTTTTTAAATTTTATCTTTGATTTCTTCTGCTATCCATTTGTCATTCAATAGCATATTATTTAGTCTCCAGGTGTTAGAAAAGCTTCAATTTTTAATTTTATCTTTGATTTCAAACTTTATTCCATTATGATCTGATAGGACGCAAGGTGTTATCTCTATTATTTTTATATTTGTTAAGAGTAGCTCTGAGGTCTAAAATATGGTCTATTTTAGAGAATGATTCCTGTGCTGCTGAGGAGAAAGTGTATTCAGTCATTAATGGATGACATATTCCATATGTGTCTGTTAAGTCTAAATTATTAATTGTATTTTTAGTTCTACAGCTTCTTTATTTAGTTCTTGTTTGGAGGATCTACCCAGTTCTGAGAGAGGTGTGTCAAACCCATTCACCATTGTGGTATTGTTCATTTGCTTTAATTGAGAAGAGTGGTATTGTTCATTTGCTTTAATTGAGAAGACTTTGTTTGATGGATATAGTTGCTCCATTTTTGAGGCATAGTATTTATGATTATTATGTTTTGTTGAGGTATAATTCCGTTAAGCAGTATGAGATGTCCTTCTTTATCCCTTTTGATTAACTTTGGCTTGAAGTCCACTTTATCTATATGAGGATAGAAACCCCTACATGTTTAAAAATTCCATGTGAATGATATATTTTTCCTCAATTTTTAACCTTCAATCTGTGGATGTCTTTACCTATGAGGTCTCTTGAAGACAGCACATTTTCTGATTAATCTGATTTGCCACTCTTTTGTTGTGTCTGTTTGGGTTTGATTGATGAGTTCAGGCTATTTGCATTCAATATTATTAGTGAGATATAATTTTTATTTCCTCTTATTTTGATTCATTTCTGATCTTTAATTTGAATTACTTTTTTCATTGATTCACTGTTCTTTTAGTGTTAGTGCCTCTCTTTTCTGGTTTTCACTGTTTTTTTTTTTTCCATTTCTTTTTCATGAAATATCTTATTGAACCAGGATCAGTGGTGTATGCCTGTAATTCCAGTGTCTCAGGAGGCTGAGACAGGAAAATAGCCAGTGAGGCACTAAGCAATTCAGTGAGAATGCCTTTAAATAAAGTAAAAAATAGGTCTGGGGATGTGGCTCAGTAGTTGAATACCCCTGAGTTCAATCCCTGGTACCACCCCCCTCCAAAAAAAAAAATAAGGAAAGAAAGGAATATCTTATTGAGTATGCTTTAGAGTTGTGAATTCTTTTAACTTTTGTTTATCATGGAATATTTTCATTTCATCATCAATTCTGAAGATTAATTTGAGTGGCAACCCCTTTTTTCCCCCCACAGCTTGATATATATTATTCCAAGACCTCCTAGCTTTGTAGGTCTGCATTGAGAGAATCTGAGATTCAGATTGGTTTCCTTCTAAATGTTACCTGTTATTTTCCTTTGTCCATCTTTAAAATTCTGTCCTTTAAAATTCTGCATGTTAGGCATTTTCTTTATAATATGAGTTGGTGTTGGTTGTTATTATTTTGTACATTTGGGGTCCTGTAAGCCTCCTTGTTTTTCCATTTTCTTCTTTAGGTTTGGGAAATTTTCTGATATTATTTCATTGAAAAGCTTGTATATTTCTTTGGTTTTTATCTCTAAGCCTTCATCTATCTCAATAAATATTAAATTTGGTCTTTTGCAGGCTACCCCACATTTCTTGTAAGTTCTGTTCATAGTTTCTTAATACCTTTTCTCCAAGATCAATTTTGTTTTCAAGATTATATATTTGTCTTTGTTGCCTGAAACTGTCCTCCAAGTGACCTGGTCTTTTGATAATACTTTTAATTGATTTTTAAAGTTGGTTTATTCCTTCATTTATGGATTTTTCTTCCTCCCCAGAATCTCTATTTCTTTATTGAAGTGATCTTTCACTTCCTGTATTCTCTGATTTCTCTCCTTACACTATTTTTAACCTTGCAGATCAGTTTAACTATGTACATTCTAAACTTCTTCTCTTACAGTTTTACACTGTGGTGTTGATATATTCTGTAATTGGAGTATCTTGTTTTGTTTGGGGCAATTTGTTCCCTTGCTTTTCTATTTTTTTTTTTTTTGTGTGTGTGTGTCTAGTCATCTAAGAGTATAGATTTGAGGCAGTAGAGTTTCTATCTTGTGAATTATTATGTCCCCAAAGGTTTCTAGTTCCTTACTGTTTAGGGAGAGATAGTAATAACAGCACCCAATGCATCTATATATACAGCATTAAATCAAATAATTCCTGCTATATGACATCTACAATATTAGTCATAATGAACAGAAATGATACAATCAGTTATTATGTACAATAAAAATACCATGTTTTCAAAAAAGGTTTACAATTTGAAATGGTGGACTGGGAGAGAACAGAATTGACATAGGTAGGATGTGATAATTATAAGGGAGGAAGAGATAAGATAGAAGTAAAAACTTAAAGGACAAATGCACAAGAGAACAATAAAGATTGGCTATTAGTGGAAGAAAGGGGAGAAAGAGAATCTAGGGAAACAGGTCATAAAAAAATTATATATAAAGTAAAAATTAAAAGAATAAAAAAATCTAAAATATACTAGTCAAACATTCAAGTCCTCAAAAAACTGATCCATGAAAAATAACTGGCTTCATAAATGCTAGAAGTGAGAAAAAATATATGAGTAAGTATAAATATTCATATACTAGTAAAGTCACAAGCAGAAAAAAGAAAAAAAAAAAGAAAAAAATTCCTGATGAAAAATTAAAGAATTGTGTCTGTTGGGGTTCAAAAGATTCTCAGCTTCTTTTCTCAGCAGTTTTAAGTAGACTCATCTAGATCTTTGATGCTCTGGATTGCTGGAGTGAGAGTGGTAATCCCATAGGTTGAATTCCTATAGGCAGGGTTTAGGCTTAGGTGTGCCCCAGGCTCCTCACTGAGTGCTAATTGGTCTGAAGATTTTAAATCAGGGCACCTCTAGGGCTCAGTAATTGCCAGTTCACACTAGAAGACTGTACACCAGGGATTTCCCCTGGGTTCTACTCAGGTGATGGAGGAGCCAATTCTTGGTCCCCTGCATCACCAGCAGACCCCACATTGCCTCATCTTGGGTACAGTCTCCAAACTTGATCTCTCCCACTCTACCCTTCTGAATTCCCGGCCAGACACATTGCCCCCAGTTGGTCCTACAAGCAGCCAGATTGAAGAGGGAGAGGTAGAGCTGGGTGGGTTTGACCAATGACCAATTTTGTCCCCTGTGTTAACCTCTTTTCATGTTTGATTTTGTCCTGGTCACTTAAGCGTTCTCTATGTTATCCTGTGTGTGTTTACTGGGCCTGTATATCCAGGCCAAAGTCAAGTTGGTCAGGAATTGGCTCCATCAGCTGGTGGCTCCCTGGCCCCAGCTGCAAAAAGGTTCCTTCCTTTGTCCTCCACATGCTGCCTGGAGGAATGGCGACTTTTTTTCCTGCACAAGTGTATTGTGCAGTAAGCCTTTCAGTTTAGTTGAGCAATGCCTTTGGTCTCTAAATGCTCTGTACCCAAACATTTCTCAGGCCTCCTAAAAATGTGGGTTCCTTTAATTCCCTTATCCTTCCACTTTGCTAGTGGAGAGACCACTGACTGGTGCTTCTGGCCTGGCTCTGGCAATGGATATATGGCTGGAAATTTCTTTCTTATTTTATTATATCCAGCCTCCTGAGACTCCAATCTGCTTAGAAGGTCCAGTTTTAAATTCCAGGGAATTCCCCCCACCTTTATTTGTTCACTCATCTTGCTAAGAAGCTGCTGTCTGCTTTCTTGGTTTCACACCACAGAGTAGCCAAGAAAGTGACCTCCTCTATTCTACCATCTTGAAAACTCCAGAACAGGTATATTTTATATATCTATGTAATATATAAATATTTATCTACATCATATGTGCTATAAAATGCTATTTTCTCCCAGTAAAATACTATGTATTTATTCTTAATACTTTATTTCTCCAATAAAGTACTATTTTATTTAGTGTTATAACCATGTCAATAAACATAGATCTACTTGATCTTTTTTAATCTGTAGAAAGGACACTCTATTTACAAAGTAATGTAATGCTGGGCACAGTGGTGGAGGCCTGTAATCCCGCTGATTTGGGAGAATAGCAAGTTTGAGGCCAGCTTCAGCAATTTAGGAAGGCTCTAAGCAACTTGTTGAAAAGGGCTGGGGATGAAGCTCAGTACTAAATCATCCCTGGGTTCAATCTTCAGTACACAAATCAAAAGAAAACCAAAACAATCAAAATCCCATATAATTTATTCAGACTTTCTTATTGAAGAATAAAAAGTGCTTTTTTTTTTTTTGTAAGTTTTGGAAGAGTTTATTCAAATGAGAACTTTCTTAGAAGCCCAATTCAACACAAAATGGAAGTAGAGACTCCATGATTAAAAAGGCAGGAGAGGATTTTGAAATAAAATCATAGGAGGCCATTGTTTAGACTAAGTTCCTGCACTATACCCCAACAGGACCAAAATGAAAATGAAAATGGAATCAGTGAGACTGCAGTCCATATCACCAAATCAAAACTAAGCTTTTACCGACCTTTCAAGAAATCAGTGAGAAGAGATAACAGCCCTGTTGCCCAAGAGGTCAGTTTCAATTGGCATGATAATGAAGTTCCCTCTTCTTTAAAGGTTACCAAAAAAAAAAAAAAAAGTAACCAGTAACCTGTTGTTAACCAATCAGTTAGTGTTCAGTCTTTGTCTTCATCTTGGAAATAATCGGCTACTTTTCTTTTGGTTTCTGCTTTCTTTAGATCTTCTGCCTTCAAAACCAAACCCTTCTCTCCAGTTCATCAAAACACTTGTTCTACTTTATGAAATGAAGTGTCACTTGATTTCAAAATCACAAATAAAGCCAATTAAGATCTTTAAACTATATTTGTTGTAGTTTAATTTTGTATTTTTTAAAAATTTTTATTGTTGGTTGTTCAAAACATTACATAGTTCTTGATATATCATGTTTCACACTTTGATTCAAGTGGGTTATGAACTCCCATTTTTACCCCGTATAGATTGCAGAATCACATCGGTTACACATCCACTGATTTACATATTGCCATACTAGTGTCTGTTGTATTCTGCTGCCTTTCCTATCCTCTACTATCCCCCCTCCCCTCCCCTCCCCTCTTCTCTCTCTACCCCATCTACTATAATTCATTTCTCCCCCTTGTTTTTTTTCCCTTTCCCCTCACTTCCTCTTGTATGTAATTTTGTATAACCATGAAGGTCTCCTTCCATTTCCATGCAATTTCCTTCTCTCTCCCTTTCCCTCCCACCTCTCATCCCTGTTTAATGTTAATTTTCTTCTCATGCTCTTCCTCCCTACTCTGTTCTTAGTTACTCTCCTTATATCAAAGAAGACATTTGGCATTTGTTTTTTAGGGATTGGCTAGCTTCACTTAGCATAATCTGCTCTAATGCCATCCATTTCCCTGCAAATTCCATGATTTTGTCATTTTTTTAATGCAGAGTAATACTCCATTGTGTATAAATGCCACATTTTTTTTATCCATTCGTCTATTGAAGGGCATCTAGGTTGGTTCCACAGTCTTGCTATTGTGAATTGTGCTGCTATGAACATTGATGTAGCAGTGTCCCTATAGTATGCTCTTAAAAAGTGTTTTTAATAATTTTATTTGTAGAAATCAAGAGAAGTAATTTTATTGCATTTTTAACAAATAATTTTGTTATTTGAGTATAAAGCATAGGTTTGTAATTAATGAGAGTTTACTTTATTGATAAAATAGGTATAGGCCCAGGAAAATTATATTTTATGTATATATATATATATATATATATATATATATATATATATATATATATTAGTTGTTGATGGACTTTTATTTTATTTGTTTATTTATACAGGTACTGAGAATCAAACCCAGTGCTTCACACATACCAGGCAAGTGCTCTACCACTGAGCCACAACATCAGCTGGATATAATTTCTTGAATGCAATGAAAAGAACAAGAAACTTATTTATTCACAGTGCTATATAAAGCAGGATTACCCAGGTGTGATGGAACACACTTTTAATCAACCTGGGCAACTAAAAAAAAAAAAAAAAATGGGTGATGTAGCACAGCATTAGAGCACTTCCTAACATTTGCAAGACACTTGGTTCCAATCCCCTTTATAAAAGGAAAAAAAATGCACATTAAGGATGGCACTTAATAAAAGTAAGTAGATTAATTAATATGAATGTTTCGAATTGTAATTTGTTTTATTATCTTGTGCGAACCATCTGGCAATGAGAATGAGTAAACATATCATATCACATCAAAGTCTATCACTTGGTGGTATTAATTCCTCAAGTCTCTGGTTAATGTCAAGAGGGTATGATTTTACCTGTCATTCCAGTATTATCTCCTTCCTCTAATTAATTTAACCATTAGAATATGGCATTATTGAATAGTCTAATTTCAGACAAACCCAGGAGACTGTGTTATTCATGAGTATTTTATATAATTGACACTCACAAAGTATAATACAAATAATGTCTATATAGTTTGTGATGTGGTATCTCATGATATAATTTAAGGAAAGAGAATCCAATATAGTTCAAAGATGTTTTGTTCATGTCTAAAGAAAAGCAATTTTGGGGAGATGATGACACAAATACATCACACTCAAAGTTTTCAGAAATTATCCTAACAGACATCTGCTGATGATTTTAGCTATTAAGAGTAAAGAGTAAGGATTTTTTTCCTAAGGATGAGAAGCTTCTCTTTTGTACTATTATACAAAAAAATAAATTAAATTCTTTCTTGTTCTAACCCCAATACTGAACTATTCTATTTGCCTGCATATTGGTGATTACAAGTAATTGTTGCAAAATTTCTGATTGTTTACTATTATTATACATGGATAAATTGGGTAATTTCAATTTCTTCTGTGATATCTCTTGGCAAAGTCACATCTATGCCTTATCTAAGAGGAAATCTGCAAATGGCTTTTTAAAAATGAAATTGACAGGTTATAATTTTAATGTAGTTGATTAAAAATTTTAGATACTTATAAAATGTTTTCCTAAAAGCCTTTAACAAATTATATTTTTATGATTAATCAAAGATTATTTATTATCCATATATTTAAAAATATTATCAATAATTAATTTGAAAATTTTACTTTACAAATGTTATATGCTATTGCTATGTTAATTTTGACTTTTTTATTGTTATGTTAATTTTGATTTTCTCCAATAGTTTAAAATTGAGTCTTTTCTCATGATTGCTGACATTTGTGCATGTTTTTCTTTTGTAAGTTTCCTTTTATCTGCTTTTTCATTTTAAAAGAGTTGGCTAGCCTTTTTCTCTTTGACCTTTGACTTATGGGATGTTAGATCTATCAAATTTGAGAATGCCTTCCCTCTCTAGGACACATCTTTTTTTCCTAAACTTTTTTAAATGACAATGAAATGGTAATTAAAATATTTAATGAGACTGGGGTTGTTCAGTTTGTCTTCATTCTGTTTTAATTATAATGCTAAGAGCAGTCAAATATCACTTCCAATTTATTACCTCTTCATCAGTCTAAATATCCTCTGGTGCTCTGAAAAGTGGAGGTTAATGTCACTTGGCAAACAGTGTGGTCCAGAGGAAGTAATATGTATTTATTGTTTTGTTTTTGTTAAAGGTGAAAGAACAGCCGATGGTGACCTTTCATTTTTGCCTCTTTTGGTCCCTGTGTGCTTGGTCCCTAATGTTTTACAGAAGTACAACAAGGAATAATCATGGTTTCTTACCAACAGAGGTTCCACCAGGGGCTCTGCAGACCATTTAAGTTTTCTGCTCTTGGTTATAAATACCTTTTCCTGGAAAAAAGCATGAATTTAGTCTGGAATAATTATAGTATGAGCACATACTCACATGCCACTAATCATTTCAACTTCCCAGGAGAAGGGAGACTTGTTGAGTGTTTTTTTTGGTTCTCAAATGCCATGTAGGAGTTTTTCCTGAGTCTTGCATTCCATTGCTTTTTGTGAATGAGGCTAGTAATTTTTTTTTCTTATTATATGTTTTGCAGGATTTTTTCGTACTAGCTTTAACTCTGTTTTTATTCTAACTATAAATTTTTACTTTTATGCATCCATACACACACCATTTAAATAACATATCCTTTGCCTCATTCATAACAGACCAGATTGATTCTCCATCCTAGCCTTAACCTTTTAATTAGAATTCATCAATTTGTTTTGGAACTACAGCTCCATCAAACTGTGTTTCTCCTTAAAAGAAATTCATCAAAAGAAATTCTGAACATGTGGCTATATTAGGGAATATAATTTATGCTCAAGTTGGTTTTGTCCCTGATTATATAAATGTAAAGGGATTCCTTATATTGAGAATAATTATATATTTTCTTAAAAAACACCTTTTGTCTTGAGTAATTTATATAATGCTACTTAATTATTCTTAATTTATTATTAAAAGTACTTGCTCCAGTGCTTTCCTTCTCACACAAAACTTCAAAAATTATATGGTGGTATGGGATTATAAACAATTCAGGATTTTATAATAAAGTAACTTTTGTTGTATTAAACATCATTTTTTACTGAGCATTTATTATGTGAGAATCATTCTGCTGAATGTTTTCATGCATTAAATTTCTAAATCTTTGCAGAAATCCCCTGAGGTATACTATATTTTTCTC
Organism: Marmota monax; assembly: GCF_021218885.2. Classification (NCBI taxonomy): domain Eukaryota; kingdom Metazoa; phylum Chordata; class Mammalia; order Rodentia; family Sciuridae; genus Marmota; species Marmota monax. Next base: position 566,176 of record NW_026694521.1, on the reverse strand, counting down.
TTACAGATGAAGAAACTAAGATTCAGGGAAGTAAAACTACTTTCCAGGGTCTCACAGGTAATAAAGTGTGGGTCAAATCTGGTTTGATTTCAAATCTGGTACTCTCAACCACTGTTGTTGTCTGGCTTGCCTAGTAAAACTATCAGGGAAGTATGTTTTCCACAGAGATAGAGACCTCTGAGATTTGAGAGGTCTAAATTTTTCTTTCCAGTTAAAGACATTTCATTTTGTAGTTGATGTTAAACTAGCCTCTTTCCCTAGGAAGAAGTAATATTTGTTCTCTGATAATCTCTTTACATAACTTTTGTTAGGACATTTTTATCCATATATAAATTTAAAAAACAAATTACTTTTTCTATGTATGTGGTTCTGAGGATTGAACCTTGGGCTTTGAGGTAGGAGTTTAGGGATGTCAAGGTGGTGAAGGCAGGATCCAAGAGAAATCTTGACCAGGATATGAGACAGGAAGATGAGTCAACATGTCCCTATTTATGAGAAGTCCCATTACCATAACAAATCCTGCCACAGAGGGCTTATTGCCCATGGCAACTCCTGCCACAGTTTATGTATTCTAATTAGGTGAAAATAAAGTAACCAATGGGAACAAATGGACCAGGACCTTAAATCTGGTCTGTATGGGCAGGGGCTAGGCACAGCTCAGCAGGTAAGACATTCAGACTTTGGAGCCCTGAGCCATTTTCTCTCACTCAGCCTACACAACACTATCTTATGGAGTGTTACTTACCCTCTATACTCTCTGTATGACCTGCTCAATTCTTTGTTCAGAACTCCAAGAATCTGGACCTCAGCTGGACACTGCACCGGAATCAGTTTTGCACAAGCTACACAAGCTCAAAACAAAATTAGGTTTAAAAATGTCAGTGTTTTTTTTTTATGATATAAAACAGCTGATGCTAAGAATATTATTTTGAATCTAGGACACTTATCATATATAAGTATATATAAAACTATAAAAGTGTACATAGATGTCAAATATGCATGTTGATTATATTAACAAAAGTCTAATGACTTACTGTGTATACTTATTTCAACAATTCTAAGATGAAAAATTTCAAAAAACAAGTTCTAGCTAAATTACATATTTTTATATATGACAAATCTATCATTTTTAGTTTCTTGTGAATTTTTTTAAATCTTTTAAATGACTCACCATTAAACATAGTTACTGTACTCAGTACAGCAAAAGATTATTTCTTAGACAAGCTAATGGCTTAGAGAGTAGCAGGGCTTTAGAGCCAATAAGTAGATCATGAACTTTAAATCAAGAACACAATAGAAGCTTGTGGCTAATGTTGAATCTGCTCCTAGGGTGGTTTTTTCAAATACCAGTAACAAGTGAGACATGATAAAATAAAAAATTTAGAAATAAAGACTGAACACTACTTTGGCAAGAATAAGATAATGAGCATTTTTTTCTCACTGAGATATGGCTTTATATACTAGAAAGACTTTTTAAGTCTTCTAATATGGCATTCTATGAGTTCAGATTTATGTTCTGTGTTATTAATTTTTACACACTTTGTAGAAATATATTGACCATATAATTGCAACATAAGTTGTTTTAGTGGTTCATTTTGGAGTATGATTTTTAAATTTATTTTCACGTTTTACTTTTATTGTATTCTGGAGATAGCTTTTTGGCTTTAGAAATTTCTTTCTGATGAATCTGTAATCACTTGCAATTGTTGCCCTTTTTATTCTCAGCTAGTCTTGCTAATAAGAAATTAACCAAAATTTATTCATTGTATTAGACTATTTTACTTCATGTGATATTAAAATATATATATTCCAGTTGACTTGTGTCTAGATATCTAATATAAATATTTAAACTACATTTTCCTCCAATCACTGCTTTAGCTGCATTCCACAGATTCCAAAAATTTTTATTTGATATGTTTCCATTACAATTTAGTTTGAAATAATTTATTTCTCTGTTTTTCCCCTTCAATTTGCAGATTATGTAAAAATGTGTTGGTTAACTTACAAAAATTTTACTTTTTTTCTAGGTATTTCATTATTTTTAGTTTTAGTTTAATTTCTTTTGGTTCAAGACAATCATTTTTATGATTTTCATCTTTTAAACATTTATTGAGATTTAGCCAGGTGTGGTGGCCCATGCCTTTAATTCCAGCAATTCAGGAGGTTGAGACAGGAGGATGACAAGTTCAAAGACAGTCTCAGTAAACTAGTGAGGCCATAAGCAACTTAATGCGATTCCGTTTCAAAAAAAAAAAAAAAACCTGGCTAGGAGTATGGGTCAATGGTTAGGCACTCTATGTTGAATCCCTGGTACCAATTAATTAATTAAAAATAAAATTATTGAGACTTGATTTATGAGCATCCCATAGTCTATCTTGAGATGCATCAGATACTTTTTGTCTTCTTTGATTATTTTTGTATTGTTCTTTAAATCAATTGCTGTTAGCAGAATACTATAGTCTCCTTTTGGTATTTGTGGAATTATTTTGCTTCTGTCTTTGATTCTGTCAGTTTCTTGCTTTATATATTCATGTACTCTGAGGCTCTGTTATTCAGTACCAGCACATTTATGAATGTCTTTCCAATAAATTTGCACCTTTATTTTTATAAAAATATCCCTTCATCTTGAACAATCATGTTTGTAATTGAACTGTTGAGCTATATTATAAAATTTTGTCTTAATTTATTTATTATCTAATTAGTAGACAGAGATTAAAATATTTATCCTCATGCTTCTCAGTTTATTTCAAGTTGATATTATGCCACTTTATGTAAGATGTAGTAAGCCTGAAGCCATAAAATTCTATCTTTCTTACTCTTATCCTTTTTAAGATAGTTATTGCACATATTATTATAGTTGGTTCTCTGTATGTGGGACCAGACAACCACAGATAGAAAATATTAAGGAAAAAATTACATCTATATTGAACAAGTACAGACTTTTGCTCACCTCTATTCCCTAAACAATACAGTGTAACAGCTATTTACATAAGATTTATATTGCATTAGGTGCTATAAGTTATCTAGAGATGATGTAAGTATACGGGAGAATCTGTGTGGATTATATGTTAGAAATACTGGGTTGCTGGGTGCCATGGCCCATGCTTATCCCAACGACTCAGGAAACTGAGGTAGGAACATCATAAGTTTGAGAGCAGTCTCAGCAATTTAGTGAGGGCCTGTCTTAAAATAAAAAACAAAAAGGGTCTGGGGGTATTGTTCAGTGGTTAAGCATCCCTGGGTTCAATCTCCAGCATGGAAAAAAAAAAAGAAGAGGAGAAAAAAAAAATAAAAATATGGGATGCCACAAGGAATCAGACACAAACTCAGAAGAAGCTTGGCAAGACAAAGTTTACTTCTTCAGAAGGGTGTGCAAAATTTACTTCTGCAAAGGGTGAATAAAGACTGGCAAGCAGGCACCCTTGAGTGGGCAGTGTGCCTGCTGTTATCCCTAAGGCATTACTGTCCCTTGCTCCTATTGGAGGAGCTCAAAATTACAATCTATGCGACTGGCTAATTCTAAAATTGAGAAGGGCAAAGGGAAGGGCTATAAATATGATTGGATACAGGTTGGGAGCTCAAACCACAGGCTTAACTTTGACAGAAAAGACAACCTTAATCTTACATACGTAAACACTACACCATTTTTTAAAGGGGAATCTAATATTATATCCCATCTGATTCAAATGTATGATATGTCAAGATCATTGTACTGTCATGGTGTAACTAATTAAAACAAATAAAAAAATAAATGAGGGAATAAAGAATTCCAAAGGAAAAAAAAAAAGGAATCTAGTATCACAGATTTGGTAGCTCTTGGTAGTTTGGGAGCTCCTGGAACAAATCCTTATTGAATATTAAAGTTTGGATATATATCTGCAATATATATCTGCAAGAAAATAGTATCATTTTTACCCTAAGCAATTCTTTGCCTTTTAAAACCTTTAGGAGACAAATTATTTTCAATGTTCTTCATTTGTTTTTGAAAAGTCATAATAAGCACTTTCCCTCATGCTGAAAAATACCCTGTAGTTTTGTGCATTACACAAACTATATTAGCAAAGATAATCTACTTTTTCTTCTTTAGAAATTATCATGATCTGTTCCTTATTCTGATATTTTTGGTAGTTATAGGATTCTGGGTTGGATTTGTTCTTTTAGTACTTAAAGATATTAGTTCTCCGTTTTGGGTCTATGGTTCTCTGGAGACTTTTATGGTCGCTTTATTTTTTTTCATGCACTAGGCAATCTTTCTCTGGAGTCTTTCAAGTTATCTTTATATCTGTGATTTTGGTAGTTTGACTATAATATGCTGTATCCTGATTCTATCTATATGTATTCTTTTCTAAGTTTTCTGAGCACATAGAATCAGTGATTTTATATATGTCACTAAAATTTGGAGGTTTTCATCATTATAACTTTGAAACTTTCAATTTTGACTATTTCCTTTTCCATCTCTTATCTGCTCTTAAATCTACATAGTGAATATTTTATTTCATAGATAATTTTTCAATTCTAAAATTCTTCTTTGGTTATTTTTGTATAATATCTTTCTCTGTTTGCATTTCTTATCATTTTATTATTATATATAATTTTTCTTTAAACTTATTAATAAGTTGATTCTCTCTGCTTTAAAGATTCTGTGTAAACTGGGCACTGTGGCACGCACCTATAATCCCAGCTACTTGGGAGGCTGAGGCAGGAGGATCACAAGTTCAAAAGCAGCCTAAGCAACTTAGGGAGGCCCTAAGGAATTTAGTGAGATCCTGTCTTAAAATAAAAAGTAATAAGGAACTGGGGCAAGGGCTCAGTGGTTAAGTGCCCCTGGTTTTAATCTCCAGAACAACAACAAAAAATATTGTCTAAAAATTCCAAAATTTGCTTTACTTCCATATTGTCATTTTGATTGTTTTTATCTGAAAATGGGTCTTATTTCCTGTCTTCATACATCTCATAATTTTTTATTGCATTCTAGACATTGTTATGTCATATTCTTTAGACTTCAATTCTTTTATAGATTTCAGAAAGTTTAGGTTTTTATTTTTAGCATGCATTGAATATGATTAAATTAAAAATTATATTCAATCAGACAACCAATGAAGTTGATTAAAATCCAAATATCCTGAAGTCTTCTGTGGTGGGTTGTCAATCAAATTGTTATTGGAATTGCTTCCAGTATATACATGGCTGAGTAAATTTTGCACACATAGTTTGTGGTTTCCCTTCTTTGACTCTCTCCTTTCTAGGGTTTCCTGATATTCTCCTGCTACCCTGTTTGCTCCAGGATCCTTCCCTTTGTTCTTCTGGATACCCCCAAATCAAACTTTCTCTTTAATTTTAATGATTGAATGCTATCAATGATTGCTAATGCTCAAAGGTCAAGGCAACAAGCAGATAACTTCATCCCTCCAGGTCTTTTGAAATTTGGACATTTCAAATTTCCACTAAAATCTACCTTCTTTGTTTCCCTTCCAGAATACTCAGACTTTTTTTGGTATTTTTTTCAGAGCTAATATTTTATATTCAGGAGGGCCATTTTGTTAGTGACTTAGTCCTTCATAAACAGAACACCTTCAGTGTATTTATGAATGTTAAAGTTTTTGAAGAATTAAGGGAAAGAAAACTATCAAGCCAGTTAACAACAATGATTATAATAATAATTATAATACCATTATTTTCTATGGGGAGGCAGCTAGTGCCTTGCTGGGGGGTTCTTCTTCCTGCCAAGGAGGGTGTAAGCCACCTAAGAAATTAAAGTCTAGAATAATTAGTGAAGAACAAAAGACAAAGTCGGAAAGACACTTTCAAAAAACGTGGAGTCCCTAATAGGTCCAGTCCACACAGGAGCTGGGGCTAGACAATTAGAAAATAGCTTCCGTGGTTTACTGAATGGGGTACATCAAAGGCAGGGATGGAGTCTTTCAGGGGTGGAATCTTGCTTCCAGATGTTTTGCAGTCAACAGTTAGATTGGCATCTTAGCAGGTCACACCCATCTCAGAGGGGCTGTACAGCTACAACAAATCACCTCATCTCTGGTGCTGGGGTGACCTGAGGCAGAAGTAAATAGGGCTCACAATATGTCTGAGTGGTCAACCAGAGGAAATGTCCACTGGAAGTTCCCAAACACCAGATTCTCCTATTCATTAGGCATCATTGAGTAATATACTCCACACATAAGCCACAGATGGTTCTCGTCAAATGCCATATACAAACTTCTCAGAAAGCATATAAAAGTATCTGTCGTATTCATTTGGCCATATTTTTCTGTTGTCACTGACTAAATTGGATTTCTGTTGCGATTTTCTTTTACATATGAGAGACTAAACTTGTTTTTGTGAATCAACATGTCATCTTTGTTTCGTCCTGAACTCATGTTTAGCATTTGTACTTCTTTCCTCAGAGCACTGATTCTTCAGTCCAGTGTTCCAACAGTTTCTTAATAATTTCAAATGTTCACAAATAGAAAAAAAAGTAACAACTTATTAAAATTTGGTGCCTTGTTTATACAGAGCTTATATCAGCCCTATGCTAATGTTTTAATGAAGACATTTTAATTTAAACATTGTTCTAATCCCCAAGCTATGTTTCCAAATTCCCAAAGTTGCTTAAGCAAGAGCATTGCTTTTGAGGCACTCACTGATTTCATATTTCAACTTCCTTCCTTGGAAGTTGTGCAATATTTTTCAAATTATTTAACTTCTAAAACAATTTGTCTATAAAATGTAATGATAAAAATGGTACTTTGTTAGGTTGGTAAAAATTTAAGAAAATATGTAAATGTGGTGTTTTTTTGGCGTAGTACCAAGTACACAGTAATTACTTATTAATCAGTCATCTTATCCAAAGAACCATATCTTAAAAATGAAGCATTTTATTATAACAGAATTTATTTAAACTTAATATCATGGTTTAATTTAAAAAATAGATACTAAAGTGAAAGTTGTGAAGAAATAGTGTATTTATCCAAATCTGAAGCTATAATGCATATTTTATTATAGTCATTCTTTAATAGTTTCACTACAGTAGTGAGAAGTATATTGATTTAACTGTATACCTAATTATTGGAAAAATGATCTAAATGCTAATTTTGATTTATCTTTTATTTGGATTAGAAGATAAGTATCTTTGGCAGTTGAATATAAGATTTGCATTGGCAACTATTTAAATCTCATAAAGGATAAGAAAGTTTTGTCATTATGTTTTGTAAAGGTCAATTGTTCCTCAGTGATATTTGGGGAAATAGCTCATATTTCCAAATAATGTGAACATTAAGGATTATTTCAAGAACAAATTAGAGATAAAATTTTATTATGACTTTTATTGTTTGTATTTATATATAAATCACAGAAACATAATTAATGACCCAAATAAGTTTCTATCTGACTTGTCATGGAAAATGAAAGCAAATGACACAGTTAAGCATTCTAAATTAAATGCAATTTTAAGAGAAGAAATTCAATACAAAAAGATTCATTAATTAAGTCTGTGTCAATAAAATATAAAATTGCTCACATAAAAGCACATGTTTTCTGTGACATTTATTTGAGTCAGGTTAAAGAAAAAGCCTGAAATATATGTGGATGAAGCTGAGAGGAATAAAAATGTGATTCTTTGGGAAAATATTGGCTGGCACATTGCTTTGTATATTGATATTGGTGAATAATCTATGGTCTGATTAAAACTATTTTTCTTGCTAATGATTCAGTGGACACTCAAAGCTTCTATCAATAAGTTCTCTATTATGGACTGGTGAAAGCAATTTGTTTGAAAAAGTACTGTAACATCAAGCTCTCTAGGAAACTAACATTTAATTTATTGTAGGGGATATATGATAAATGGAAAACTTGATAGTGCATATCTGTAATGGGTACTCAGAGAATATCAGCTATGCACTGGCTCGTTCACAAATTCTTGTTCTAACCATCAACCAAAAGGTTAAACCTTTCTCAGTGTGGTGACTATGTACTGTGTGAACTTAGCTACGATGTAATGCTACTTTCCATTATTCTCTCCTCTCTATGGTTTTATGTTAGGCCATAATGAAAATTTTGCTCAATATTAAGAAGACAAAAGTGAATAAGCACATTCTATGTTCTGAAGGTCAGTGCCTGGAATCATGCTGGTGGTCTGCTCACTTCTCCTGTTGTGAAGAAGCACCCAGATCCACGGCACCTCCAGTTGTCCTCAGAGGTCCACTTTCTGCTTCTCTGACTCTGGAGCTAGATGAATCGGTCACTATTGCTTAGAGCATCAGCTTCTCCAGCAAATCACCTGTAACATTAAGACAGAAAGAGGAAAAGAGAGGCACAAGTTCACATTGTCCTTGTTGGTTCCAGGTCATCTTTATTTTCCTTTACTTCATGAGCAGATGTTCTAACGAGTTGCTAGCCCAGTTGAACTTGAGAATCTTTAGGATTCTCACCAGATATTAAGGCAATAACCTTTTCTATAGACTTCTCCATGAATTGCATAAAATCAAATCTTGGTAACTACCTTACACTCTTAATTTACTGTGAATTTAGGACTTGGATCAAACCTAACATTTGTGCTGGTACCACTTTAATAATTTTGCATAAATGGTTCTAAACTAGATTGTAATGTCTCAGAGTATATCCATTGATCAAGACAATGCTCAGAGAAAGAGTTCTGTGATCAATTCCCTTTCAGTAGTATCATGTTCTTTTGACATCCTGGAATGCTACTCAGTGGGAAAATCCAACCAGTACTAAACTGTAAGAACTTATTGATGCAAATCCTACAATTAAGTCACTTGTTGTAAAAAAGAAGATGGGAGTAGATCTTAAATGCCAGATATCCAGGACAGATATGGAATTGCTCTTATAATTAGTATATTTAATAAGTAGTGGATTAGGTGATTTTTTTTCCTATACCTAAAAGTCTATGACATTTACTATAATATAATAAGAAATATGTACTTGGTATCTTTCTTTGGTTTCTGACACAAGTTTCTAAAACTATTGTAACATCCTGAGTGATAAGGATAATAGGGACATCTTTTGTTATAATATTTGGTCTTATCCCCTAGTTCCTGGCTTCTAAAAACCTTGGAATTTACTAAGTGATAGTGGTGAGAGGAACACCCTTTGTTCTGTACAATAGGTTCCTTTCATAACAGGGTTTATGATAATAAGTTTAATGGGTGGTTACGATAGGAATCAATCATATGATTAGACATTTGGAACTCTAAGCCCCACATCTGCCTTTTAGGAAGGAAAGGGAGCTAGAGACAGATTGAATCACCTATGGCTAATGATTTAATCAATGATGCCTACGTAAGGAAGCTTCTTTGTAGAGTTTGGAGAACTTCTGGGTTTGTGAACACATGTAGAACTGGGAGAGTAACTCGGAGAGAGGGTATGAGAGCTTTGTGAATCTCCCATTCACATACCTTGCCCTATATATCTCTTCCATTTGGATGTTCCTGAGTTATTTTATAATAAGCCTCCAATACCAAATAAAACATTTTCCTGAGTTCTGCAAGCCATTCCAGCAAATTTCTTTCTTTTCCTTTTTTTCCCTGTTTCTTTTTTTTTTTTTTTGAGACAGGTGTTGAATTTAATCAGGGGTTGTGGAACCCCTGATTTATGATCAATTGGTCAGAAGTACAGGCCTCAACCAAGGACTTGCAATTGACTTCTGAAGTGGTGGGGACAGTTCTGGGCAACTTTTAACTAGCTAAGGACTTCCCAACTGTAGCTCTCAAGAATAACTACAAAATATATTGGATGCAATACCCTGAGATAAAGGGAAGTTGTCCAGAACAGTCTGGTTCTGTTCTTGTCTCTTCCAGAAATAGGATGTCCTTCACACTACAGCCTGTTGTTTCCTCTCACTCTGCCCTATAAAATCCAACTTGGGCTTCTTTCCAGAGTCTCTCAGCTATTGTACAAGTCAGGAACAAGCAGATGAAACTTCATTTGCCCTAGGCAGCTTTCCTGAGCCTTGGGTACTATCTGATCATGTGTCTTGCCACCCGTTGGTAAAGTAATATGCTCACTTCATGTAACGTGTATGTGTGGGGTGGGTTCTGCCAAGCAGTCTTGTCTAAGTTGGCAACCAGTGCAGTGAACCTACTTCTCAGTTCTGATGTGTTGGTGTATATATTTCTCTTTGTGTTGTGTGTGTACAATTGTTTTGCAAAATATCATTACATAGATTTTTTAAATGAGTAGAATATTATGCGTAGTCTATCATGTGGTTACTATGGGTCTACAACACTGCACTTAATGACTAAATGGTAATATATTTTTGAGCATAGTGGATTTATTTTTACCCATGTTTATATAGCATAATTTTTGGTTTTTATGATTTTACTTTTTATAAAGAACAGTAGTATAGCATTCTCATAAAGAGGGGCAAAATTACTGTTATAAACAATGAACCTGAACTTAGCTAGTGAACAAGTACCTAAGGAGACTAAATGATATTTTTACATAGCTAGGGTGGGCATTTTGGCACATCCTAGTTGAATGTTCTATTAGTATTTCATTCTTGTTTTCACATGATTCAGTAAAAAATGTTCAGCCATAACATATTGCATTTTAGAATCTATTGGTATGTTTCAAACTCTTCTTCAGAAACATTCTTAGAATACTTGTACTGTAACATTTGGCAGTTTATATTTTTTCTTTTGTTTTTCTTTTTTATTCTAATTTGTTATATATGACAGAAGAATGCATTATAATTCGTATTACACATATAGAGCACAATTTTTCATTGTATACAAAGTATATTCACACCATTCATAATTTCATACATGTACGTAGGGTAATGATGTTCATCTCATTCCACTGTCTTTCCTACCCCAATGCCCCCTTTTTTCCCCTCCCACCCCTTTGCCCTATCTAGAGTTTGTCTCATCCTCCCATGCTCCCCCCCCCAACCCCACTATGAATCAGCCCCCTTATATCAGAGAAAACAATTGGCATTTGTTTTTTTGGGGGGAGATTGGCTAACTTTCCTTAGTATTATATTCTCCAACTCCATCCATTTCCCTGCAAATGCCATGAATTTATTCTCTTTTATTGCTTAGTAATATTGCATTGTGTATGTATACCACATTTTCTTTATCAATTCATCTACTGAAGGACATCTAGGTTGGTTCTACTATTTAGCTATTGGGGATTTTTTCTGCAATAAACATTGATGTGGCTGTGTCCCTGTAGTATGTTGTTTTTAAGTCCTTTGGGTATAGACCAAGGAGAGGGATAGTTGGGTCAAAAGGTGGTTCCATTCCTAGTTTTCCAAGGAATCTCCATACTGCTTTCCATAATGGCTGCACCATTTTGCAGTCCCATCAGCAATGTACGTGTGTGTATTTTCCCCCACATCCTCTCCAACACTTATTGTTGTTTGTATTCTTAACAGCTGCCATTCTGACTGGAGTGAGATGAAATCTTAGAGTAGTTTTGATTGGCATTTCTCTAATTGCTAGATATGTTGAATACTTTTCCATATATTTGTTAATTGATTGTGTATCACCTTCTGAGAACAGTCTGTTCAGTTCCTTGGCCCATTTATTGATTGGGTTATTTGTTTATTTTGGTGTTTAGCTTTTTGTGTTCTTTATATACCCTAGAAATTAGTGCTCTATCTGATGTGCAAGTGATAAAAATTTGTTCTCAAGCTGTAGGCTCTTTATTTCTCATAGAAATAGAAACTGCAGTCATGAAATTCGTCTGGAAAAATAAGAGACCCAGAATAGCTAAAGCAATACTTAGCAAGAAGAGTGAAGCAGGTGACATCACTATACAAGACCTTAAACTATACTACAGAGCAATGATAACAAAAACAGAATGGTATTGGCACCAAAATAGACTGGTAGACCAATGGTGCAGAATATAGGACACAGAGACTAATACACATAATTACAGTTATATTACATTAGACAAAGACACCAAAAACATACATTGGAGAAAAGATAACCTCTTCAACAAATAGTGCTGGGAAAATTGGAAATCCATATGCAACAAAATGAAATTAAACCCCTATCTCTCACCTTGCACAATACTCAACTCAAAGTGGACCAAGGACCTAGGAATTAAACCACAGACCCTGTGTCGAATACAAGAAAAAGTAGGCCCAAATCTCCATCATGTCAGATTAGGTCCTTAATAAGACATCTATAGTGCAAGAATTAAAATCAAGAATTAATGAATGGGATGGATTCAAATTAAAAAGCTTCTTCTCAGCAAAATAAACAATCAGTGACTTAAATATTATATATTTCTTAATATATTTTGCCTCCCTGCTCAGAAAAATGGATCTCTTGGATGGTAATTTTCATTTTTTCACTTTTTTATATATTTTTTTAAAATAATCATCTTCTGTTCATTTATTACTGTATAAATTTCTCCATGTTTTAAAGACCTCTTCTCATTAATTTCATGCAGTGTAATTAACTATAGAATTTTTTAAAATTTAAAATAATTATTCCCTAATTATTAAGGACAGAACTTTTTATAATTCAGATGCAATATTTTCTTTAATATGTAGTTTTTTTTTCTGTTACTTTTGAGTTTAAAAAATTCTTTTATATGTTATTCAGTGACTTAATCTGCTTTATTCTCACTTCTTTTTTGGTAATAGAGATTGAACCTAGGGTATGCTCTATGACTGAAATGCTTCACTGTCGCGACCCCTTGCCCGCAAGGAAGACGCAACTCAGGAATCTTCTTTCAGCAGTTTATTCAGGCCCTTGATATTTCTTCTTCTCTCCCTCTGATGCCCCTCCCAGCCTTAATAAAGCATCCCAAGCCCCAATGCAAAGCTGCCGCGTGGAGCTTTCTCACAGGGTGGTGAAAAATCATGTGCCAACTCTCCCAGATAAGGAGTTGTTTGTCACAGACCACAGCGGAGCCAGCGTCATCTTGTAATGGCGACCATAATCTGCAGAAACGGCAGAAGCGGCTCACCACAGTTCCCCCTTTTCTGTTTTCTTAAAACAATACAGGCGAGAGTAGAGGTCCTATCCCACTGTGCAGAAGTGGCTGCATAGTATGACTCAGTCCTAAGGAGGCGCCTTCCCCAGATCTGAAGCCATATCAGCCGACGCCTTTTTTCGTGGGGCGGGGCGTGAACGCGTCTAACCCGCATGCAATAGGACATGCTCTCCTTGAGGTCCACGTCAAGGATCACTCAAGTGCAGTGCCTTGCCTCGCATCCTGTATCGTGACGATGGTGGACGAAGGGGGATAGCTGAGGCTGAACTGTGGCTGTTTATAATGACAAACAAGTTGACAGCACCCTGAAAGAAAGGCACGGACTTTAAGGCGATAGAAAAGTACTAGTGTGGAAACCCATCTGCGTGCAATGGCAGTAAGACCGGCAGAGTGCAAGGGCTTTCCAACACTAAGAGAATAACAAGGAAAGTCATGTCGATCCCAGTGCAATGTTATAATAACTTGGGGTGTAACGACCATGACAAAGGTTTACTGCTTAAGATGCGCAAGCCAGACTTGAGGCGAGTTGCCATTTTCTAAAGCTGCAAGAGCTTGTATGATCATAGCCTTTTCTTGTGCATGGCGAGTTTTAAGGCGACAGAGAAGCCACAAACAAAGTACAACACCGAAGCAACACATTGCACCAAAAATGCCCACTCCCACCCATTCCTTAAAAAAGGAAAAGGCAGAGGATAGCCAACTGGTGAATTGACCCAAAGTCACTGGTTCGACTCGGGTGCTATTCAGAACAGCAATCTGAGTTAGTTGAGACTGGATCAAGTTTTCTGCTTCCATGGACCAGGTTCCGGATGGATACTCCCCGATGATGCGGGAGGCATTTCTGGAATCATAAAATCTGACATAGGTTATACATAAATGTGCACATTGATCAATACAACCCAAATGTACTAGGTCAGACAGTTCCTCAACTTGAGCTTGAAGCAGATCTATCCTTTGATTAGCAGCCAGAATCCCAGATAAAATGTGTTGATTAATTCTACTTTGAGATTCAAGTATGGTGGATGTTTGTTGAATAACCTGATTAATAGTGGCAGCAGTTTGAATTTGGCTGGCTATGGCTACTCCAGCTATAACTGCTGCAGCAGCAGATACCGCCACAGCTGTCACTATGGCTGCCGTAATTCCAAAATCTCTATGGGCTCTAATCAGTTCAACAATAGGAAATGACTCTGGATCTGCAGTAACCGGGATCGGGACAAAAGTTGGAATTTTCATAACCATTGCCGTAGTCCAGGAGCCATTCCAACACTCAGACAAATAACAGGTAATATTAGAACAATTAAGCATCCCCTGTGATGTAACATTAGCCAAAAGAAACAGGAACGGAGATTGGAGACAGACTGCTGCGGAGGGTAATGTAGCATTAGATAATTGTGAATTATTTGCAGAAATTTTAAGCCTCCTACCTTGCTCCGAGTCTTGGGTACTGCCAGAAACATTAAACAGCCAACTTTGGACTCCTAATATTTCCCTGGGGAAACACAAGCGCGGACTAGACTAGCCCAATCTGAGGGAGTCATGCAAAATCTAGTAAGTCCCTCCACCTGAGTGAGAGTGAAAGCGGCATCTATGCCATAAGTGCGGACAGATTCTGCCAAGGTTTTAATTATCTTAAAGTCTAAAGGCTCATGATATCTTCCCCTGTTATTGTCCTGAAATACAGGGTGTGCAAGTCCCATATCTGTATTAACTGTCCTCCAAACTTGTGCATGAAAAGATCTCCCGGAACCTTGGCTCCCCCCCACATACGGAGGTGGGGCAATCGGCACCATATCTTCTTCTAGATATTCTACCTCCTCTTCCTCAGAGTTTTGTTGACCGATGTTAACTCCCTTCCCCTTCTTACAGTAGGCCTGCGTGCCCTGTGTCTCCTTTTTCTTCTTTTTCATTTTTATCTTATGTAGTTGTTGTAACAATATATCAAGGTCCTCAGAACTCTCTGAGTTGCTTGTGTTCTCAGGCGTTTTTAATTCAGTCAAGTCTGGGTAGAGCCTTCTCCTATTTTTATCTTCAGGCTCTTTTGTCTTCTCACTACTGTTACTTTTAATACTCTCTGCCACTTCACTACATGATCCTTCAGATTTTTCCTCATGCAATTGCTCAAGAATAGCTTGACCCTCACTCACAGCTTCCTGGCATTTACCATCTGTAAGGCAACCACGGACCATTTTCCAAAGGGGTATCACCCCACCCTCTAATATGCCCTGCTCAGAAGCAAAGTCAAGATCTTTGCCTAATTTATCCCAACTAGGCACAGTAAGGCTGCCCGAAAATGCAAACCACGGTGCAGAGATATCTATCTTCTGTAAAAATCTCTGTAAAGTACTATGTTTCACTTCCAGTCCCTTGGAACGTAACAGGCCATCTAGGGCCAGGAGAAGCGGACTTGAAGATGCGGCACCCATGACACAACAACAAAGGAAGCACAAAAAAAAGAAAGCGAAAGTAGAAGCGAAAGTACACAGTGCAGCTGCAATAAAATGTAAGGCTCTCTCTTTCATTACAGAGGAGCTGTCCCGCTTTGGTCGCGGATCCCACTTACTAGGGACTAACCCCGCTTTGATCGCGGATCCCACTTATTGGGACTAACCCCGCTTTGGTCGCGGATCCCACTTACCTGGGACTAACCGGTGCACCACCCCTGACTGTTGAAAGTTCTGGTTCCCGGGTTTCGGCGCCACTTGTCGCGACCCCTTGCCCGCAAGGAAGACGCAACTCAGGAATCTTCTTTCAGCAGTTTATTCAGGCCCTTGATATTTCTTCTTCTCTCCCTCTGATGCCCCTCCCAGCCTTAATAAAGCATCCCAAGCCCCAATGCAAAGCTGCCGCGTGGAGCTTTCTCACAGGGTGGTGAAAAATCATGTGCCAACTCTCCCAGATAAGGAGTTGTTTGTCACAGACCACAGCGGAGCCAGCGTCATCTTGTAATGGCGACCATAATCTGCAGAAACGGCAGAAGCGGCTCACCACACTTCACCAGTTCTTTATTTTTTAAATTTTAAGAATGTGTTTTGCTTAGTTGCTTAGGCAGGCCTAAAACTTGTTATCTTCCTGACTTGGACTTCTGAGTCACTAGAATTATACGCATGCACCACTATATCGGGCTTCTTCCTTCTTTGGGTTTATAGATGCTAGATTTGTTTGCTGCTCTAACCAAAAGACCTGCCAATAATAATTATCAGAGAAAAAGTTTATTCTGCGGCTCATGGTTTCAGAGGTCTTAGTCCTAAAATGGCCAACTTCATTTCTCGGTACGAAGTGAGACAGATCATCATGGTGGAAATGTGTGATGGAGAAAAGTAGCTAGAAACATGGCACTAAGAAACAGAGAAAGAGAACAAGCTCCACTCTCCAGGGAGAAATATATACCCCAAAGGCATGCCCCCAATGACTCCTTCTCCAGCCACATTCTACCTGTTTAAAGTTACCACCCAGTTAATTCCTATCAGGGGATTAATGCACTGATTAGGTTAAGGTTCTCATATTTCTACCATTTCTCCTACAAACTTAATCACATTCTCCCACACATGGGCTTTTGGGGGATGCTTCACATTTAACCATAATATTTTATATTTCCTCTAGTAATTTTGTGCTTACAACCCACTTTAAAAATATGTGTTATTGGGGTTAGAACACTCAACATGAGATCTACTCTTTTAAAAATTTTAAGTGTACAGTACACTGTTTTTGACTATGGGTACAATATCATAATGCTGACATTTAAAGCTTATTCATCATGCTTTACTGAAACTTTATGTCCATTGACCAGCATCTCTGCAATTTCCTGTTCCCCCATATCCTAGCAACCACCATTCTTTGACTCTATGAATTTGACAATTTTAGATAACTTAGTAGAGTAAGGCCATCTGATATTCTTCCATGGACTTATTTCATGGTATTCTGTTGTATTCATATATTTTTTATTTACCCATTTATCTGTGAATGAACATTTAAGTGTTTCCAGATCTTAGCTCTTGTGAAATGAGGTATAGTAACATGGGAATAATATCCCTTTAAGATCCTCATCTTCAGAAGCACTCTCCCCCAACATACTTTTATTTTAAATCTATAATTTGTGATAAATTAATTTTTATGTAATTTAGAGACTAAACTAATTCTCAGAAAACTTGGCAAGTTTTAGGATCATGAATAATTTAATAGTCTATCTTTAACCTGGACCTGAAAATTGTACCTTTATTGAAACTGTACCTTTATTATGTAAGTTAATATTATGTATACTTGAATCTATTTGGACTCTCCTTCTTGAAGTCATATTATAATAAAGTGATAATACAAAAGTCACATAACTTAGGCTCTCCTTTCTGAAGAACTCAGGCTAAACCAGCATTAAAAAACAAATTTAACTTTACTTCAGGAATACTGTTTAAATGTGTTTCAAAAATGTATGCTTTATTACTCTGTTATGTAAATATCAGTTCATGTCATAGCTATGAGCTTTATAAACACTATAAATATAGTGTTTCCTTTAAGTCCTTTCTCATTAAAAGGGAAAAAATGACTTCATATTATGAATCACCAAGCTTGGCCTTTACCACCTATGTGTTAGAATGTTAATAATTACATTTACGTTATGGGGTGAAACAAATGGAAAGTGCCAAAATGCCTGAATATGCTTAAGAAAGACAGAAAAGTTGGTCTATTTTGCAATCAAGCAGTAGAACACCACTCAAGACAGAACATGCAAAACAAAGCAGACTTCAGTTACTTTTCTGGTTTTTGTATTAATGGTTTAACAAGATTAATTTCCAAATTAGTTTTATATTTTAAAGCACAATATGTTTGTAAGATATTGAGAACAAAGCAAAATCAGGGCAAGCAAAGAAAAAATATTTTATGAAAATTTATGTTATATTATTGAAATATTCTTGTAAGGCATTTAAATTTTATAATTGAAGAATTACTGAAATATACTTAATTATATTCTATTGATAATTAGAACTCCAGTACAATAAACGTTAAATTTAAACATTTAAAATTTCTATTCATCAGTTTCTTATGTGAATAAAATTTTATTTATGTATTTATAGTTAATTTCTATATTCAAAAATCTCACTGTAAGCCTAGCCTACTTTGTTTGTTTGGTTTGTTTTTGGTACTGGATATTGAATGTAGGAGTGCTGTATAACTGAGCCACAGCCACAGCCCTTTTTAAAATTTTGAGACAGAGACTCCCTATGTTTCTTAGGGCCTTGCTAAATTGCTGAGGCTGGCCTTGAACTTGTGATTTTCTTTCCTAAGTAGAATTTCTTTAATTTTGTTTTAACATTTTCCTTATAATGCAATGATTTATTTATAATGCAATGATTGTATTATAACAAGGATTATGGATATAAATATACTACACATATAACAAATACTCACACATACCTTGTGCGTATTCCTCATGTAAACAGTTGCATGGATGCCGTAGTTATTACTCATAACTTAAGGTAATTTGCACTAGAATATATATTTTTGCAGAAACTTTATAAGAAAGATTATTCTTGGAAAATATTTTCTACAATCCCCCCTAAAATGGGTGTTGATAGAGAGACTATTTTTCATCCCTTTTAGGAAAAAAGCCCTGTTTTTATATCTGTTCTGGAATGATTGTCAACAGATCCCCCTTGCACTCTCAGTTTTCCTATTTGTATGACAAACAATATGTTCAAACAATACTGTGGCCAATGGGCTGAGGAACCATGAATGCGCAAACAGGAATTCTCTTTCATAGGTGTTTGCAGTTTATCCCTAAACTATGTTACTCTGGTGGGTTGGGTTAATTCAGACCTCAATGTGGAGATGACATTTAAGTAGATACCTGTGGCTATTCATATAAAGAAAAGAAGAAAAAAAGTCAGTGATGAAGGACAGCTAGCAGAATCCTCTAAGTGAGGAGATTAAAAAAAAAAGAATACCAGAGAGAAAATAGTTATGATATCAAAAGATAGACTCTCGAAAGACAATAATGAATTAATTTTAAAATTTTTTAAAAATATCGAAAAACCAGAAAAAAGACTGATACGGCTTCAGAGGACAATGGAAAGGAGGGTAGGGAATGAACTAAAATACTTCAGAGAGGTAGGGTGGTGGTAAATCCACTCAGGTCTGTAACCACTGCAAAGGATACCGATCTTATTTTAAATGGTATCTGTTGGAAAATTTTACGTTTAGGAGTAATGTCATCTAATTTATGTTTTTAAATAAAGTACTCCTAATTTTAAGTGGAGCAAAACAAAATCTAGAGATAATAGATACAAGTACATGGTGTGGCTTGGAAAGAAGTGTATGTATTCAGGAAATCTTTAGTAGGAATGCTTGACAGAAATTAAATGCTTGATCAATGGGGAAGATTATAAGAGAAAGAAAAACAAGCAGCTCATAGAATTTTGCTCTAAAAATTTTGATGAATACAAGAGCCATTTGTTGATAAGAAGAACACATGGAAAGAAGTGGGCTGTAGTGTAGAGAAATAACATATTCTATTAAAATGATACTAAATTTGAAATATCTACACAAGATCCCAATTAAAAATGAAAACTAGGTAATGAAATACCCAGCTTAAAGTGCTAATAGAGAATTAGGGATGGAAATAGATTTATACATTATGGCATGTAAATATTTAACACCACAGGGATGGATGGAATTTTCAAGAAAGATATGAGGCTACCAGTGAACTTTTCAACCTCCTACATTCTTTCCTCCTTCTTTTTTGTTACATTGTGTAGTGTCATTTATAAATATTTTCATTTTATTCTTTCTACTTAGTGTTGACATTCTTTTCTATCTTTGATCTGTGGCCAAGGTATTAAACATTGTCTTTAGATATTTCCTTCCAGTCAAGCATTTACCTTCTAGTGGCCTCCTCCCTGAAAAAGGTCTCCTGTCAGAAATACTCCCTGGGGGGTGCTTTCATGCTTAAATCTATGTCTGTAGATTTTATGGTTTGTAGGTTTGGCTCCATGTTAAAGATAAATGTTACTGTAAGGATTCTGAAGTCCCAAAGATTTTCTCTCATCTATTTGTTTAGCTCCTTATAGAATTCTTTTTTCTTCTTTAAAATACTGTAAGTATGATATGTGTGAATTATCAATCACTTTATCCTAGTACATAGTGTATATATGTAACTTGATGTTTCCATATTTTTAATGAAAAATTTCTTTAAGTATGTTACTTGATTTTTGTTCTTGTTTATCATGTATTCGTGAGGGAATGGGGTTCTAATTTTATGTAGATTAGCAAATTGTGGCCATTTCTTATTTCTATTATTTTCTAATACTTTTGGTCTATTCCTATATTGGCTTTTCAAAAAAACTTCATATTAACTGAAGGTGTTCATTGTGCTTTAATTTTTGTGTGTGTTCTTAGGTGTCCTTTTAATTTTTATTTCTATAATGGATTCTTTGTGTAATTTTTCTCTGAGTTTTCCATCTGCAATTTCACCTTCTCCATTGGCCTAGCCCCACTTGTAGGTAAATGACTGTCTATTCCACAAGTGTTGGTGTTTCTACCCTTATTAATGTAATTATTTCATTAGTGATTTTTGATGTTTATAATTAATTACTTGGCTACATTTTTTTTTATTTTGTAGTAAACTCAAAAGCTATTAATCATTAAACAGAAAATTTATTTAGTGAGGAGATAAAAGAATACCAGAGAGAAAACAGTTATGATATCAAAGGAAAGACTCTTGAAAGACAATAATGGATTAATTTTTAAATTTTTTAAAGAATAAAATATTTAAATGTAATGACTATCACCATTTCATTCTGTTTTATTTATATAATTATTTTTAGAAGATTATGGAAATCTGAAAGACAATATTGAGCATACTTTTAAAATGTAATTCATTGCCAAAGAAGCTAATATGAACTTAGAGATATGAAAATTTAAACAAACCTTCTTAATGAAACCACAGTAGGCTTTAACTCAATTTATGTAATATAACATGAAATTATTTTTTTATTAAAATAGTATAAAAGGAACCACGGATTTATTGTGTGATATTACTAGAAAATGTTTTACAGCTGAGATTTGATCAGAAGCAAAAGCAGAGTTCAAAAATTCTTTGTCTACTCTCTAGGAAAAAAATACAATTGAGTTTGCCAAATATACTAATTTGCTTTTTCAACTTTGAAAGAAATTTAAAGAATAGTCCATGTTCACAAAATAGTTGCACCCAAAATCATTTCAGTTAATTTTTTTAATTGATAAGTAATCTGAATCACACACAGACACACACACACACACACACACACACAGTATCAGAAAAGTAGAAATATTTCCCTTTTGTTGAAAGAGACAATATTAATCTAATCAGAATATCTGCTGAGAACTTTCTATATGATACATTTTGGGCTGATGTGGAGAGCATAGCAGCCTTGGCAGCGGCCTTCACAAGACAGTATTGTACGTAGGTGGGCACCAGAAACCACAGTGTGTTAAGTGTGAAAGGGGAATTGGTAATATTTTGGAAGCATGTGAATGCCTCTGTGAATGCTTAGTTTCTTCAGGATATCTAGTTTTCTCCTAAGAATTAATGTATTCAATTAGGGTGAAGATTAGATAAAATAACTGAATAGAAATAAAGTCAAAAAGATACAATTGACTACAGATTGGAAAGAGATGCATAAGAAAAACCCTGGAGGTTAGAGCAGTACCTTTTGCAGATCACTGGGTCATAGCAATCCAGAATATGGAACAGTTGGAGTAAGGAGTGGTGCTTTTGGCCCAGTGGTACTGATTCTAGCCTTATGTTAGCATTGTGGAAAAATTAATTTCTACAGAACTGTGGTAAAATTAATTTCTGTTGTTTTAAGTCACCAGGTTTGTGGTGTTTTGTAGCAATAGTTATAAGATGCTACAATGAAAGGTAAAATGAAAAATTATAGAAACTTTAGTTTTAGTATATTCATCTAAAATGTAAGTTTTAATAAAGTTATAATAAACTATTTTTCAAAATGAATGTTTCCATCGAAATGATGGAGTTGAAAAAATATACTTTTCATCAACTGTCATTTATGAATCTGAATACAAGTAGTAAACAGAGTATATCAAGATATTTGGCAAAATAATATTGTTTAATGAATACTTTTGGTTAATGTGTGATTTTTGTCATCTGAAGTAATTTTTGAACTACAGTGAGCTTTTTCGATCACTCAAGAGGAAAGAAACTCACTGAAAGCTTAAACCTTTAAAAAAATCTCATTTGTCAAAACATACATTAATTTCAGTTTTATTCTAAACTCATTGAACACTAATATCTGACAGGGAACTAAATGTGTAACAGGAATCTAAATTTCACTAAAACAAAATCAGTTTTTCTTTAAAAACATATATACTTAGAGCCCTTAAACACTGGCCTTCTATCCACAAAAGAAGTAACATGTAAAGGAAGACCTACGGAAGTTTGGGGAATCAAGAAGCTTACAAAAACCACTGAGTGTGGAGGACAAGTAGTTGCCTGATTCTCAAAAACTTCTCAGTGTGGTGTCCTTGATCTTGGTAATAAATATGCCTCTAAAGTCACACTGGTTCAGAAAGAGGACTCTGTCGCTTATTCCCAGTGGATTCAGAGATAGATCCATTCATTCTTTTGAGCCTGGGGACAGAGGAGGAAATATGGCTCTAAACTAAATACAAATAGAGAAGAAAAAAAAAAAAACATAAGCAAATGAGGGAAGATTGATAAAAATTGACAACTAACTATCAATGGTAATAAGTAATGTGCAGAAAAATCAGGCAGGATAAGTTAGATATGATATGCCTTAGTATAGCTATTTTATGTTTGATAAGGACCTTCCTTGTTAGAGTAGTTTTCAATACATAAGGTAAACAGAAATCCATCCGGTTGGAATGTTCTTGGTGGAAAGGCTATCAAGAATTTGAAGTTCTGCTAAATCTTCTGAGTGCCAGCTTTTTTTTTTTTTTTTTTTTAAATAGAGTCTTTTCTTTCTAGGGTTTTTGATACCTCTTCCTCTACTCTTGGTCTTCTTTCTATCTTCATGAGATCCACCATTTTTTTTTTTTAATTTCTTCCCCCACCTTTCTCTAGTTTCCACAGATGACAGAAAACATTTAAGCCCTGAATTTCTCAGTCTGACTTATTCACTTAGCATAATGTAGTCTGGTTCCATACATTTACCAGAAAGTGACATAATTTCATTCTTCTTTATGACTGAGTAAAACTCGATTGCATCTCTCTCTCTCTCTCTCTCTCTCTCTCTCTCTGTGTGTGTGTGTATGTGTGTGTGTGTATCTATATATATAACTTGTCCTCCACACTCACCTTTTCTTTATCCATTTATTTGTAGGCTGCTTCCACAATTTGGCTGTTGTGCTGTGAAAACATTGGGGTGTGTGTATCACTATAGTATGCTGATTTTAGTTCCTTTGGCTAAATATCAAGGAGTGGGATAGCTGGGTCGTATGGTAGTTCTATTCCTAGGATATCGATTCACAAAGTGGTTGTACTAATTTGCAGTCCCACCAACATTGTACTTTTCTCCCAGCAATTATTATTATTTGTATTCTTAATGATTGTCATCAAACTAGAGTGAGATGAAATCTCAGTGCAGATTTAATTTGTATTTTCCTCATTATCAAGGATGCTAAATTTTTAAAATGTATTTGTTAGCCATGTATATTTTTCTTCTTAGAAATGTCTGTTTAGATTATTTGCTCACTTTTATTATTGTTATTATTATTATTATTATTATTATTATTATTGTTATTATTATTTTGTGTTAAGAGTTCATGAAATACTATTAGCTTTTACCCAAGCTTATGTGACAGATAAATAAGATTGTGATCAAACTTATTATGTTTCAAAGGAACTATACGTGTCACGGGCATCATAATACTCATATTGATATAACCAGTACATTTTTTCTTGGTGTTAAACTTGGGATCTCAAATAATAATCAGAAGTTTAATTGATAATCTTGAAATTAAAACAAGGAGCATTAATTGGATGAATCAAATATTACTCATTATATCAATGGTGCCTTAAGCACTGTCTCCACATTAGAATAGTCTTGCAAAAAGAACCTTAATTTTCTTGTTTAAGGTGTCCTCTTTCTCAAATAGCATTATATGCACTGTAACATTTATCTCCCTTCATTTTAATATGCCCTTGGCTCCTAATATCTCTTTATGTTTGGCAAAGTTTTCCAAAAATAGATTTATTACAGTATCCTATTCACAGTCAAGTCTAGCATCTCCAGGAGTAGATTGTGTGGGTTCTAGCCCTATTTAAATAACTAGTTAAGCTCTGTAATGTGAAAATCTCTCTGTTTCTCAATTTTCTTGTCTATAAATTTATTATAGCAAATGGGCTTATTTTCAAAATAATATCAAAAGTAAATGAAATCATTACATGATAAAGATACCTGCTGCTCCCATGTTTACTGCAGTACTATTCACAATAGCCAGCATATGCAATAAAACAAGATGCCCAGTGACAGATGAATGGATAAAAAAATCTTATATATGTAATGCATTATTATTCAGCCATTAAAAAGAATGAAATTCTGTCATTTCTGTCAATGAGTATAGAACAAAGGACACCTTGATAAATGAAATATACCAGGCTCAGAAAAACAGATACCACTTGTTCTTATTCATTTGTGCAAGCAAAAAATGTGTAGATCTCATAAAAGAAGAGAATAGCATATTGTTTATTAGACCCTAGGAAAACATAAGCAGGAGGTGAAAGTGTGAAGTTAGATAACGGGTACCAAAACATAGTTAAGTAGGAGAAATTAGTTCTAGCATTATATATCACAGTAGGGTAATCAGAATCTACAACAAGTGGTGCTATATTTAAAAATAAGTAGAAAATAAGAATGCAAATGTTCCTAACACATAAGAGTTATAAAAGTTGGAAGAGATGAAAATATTAATTACCCTGATTTGATCCTTATATAATGTACATATGAATCAAATTATCAAAATGGATCCCTTAAATATGGATAAAAATACTGTATGTCCATTAAAAATAAAAAGAAGTTTAAAACATTTTATCAAATGATGCAGTACATGTATTGTGGTGAGCCTGGTCTTATAAGGACGGCTGATATTGATGAAAGTTTAGAATTTTCCTGCTTGTCTTGTGACCTTGTTTTTTGTTATATCTACTCAATAAAACACAATTCACAGAAGGTTGAATTTGTTCTCTAGCAGTTATAAGAAGTTATATTTCCATCTTTGAGCAACTACATATTTTATCCTCTAAGAATTAAGATTTTTTTCATATAAATGTTTTTGTAGTTAAAAGGATTAGTAGTAATTTATTTTATTATGTGTTTTATGTATGTCTTGTCAAATTAGAATGTTAGCTCCATAAGTAGAAACTGTTGTTTGTTTTTTTGTGGATATTTCCAAGCATAGGTAGACATTTAATTGATATTTACTGAATGAATAAATGGGGAAAATGGCATAAGACCAATTCCATGGCATATTAATTACTTGCAAGTACATACTAAAATTTCATAAGCCCTGTACCTAAAGAATGATTTTTTTTATTCATAAAAATTCCAAATGATAGAATCCTTCTCTGGATAAGAATGTCTTCCTGTGGTTGTGGTGACAGCATGTCCCAGTTCCTACCATGTTTGCATATAAAAAAACTAAGAATTTAGAATACTTGATTTATTGCATTTTTGTTCACAGACAAAAGAATAATCATTCTTAGATCTTTTTGTGAAATAATCATCTTGCTTTGTAAAAGACAGTTTTATTTAATTTTAGATCAATCTTTTATTCTGTGGAAATGCTGAGTATTATAATTAACAGGTGAAAGAAAATGTGTGAAAGTTAATTCCCTGAGTTTTAAAATAATCACATTGAAGGTACATATGAAAAAAATCAAAGTCATAGAAGAAAGCGGTCATTTCTGATTTAATAATTCAAAAGGACAGAGTGAAAATAAATGCAGGCATCTTATATAAGAAAAAGAAATTACACATGATTGCCAAGTGAGATTAATTTTAAAAGAAAAGGATCATTTTCAATTTTGTTTTGCATCATATTTGTTGAGATATAATGACAGCAGGAGAAAAATAGCAGTGTTCTAAAATGAATAATACTGGTTTAATAATGTTATTACAATTTTATTTCTGTGATAGAATTGAGTAGGGGATTTTAACAGTAGATTAGAAAACATGGAAATAAATTTATAGGAGAAAAACAACAAAAACAGCTAAGTATAATAGAAGATTTACTAGAGTAAATTATACCTTTTAGATTTGTTTCTGTCCATTTTTCTCTGGAATAATATCTTCCCATTCCTCTTAAAGGCCTGCCTGATAAAAAATTATACTGAAATTCTTGTTATTTCTTAAGCATGCGTTGTCTTTTGGAGACTTAATTTCTCTGAACATGCTATCTTTATTTTTTTGTCTAAAATGCCTAAAATATTAACTGAAGTGATTCAATACCTAGGTTAAATATGAATCCATTCGTGAGATGTCTGAACTAACTAATTCTGAATATATTACTAATTTCAGATCCAGATATTGTACACTATGTCTTCATGTCAGGCTCTGTTCTGGGAAGATGGAGGGCTGTGGATTTAAGATGGTAATGACACAGTTTTCTCTTTAGGAGAGTGTTTTAGTTTGACTTTACTCCAGAAAACAATATCCCTCATATTCAGAAATGTGCTTCATTCCAAAGAAGTTACTGACTTAACTCATCTTCAGTGAAACACCATTCTTCCATCATATCCTTGTACTCCTTATCTTTAAAATTATTGGTGTCATAGAAAGCCCCAGATCCCCTTCCTTGAGAATGTATTATTGCCTCCAGTTTCACTACTGGAGCAAAACCTCTTTTGAGTCATAGTACAAACACAAACAGCAATAGGTATTCTATGCAAAAAAAAAAAAAAAAAAATTTGATACAGGGATGCAAGCCCTTATAAAATCTTTGGAAAGGATGGAGGAGTAGACTCAATCTAGGCTGAGTCTCTGGCAATTATTCCAGAAAAATTTAGCACTGAACAGCCCAGGAGCTCTTAAGTTTGCTGGGGACCAGGAAAGTGGGAAAAAAAGAAGGCCGGGAATACTGGATTGTTACACTGTGCTGTAGCTCTGAATCAGAGACCAGACATTTGGGATAGGAAAGCCATTGCAATCCTGCTGTGATTCCATTGCATCCTGTGGGCCTGATGCCTGCACACAGGAATTTGAGGTCTGGTTTCTGCTGTCAAAACTATACGTCAACACTTACAAAGATAAAGACTGGACACGGGGCACAGCTACATAGAAACTCTGATTGCCAAGAGGAAATATTGAAAGAGGCATAAAATGACTTTCTACCTTTTTGTAAAAGAGCAACTTAGCAGCAGAATCTAATTTGAATTCAGAAACCTACCTAAAAGAGAGTATGCAAGACAGGAAAACATACTAGAATAGGTGAGGAAATAGAATAACAGTGATTTGATCATATTTACCACAAAGATTTTATAATTTTGACTGTCATATAGCCAGCTATATTATGGAAGATGATAAAACGGAGATTGGTCCAGTGTGCTATAAAGATGCAATTGGCCCCGGAGATTGGGAAAGCTATTTTTAGAAGAGATAAATTCTCACTGAATCATGAAGAAAGAATAAAAATAAAGTGAATTAGGATAAGTATGGAAAGCACATTCCAGAAAGAGGGAAGAGAAAAGGTGGAGAAAATGTGATGCTTAAAATAAGCAGATAATAGATAATAGATGTTAGAAATGAACCTCCAGAGGAACATATTCATGTTATGAAACCTTATGTCTTCTGCTAAGAAATTTGAGCTGTAAACTGTATGCAATGGAGCACCACCAAACATCTTTAAATGTCAAAAACAAAATCAGATCAACATTTTATTGACCTCTATGGCCATAAGGGGAAAATAGATTAAATGGTGGTTGGTAGAAGACAAGAGGAGGGAACTGAAGTTCTAATACTCTAGCAGTTTTCCAGAGAAGACTGTGAGTGTTTAAAATGAGCATTTCACGTACATTCTGACAGCACATTTGATTTCAATTATATGTTTATTTTTCTTCCCCAATAGACTGTAGAATTTCACAGAATGAAGGGGGTCTTATTAAACTTTGGTCTTAAGTCATTAGTTGGGGAACTGGCTCGTGGTAATCTCACCAGCACATTAGATTGACTAGAGTTCAAGATATTTAAGAGGGCATTCCCCAACACTACATCAGACCTGGAAAAATGACAGCAATATTTTTGAGTCTAACAATATAATTTTTTTTTCTTCAATGAAATTATGTAGAAGGAAGGAGAAGAGAAATATTTCACAGAATTATTACAATTTTGCTATAAAAGACAATGTTAGCTAAAGTAATTATAATAAATTATAATAAATGAAAATAACTTAATAGATTAATATATTTTCTCAATTTGTCTAGTAAGTATTCAAAATATTATGTAGACTTACTATATCTGAGATTATCTGAGTGGATTTGTCTTGATTTGTTCTGCCCTGTGGCAAGTAATATAATCTCTACTCTGCCATTATTTAAACTGAAAATTAAAGATGATAATTTTGCTTCTTTTAAATCATAGGGAACCACTGAATGTTAATGAATTATTCAATATATAATTCTTGGCTTTTTCTCAACTGAAACAAAAACTGACTCACAAGGTTTTCTCCTTGTAGCACAGTATGGATAAATGAATGTATCTGGTATATTGAAAGTGACTATTGTAGTTGGTTCCTTTTGAAAAGAACAACCTGGTCATTTCTAAAAGGGTGTCATCACCTGTCTTTACAGTGAAAATAAAATAGATAAACATTCTAGGATTTTTAGAAGCACCTGTAAAAATTGACAGAATGTGGATGAAGATAGATGGTTGGAAGGTAAATAGTAATAACTCAAGGTAAAAAGTAAAGCAGTATAGTTGCATTGCTTAGAATATTCTCTATATCTTGTCCTATAATAATTTGAAGACTGTCAACAATATTTGTTCCGCAATGTTTGTCTTGTGTTAATGCAAAATAATTTTATGTAATGTACAGGAAGTCTCAATTATATTTGCAGTTTTGCAATTATTCTACTAACATAATTTATTTCTTTACTTTGGGCAGAAGTTATTAAAGAAGAAAATAATTTTATAATTTTTATCTTCCCACATCCACACTTAGTCTGTTGACCTACTAGTGGTGATTGTTTAGGAAGTGTCTATTTTTAGATAACATCACCAAGAACATATCTAAGCATCATAAATTTTTCTTTCCTTTCCTCAGCTACCTGGCCTTGAGCATCCTGCCATCATTATCTTTCAAACTTCTGGATCTTCACAAGCTCAACCTAAGAGTTTCCATGTCAGCTTTACACTTTAGCAGGTTATTAGCATTTCTCAAGAGTAGAAATAATATAAAACATATTCTTAACTAGTAGGGGATAATGTTTGCTTTATGAATTTTGAATGGAGAAATAATAATAATTCTGTTACTATCCCCAGGTACATGGCACATGCTGGTAACCCAGTCACTCTGGAGGCTGAGGCAAAAGTTCAAGGCCTGCTTCAGGAACAAAATGAAGTGAGGCCTTAAGCAACTTAGCAAGACTGCCTCAAAATAAAAAATAAAAAGGGTTAAGGATGAGACTCAGTAGTTAAGCCTCCCCCCCCCGTGTTCAATCTCTAGTACCCCCTAAATTTTATTATTAGTAATAGGTATCATGATTGAGTACTTATCATGCCATTGCCAAGGCAGTGAATATGTTACATATGTTGTCTTATTTAAATCTAACGATGATTTTGTTTGTTGTTGCTTTTTACATGCATGTCATAGGTGAGAAAAATCACACTCAGGAGTTAATTACCTTGTCTTATATCATAGGTCTGGTAGCAATTAAAAATAGAAATCTAGAAATCTAACCTGGATTAGTTTACTCCAAGGACCATGCATGTAGCCAGTATTTTTACATAATAAAACCTCACTGAAGTAATATAAGAATGTGAGATCTTTATGAATATTGACCCATATTAACTAAGGTGTCTGGTAGTTTACTGAATGTAAAATAAATGTACTATGCTTTTCTTTTTGTACTTCTCCTGTATCCTTAATTTAGAAATTGCTAACCCTGTATCTTATTTCAATTAAAAACAATTTATCTTCACCTTCTAAAGTCAAAATGGCTAATCTGATAAACTAATTGCTAATGAAAAAAGTCATAAATGAAATAGGTCTCACAGCTCCATTTAACAACTCCATCCCTAATAAGAAAATGGCCTATTTTGGTCAGTGAAATTATTTTGAGAGATCCCATGGGAAATGGAAAAGAAAAATACCATAATCTGATACTGTTGAAGGAGATATTTTGAAAGAATCAAAGACTGGTGATGCTCCTTAAAAATATACTGTTTGGATAAATGCTGAGGAAATGACATGTTGTCAACTACAACAGTTATTTAATAAATACAGTTCTGTAAAACATAGTGTCTGTCATTTAGGAGCTTATAGAAAAGGAATATGAGAGGAAAAGGTAAAAAGAGACATTTTTAGAAATCTTGGGAATGTACCGAATCAGGATGCCATGAGAGCACAATGAAGAAAGCAATTATCAGGGAAAGCTTCTGCTGAAGAGGACATTCTAGTTAAACTTTACTGCATGCATAGGGGTTTTTCCAAGGACATTATGAGCTCTCTGTACCCTTGGCATGTGCAAAGCTTTTACAAGCTATCTAGTGCTTAGAAAAATGTATGGTTCTTGAGATGACTGCTGAGGAGGGTTGCAGATATTATTTAGTTTCATATACTTTGGGATCCTTTGAAAATGAATAAACAGAAGCAGTAGTAAAACATAAGGTTCATATAACAGTATATATTGTCCTGAGGAGAAAAACGAGGCTTCATTCTAATACCAAGCAATAAATATAGTATTCTCAATTTTCTCTTTAAAATATGATTCCACCCAAAATATCAATAATAAAAAGGAAGAGGACAAAAATAGACACAGGGAGAATTGCTTGTATGCTAATTTATTAGATGCTTGCCATGTTTCAGATAATGTAACAAATTATAATGGACACCTCATTAGAATTTCACAACAAAAATTTGAAGTACTAATTTGTCCTCTGTTTATAGATAAGAAAGCTGAGTCCATTAAGGTAAATGAAGAGACCTATAGTCAACTAATAGTGGGTTCAGGAATCACACCTAACTCTTACACCAAAGATACTGTTCTTTAATTCTTACACTCTTTGTAGAAGCAATAATCAAGAACTTAAAAATGAATGAATAATCTAAAACCATCACCCTAGGAATAACACAGAAGGCAGTGGATTTGAGAGATGAATAAACTGTAAATACCATCTAGTAATTTTATTCACAGATTGAATTGTATAATCTCTAAAGGATCATTTCTTCAAGTAAAAATAATAACTCTACCTTCTAATGTCTGTTAGAAAACAAAATGGAATTATTTGAAAGTACTTTTATCTCAAAGATAACTTCTGAAAATCTCTGGGTTTAAAGAACAAATGGAAGGCTTAAGAACATAAATTGTAACTGAACATAGAGAAAAAACTTGAACATAAATTGAATAGTCAGGTCAGAAATGCGGTTAATCAATCTGAAGTGCACTCTGGAAAAGACGTTTATAACGGCTAATAAAAATGTTTGCCAAGCACTTTCACATACAAAGTACCACACAAGGTTAATAATAATCACCATCATTACAGTGATACTTTTCAATTGTAGAACACTTCTCATCTAAGAAGTTCACAGAATTATGAGGTATTGAAAATGCAACAACATCCTGAAAAGATAATAAATATTCGATATTTACAATAAATAAAAGAATGATTCAAACTCAAATAAGATGCGATGAAACACAGAACAGCAGCTTTCAGTTTTTTAGTGTCTTCTAGGTGCTTATAAAGTTATACCATGTCTCTTACAATAGCAAAAGTCCTTCAGAAAACATTAATATAGGAAGACATCTGATTCATTTTGTACCCTCAAATTTGTCTTTTTTCTCTTTATTATGCAAAAATTCAAAGATATGGAAGAACAAATGAATAAAATGAATATATCTTCATACATTGTTTTCTTATTAGACATTTATTAATATTTTGCCATCTTTTTATAACTATTATGTATTTTTCTTTTTATTTGAAAGTTGTTGTAGATAAAAAAACCTTTCACTCTTTAATATCTGAGTACATATCTCTCCAAAATGGGAATACTCTTTAATATAACCACACTTCATTATCATATATGCAAACTATCAAGTTTTCTAACATAATAATTATCCCATTTTCTTAATATTGCAATTATATTGTGGTTTTAAACCAGGGAGCAATCAGGTTTCATTCATTGCATTCATTTGTTTTTCCCAGAAATTTTTTAAAAATATGATTATTTGGGAAACAAAATATACTTTAATTAGGATAAATGGTCATACATTTTGTATATGTCTTAATATTTTTCCTCATAGTACTAGTTAACTGGCTTATCTACTATCTTTCTTCTGAAAGAAATTACATTTAAAGTTCTGATTAGATTCTAATTAGATATATTTGTTGAGTGTCTCATCGCTGGTGCTATGTACTTCATCAGAAAGCACATATGTCAGCTTGCCTCACTGTGATTGATGCTAATTTCGATCACTTGCACACTACATGAATATTTTCCTGCTTGCCAATTACATAATGTATCTATTAATGTTTTCTGTGTTAGATTTTTGTTACTGTGACAAAATACCTAAGAAAGGCTACTTAAAAGAAGTAAAGATTTATTTCAACTTAGAGTTTCAGAGGTTTCAGTCCATGGTCACTGGACCCTGTTGTTTCTGGACCTGTGATAAAGCAGTAGGTCTTGGTGAAAGGACCTCGAGAAAGCTGCTCACCCCTTGGCAAGAGGTAGGATTGAGAGGCAGAGGAAGGAAACAAGATACACCCCTCCAAGGTTCACCACAGTGACCTCCCTCCCTCTAGGCTTCACCTCTTAAGGCTGCACCCTCTCCTCACAGTGCCACAGGCTGGCAAGCAAGCTTTAGAACATGGCCTGTGCAAAACCTTTCATACCCAGATCAGAACTCTTTCTGCCTCAGAGGGCAAGTAAATCCTTATTTTCCTACAATGATTTTCAGAAAAGAAACATATTTTCCTTAAAATGGCGGCAAATCACTTTTATCGTTTTATAAATATCATCATAGACTCAATCAAGTATTCTTACTATGTAGAGTTTATTACTTGCTATTATTATTTTTGCTTTTTCTTAAATTCTCTCAAATGTGTTTGTTAGAAATCCCTGCAAGGTGGTCATTTGTCTTCTAACACCCACCCTGCTCCCTGAGTGCTTTCTTTTTGCTTTGTCACAGCAGGACTTAGATTTATCTTATACACTTCCTGATCTAGAATTGAAAGCAGCTATTTCTTTAATAAGTCATATGAAACATAGCATATATGCATTTGTGTAAAAAAGGGAAATAAACAAATGTCATACAAAAGCATCTGCTTTTTTTGTGCAGAAGTAAAATCTGTAAAGAGATTTAAAAAAAACAAAACCAATAAAAATTTTTAACTACCAGAAGATAGGGCATATATAGTGGAAGACACAGAAGCAGAACTTTTATGAGTATATATCTTTACATAGTTTTGGCTTTTGTATACTATAAATATTCTCTGTCCCTGAAATTAACATTAAAATAAGAAGAAATTTCAACTTAAATTTGAAAGAAAATAGAAGGAAATAAATATAAATATATTTTAAATTCCTATCATAACTAGCTATCTTAAAACATATCCAAACACTCTTCAACATGTACCCCTTCCCCCAACATGCTTGCAGCATTATCCTTATTAAGAATACGAACCAGTCTTGGCTGCTTGCATCTAACACATAGCATACAGAGAAAGAGAGGGTAAATGGTAAAAGTTGAGCATTTGTGTGGTTCTCTCTCTCTCAGGACATTCACTGTGGAGGCCTGAGCCATCCCATAGAAAGACGGGCTACTAATACTGTCAGCCATTATGCTGTAAGAAAGCCAACAGCAAATTCAGAGTCCATATGTAGGTGTCTTGTCCAACAGCTAATGCCAACTACCATAAGTGAGAATGACCAGACCTTAAAAAGACTCCAGAACTTAGCTTTTGAATCACCTTAGAGAATGACCTGGCATGGAAAGGAGTCAGTAGATTTGTGCTAACTTTCCCAGCTACTGGGAAAATGTTGCATGAAACGTACGCTACACCCAATGATTCTGACATATGTAGATATAGACAGTTTATTTATATATTTTGTTCAGTGATCTAACTATAGTAACCCAGATTGATTGTATCAGTGATGATAACGTGGAAAACAAAACCATCTGTTGGCAAAATGCAAGAAGTCCGGAAGCCAAAGAGATAACCTGACAGGTACTTTATGCCCATTTGAAAAATTTCCGTAAAACAGTATCTTCAGAAATTTAGTATATAAAGAGCAGACACAATGCAAAGGTAGATTTTTAAAAATCTAAGAGTTAAGACAGAGTAAGTATATACAGAAGCAGATTTAGAAAAATCCAGTGTTATGAGCAGCTGGGTCACAAAATCACTAGAGGAGTAAGCACTATGTGTTCCCTTGACAAATGGGTTGGGTCACCAGAGCTGCAGCTGAGTTAGGGAAATTATAGCTGAGGCACTACAATTGCTGCTAAATCCAAAATAGCAATGGCTATTGCTTTGATTTTTTTTTAAATAAGAACTGACTCTTTGACTCTAGATATACTTCTCTTTGTTTTCTTACATTTTGTCTTTATCTACTCATAAACCGGATCACTGGAAACTACCTGAATGTGTCTTTTTTTCCTTGCCACCTGAAAGACACTAACAGAAACAGACTGCTGGAGCCTCTGTGGTTGTACACACTTTCGGCTGCTGTAAATGTCGCAGGATGCCTGTCTCAGAACTGAAAGCCTAACATCGGTCTTCCTAACTCTGACCTTCAAGTAAAAAAGAGACTTTTCTTCATTTATTACATATTTACCAAGGAAATCATTGTACTCCAGGATCATCACTCTGGGAAGATACAATCCCTGTCTAACAAGGAAAGCAGTCCAATTGTTATAATTACAATATAGGATGTTATGCATTACACCTCATCATAAATTTGTAGCTGTGATATTAACAATAAGGTGAGTGACCCTTCTCTAGTGAGTCAGAAGAAGGTTAACAGAAACTATGACATTTATGCCTTATCTAAAGCAAATGTGTAGGAGAAGACACACTGGCAAGTGAGAAGAAAAAGAAACATTTGGGCAGATGATATTAAGAGTTACAGAGCTGTGAAGGGTATATTATTTTTGGAGAATGATGACAAACTGTCTAGTGTATGGGTTTCATGTAAAGAAGTCCAGAAAATATATGTTTCAAATTATTTTAATTTGGATAAGATAACTATGCTACGAAAAACACCTGCCAATTTAGATCTTTTGTACAATAAGCACTGGTCTAATTGTGTAGTGTTTCAAAGTGCTTGTTAGTTAATAGACAGCTATTTCTTTTGCCTAAATGTGTCATAATATTTTTTCTATAATTTCAGTTCAATTAGTTGATCCCCATTAGTAGATACATTATTTTTATGCTGATATTAAACACATGTATTTGAATACTATATCTTGTGGCTTCTTCTAGATTATATATAAAGTAATATATTATTGATTTTGATTATAAAAACCTAATGATACCAAAAAATAGATTGTACAATATAACCTTTTATGCCTTAAGACATATTCTTTGAGTCCAAAGGAAAGTGGAGGTTAAATGTTTTCATTATGCCAAAGACAGGTCCCAGATAACTTAAATAGAGTCTGATCGTAAGTGTCCTTAATCTTCCTTTGAGTCTTGTAGCCATCCACCTACTTTTAAGTTTCATAAGGGGATAAAAGATGATCATGAAGAAACATTTCAACAAGAGTTTATTTGGAGAATTTAGTTGGAACACTATGAGTTTAGGTGTGTGTACTCATTTCTCCCAGGCCCCAACCTCAAAAGCAAATGGGGGAAGAATAGTTTCAAGATAATGGCTTAGAATTTGTAAAATCTGTTTCCTGAGAAAGGAAATAGAACTGCAGAACTGAGACTTGCTCTTGGTAGAGAAGACTGTGGTAGAAATGGTTAGAACTGCCCTTAATAGAAGGGGAAGACAGGACTACGTCTGGCAGGAAAATTCTGTGTTCTTTCTTGCCCCAGACTGAATACTGTGAAAGATATTTGGGCATGGATCATTTTGAATGATTTCTGTTCTGTCAGAGAAAGAGTTAGTGTCTACAAGAAGGCACAGAGAAGCTGTGGGCAGTCAGTTGGATAATTGGGTCAAAAAATACTGCAGGGCAAATTTTTTATTGGTGCCGCTATAGAATCCATAAATGTTGTTGAGAGTAAGAAACTTGACAGTTAGAAATTAATAGAAAGCAAAATCCAGGGAAGAGGTTGGTCAACCTTGCCTTACTTGTTGCCAAGAATGATAGATCTGAAGTAATTAAGGTAGTGCCAAATGGGATGGAATAGTACTGAGAAATAAACTCATACCGATTTAGGTCATTTGGTGTCTGACAAGGGTGGCACAGTAGATTGTTGGGGAGAAAACAGTGGCCAATAAATGGTGCTGAAAAAAATTAAGAAATTCATAGGAGGAAATAAAAAGAATATATTAGACTACCATTATATAGAACCCAAACATCAGTTTCAGAGCTATCCATGTGAAGGACAAAACTATAGAGCTCACAAAGAGAAGATTTGACAAAATCATACTGAAAGAAGGGTAGTAAAGATTTTCTTACATAAGAACCCATAATCACAAATTCTAAAAGAGTAAATAATAAATTTGACTAAATTAAAATGTCTATCTATTAAAAGGATGCCATTCAAAAAACTTTAAGTAAAATCAGTCACTACATGGAAAAGTCTTCACAACACAAAATACTGAAAAAGTCCCACAAAATACAATAAAATTCTCATAAATTAATCAGAAAAGGTCCATCCTTTAGAAAAAATTATAGAATATCTCTATAAATACACCAATAAAGAGGGGCTCTAAATGGTCTGCAAACATAAAATTGAATTCATCTTTACAGACCATGAGGAAAATTCACTGATAATCAGAGAACTCAGCATTGAAACCACATGAAATAAAATTGTATATCCACTAGATCTATAAAATTTTTTAAAAATAAACTAATGGTATTGTTGTCAAGGTTACTGCAGATGGGAATTTCATACCTTGATGGTAGTTTGCAATCTTATAATTATTTTGAAA
Source organism: Marmota monax (assembly GCF_021218885.2). Lineage (NCBI taxonomy): Eukaryota > Metazoa > Chordata > Mammalia > Rodentia > Sciuridae > Marmota > Marmota monax. Next base: position 528,940 of record NW_026694521.1, on the reverse strand, counting down.
AACAAGTTTGGCATAAACTAGGAAAATTGAATGTAAATATATTATATGGTTCAGCAACCCCTTTTCTGGATAGTAAATTCTTTGACCATATGCTAAAAGGCAGGTACAAGAAGTCACAGCATTTTGCTCATGATAGTATCAAACTGTTAACAATAGTTTTCATCCAAAGAACAAAAATAAAATGGACCATCTCTTTAATAGGACATAAAATACAGCAACATATAAAAGTGAACAACTACTAAAAAAATAAGTGAATGAATCTCATGAAAATTGCATAGAGAAAAATAAGCATAAAAACAATACACAATAACATTTACATAAAGTTAAAAACTTTGCAAAGTTATATTGTTTAGAATACATTCATAGGTATCAATATATTAAATAAAAACAAAGAAAATATGGCATAAAACATAGATAGTGGTTACCTCTGTGAGAGAGAGAATGCTGCACTCAAGAAGTAAACGGGTACATACTCTGACATTGCCTTGCAGTTTGTGTTCTTTTGCTTTGGACTTGGGTGGTGATTATATGGGTGTTTCCTTTAAAATTGTTTTAAAATATTTCACATATATTTTCAGTATTTTTATGCTTGTATACATCACAGTTAAAATTTTAAAAATATTCATAGGATTCAGGTACTTTGTGCTGCAGAGTTGATAAGCAGCTTTTCAAACACATTTCCTCTTCTGTCTGGTTAATACATATTCTTCATTTTCCAGACATGCTTAAGGGTGGATGTATAACAACATTTTAAACAACAGAATGTGAGGGGCAGAGATATGTAGGACTCCATGGCTCGATGCACACATATCTCTTAAATGTGGTCCTCTGCTTTTACTGTAATGTAAGCAGCACCCAGCAAGACCATTGAACCATCAGTCGAAGTTGGCAATCACCAGCATCTTGAATGAACCTATATGATTGAGTGGATGTGATCACCCTCCTCATTCACATGTCTTTATCATGTGAGCAGGACATTAGTTTCTACTTTGTTTAAACCTTTACATAGTCTGCTATAAATAATACATAGAAACTCAAAATATTCATAAGATTTGAAGAAAAAAATGCATAGATATTTTTTACTTGCCTAACTGAATACTTGAATGTTTTTGGCCCTAAGGTAATTTTTTAACTTAAAAGTGTTTTTATTGTCAAACTCTACCTTTACTTTTACCTTTGTCAAAGATCTTTGGAAGAATATAGAAGTTTATTGTGTAATTTGTATATTTTTCTAATTTTTAAAAAGTCTTTAAGACTGTTAAGAAATAGAACTAAATTAAGGTTGAAAATTAATTAATACTTAAAAAATTTATCAGATTGTTTATCTTCAATTATGCAGACAATTGGTTCAATATTGTCAGAGTTTCACAAAAGTCTGTTTTTATACAAAACTTCAAAATATTTGGATTATTGAGATTATAATTCTTTTCATGTTACATTGACAATTGACATAGCATGCAATTCATGTGATCATGTTTTTCAATTACTTGCTATTATGGCCACTATTTTTTGTAAGTATTAGCAAATACATTAGTTAGAAATTTTTGTTCTAACATATGTATATTTCATTTTTTTTTGACTGAGCTCTTTTCAGTTGTATAGATATGGCACAATTTGTATATCTGTTTACCTTAGAATGGACATTTGAGTTACTTCATTTTATGGCTATTACAAATAAAGTTGCTAATCACATTCAAGAACAAGTTCTTGTATTGACATAAGTCTTCCTTTCTCTTCAGGAAATATCAATAAAGGGAATGACAGAGTCATATGGCAGGGGTATATTTAACTTTTTTTTTTTTTTAAATACCAAACTGCTCATTGAGATTGTACTATTTTACATTTCTACAAGCAATGTGAAGAATTTTAGCTGCTCTATAACTTCACCAACAGTTTGCATGATCAGTTTTTTTTTTTAATTTAGGCATTCTACTGAGTGTGCAGTGGTATCTCTTTGTAGGTTTATTTTTCACTTTCCTGATGACTGAAGGTGTCAAGCATCATTTCATGTTTCTGTTTGTGACCTGTATATCTTTCTTAAGGTTTCCTTCCCTTTATGCTCAAATTGACGAAGTCAAAGACCATTGGGAACACACCTGCAGCTGAACAAGTAAAATTTATTGCTTGTGTGATAAGGGAGGCCACAACCCATGAGGAATAGCAGTGTGTCTTGGTAAGAGTTTGACTGAAACAATTTATTGTAGAATTTGAGCTTGTATTGTATGAATGGGGAGCATTGGTATGCTCAGAATTTGGTATTGTCAATAAGCAGAGACACAGCTTTGAAGGACATCTTAACAATTTGAGTTTATAATGCAGAATGCCTGACACAAAGCTAAATCTGCAGTTGTTAAAAAGCAGCAGCATTATACAACAGTGGCAATGAAGAGTAGGTTAGTTATTTTTGTGATTTAAAAAGTGCTCATATATCTTACCATGTTCAGACATGATTAAGGTTTTAAATTTCCTTTGTTTTACTCCATCATGATCTCAAAGAGTGATGGTGGTGAACTCTGAAATTATGTTCAACAGAATACCAGTGCCTAATTATGAATGCCAAGAAGCTCCTAGTAAAAGTGAGGTCTCACCAACTGTACCAGATAAACTTCAGGATGTCAAGGGAGTGCTTTTCTCTTCCTAAAAATCATTTGTCAGTTTTTCTTATTAGGTGGTTTATTCTCATTTTTAGTTTTGAGAAAGCTTCATTTATTCTTGATATATGTCCTTTATAATAATCTTGATTTGTCAAAACTCTCCAGCCTGTGACATTTCTCTCTTAAAAAGGCCTTTTGGAGAACTGAAGTTCCTAATTTAGATGAAATTCAATTTCTCAAAGTTTACTTTTTGAACTGTACTTTAGGTGTCATGCTTAAGATACTTTTGCCTAAATCAAAGTCATGAATATTTGCTTCTACTCTTTCTTCTAGAATTTTCAGTAACTTTTTAAATTGATTTTTAAAAACTGGACTGATCTTGCCTTCTGGGGATATATTCCATTTTATCATCGTACATCATTATTTCTATACAGTGTTGAGTTTAATTGGCTAAAATTCTCTTGAGAACCCTTCATGTATAGTAATGAGAAGTAATGGCCTGCAGTTTTCCTTTCTTATAAGGCCAGAAGTATCTCCTCCTCTTTAGTGTTGTGAAAAAGTTTATATAGAATTGGTTGTATTTCTTTTCTGTTTGTTGGACTCCTATGAGAAAGCTCTGTAAGCCAGGAGTTTGGTGTGGGAAGGTATAATAGTAACAAATGAATTTTTTTTAATCGTCATAGGACTCTTCAGATTTTGTTTTGAAAAAGCTTGGTATTTGCATCTTTTAAGCAATATGTTCATTTTGTTTAAAAATTTGTTTATTACTATAAAATCATTCATATTGTTACATTATTACCCATTTTATTATGTCCTTGGCATCTGTTATAATAACCTTTTTCATTTTTGAGATTGGTTGTTGGAGTTGATTCACATCGTCTGAACTGACATGGCCAGACCTGATTTGACAAAATTCTTTCCATCTGTGGTTTGTCTCTTTTAAAAGTGCCTTTTGGAAAGGTGAAGTTCTTAATTTTGATTAAGCCCAATTTATCAAAATTCATTTTATGAATCATATGAATTATTCTTGAAGATATGCACTGAAGTTACTGATTTTAGACCTTTCCTTATTTACTTCTAATGTTTATTGAATGCTAATCTCCCTCCATTTTAGCTACATACTCTAAATTTTGATGTGAGCTGCATACTCTAAATTTTGATGTTTTATTTTCATTTTACTTTAGTATTTCTTTAATTTTTATTTTATTTTTTTAAGAATCATGAGTTGTTTAGAATTTTTTTTTAGTTTCCAAATTTTCAGGTGTTTCTCAGACATCTTTATGTTATTAATTTGTACTTCAATGCCATTCGTATCAGAGAATATGGTTCACAGGATTGCATGTATCATCATTTTTTCAAATTTTGCTTTGTTACCTGCTTCGTATCCTTAATTTTAGAGATTTCTACTGCAAGTATATCAGCAAACTGATGTTCTCTTCATTTTTTTTCCCTCCAGGCTATTTTTTGCAAGTTCTATTTTGAATAGTTTCTATTATAATAGCTTCATGTTTACCATGTTTTCTTCTGCCATTAATACTTTGCACTTTCTTTATTTTATTTCATAAATATAATTAATTTATCATCTGTATCATTTTAGTTTAACACTTAAATATATTGTCTGTCTCTACTTAGTATATTGTATACTAAGTATACTTAGTATATTTCTTCTAGCTTTTTGTTTTCTCCCAAGCACACCTCTAGCTCATTTATTTTTCTGCATTATTATAACATATGATGTGAACATGGAACAATTCTTAACCCATCATCTGCTGATGGACATTTTTCAACACTTTGCATTTTTTATTCATATTTTAAGTTGTTCTAATTAGTTACACATGACAGTGGAATGCACTTTGACATATCATACATAAATGGAGTATAATTTCTCATTCTTCTTGTTGTATATGATATAGAATCTCACTGGTCATGTAGTCATATATGTACTTAGGGTAAAAATGCCTGATTCATTCTACTTTCCTTCCTCCCCCATACCACCTCCCCTCCCTTCATTCCTCTCTACCTCATCCAAAGAAAGTCTATTCTTCCCCAGCCCTCCTCCCTATTGTGAATTACATCTACATATCAGAGAAAACTTCAACCTTTGGTTTATTAGGACTGGCTTATTTTGCTTAGCATGATATTCTCCAGTTCCACCCATTTACTGGAAAATGCTATAATTTAATTCTTCTTTAAGGCTGAGTAATATTTCATTATGTATATATACCACATTTTCTTTATGCATTCATCTGTTGCAGGGCATCTAGGTTGGTTTCATAGTTTATCTATTGTGAGTTGAACTGCTACAAACATCAATGTGGCTGTGTCACTAGAGTATGCTGATTTTAAGTCTTTGGTTATAAACCTAAGATTGGGATACCTGGGTCAAATGGTGGTTCTATTCCAAGTTTTCTGGGGAATCTCCTTACCTTTTTCTATAATGGTTGCACCAATTTGCAGTTCCACCAGCAATGAATTAATGTACCATTTCTCTCACATCCTCACCAACACATATTGTTGCTTGTCTTCTTGATAATTGCCGTTCTGACTAGAAAGAGATGGAATCTTAGAGTAGTTTTGATTTTCATTTCTCTAATTGCTAGAGATATTGACAATTTTGTCATATATTTGTTGATCGATTGTATTTCTTCTTATGTGGGTTTTTCTCTGTTCAGTTCCTTAGCCCATTTATTGTTTGGGTTATTTGTGTGGTTTTTTTTTGGGGGGGTGTTAAGTTTTTTGAGTACTTCATATATGCTAGAGATTAATGCTTTATCTGAGGGGCATGTGGTAAAGATTTTCTACTGTTTTGTAGCCTCTCTCTTCACATTATTGATTGTTTCCTTTGTTGAAAAGCAGCTTTTTAGTTTGAATCCATCACATTTATTGATTCTTGATTTTATTTCTTGGCTTTTTGGAGTCTTGTTAAGGACATCAGATTCTATACTGACATGGTGAATATTTGAACCTACTTTTTCTTCTATTAGGCGCAGAGTCTCTGTTCTAGTGCCTAAGTCTTTGATCCACTTTGAGTTGAGTTTTGTGCAGGGTGATAGATAGAGGTTCAATTTCATTTTGTTACATGTGGATTTCCAATTTTCCTACCACAATTTGTTGAGTAGGCTATCTTTTCTCCAATATTAATTGGCACCTTTGTCTAGTATGAGATCACTGTATTTATGTGAGTTTTTCTCTTTGTCTTCCATTGTTTACCATTGGTCTGTGTATCTGTTTTGGTGCCAATACCATGCTATTTTTGTTGTTAAGGCTCTGTAGTATAAACAAAGAAGATAATTTGAAGCTATTTTGAAAATTTATACTCCAATAAAATATAAAATATTGAAGACACAAATTTCTATAGACATGACCTACCCAAACTATATCAGGAGGACTTACACAATTTAAACAGATTAATTTCAAACAATGAAATAGAATATGGCATAAAAAACTTACCAACCAAGGAGATCCAAGGTGGTGGGCCAGAGGGAGGCAGCATTTTGTGCGGTTCCATGACCTGGGACTCAAGTAGTGAGAATACTGGTCCTCTGCAAGTGATATTCCTGCTCCCACATGGGAATCACAGCAACTGTACCTGTTCAGGGCTCTTGGCCTCAGCATCAGAGTAGGTCTCCCAACTACTCGCCCATGCAGGACTACCAGGTACCGAAGCAGGCACCATCAACACCTACTCACCAATGCCACTCCCATGCAGGACTCCTGGCATCTTCCCACACAAAGGAACTCTAGCCGCCACTCTCTTGTGCACCCTCATCTACCAACACCATCTTGGAACTCTACAGCAGTAGAGATAGTCCCTTATGCACAGTGGCCTGCCTGTACCTGAGAACTAAACACAGGCTCTGAAGTCAGCCGACAGCTATACAGTGCACACCACAGAGCTCATCTCTGAACTCATCATCCAATGCCATCACTTGGCCACCCAAAAGGAACCAACAACCCATCACTGAAAGCAGAAGCCTCCATCTTGAGTCACCTTCATCACCATCTTCAGTGGGGGGCAGCACCCAGTTTGGAACTCTGGTTAGCCAGGTACCCAGTTTGTAACTCCCCCGTCTCTCCCCAGCAGCCACTACCCCGGCACAGTGACACCCTGGTTACTTTCACCATCCTGAGGGTGGAGATACCAGTTAATAGATTACCCCACCAATAGGATGAGAAGGCAAGCAGGAAAGATAACGATTTCCAACCAAAACAATGCTGTTTCTTCCTTCAAGATTTTTTTTTCATCTCCCTCTCTATTCTCCCAACCTTATATCCCCAATATATGTGAAACCAAATATTTCTCATGAATTAGGATTTTGAGGACTGGGATGTCTGAAGAGTATGTTACAGTTGTGTTGTATATTCTTTCCCCCCCTTCTTTTATCCATCAGTTTCTACTAATTTAACATTTTTTATTTTTCTTAATATATGTGTTTTTGTTTTATGTACTCTACTGTCTTACCACTTATTTGTTTACCCCAAATGACTTCCTCTCCTTTCTCCTGTTACTGATCTTCCTCTTTAGATTTCTCTTTCATACTTCCTAAGATATAACAACTCTATATCCTCATCTCCTACCTCCTCAGCATATCATCCTACTCCTCATCCCTGGTTCTTTGTCTACCATCAGAAACTGTACCCTTTTACAAATTGAGTATATTATAGATAATAATTGAATTCACCATGTCTGTACATTGTGACCAAATTGTAAACATCTTAATACCAAACATTTGTTTAAGGGTGTATACTGTTTATATTGGGATCTGATAACATTGTCCTTCACTTTAAAGGAGAGATATTGGATACCTATGGGGACACTATAAGCCTATAGGGTTAAAATGGTTAAAAAAACCCAATAAACCAAATTAAAAGTTCAATTGAAAGCATCACCAACATATTAGACCACTTGGAAGACAACCTTAGACAATCAATACAAAATATATAATCTTAAAAAGAATGTAGACAACACAGTGAAAATGGAAGAAACCATGAGCAGAATATTCAAGAAATATGGGATAGCACAAAAAGACCACATTTAAGAGTTGTTGGGAGACACTAGCATAGCAGTATGTAAAACAGTGGATGTGTAACCGATATGATGCTGAAATCTGTATACGGGGTAAAAATGGGAGGTCATAACCCACTTGAATCAAAGTGTGAAATATGATTTGTCAAGAACTATGTAATGTTTTGAACAACCAACAATAAAAATTAAAAAAAAAAAGAGTTGTTGGGATACAGGAATACATAGAGTTCCAAACCAAAGGAATGAGTAATGTATTCAATGAAATAATATCAGAAAAAAATTTAAACATAAAGAATGAATTGGAAAACCAAATTCAACAGGCTAACAGGATGCCAAATGTACAAAATCACAACAAATATACACCAAATCACTTTATTCTAACATTCAGATAAGGAGAGAATATTAAAAGCCCCAAGAGAAAGGGATCAAATTACATATAGGGGGAAACCAATTATGTTATGTACAGATTTTTCAACCCAGATCCTGAGAGCTAGAAGATCCTGTAACAACATATATCAACTCTGAAAGGAAATGGATGCCAATCAAGAATTTTATACCCAGAAAAATTAAGCTTTAGATTTGACAATGAAATAAAAATCTTCCATGATAAACAAAAATCAAAAGAATTTACAACTCGAATGCCTGCACTACAGAACATTCTCGGCAAAATATTCTGTGAAGAGGAATTGAAAAACAACAATGGAAATGAGCAAAGGGAGGTATTACACTGAAGGAGAAACTAATCAAAGGAGAAACCAAGTCAAGTTAAATACCAAAAATTAACAAAAATGACAGGGAATGCAAATCATGTCTCAATAATAACCCTGAATGTTAATGGCCTACACTTACCAATCAAAAGACATAGACTGGCAGATTGGATTAAAAAAACAGGAAACACCCAACAATATGCTGCCTCCAAGAGACTCATCTCATAGGAAAAGACATCCACGGACTGAAGGTGAAAGGTTGGGAAAAATTATACCACTCACATGGACCACTCACATGGTTTCCATCCTCACATCAAATAAAGTGGACTTCAAGCCAAAGTTAATCAAAAGGAATAAAGGAGGACATTTCATACTGCTTAAGGAAAATATTCATCAACAAGACATAGCAATAATAAATTTATATGTCCCAAACAATGGAGCATCTACATTCATCAAACAAACTCTTTTCACGTTCAAGAGTCAAATAGAATACAATGTAATAATTCTGGGTGACTTTAGCACACCTCTTTCACCACTGGATAGAACATCCAAACAAAAGCTGAACAAAGAAACTATAGAACTCAATAATACAATTAATAACTTAGACTTAACTGACATATTTGGAATATTTCTTCTTTCAATGAATGAATAAACTTTTTTCTCAGCAGCACATGGATCCTTCTCTAATATAGACCATATATTATACCACAAAGCGACTCTTAGCAAATATAAAAAAGTAGAGATACTACCCTGCATTCTATCAGATCATAATGGAATGAAATTAGAAATTAATGGTAAAATAAAAATTTAAAGCTACTCCAACACCTGGAGACTAAATAATATAATACTGAATGAACAATGTGTTGCAGAAGACATCAAGGAGGAGATGAAAAAATTCTTAGAGGTGAATGAGAACACAGATATCATGTATCAAAATCTTTGGGACACTCTGAAGGCAGTACTAAGAGGAAAGTTCATTGAGTGGAGTTCATTCCTTAAAAGAAGAAAAAGTTAACAAATAAATTATTTAACATTATATCTCAAAGCCCTAAAAAAGGAGAACAAATCAAAACCAAAAGCAGTATAAAACAGGAAATAATTAAAATCAGAGCTGAAATCAATGAGATTGAAACAAAAGAAACAATTGAAAAAGCTTTACAAAACAAAAAGTTGGTTCTTTAAAAAAACTAATAAAATTGACAACCCTTAACCATGCTAATTTGAAGAGAAGGAGAGAGAAAACTCAAGTTACTAAAATACATAATGAAAAAGGAAATATCACATCAGATACTACAGAAATACAGAAGATAATTAGAAATTATTTTGAAAACTTGTACTCCAATAAAATAGAAAATATTGAAGGCATAGACAAATTTCTAGGGTCATATGGATTGCCCAAACTGAATCAGGATGATATACACAATTTAAGCAGATCAATTTCAAGTGATGAAATAGAAGATGCCTTCAGAAGCCTACCAAACAAGAAAATCCCAGGACCAGATGGATACACAGCCGAGTTCTACAAGACCTTTAAAGAAGAACTAATACCAATACTCTTCCATTTACTTCAGAAGATAGAAAAAGAGGCAGCACTTCCAAACTCATTCTGAGGCCAATATCACCCTGATTCCAAAATTAGTCCAAGACACATCAAAGAAAGAACACTTCAGACCAATATCTCTAATGAACATAGATGCAAAAATTCTCAATAAAATTCTGGCAAATCAAATACAAAAACATCAAAAAAATAGTGCATCATAATCAAGTGGAGTTCATCCCAGGGATGCAAAGTTGGTTCAACATACGGAAATCAATAAATGTAATTCATCACATCAGTAGACTTACAGATAGGAATCATATCATCTCAATAGACACAGAAAAAGCATTTGACAAAATATAGCACCCCTTCATGTTCAAAACACTAGAATAATGAGGGATAACAGGAACATACCTCAACATCATAAACGCTACCTATGCTATGCCCCAGGCCAATGTCATTCTAAATGGAGAAAAAAATGAATGCATTCCCTTTAAAAACTGGAACAAGACAGGGATGCCCTCTTTCACCACTTCTATTTAACATAGTTCTTGAAACACAGGCCAGAGCAATTAGATAGATGAAAGAAATTAAAGTGATACAGACAGGAAAAGAAATCAAATTAGCACTATTTACCGATGATATACTTCTATACCTAGAATACCCAAAAAATTCCACCAGAGAACTTCTAGAACTAGTAAATTAATTCAGCAAAGTAGCAGGATACAAAATTAACACCCATAAATCAATGGCATTTCTGTATATCATGACAAATTCTTTGAAAGAAAAATGAAAAAAAAAAAACTACCCCATTTACAACAGTCTGAAAAAAATAAAATACTTGGGAATCAACCTAAGAAAAGATGTGAAAGACCTCTACAACAAAACTACAGAAAACTAAGGAAAGAAATTAAGGAAGACCTTAGGAGATGGAAAGATGTGTATCCATCTGGTCCCAGGATTTTCTTGGTCTTGGATAGACAGAATTAATGTTATCAAAATGACCACACTTCCTGAAGCACTATAGATTTAATGAAATCCCATTCAAAATACCAATGACATTTTTCATAGAAATAGAAAAAGCAGTCATGAAATTCATCTGGAGAAATAAGAGACCCAGAATAGCTAAAGCAATCCTTAGCAAGAAGAGTGAAGCAGGGGGAATTACTCTACCAGACCTTAAACTATACTACAGAGTAATAGTAACAAAAATAGCATGGTATCAGCACCAAAATAGACTGGTGGACCAATGGTACAGAATATAGGACACAGAGACTAGCCCACATAATTACAGTTATTTTATATTAGACAAAGGTGCCAAAAACATACATTGGAGAAAAGATAGCCTCTTCAACAAACGGTGCAGGGAAAACTAGAAATCCATTTGCAACAAAATAAAATTAAACCTCTGTCTCTCATCATGCACAAAACTCATCTCAAAGCAGATCAAAGACCTAGGAATTAAACCACAGATCCTGAGTCTAAAGATGAAAAATTAGGCCCAAATCTCCATCATATCTCCCTACTTCCTTAATACGACTCCTTTAATGCAAGAATTAAAATAAAGAATTGATAAATGGGATAGATTTAAACTAAAAAGTTTCTTCTCAGCAAAAGAAACAATCAGTGAGGTGAACTGAGAGTCTACAGCTTTGGAGTAAATTTTTACGACTTGAACATCAGATAGAGCATTAATCTCTAGTACATATAAAGAACACAAAAAGCTAAACACCAAAAAAGCAAATAACTCAATCAACAAAGGGGCCAAGGAACTGAACAGTTCTCAGAAGGCAATACACAATCAATCAACAAAGATATAGAAAAATATTCAACATATCTAGCAATTAGAGAAATGCAAATGAAAACTACTCTAAGATTTCGTCTCACTCCAGTCAGAATGGCAGCTATTAAGAATACAAACAACAATAAGTGTCAGTGAGGATGTGAAAGAAAAGGCACACTCATTCATTGCTGGTGGGACTGCAAAATGGTGCAGCCAATATGGAAAGCAGTATGGAGACTCCTTGAAAAACTGGGAATGGACCGACTTTTGACCCAACTATCCCTGTCCTTGGTCTATACCCAAAGGACTTAAAAACAGCATACTACAAGGACACAGCCATATCAATGTTTATTGCAGAAAAATTCACAATAGCTATACTGTGGAGCCAACCTAGATGTCCTTCAGTAGATGAATGGATAAAGAAAATGTGGTATATATACACAATGGAATATTACTAAGCAATAAAATAGAATAAATTCATGGCATTTGCAGGTAAATGGATGGAGTTGGAGAATATAATACTAAGTGAAGTTAGCCAATCCCAAAAAAACAAATGCTGAGTGTGATATAAGGAGGCTGATTCATAGTGGGGTTGGGAGGAGGAATATGGGAAGGTTAGACGAACTCTAGATAGAGTAAGGGAGAAGAAGGGGAAGGAAGGGGCAAGGGGGTAAAAAAGATGCTGGAATGAGATGGACATCGTTACTCTAAGTATATGTATGGAAAAATATTCCATATGCAACAAAATTAAATTAAACCTGTATCTGTTCCTATACATTAGTGATGAATCCACTGAAAGATAAATCTCATTTACATGTATGAATGATGTGAATATACTCTGTATACAACCAGAGATATGAAAAATTGTGCCCTATATGTAATAATATGAATTGTAAATCATTCCGTAGTCATATATAACAAACTAGAATTAAAAAAAAAGCCCTGGGGCTGGGGTTTTAACTCAGAGGTAGAGTGCTCGCCTACCATGCGTGAGGCACCGGGTTCGATCCTCAGCACCACATAAAAATAAAATAAAGATATTAAAAAAAACCCCTACCAATAAAAAGAGCCCAGGACCAGATGGATTCTCAGCTGAGTTCTATAATATCTTCAATGAAGAATTAACACCAATGATCCTTAAATTATTCCATGAAATAAAAAAGAATGGAATCCTTTTAAATTCATTCTATGAGGTGGTATCACTCTGATACCAAAATCAGAGAAAGACACATCAAGGAAAGAAAATTTCAGACCAATATCCCTGATGGACATAGATGCAAAAATTCTCAATAAAATTCTGCCAAATCACATACAAAAATATATTAAAAATATAATGCACCAGTATCAAGTGGGGTTCATCTCAGAGATAGAAGGATGGTTTAATATGCAGAAATCAACAAATATAATTTATTACAATAGACTTAAAAAACAAAAATCGTATATAATCTCAATATATGCAGAAAAAGCATTTATCATAATACAATATCTAGAAAAACTAGGGAGAGTAGGAACATACCTCAACAGTATAAAAACTACTGATGCTAAACCGAAGTCCAACATCATTCTAAATGGAGAAGAATTGAAAGCTTTTCCTCTACAAATTGGAACAAGACAAGGATGTCCTTTTTCACCACTTCTTTTCATCATCTTCCTTGAAATTCTAGCCAGAGCAATTAGTCAGGAGAAAGAAATTAAAAGGATATGAATGGGGACGGGGAGAAAAACTTAAACTATCACTATTTGCTGATGATAGTGTTTTATATTTAGAAGATCCAAAAAATCCACCAAAAAACTTCTAGATCTAATAAATTAATTCAGCCAAGTAGCAGGATATAAATCAACACCCATAAATCAAGCATGTTCCTATACATCAGTGACAAATCCACTGAAAGATAAATTAGGTAACTACCCCATTTCCAATAACCTCACAGAAAAATAAAATATTTGGGAATCAATCTAACAAAAGAGGTTAAAGACCTCTACAATGAAAACTACAGAACACTAAAGAGAGAAAATGAAGAAAACCTCAGAAGATAGAAAAATTTCCCAATGCTCCTGGATAAGCAGAATTAATATTTTCAAAATGGCCCTACCTTCAAAATCATTATACAGATTTAATGCAATTCCTATTAAAATCCCAAAAATCCTTCATAGAACTAGAAAAAGCAACCATGAAATTCATTTGGAAAAATAAGAAACCCAGAATAGCCAAAGCATTCCATAGCAAGAAGAATGAAGCAGGAGGCATCACAATACTAGCCCTCATTTTTAGTGATGAAAATCAGTTATAATAAATGTTTCATATCTTGCCTGTTAATTATATCAAATGTGCCAATCAGCTTATATTGATATTGTCACTTAGCGTATCTCATGTTTTCTTGTTTCTTTGCAAGCCTTGTATTTATTTTATTGGACACCAGTTATTGTGAATTTTACCTTTTGTGTACTATAAATATTATTGAGTTTTGTTCTGGTTTATGTTAAAGTTAACCACAAACACTTTAAGCCTTCTTGATCTTTAGTCAATGATTCTAGGTGGTCACAGAAAAGCTCTTAATTAATGCAATTTTTCTCCATTTTCTGAGGCAAAAACATCTTGTGTATTCTACTCAATGCCCCATAAATTCTGGTACGGTCTAGTCTGGATTGTGAGAATAGAAACTATCATCATCCTGTTGTGAATTCCAAAGCCTTTTTCTTCTAATCCTTCCACAGGATCTTCTCCTGGTTCTGATGGTTACCTCATATATACTTAGGAGTACTCACAGGAGCCCTTCTGCCGTTCTCTTCTCCATTCTCTCTTGCACAGTATTCCTCTCCGTGAACTCTAGTCTCCGTGGTATCCTCAGATTTCCATTTTCATCTGTGGAAATGGCTGGACTCTGCCTGATGTGTTCCTCCTCCTGCTGGGTCCTAGAAACTCTCTAAGGCAGTATGCTGAGGCAATGATAGAGCTCACCTCATGTTTCTCCTCTTGGGTTTTCTTAATGTCCAGTGTCTTGAAAATTGTTTTGCCATGCGTTTCAATTTGAACTTGTATTATATGTTTCAGCTGAGAAGGTTAAATATGTTCTTTTTTATTCTATCCTGGCTAGAATATAGGTTACAGGTACTTATGCATTAGCAATCCTATGTAAATTAACACTTTAAAATAACACTTTAAAATTATCTATCTGTTTGCAGGTAATCATATTTGAAGTTAAAATGTTGCTTGTCTAAGTAACAATTGTACTTTAAACTAAAGGATATTAGTGCTTTAGTCTATGTGTGGATCCATAGCTACACAACTATACTGCAAATTTACCTCTGATGCACAAGAAAGATATGTTGCCTTTCACAGTATCAGTGAGTGAGGGGATCCTCATGGCTGTGTTGCTGTGAACTAAGCACCAAAATGGGTCTATAGTCTGTCATTTCCCCTTGTCCAGAGCCCCAGCTCCTGACAACAGTGGCCTCACATGGACTTTCCTTCTTTGAAAATAATCACAAAGTAATTTTCAAAATATTCACTCAACAATATGAAAACATGTACAATCAACAATTTTGTAAGGAGCTAATTTTATTTAAAAATTTGGGAACTCTCTACTCTTATCCCTTCAGCTCAGAATCTAGAAAAGCATAACTTCAAGCCAACCCAGAGAAAAAATTGCCTCTTTATGAGCCTTGTAGTTTTAGAGAACCTGGGTTTTATTGTGAACCTCATTTTTAATTTTTACTTAGTTCATTCAATTAAGATTAATTTTTTCTTAAACATTGGAGACACAAAAGTCAATTATTTCACACTTTTGTGGAATTAAAACAAGATTCATTCACTGTGTTTTAGATCATTTGGAAATGAAGAAATTTTAAATTTAAGGAATTACATATTTAAATCATACATGTTAATATTCTATGGGGCCAGAACACATTCATGTACATTCATCTCTACAGCAGAAAATTCACACAATTTCTTTTGTGAGTGCTTCTGTGTATTTATTCATGGAAGTTTTATTTCTCAATTACATACTTTTAATTTTCCACTTGGAAGACGACTATTCTGAATAAAAATTTATTTTCAAGCACTGTCCTATGAATACTGTATTAAAAAATCCAATTAACTTGCACAAATTATAGTGCTCTAAGGGCATTCTTCATTTTCAGAGGAGAAGACTATAAAAACAAAAATTGATATTCACAAAAGAAAAAAATAGTTAGAGTGAATTTTTTTTTGCAGTTGTTGATTTACTTCCACCTGCCAGCATAATCTCCCACAGCGCATTCTTATTTCTCTGTTTCTAGAAATGGTCACCGAAAATTGAAGTATTTCTCAGCTTTCTTTTTACTCTTCCCAACTAAAATGTTGATAGTTGTCAGAGAATATACGCAGAAGAAAACAAACCTGCAGTGCTTCAAGGACTTCACCCTTTCTTTCTTACTACACTAGTTCTGAGCATCGACCATTCTGCTTGTTTCCTATCAGCAAAACTTCTAGTGATTCACTGTTTTGGTTCACACCCAAAGCCTGTGATAATTTAATAAATTAAGTTTTACAATTAGGACAAAATTTTATATTAACCATGGCAGTCATATGAAAAAATCTGTATGTTTATTCCATTCATTGTTTTAAAAACTAGTTTATTAGAGAAAAATATTGTTAAAAGAAATAGTTTTAATTCTAGATATTAATTGAACTCAATTTTCAAAGACTAAGAAACATGTTCAAAGTGTCTTAATGAAGGGGAATTTATTATGAAAATATGTAAAAATGAATCTTTATAGGGCTGTAATACCTTTCATGATATAAAAGGAAATTAAGATAAAAACAGCACAGCTATGGATAAATGCATGAGTAAATAGAATAGCTATTATTATTGGAATTTTAGTACATAACTTCACTTTAATTATTTTTACAGAATTTAAGTTACAAAATATAAAAATATTTTAATCTGTTATACAGTGTGGGAGTGAGATTTCAAGGAGGTAGTTTTTATATGTGATTAAAGGTAAGTTTGCATAGTAATGTGCTTATTTTGTCTTATTAATTGTATAAAAAGTTAGGGTATTTTAAATAGTTGAATGATAACAAATTAGACATTTGTAGAATTTACACAGAAAGAAATGAGAAAAAATCCAAAGCATGTCACTACAAAAAGAAAAAGTCAATGAAACACAAAATAAAGACATCAGAAAAGAAATGAGAGAAAAAGTCTACAGATTATACACAAAACAATTAACAAAATGGCATTAGTAAATTCTTTGTCAACATTTATTTTAAATGACAATATTAATTCCACAATCAAAAGCTATGGCCATAAAATCTACAAGCCAACTATATGCTGTTTACAAAAGACTTAATTAATCTTAGGATATAGATAGTTTGAAAAGTAAAAGGAGGAAAAAAATAGATATTCTATGAAAATAGTAACCAAAAAAGAACAGAGGTAGCTATACAATTATCAGATACAATAGGCTTTAAGTCATAAAACTCTTTCAAATCAAAGAAAAACATCATATAATGATAGAAGGGTCAATTCACTAAATCCTCCTGAAAATCTTCCCCAAATTTAAAGAGAAACACCACCCAAGCTGCTTCTGTGAGGTTGACTTTATCTTGATATCAAAGCCAGATATCAGACTACCGGAAAAGAAAATTGCATACTAATATCCATGATGAATATGGATGCAAGAATCTTCAACAAAACACTAGGAAACAAAATTCCACCATCCATTAAAAGAATTATGCATTACAGCCAAGTAGAATTTATTCCTGGCATGCAAGGATGTTTCAATAGACAAAAATCAACAATTTTGATACATTGCATTAGAAGAATAAAAAAAAACCACATTATTTTCAAATTATGCAGAAAAAGAGTTTAACAAGATTCAACACCTTTTATGATAAAACATTTACCAAAACAGGTCTAAAAGAAACTACTTCAGCATAATAAAGGCCATGTCTGAAAAACTCACAGTTGACATTATACTTAATGTGAAAGACTGAGAGCTTTTCTTCTAACACTTGGAACAAGACAAGGATACCTTCTTTTATTGTTTTTATTCAAGAGTATTATAAGTGCTTGCCAGAGAATTCAGAAAGATATAAAAAACATCTAAATTGGAAAGGAAGAAGTAACAGTATTTTTGTTTGAAGATGACATGATTTATGTGTGGAAAACTTCAAAGATTCCACACAAAAAATGTTAGAATTAGCAAGCTAAGTCAGCAATTTGCAAGATACAAAATTAAACATGCAGAAATCAGTTGTATTTCTATACATCAACTATAGTTTGAACAGAAAATTTTAAAAAATAATTTACAAAAGTATCAATAACAATAAAATCATAAGGAATTACCCAAGGAAGTGAAATATTTATACACTGACACCTATAAAACATTACTGAAAGAAATTAAAGAAGAACAAATAAATGGAAAGATATTCTATGTTCACGGATTGGAAGACTACACACAGTTAAGATGCAATAGTACTCAAAGAGATCTACAGTTTCATTGCAGGCTCAAACAAATCCCAGTAATACTTTTTTTTAATTTGGTAGAAATAGGAAAAATATTTAAAAACTCATGTAGAATTTAAAAAGGAACTGAAGACCAAAAATATCCTTGAAAAAGAGGAATGAATTTGGACATTACTTAACTCCTGATTTTAAAACATAATATAAAGCTACAGTAATTAAAACAGTGTGATAAGGACATAAATACAGGTATATAAACCAAAAGAATAGAATAGAGATCCAAAAAATACATCATTACATACTGGTTACATGATTTTCATAAAGTTTTCACAATTATTCATCAAAAAAGGATGGTCTCTCCAACAAATAGTCCTGGGAAAATCCACATATCCCCATGCAAAAGAATGAAAGTGAACCTTTGTTTTATACCATATACAAAGCTAGATGTCCCAAAACTATACACCTACAAATAAATAGGTGAAAATCTTCATGTCACTACATATGCCAATGGTTTCTTGATGTGACACCAAAGGCACAGTGAACAAAATATTTTTTAACATTGATGTATGCATACAACGATAAAACCACTTATTGCATGAGATAAAATGTTTGCAAATAATATATATGATAAAAGATAATGTCCACAGTATGAAAATAATTCTTATAACTCCATATCAAAAATGGAAAAGGGACTTAAATAGACTTTCCTCTAAAATGATAGTCAAATGTTCAACAAGCATTTTGTAAAATTTCTCAATATTACTAATCAGAATTACTTAAAATCAAAATTATAGTGAGTTATTACTTTATACCAATTAGGATGACCACCAAAACAAGTCTGTTGGCAAAGTTGTGGAAAATTGGAACCTTTGTTCACTATTCGTGGGTTTGTAAAATGATACCACTGTCATGGAAATTAATATGGAGTTTCCTAAAAGAAATTTTGAATTACCATATGATCCAACAATCATACTTCTGTGTATCTGTCCAAAAAAATTGAAAGCAATGACTTGAAGGGATATTTGTACAGCTGTGCTCATAGTAGCATTATTCACTAAAGCTAGCAGGTGTAAACAACCTAAATGTCCATTAATGGATAAATAAATCAACAATGTATGGCATATGCATATATTGGAATATTATCAAGTCTTGAAAACAAAAGATGTACTGTCACAAACTGTAACATGGATGAAACATGAAGGTACTAAGTAAAACAAGCCAGTCACAAGAAGAAAAATACTGTATGATTCCATTTATATAAAATATAAAAATAGTCAAATTAATAGAAACAAAAAGTAGGCAGGTGATAACTTGGGAGTAGAGAGAGGGGAAGGAGGTCGTTTTAATTGTAGGTTCACTTTTACAATGTGAAAGCTCTCTCTAATATATATATATATATATATATATATATATATATAAATTATATATATAAATACATATATATGTATTTTTAATAAAATCTAATTTTTCATAGCAGAATGCTAATAAAGACAAGTGTAACTGTGAATAAGCAGTAACGACTTATTATTAAACTAGCAATGATTATGTTCAGTGTTAAACTAGCATAAAATTTTTGCTTGATTAAATGAATACTGGAATGATTTAGAGGTATTTCTTTCCTTGCTCTCTTTTACCATTATATGCTATATATTTTTTAAGACAATATAAAAGGAGGCTTTTGATTTATTGGTGAGTTCTAATTCGAAGAAAGTTTTTCATGTTCTTTATTTATACATTAAACTATTCCATTTCTTTTTCCAAAATTAACTTTGTATTTAATTGAATATTTTTTACTGTAGTCTCTTGATTTATCTTTCTATATTCACTTTAGATGTATCTTTATTTCTAATAGACAAATTAAAAGCTGTACATTTTTTTTCTTGTCTATCTTTTTATCCTTAATTTACATGCCTTGGTGTTGGGGGCAGCAGCTTCTCTTGGGAATTCTCTGTGTGAAGGCATTGATTTGAGACTGCCTAGTTACTATGCTGACACCCTGTTCAATAGGAGGTTCTGTGTCAGCCACAGAGCTATTCAGTTCTTGACCTTGACGTTGGTTGGGTGGAAAGTTATGGGCACAAACTAATAATTATAACTGGATTGCTCATACTCATGACCTTGGTTCTGCTTACTTTGAAGAAAATTTCTCACAATAAATCTTTTTGATGTTTATACCTATTTAATAAACATGCTGAGCTTGTTATGCATCACTTCTTTCTCACCAAGGAGGAGTCAACTGCTGAGACTCGGTTTTTTTTTTTTTCTTTTCTCATCCCCTGACTACCTGGTCCAGAAACCTTAATTAACGGCCATGTAAGATGCAGTACATTGGTATATAGCACTTGAATTTTAATCTGTTTGTAACTAACTTCTAATTTTTTTTCTTTTCCTCTTTAAAGAAACAATTGCTTTGATATACAGTAAAATTCACTGCTATAACTTATTTTTAGTATATTTTAGTGAAAATAATTAATACATGATTATTTTTAGTAAGAACTTGAGCTACATTTTTTTCATGTAAATTTATATGACTTTTAATCTTTCTGTGATCTGGAACAATATCTATATATGTAAGTTAAAGCAAATTTGCTGTTTCATTGAAATCTTATACATAAATAAATGCAATATTTATTTAACATCACCTATTAATTTGATAGAGATATTTTAAAATTTCCCATTATATTTGTAGTTTTATCAACTTGTTCTTGTATTTTAAAAGTTTTTAATTTATGTCAAAGTTATATTATTAAAGATGATGACTATTAATATCACCTGAAGGAATACTTCTTTGACTGTTATGAAATTTATTTGCCTCTTCATATTTATGTTTTTCATGTTCAATCCTATTTTGCTTGACATTCTTATCATTTTAGTTACTTTCATTTTTGTTATTTTTGTGAATTGGTGTTAGGCAAAGAGGAAGCTACATATGCTCAGTCATCTTTATTCAAAAATCCTAAATATATTATTTTTAATTCTCTAAAATTTTTAGCGGATATTTCCAAATGAAGATGTTCTTTCATTGGTTTTATACACAGAAGAATGATGCAAAATGAAGGTGAAAAAAGTTAAACAGGAACACTGAAGCAGGGGATTATCACAAAGGGGAAATTAAGGAATGAAAAAGACCTTGCAAGAACATGTTGACATTGGTGGCATAGGCCAAAAGAAAGAGCTATAGAAGGATTAGATAATTTTAAAAATATTTTAGAATATTTGGATACTGGCAATTGATATAACTTTTCTCTCATCTTTCACGTGTGTGTGTGTGTGTGTGTGTGTGTGTGTGAGAGAGAGAGAGAGAGAGAGAGAGAGAGAGAGAGAGAGAGAGAGAGAGTGTTTGTGTGTGTGTGTGTGTGTGACTTTTTCATTTTGATAATGTCTTCCTGGTGAGAACAGAGAATAGAGACCAAGCCTCATTTGACTTACAAAAATATCTGGGCCACATCAATGTTTGATTTTTATGTCTACCTTTACAAAAATAAATTTATGTTTACTTGAAAAAATATATATATAAAACTTGACACCAAAATTAGAGGAAATGTAGTTTTCATTCTTTCACTTAACTCTTTCTAAATTTCCTATAGAAATTTTCTCTTTAGTGTCATGTTAAACTGACTTCTCAGGTATCTAAGAAAACATCATCACATTAATAGGCAAATTGTATATTCATTTATGTGTGCATGGAATGTATGTGTGTTTGTTTATATTTATATTAATAATAATACCATCCTGAATTTTACAGTGTTGGCCAAGGAATATAACTCTCCACTCAAACCCTTTACATATCTTGTTCTAGATACACAAATTTTAGTTTGAAATTTAAAAATCAACCATACCAAAATAGAGGAGAACTCTTTGACTCATGTTAAGATGAGGTTATTGAGGTTAGAGTCATTAAACATTTTATTGTTTTTAAAGTTGCCTGGTAAAGCCCCTCAGAAGTCTTTCTTGAATATAATTAATTCATAAACCATATAAAGTTTAAATACATGAAAAGAGGATGTCTTTCAATATTATATATATATGTATATATAAAATATATATATATATATATATATATATATATATATATTTTATATATACATATATAACACATGTAGTGAGTATTATGTGAAGAACCAGAAAATTACATCAAAATACAGATATAATATGTTTTTGAAGATTAAAGCAGCTCTTTATTCTTTTGATTTTAAAACACATGACTTTGCTTGGACTAATAACTCTGGTTTAAAATAAATGGATTTTCATGGCCATGAAATGACATTTGCTTTAATCATTCTATGGCTGTGTTTGTATGTTACTTGCAAGAGAGTGCTCAGAAAGAAATGCCTATTAAATCACTCAGATATAATTCTCTACAAACAACCTATGAAAATGATAATGACTACTACTAATTGGCTGATCATTGAGCCATAATTACTCCAGGATAAATTAAGCTATGGGTATTAAAGACAAGTAAGAAAAGTAATGAAGTGCTGTGTCAGAGGGATCTTTTGTATGTATGCAGTACATTCATTTGACAAGGACAGGATGAGTTTAATTGGTACTGTGCCCTGTTTGCATTAAAAAAAAAAAAGAAAAGAAAAAGAAACTAGAATTTTCAAAACCTAATCTGAGAAGTTTAGCTGAAAATGAACATTTTAATTCCAGAATAGCTTTCTTCACACTGAAGTATCTTCACCAGGAAGACATTCATGATCAGCACTGAAAGAGCACTAGTCTATTATTAGAAAAGGCAAATGGAGCTCTGAAATCTAAGATTGTAGTTTTAGATATGATCCACCAAAATGTACTATCATTTTTATTATATTTAAAAGATTGGCAGCTTGTTATTGAAATTTATTCACAAATGGTATTGTGTGCAATTATATTAATTAGTCCAATAAAAATAAAAAAGTGCTGTGAGGAATTCACATTAAAATATTCTTGCTAAAGTCTTTGTGTTTGCATGCATAATTACATAGAAAATTCAGATGACATTCTATTGTGACATCTGCCAGCTAATATAAAAGCTAATATAAAGTGAATAAGTTTAAATACATGAAAAGAGGATGTCTTTCAATGTCTTAAAAATTAATTCAGAAGAATCTGTATTAAACTATAATAGGCAACATGACCCAAATAATTTTGTAAATTCTTTGATTTTGTACTATTTAAAGATGAGGCCTTATTTATATGGATTCTCCTGGATTATATTATCTATTTATATGTGATCCTTGGCAATTTTAATTTGGATTTCAGTCTTGCTTAAGATTTAACTCTGAAGTAATTATGCTTTAGAACACATTTGGGTCCTTAAATTTGAATGGGTTTAGCATGGTAGATTAGTGCGTGATCGTTTCAGCTCACCAATATATTGGAATCCTTCCATTCTGGCATCAAGTGAAAAAATTTAAATGATGATGAACTTAGAATTTTAATAGACTGTAATTAATCTTCTGTAGCTTTTTCGTAAATGTGAATCTAATGTATCTGCTTTCTATCCTAATTATAATATTGGTTACAACAGTGCAATTTGTCATGCAAAACAGCTTTTCTGTTACATTAAAGTGGAAGTAGTACAGCTGGTAGAAGTTTGCTGGGTTTCAAATACTGACACATCATAAATACTCAAGGAAGTTATGCTGGTGTGTCCCATTCTTGGAAATGTGAAGAGCCCACTTTGAATTCAGCAAAGACTCATAAATTCTTATCCTTTTACCATTTCAAATATCCCTGTTTTCTGGGATAAAAAGAGGGCAGAACACAAGGCCAAATGAGAAAGTGACACTATTGTCCCAGGCTTGGTGATTCAATGCATTTGAAGGACACATTCTATTTTCATCTGTGGAATCAAGTAAAAAGTTGTCCCAA
Organism: Marmota monax; assembly: GCF_021218885.2. Taxonomy (NCBI): domain Eukaryota; kingdom Metazoa; phylum Chordata; class Mammalia; order Rodentia; family Sciuridae; genus Marmota; species Marmota monax. Next base: position 504,988 of record NW_026694521.1, on the reverse strand, counting down.
GGAACACACTGGTCATGTTTTCATGCCCTGCTCATTCTTTGTTCCCCCACAGAGACAGGCATCTTATCCAGTATTAGAATTCTTCTAAGGATTCCATAGAAGGCTTAGCTCATTGAAGTTCACATGGGTATCTTGACACATCCTATTGATATGCCAGGTAGGCCTCTCAATGCTCAAGATAATCCCAATGGTTGCCTTTATTTGTCCAGAATCTTTGTCAGTTTAAAATGTGCACTACTCTTGCTAGGAACTGAATGAACAGCAGTGAACTTACTTATAGTAATCTATCCTTATGGAGCTTACAATATAGTGAGGACACCTACAAAGCACCCACCAAACAAATATGATATTACAAATACAATAAATATTACTAACAAAAAATAGAATACTTTAGAGGAAGCTAATAGGAACCACAAAAGCCTTCTGTAGAACCCCACATTTAATCTTGCAACTGAATCGTGAGTAAAAATTAGCCTGACGTATGCAATAAAAACAGGACAGGGAGTAGATACAGCATGAACTTAGTTCAACACTTGTTGTCTTTACATATACTGCGATGACCAACTGCAGTAGGGTTTGTATATTGTCTTAAATGACTGCAGTGTCATGCTTTCAATATTTGTTCTAGTTGAACAAACACCTGCTTCAATGTTTCTGTCTATATAGGATTCTCTGTGTTGAACAGATTGTAGATAGGCAGTTTGCAATATTTGACATTTCACACAAATCAGGAAGTGTGGAAACATTTGGTTCCTTTTATTTCAAGGTCAGTATCCCATTTCTTGCATGTCTGTGCTCCGCTATGTCCTAATATACTGACTTGTCTTGGAATACATCCTGATATACTTGGAGTAGACAAAATAATGCAGACCACAGGATTATCCTGTTCTTTGAATAAGAAGAGTAGTTAAATGAGCAAAGCACACACACTTCATCATTGAAATTAAATTGGTTATTGACAACTCGGTTGTGAACAAACTTTCAAAAATAATATTACTTTAGTCTCTACCTGTGCAAGGATAATACAAAGGAGAAAAAGACATAAAAGCAAAGCAGAGAGGCTTGTGAAGCTGGAAAATCAATAAAGAATAAAATTCTCTTTTCTTCTTACTGAATTAAATTAAATTATGATATTTCCAATAATTTTTCCTTCTTATAGTAAAAAATATATATATATATATTTATTATTTTATAATTTATTTTATAAATTTGTTCTAGTTAATTATACATGACAGTAGAATGTATTTTGACACATTGTACAGAGAGAACAACTTTTCCTTCCTCTGGCTGAACATGGTGCAGAGTCACACCGGTAGTGTAATTATACATTGTATATTGGGCAATAATTTCCGTCTCATTCCACCATCCTTTCATCCCCACATCCCCTCCCCTCCTTCATTCCCATCTGCACAATCCAAAGTTTCTTCATTCTCCACACCCCTATTATAGATTATCATCCACTTATCAGAGAAAATATTCAGCCTTTGTTTTTTTGGGTTTGTCTTATTTTTCTTAGCATGATATTCTCCAGCTCCATCCATTTACCTGCAAATGTCATAATTTCATTATTCCTTAAGGTTGAGTAATACTCCATTTTGTATATATACCACATTTTCTTTATCCATTCATCAGTTGAAGGGTATCGAGGTTGGTTCCATAGTTTAGCTATTGTGAATTGAGCTGCTATAGACATTTATATGACTGCATCACTGTAATATGCTGATTTTAAGTTCTTTGATTATAAACTGAGGAGTGTTATAACTGGGTCAAATGGTGGTTACATTCCAGTTTTCTGAGGAATCTTCATACTGCTTTCCAGAGTGGTGCAACAGTTTGCAGTCTAACCAGCAATGTATGAGTGTGCCTTTTTCCTCACATCCTCCACAGCATTTATTATTGTTTGTATTCTTGATGATTGCCATTATGACAGGAGTGAGATGAAATCTCAATGTAGGTTTAATTTACATTTCTCTAATTGCTAGATATGTGGAACACTTTTTTTATATATTTGTTGACTGTTCATATTTCTCCTTTTGAGAAAAGTCTGTATAGTTCTTTAACCCATTTATTGATTGGGTTATTTGGTTTTTTTGTGTTAAGTTTTTTGGGTTCTTTATATATCCTGAAGATTAGTGCTCTATCTAAGGTGCATGTGGTAAAGATTTTTTTCTGTTCTGTAGACTCTCTCTTCATGTTATTGATTATTTCCTTTGTTGAGAAGAACCTTTTTAGTTTGAATACATCTTATTTATAGATTATGGATTTTTCTTCTTGGCCTTTAGGAGTCTTGTTAAGGAAGTCAGATAGTAAGCTGACATGATGAAGATTTGGGCCTACTTTTCTTCTGTCAGGCACAGCATCTCTATTCTAGTGCCTAAGTCTTAGATCCACTTTGAGTTGATTTTTGTGCAGGGTGAGAGATAGATGTTTAAATTCATTTTTGTATATATGCATTTCCAGTTTTCCCAGCACCATTTGTTGAAGAAGCTATCTTTCCTCCAATGTATGTTTTTGGTGCCTTTATCTAGAATGAGATAACTGTATATATGAGCATTTGTCTCTGTGTCTTATATTCTGTACCATTGGTCTACATGTCTATTTTGGTGCCAGTACCATGCCGTGTTAGTTATATTGCTCTGTATTATAGATTAAGATCTGGCTTTATGATGCCTCCTGTTTCACTCTGCTTGCAAGGCGTTGCTTTGGCAATTTTGGGTCTCTTATTTTTCCAAATGAATTTCATGATTGCTTTTTCTAGTTCTATGAAGAATGTCATTGGGATTTTAATAGGAATTGCAGTAAATCTGTGTAATAGTTTTGGTAGTATGGCCATTTTGACATTATTAATTCTGCCTATCCAAGAGCATGGGAGATCTTTCCATCTTCTAAGATCTTCTTCAATTTCTTTCTTTTTTTTATTGGTTGTTCAAAACATTACAAAGCTCTTGACATATCATATTTCATACATTAGATTCAAGTGGGTTATGAATTCCCATTTTTACCCCAAATACAGATTGCAGAATCACATCGGTTACACATCCACACTTTTGCATAATGCCATATTAGTAACTGTTGTATTCTACTACCTTTCCTATCCTCTACTATCCCCCCTCCCCTCCACTCCCATCTTCTCTCTCTACCCCATCAGTTTCATTTTGTTGCATATGGATTTCCAGTTTTCCCAGCACCATTTGTTGAAGATGCTATCCTTCCTCCACTGCATGCTTTTAGACCCTTTATCAAATATAAGATAGTTGTAACTTTGTGGATTAGTCTCTGTGTCCTCTATTCTGTACCATTGGTCCACCCGCCTGTTTTGGTACCAGTACCATGCTGTTTTTGTTACTATTGCTCTGTAATATAGTTTGAAATCTGATATCGCTATACCGCCTGATTCACACTTCCTGCTTAGAGTTGCTTTTGCTATTCTGGGTCTTTTATTTTTCCATATGAATTTCATGATTGCTTTCTCTATTTCTACAAGAAATGCCGTTGGGATTTTGATTGGCATTGCATTAAACCTATAGAGAACTTTTGGTAATATCACCATTTTGATGATGTTAGTTCTGCCTATCCATGAACAGGGTATATTTTTCCATCTTCTAAGATCTTCTTCTATTTCTCTCTTTAGGGTTCTGTAGTTTTCATTGTATAAATCTTTCACCTCTTTTGTTAGGTTGATTCCCAGGTACTTTATTTTTTTTGAGGATATTGTGAATGGGGTGTTTTTCCTCATTTCCGTTTCAGAAGTTTTGTCGCTGATATACAGAAATGCCTTTGATTTATGCGTGTTGATTTTATATCCTGCCACTTTGCTGAATTCATTTATTAGTTCTAGTAGTTTTTTTGTAGACCCTTTTGGGTCTTCTAGGTATAGAATCATGTCTTCCACAAATAGTGATAATTTAAGTTCTTCTTTTCCTATTTTTATGCCTTTAATTTCTTTCGTCTCTCTAATTGCTCTGGTCAGTGTTTCGAGAACTATATTGAATAGAAGTGGTGAGAGAGGGCATCCCTGTCTTGTTCCAGATTTTAGAGGGGATGCCTTCAATTTTTCTCCATTCAGAATGATGCTAGCCTGAGGCTTAGCATAGATAGCTTTTACAATGTTGAGGTAATTTCCTGTTATCCCTAGTTTTTCTAATGTTTTCAACATAAAGGGATGCTGTACTTTATCGAATGCTTTTTCTGCATCTATCGAGATGATCATATGGTTCTTATCTTTAAGTCTATTGATGTGGTGAATAACATTTATTGATTTCCGTATATTGAACCATCCTTGCATCCCAGGTATGAATCCTACTTGATCATGGTGCACAATTTTTTTGATGTGCCTTTGTATCCGATTCACCAGAATTTTATTGAGGATTTTTGCATCTAGGTTCATTAGAGATATTGGTCTGTAGTTTTCTTTCTTTGAGGTGTCTTTGTCTGGTTTGGGAATCAGGGTGATGTTGGCCTCATAGAATGAATTTGGAAGAGCTCCCTCTTTTTTTATTTCCTGAAATAACTTGAAAAGTATTGGTATTAATTCTTCTTTAAAGGTTTTGTAAAACTCTGCTGTATACCCATCCGGTCCTGGGCTTTTCTTGGTTGGTAGTCTTTTGATTGCTTCTTCTATTTCATCCATTGATATTGGTCTGTTCAAATTGTGTGTATCCTCCTGACTCAGTCTGGGCAAATCATATGACTTAAGAAATTTATTGATGTCTTAACTATCTTCTATTTTATTGGAATATAGGTTTTCAAAATAATTCCTAATTATCTTCTGTATTTCTGTAGTATCTGTTGTGATGTTGCCTTTTTCATCCCTTATGTTAGTAATTTGAGTTCTCTCTCTTCCTCTCTTCGTTAGCATGGCTAAGTGTCTGTCGATCTTATTTATTTTTTCGAAGAAACAACTTTTCGTTTTGTCAATTTTTTCAGTAGTTTATTTTGTTTCCATTTCATTGATTTCCGCTCTGATTTTAATTATTTCTTGCCTTCTGCTACATTTGCTGTTGTTTTGCTCTTCCTTTTCTAGGGCTTTGAGATGAAGTGTGAGCTCATTTATTTGTTGGTTTTTTCTTTTTTTGAGGAATGACCTCCAGGCGATGAATTTCCCTCTTAAAATTGCTTTCATTGTGTCCCATAGATTTCGATATGTTGTGTCTGTATTTTCATTTATCTCTAAGAATTTTTTGATTTCCTCCTTTATGTCTTCTGTAACCCATTGATCATTCAGTAACATATTTTTCATTTTCCATGTGATGTAGGAATTTTCCTTCCTTCTTTTATCATTGATTTCCATTTTCATTCCATTATGATCAGATAAAATGCATGGTATTATCTCCACTCCTTTATATTTACTGAGGGTTGCCCTATGGCATAATATATGGTCTATTTTTGAGAAGGATCCATGTGCTTCTGAGAAAAAAGTATATCCACTTGATGATGGTTGATATACTCTATATATGTCAGTTAAGTCTAGGTTATTGATTGTGATATTGAATTCTATAGTTTCTTTATTCAACTTTTGTTTGGAGGATCTGTCCAATGGTGAGAGAGGTGTGTTGAAGTCACCCATAATTATTGTGTTGTGGTCTATTTGATTCTGGAACTTGAGGAGAATTTGTTTTATGAACGTCACAGCACCATTATTTGGTGCATAAATATTGATAATTGTTATATCTTGTTGGTGAATGGTTCCTTTTAACAGAATATAATGTCCTTCCTTATCCCTTTTGATTAACTTAGTCTTGAAGTCGATTTTATTCGATATGAGGATGGCCACCCCTGCTTGCTTACGAGGACCGTGTGCGTGGTATATTTTTTCCCAACCTTTCACCTTCAGCCTGTGTATGTCTTTTCCAATCAGATGTGTCTCCTGGAGGCAGCATATTGTTGGATTTGTTTTTTTAATCCATGTTACCAGCCTACATCGCTTTATTGGAGAGTTTAAGCCATTAACGTTTAGAGTAATTATTGATAGATGGTTTGTACTTCCAGCCATGTTTGATTATTTATCTTTTTTTAAAATTTAGTTTGTTTCTCCATGATTAGCTTTCCCCCCGCCCTCTGTCTTTACTGAGGCACTTCCCACTGATGGTTTTGGTTACTGTTTTTCATTTCTTCCTCGTGTAGTGTTTTGCTCAAGATGCTTTGCAATGCTGGTTTTCTGGCTGCAAATTCTTTTAACTTTTTTTTATCATGAAAGATTTTTATTTCATTGTCGTACCTGAAGCTTAATTTTGCTGGATACAAAATTCTTGGTTGGCATCCATTGTCTTTCAGTGTTTGAAATACGTTGTTCCAGGATCTTCTCGCTTTCATTGTCTGTGATGAAAAATCCATTGTTAACCTTATTGGTTTACCCCTGAATGTAATCTGCCTCCTTTCTCTTGTAGCTTTTAATATTTTCTCTTTGTTCTGTATATTGGATATCTTCATAACAATGTGTCTTGGTGTTGGTCTACTGTGATTTTGTGTGCTCAGTGTCCTGTATGCATCTACAATTTGTATATCTGCTTCCATTTTATTTCTGGAAAGTTTTCTATAATTATTTCATTCAGCAGGTTGCTCATTCCCTTGGTTTGAACCTCTATACCTTCCTCTATCCTGATGACTCTTAGTTTGGTTTTTTTATGTTATCCCATATCTCTTGGATGTTTTTCTCGTGATTTTTTACCAGCCTTTCTGAGTTGGCTAGACTCTTTTCAAGATGATATATTTTGTCTTCATTATCTGACGTTCTGGCTTCTACTTGCTCCACTCTGTTAGTGATACTCTCATTTGAGTTTTTAATTTGGTTTATAGTTTCCTTCATTTCTAGAATTATTGTTTGATTTTTTTTATAATCTCTATCTCCTGATAACGATGCTTAATTTCTTCTTTTATCTGTTTATGTAATTTATTTTTAATGTGTTCTTTCACTGTTTGAATTTGCTGTCTCATATCCTCTTTAAGGTTCCATTCCATCTGTCTAAAGTATTCCTTGAGTTCTTTATTTGACCATTTTTCTGATACCTCTAGGTCCTCCTGAATATTTAGGCTGTCCTGCATTGTTTGTACTCCTTTTCTTCCTTGCTTTTTCATGCTGCTCATGTTCTGTTTGACTGCTGAGTTACTGTTTACTCCTATAAATTTATTTTATGCTTGGGAGGAAAGGTATTAGAAGGGAAGGGAAGAAGTCACTAAAGAGGATGAGAGTAAGCAGGTAGAATTCAAGGAAGGGGGAATAAGGAAATTGAAAAGAAATGAAAAGACAAAAGAAAAAAATAGAAAATAAAAAAAGAAAAAAAATTAAAAAAAAATTAAAAAAAATAAAATTAAAAAATAATACAAAAAATTTAAAAAAAAATTAAACAACAACAAAAAAAAAAGAAAATGGAAAAAACCCAAATTAAAAAAAAATTAATAAATGCAGTCTTCGAGTTTGATTAACTTCTCTTCCAGTAGGTGGAGCTGTTCCCACTGGGCCAAGCTTCTCCTCTCAATACGCGGGAACCAATCACTGTGTAGCAGCTCCTCCTCCCAGACTTGGCGGGTCTCCAATCCTGAGTGCCTAGGGCCTTCTCTTGTGTCTAGTCACTTCCCCACTTTTCCTCAAGCCAGGCCCCGCTCAACGGTGATGCTCACCACAATACTGGCTACACGCCAGGTCTGCTGCTCCCGGGACCCCTATTTTCATGAACGACTGGGCACACTCTCCCTGTTTGCCATTCCCTCAGACCCTAAGTTTGTAGAGCTTGGGGCTGAGAACCCTCAGCGAATTTTGCTTGCCCTCCGGTAGCCACGCCCCCTGTAGCTGGTGCAAGAGACCTCAGTTGTCAGCACTGGTGGGAGCGGTAGCCGGGAGTTCCGCGCTGCGGGTCCCGCGCCACTCCTGATTCCCTCAGTCTGGCTATTGCGCTTACGGGAGAGCTGGGAGGGGCCTTTAAGGTTTCCCTGCTGTGTGGAGAGGGAAGGCTAGGGGGTTACACAACTGTTGCCACCGGTTTCAATGGAGTTATCTCCTCTGCCGCATTCTGGTGACGTCAGTTCTCTGCCATGGTGGTATCCCATGCAAATGGCGACAGTTCGTTCCCTTTGCCGGGTGACCAATGCAACGGGTGGGTCCTGACTGGCTCTCCCAAGCCCCGTTTCAATCCAGTGGCCACTGCCTATGAAGGCTCAGTTGGCATTAACCTCCGTAGGATCAGAAGGGCCGACCAGTTGTTTCAGCAGGATCGCTTAGTGCTGAGTCACAGCAGTTTGTCTGTGAGTAGCAGGTGAATGGGAGCTTGAATTCAGCCGATCCGGGCTCGGTGTGTGTTCTGAGAGGCCCAGACTGTTCGCCCCAGATCCACTTTAGCTCAGCATTGCCTAGTGATCCTGAGCAAACAGCATTTAGATGGTTTACGACTCCCTATGCCAGCGCAGCTGAAGAGGTCAGAGACTTGATCTCTCTGCGCCCGCCGCCATGTTGGATCTCCTTCAATTTCTTTCTTTAGTGTTCTGCAGTATTCATTATAGAAGTCTTTCACATCTTTTGTTAGGTTGATTCCCAAGTATTTTATTTATTTTTTTTTGAGGCTATTTAGAATGTGGTAGTTTACCTAATTTATCTTTCGGTGGATCCATCACTGATGTATAGAAATGCATTTTATTTTGGAGTATTGATTTTATATTCTGCTACTTTGCTGAATTCGTTTATTAGTACTAGAAGTTTTCTGGTGGCATTTTCTAAATATAGAATCAAATCATCATCAACTAGTGATAGTTTGAGTTCTTCGTTTCCTATTTATATCTCTTTAGTTTCTTTCATCTGTCTGATTGCTCTGGCTAGAGTGTCAAGAACTACATTGAAAAGAATTGGTGAAAGATGCCATTCCTGTCTTGTTGACAGTGGAATGCTTTCAATTTCTGTCTGTTTAGAATGATGTTGGCCTTGGGTTTAGCATAGATAGCTTTTACAATGTTGAGGTATGTTGCTCTTCCCCCTAGTTAGTCTAGTGTTTTTTTTTTTTAACAGGAATAGATGCTGTATTATTTTAAATGCTTTTTCTGCATCTATTGAGATGATCATATAATTCTTGTCTTTAAGTGTATTGATGTGATGAATTACATTTATTGATTTCCATATGTTGAACTGATTTTGCATCCCTGAAATGAATCCCATTTGATCCTGGTGCATTACCTTTTTAATATGTTTTTGTAGGTGATTTGTCAGAATTTTATTGAGAATTTTTGCATCTATGTTCATCAGGGTTATTAGTCTGAAGTTTTCTTTCATTAATGTGTCTTTATTTGGTTTTGGTATCAGAGTGATACTGGCTTCATAGAATGAGTTTGGAAGAGTTCCCTCTCTTCTATTTTCTGGTATAATTTGAGAAGTATTGGTGTTAATTTTTGTTTTATGAATGTCTGTAGAACTTGGGTGAGAATTGATCTGATCCTAGGCTTTTCTTAAATGGTAGGCTTTTGATGATGTCTTGTATTTCATTGCTTGAAAATGATCTGTTTAAATGTGTATGTACTCCGGATTCAGTTTGGGTAGTTCATATGTCCCTAGAAATTTGTCAATGTTTTTGAGGTTTTCTATTTTATTAGAATATAATTTTTAAAAATAGTTCCTAATTATCTTCTGTATTTCATTAGTGTCCTCTTTGATATTTCCTTTTCATCACGAATTTTAGTAATTTGAGTTTTATCTTTCTTTGTTACTGTAGCTAAGGGTTTACCAATTTTATTCATCTTTTCAAAGAACCAACTTTTAGTTTTGACAGTTCTTTGAATTATTTCTTTTGTATCAACTTCATTGATTTCAGCCATGATTGTAATTATTTTTCCTGTCTTCTACTGCTTTTAGTGTTGAATTTTTTGGAGGGGATACCAGAGATTGAACTCAGGAGCACTTGACCACTGAACCACATTCTTAGCCCTTTTTTGTATTTTATTTAGAGAAAGGGTTTCACTGAGTTGCATAGCGCCTCTCTTTTGCTGAGGCTGGCTTTGAACTCGCAATCCTCCTGCTTCAGCCTCCCAAGGCACTGGGATTACAGGTTTGTGCCGCCACACCTGTATTTGATGTTTATTTGTTCTGGCCTTGAGATGAAATATTAGGTCATTTATTTGTTGGCCTTTTAATGAATAAGCTCAATGTGATGAACTTTCATCTTAGTATTGTTTTCATAGTGTCCCAGAGATTTTGATATATTGTATTGATATTCTTATTTACATAAGTATTTTTTAATTTCCCCCCTGATTTCTTCTGCTCTAAGTTCATCATTCAATAGCATCTCTTTTTAGTCTCCAGGTGTTGGAGTAGCTTCCATTTTTAAATTTTATTGTTTATTTCTAGTTTTGTTCTGTTGTGATCTGATAGAATACAGGGTAGCATTTTTTTTTTTTTTGTATTTGCTACGAGTTGCTTTGTGGCATAACATGTGGTCTATTTTAGAGAAGGATCCATGTGCTGCTGAGAATTAAGTGTACTTGCTCAATGATGGATGAAATACTAAGTATGTCTGTGTGTAAGTCTAAATTATTGATTGCATTATTTAGTTCTGTAGTTTCTTTATTTAGTTTTTGTTTGGAAAAAAACAAAACTACTATCCAGTAGTGAGAGAGGTATGTTAAGTCACCCAGTATTTTTGTGTTGTGGTCTATTTGATTTTTGAAATTGAGAAAGTTTTGTTTGATGTGCATATATATGCTCCATTGTATGGGGCACAAATATTTAAGAATTATTATGTCTTGTTGATGTATGATTCCCTTAAGCAGTTATAAAATGACCTTCTTTATCCCATATGAATAATTTTGGCTTGAAGTACACTTTTTCTGTTATTTTTTTTTTCCCTGAGGATGGAAACCCCTGCTTGTTTAAGTGGCCCCTGTGAGTGATATGCTTTTTCTCAAACTTTCACCTTCAGTCTGTGAATGTCTTTTCCTAGGAGGTGAGTCTCTTGAAGACAGAATATTTTGGTCTCTTTTTAAAATTCAATCTGCCAGTCTATGTCTTTTGATTGATAGGTTTAGGCCATTAACCTTCAGGGTTATTATTGAGATATGATTTGTATTCCCAGTCATTTTTATTTACTTTCAGTTTTTAACTTGACTTAGTTTCTTCTTTGATTGACTTTTCTTCTAATATAGTTCTTCCCTTTGCAGATTTTCATTTTTTTTATTCCCCCCTCATGCAGTATTTTGTTGACAATGTTCTGTAGTGCAGATTTTCTCATCGTGAATTCTTTTGTTTATCATGGAAAGTTTTTATTGCATCTTCAAATATGAAGCTTAGTTTTGCTGGATATAAGATTCTTGGTTGACAACCATTTTCTTTCAGAGCTTGATGTATGTTATTGCAGGACCTCCTGGTATTGAGGGTCTGGGTTAAGAAATCAGCTGAGATCTGAATTAGTTTCCCCATATGTGTAATTTGATTTTTTTTCTCTTGCAGCTTTTAAAATTCTATCCTTATTCTGTTTGGTAGTCCCACCCATTGTAGCCAGCCCCTTCCATCCCTGTTCACTTCAGGATTTACTAGCGGTAGAGAGCCTGGTTTTCTCCAGTTTCTTGAACTTGTGCTCCCTTGAGGGACCTGCCCTCAATCTATGGCTTTCCACAGTCTTGCCAGGCCCAGACTGGCCCACATAGTCTCATCTGCAATCTGACAGACCCAGGCTTCAGATTCCCCAGGCTCTGCCTTCCTACAGTCCCAAGAGCTCAATGCCTTTCCAACTTGCAGAAAGACCACTAGGGATGTGCTCACATAAAGGACCAACCCTGAAAAGGCGTGGCCAGATGGCAGCCACCAGCACACCCAAAAGGAGGATGTCAGTTCCAACGAGACCTGTAGGTACTCTGACAATATATCTCTAGGTCCTGGCTGGTGTCCCAAGACTGAGGCAGCTGTGCCCTGAGATGGTAGCAGTGGTGGCAGCAAACCTGCAGACCCTTTGGCCCTGGGCATCCAGGCCCTGGATGATGTACCAAGATTGTGGCAAACATGTATAACCAAACCTGCGGGTACCCTGACAATGGACTTCCAGTCAGCAGCAGACAGTGGGTGCTCCTCAGGTGATCTGTGGGCGGTCTGCAGGCAAAGGCAGATGCTCAGTGGGTGCACATTGGGTGGTGGGCAGTGGGCAGGCAAGAGGCAGGCAAAGGGGCAACTGGTGGGCAGTTGGGGTGGTCAGTGAGTGATCTACATGCAAAAATTGGAGATACACTGCCAAAGGGCTGATGATCATGGTGTACAAATCTGGGACAAAGAACAGGGGATCTGTGGGCAGTGAGGTCTGTCTCCCAGAGAAACAGTATTTCCTCTGCTTGAATCTTGATTCATAGAGCAACTCAGAATGCAGCCTTCCTCTAGCTCGTTGTCTTCATAGTATATTTTATTTTTTAAAACTTCTATAAGGATATGTTTATTGACTTTCTCATTATAAAACTTATGACAGCATATTTCAAAGAACACATCATATATCAATGTCACTACAAAAGCCACCACAATAATCCTCATTTTCATTAAAAAACTGTTGATAAATTTGGTGATAATTGTTGATTCTCTGATCAGAGCTCAGGAGAAGCTGCCAGGACTAACTGGTGGTGAGAAGAGAGAGTCCATTAGACCCAGAAGGCTGAGTCTTCACATCTGGCACTGAGGTGGGCACCTCCTTTCCATCATAAAATAGATAATACTCTGCACAGGCACTGAGCAAGTTCAGCAAAGATCCAGCATCTATTATCATTCATCCACTGAGGAATATAGAGTCTATCTTCATTTTGAGTTTTCTTCACAAAAAAATTTTTCTCTGATGTTCTGGATCCCAGTCTCCAAGAAGAACCATGCAAAAATTTTTAGGGAAGTTCAGCCTCCACTAATTGCCCAATCTCTGTACAAAACCTTCAGAATAATAGCCTTTTCAGGTTGAAGAAGTCCTTGATAGCTTAATTTCAGAGGAATCTGTGTTTCCTTACAAATTTGGAAGGAGAAGTTCTGTATTGACAAGAGCAAGTTTCATGTTCATGAGAGCAAACCTCATGACAATGCAGTTTCAGGGGCCATTTCCAAAGGGCATGTACACGTAAGAATCGATGCTGTCCTTGTTCTTATTGAACCTTTCAGGGCGGAACTCCTCAGACTCTGGCCAATACTTTGGGTCTCGATGTAGAACAAAGATTGGTATCACCACCAGCGTCCCCTTACTAATGAATACTCCACTGATTTCAATATCTTTCTTAAATATTCTCTCAATTCTGGCACCAACTGGATACAATCTGAGAGTTTTATTCACCACTATGTCCAGGTACTTCATCTGCATCAGGGTATCATAGGTAGCAGGTGCCTTATTGGGCAAAGCCACATCAAGATTAAATGATCAGTATATTGCATTAATCAATAATTGTCAAGAGTATAGCATAAAATATCACCATTGGAGATTATAGTATTAAAAGAAATGAGATCTGACATTGTTTCATTTTTTATTTGATATTCCTTTAAGATTATCATAATTATCTTTTTCCCAATGCTATGATAAAAATGCTTATAAGTAAGAGGTCTTGTTTAGCTAAAATGTCATTTTGGAATGTCATTTAAATGTATTAGCTTGCTTTTTTAAAATCTTAAGGTCTTCATTCACACTAAAAATAATTTTATTTACTGGCCACATCTTTTTCCATTTTAGATAATATCTTTAGGGTAAATTAATTTAAATAGTTGCTTATATCTGTTAAATGATTAAAGTTCTCTTAGTAGAACAAAATGTAACCAACAGGTTATTCTCCCTTTCTCCACACTATTGTTCATATTTTTATTGAAAAGTAATCAAGTTATACTAATTTTCCTTAAATTTAATGAAAGAAAAATCACTTAGAGTGATAGCATCACCTTTCTAAAGCTAGTACTCCTGCAATTAGGATCATGTTTGTGAAATCTCAACTCCATCTTTACTACCTAAAGAGTAATAAATCGCTCTAAAAATCAATAGACTAGAGGAAATTGTTGTCACACTGGAATAGACTCCATCATTCCACATTTATTGTTTGATTTATTGAGACATTCTCTAGGCTAAAGATATAGATCCATCTCACTTGTCACATCAATTTTTTGAATGTATCTCAGACCTTTTTGCACAAGAAACAATATAGCTGAGTCCTCAGAAGCATTAATCAAAGCACATAACCTTTAGCATATATTTCTTCAGAATTTACAAAGTAACTGTATTCATTTCCTCCACTGATTATCCTACCAGCAGTAAGATGTCAGACGTGCATATTATTCCCTTTTCTGCAGATGGCTACACTTAAATACAGAGAGATTAGTGATTTTCCCATGACTCCTAAATAGCAACTAATTTATTTGAGGTTTGAAATAAAACTTTCTAAATAAATTAAGGGATTTTCACTTTATTTACCTCATAAAAATAAATATCTAAAAATACAAGTAAAATTGTGTTTTTATTCAGAGATTTTGTAACCTTATTTTGTAACGAAGCTCGATATTTTTATTTTCATTAAGGAGCCTTCATTTTCTAAGCAGTACAAGTTTGTCCAAGCTCATGGACACCCTGGCAAAAGTTTAGTTTTAGGGAAGATCATAGTAAAATAATATGCTGGAATATACTATTTCTCCTATGACTGGGAATAATGTAGAACACCCAAGCAACATCAAAAGCAGAAAGTCAAATAAGTCAATAAATTAACAAATAGTAGATAAAACAATTTATATTTTATTTTGTCTAGTAACTTGTGATTACATTAATAATATTGTAATCATTTTTAAGTTAATTGCTGTGTAATTTCTGAATCAACAGAAAATACAGTGTAATGTTGATAACTGTCTAAAAACTTCTTTGGGGACTATGGGCAGTCAGTTAAATGATGGCAGGGTGTCAAGAAAGGAAAGCTAGTCTTTGGGAAGCCAGGTAAGGTGGCTTATTTCCACAATGGTAATGTGATGACCAAAAATATCACTTCTACTTTGTTAGCTAATGGCTTTGAAAATAGAACTCACTAATAGATTTTAGGCATGAAGTACTGTCAAGTATTATCTGAGCAGACACTGAGCATAGGTCTCCTCACCTACACTCAGAATTAAACTGCAAATTAATATCAGAGAAGTAGAATGTACGTGTCCCTTGATGTAATGTTAGGGAAAAGATACTTAGATTTTTCAGATCATTATGGTGGCTTTCTTACCTGCAGTCACATCCTTTACTCTTTTCACTAAATATATCTATTGTGGTAGAGATCCTCTTCCAGATACAGATCAAGGACTTCCCAGACTTAGACTATGTAGCAAAGTAAAGGGGGAAAGTATTCTCATCTTCATTTTGTATTACTTTTAGTAAAAAGTTTAGTCCACTCTACCAGCTTAGAGTAGTGGATGTTTGTTATTTGGCTCATGATCTTCTTTCATTTTTCTGTGTCTAGAGCACTCCCACCATCCACATTCTCTTTCCCTTAATGGAATCATTATATTGAAGCATTTGAAGCTAACTCCCATTAATCATGCATTTCCACCTTAGATTCAGAGAATAATTTGTATCTATGTGCTAATAGTCTTAAAAGAAACACTCATTTCCCCTTAGTTCAATATAGAAAGCCTGAACATGAATAATTATTAGCTCTAACATACCATTTTCCATAATATATCTACATAGAAAATTTTTATTATGGTTTAATTTTGAAAAACTCTTTACTTATTTATATATTAGGCAGTTCCAAATGAGAATTTAATTTATTTGTAGCTATTTTTTGCATGTGGTTTTCCATCTAGAAAATTTAACTTCATAAAAGTCTTTTTTTTTTCATTTCTCTTAAGCTCTTGAAAATATAAAAGCTAATTTCTCAATATCCAGAGCTACTAAAAATAATTATTCAAGGCACTCAGCTATGCCATTTTTTAAAATCACACATGGGTGGCTTAAAAGTTATTATTTTACTGAGCAGACATGACATTTTATAAACTTTTGTATTACATTAAACTAGAAATAGAAGTTCAAACAAAAGGTTGAGTATTGATACAATTATGTTATTTTAGGATCTAAAAATTCTCTCTGTAGGTCACAAGGAAGAGGTGGAGAGAACGTTTTAAGTAACTTCCCTTGGTCATAATGCTTCTTTTTTGTTCTGTTATGAGAGGTACTTTTTAAATTTCACTCATAAGGATTCTTTGTTTCTTAGGGAAGAGCACTATGCAAAATCCGGAGATTTATGACAGAGCTACAATTTACAACTTGAGAATTCACTAATGTAGATGCTATGTCACTTTACTCACCATTAAATCTTGGCCAGTTTTGTGTCAAAGAAAATTTGGTCTCCTTAAACAAAGGAAGGATTATGAAATTCTCTTTTTTCTATTCTTTGTCATAGTAAGGTTTTTTGATTCCTGTGTAAAAGCCAAACAAATTTAACTTCATTACACCAGTTATATTTCAAAATATATGAGGCCTTGGGAACCATGTTAAAAATGACTGTAGAAACACTAGCACCTTATGGGACACCAGCCCATGGGATGAGCTTTGAAAAACACTGAGTGAGTCTCCAAATGAGTGAAGTGTATTATTGATTACACAGACCTAAGACCTGTTGGGAAAATGAATGGTTGGATTAAAGTGTGAGGACTTATTCTAGCATAGAAATATTCTGGTGGTGGAATGGGGAGGCTATATATGGAATACAAAAATGTTTAACATGTCTTTGTGACATAAGCTTACAATGATGATATAATAATTATTTACTGGATGAAACTCATTAATGAATGGGAACCATGGATTCTTTGGAATAAGACTGACTCGAATATCCTTGTTTTAGATGTATAATCAGATTGGTATTACAACATCATCCTAAAGGTAGGGGAACTAAAGCCAGGTACTGATTCAAAGGAAGATCAATTTTGTTCAATTTTCATGCAAGAGTAGAACAGATACTTGGACTAATTAAGAGACCACATTTGAGATTTTGGATTTCACTTGTCTTTGGACACTATAGATCAGACTCCACAATCCTTCATTTGATGTTATCTAAAACAAATAAATAATAAATTATTTTTTGATGTCTTTTACAGTCAATCTTTAATAATGCATGTTACTAGGGGAGATGTTAAGGTTAGTAAAGGGTTATACTAAGAGTTAAACATGTTTTCATATATCAGGTTATATGGATTGGATAAAATCACAAGCTTCAGGAAAAAAGCTGTTCCCCCCCCCCCCCGAAGAAAACCAAGGCTCAATGAAGCTATAACAATAACAAACACAACTAGTTTTAAATCGTGATATTGATGAATGTGGTGCTCCCCAAAATATCTCTACCTTAGTTTATATTTCTGAATTTTTTTAAGTTAAAGATCTTATTGTGTCAACATCTGGAATAGTACACAACAAGCATTTTCTATAGATTCAAAAGTAATGAATCACATGGTTCTTAATTATTCTCAATGTTAAATGTGGCCGGGTTGCTATATTCAACAGAGATCCATGAAATATCCTGTGAGTAATATGATTTCCCAAAAGCTTTTAAAATTTAGAGTAGGGTCATAATCACTGGAAAAGAAAAGCTATTAATGAATGGGAACTGTTCATTAATTAATAATTCATTCATTAATAAAAAATATTTTTGTTTGTAGAAGATTCCCACCTCTCAACTTTATTTGTCCTTTAGAAGGAGCTGACAAGAGCTTGTGAACCAATACTTGGTATTTTAAATTTAAAATAAAGATAATTTTGTATGTAGAAGATTCCCACCTCTCAATTTTATTTGTACTTTCAGTTTTCAGAAATTTTAATTCTAAAAAAATGCATGATTTGGGGGATTTGTTTGTTTACCTTAACAATAACTAAAATTAATTTGTCAAAGGACACCAAATTGGAAAAATATTTCTTACCTTGAATAATGTAATTTTTCTCTTGTCTCTATTGCCAATAGCTATGACCACATTTTCATAAACTTTAAAAATTTTACTTTTAGTTTCACTTCAGCCATAAAAAAATCCATTTTCAAAATATTTGTGACTTTTCTACTCAGTGAGTAAAAAATAGAGAAGGCATGTAGAATTTTTAAAATATCTATTTTGTAACATTGAAACCCTACCAGGGGTGGGGGGAGCTCCAAATAAGGTAAACTCATTGAAGCTTTTGGAACATTATTTCCAACTTTTACAACTATCCAGGTACTTGCTAATATATAAACTAGATAGCCAAGAGACTGAGAAGTTGAGCATAAAATAGCTATTGAGGGGCAAAGGAGCTGATAAGAGCTTGTAGGAGTCTCATGAGGCTAGTAAAATAAAATTGGGATTCAAACATTAATGATCCAGGACATGAGAAACCATGATCCTGGGTAGGAACAGAGGTCAGAAATCCCCAACCAAGAGCCCATGCCTCTTTTTTTACTTTTACCTGTTCAATTATTCATAAGTTGAAAAGGAGAGGTTGAGTAGCTAAGCAGAAATTCTAAGAATCTAAGATCAAGCAGCAGTATCTAAGTGCTAAGAACTTACAAACTCAAGTAAAGTTGTCACCAAAGTAGATGGGTACTGATAAAATAGATCCCAGGTGTTCAGTTAACATCATACAGACTGTACCTCTCATTTCTGAGAGCATTCCAGAAATCCAGGTCATGCAAGCACTGAAACTCACCCTTGAGTTGTCTGTTTCTACTTGGATTAAAGTGGTTCACAGTCTCAACTACAAAACAGAAATTACCAAAAAGACCAGGAGAGAACAGCATTCTGTATATCTATAATAATTTTATTTAACATTTCTGACATTCACTTAAAATTTACTGGAAAATGGAAACAGTAAGATGATTCAGAAATTAGAATTAACATATATAGAATTTAAAATGTATGATATATTTAGAAATACAGATTTTCCTACTGCTGTAATCCCAGCAACTTGGGAAGCTGAGAAAATTCAAGATCACAAATTCAAGGCCACACTCAGCAGAAATTTAAAAAATTTTAAAAGTTAAAAATTTATTTTTTAATTAAAATTAAAAAAATAAAAAGGGCTGGTGATATACAGTTTTCTGGTTCAACTCCCATTCCTGACAAATAAATAAAGGTATATGTAAAAATAATAAATTTAACATGTATTATATAATTTAAAGGAAGTTGTAAAAATAATAATAACTGAAATTTTAAAATGTCATATTCCTAATGACAAAATCAGACAAAGACATCATAAGAAAACTCCTGATTTGTATGTTTTATGAATGTAGATGAAAAATCCTAAAAGAAAAACTTATGAATAAAATATAGCATCTTTAAAAGGTACAATACCTTGACCAAATTAGATTTAAAAAAAAGTTAAGATGGTTTAATATGTATAATTTATATGTATAAGATAACATTTTAAAATGTATAACATTTTATTGACCAAAATATACATGATCACTTCAATAGACACACAAAAAAGTGTTTGAAAAAAGTCAAACAGCCTTTAAAGATCAAAAACATTTTAGAAAATAGGAAGAAAATAAAACTTTCTCAGTAAGATATAGAGTATTGATGACTACCCACAATCAGCATTCTACTTAATGATGAAAACCAGATCCTTTACCCCAAGATCAAGAAGAAGAAAATGAAGTATCCTTTTTCCATTTGTATTCAACATTATACTGATTCTATTTATGAAAAAAAAAGAAAATAAATTAAAAGGTGTTAAGATCAGAAAGGAAGCAAAAAACTATATTTGTAGATAAAATAATCTTACATATAAAAATCCTTAAATTTGGCCAAAAAGTCTATTATCATTAACAAATATGCTTTAAAAAAATCACTTTGGGGACATAATATAATACTATAATTTTTATTTCTATATAGAAACAATGGAAATAAAAAAAGAAAATTAAGAAAATAATTCTACTTAAATAGTACTAGAAAGAATAAAATAAAAAGAAAATAAGAAAAAATTTGAAAGTAACTCAAAATTGATGTTCTGAATACTACATATCTCTGTTGAGAGAAATTAGGATGTAAATAAACAGAAAGACATTTTGTATTCATGAACCAGAAGAATGAATATTGTTGATGTGGAAATACCCCAAACTCAATCCATGTATTCAATACAATCCCATTCAATATCCATCTTACTTTTTAAAGCAATTTTCAAGCTTTAGATTTTTGGGAAAACCTATAAACTTAGAAGAAGACATAGGAAGAAATATCCTAAATCTTTCATTAAGCCCACACTTCTTATTTTGATGTCAAAAATGCAAGCAATAAAGGAAAAAAAATATTTATATAAGTTGGATACCAAAATAATTTTTAAAAAACTACAATTCTCGTTAGCAAATTACTTCATGAAGAATGTGAGCAGCCAACTCATAATGATAGACAATATCTGCAAAAATATGGAGATAGAATATAGGTTATTAATTGTCTAAGGCTGAGAAAGCAAGATGGAGTGAAAGAGATGATGGGGAAAGACTGATTATGAGGATTCAGTGTGGGGTGATGAAATGTTGTAAAATTAGAGTACAGTATAGCTATACAAGTCTGTGATTACATTAAAAATAGTTTATTGTATTCTTTAAATTGGTGAATTTCATTGTATATAAATTCCATCTCAATAAAGCTGTTAAAAATCTCTATAGAAAAGTTAACAGTCACTAGAAATAGCGGAAGGAAAGAGTTCTCATTTGGAAGGTATGTCAGAAGAAAATAAAGTATATAATGATTAAAAAGGGTGTAGAATGCAAAAAAGAAAAAGAAAATAAGAGGTTTGCAATATAAAATTATAAAAACCTTACATATATAAAATTTGAGTTACAGAAATGGAGGAGAGAAATAATTAATAAGAAAGAATATCTGAAGTAATAAGGGTTGACAAAATTCCAAAACTGAATAATATCCTTTAGTCATATATTCAATATTAAAATAAATCATTCCTACTAATAAATAAATACATGCATACAAATAAGAATATCTTAAGCATGCTTTTTGTAGAGAAATAGTTCACTGTAGCACCTTGGGGAGACCTTCCACGTCTTCACACAGGCCTTAAACACAGGCCTTAATAGCAGTCTGACACTTGTCCTGGTGGAATGCCCTGTGGTTTGCCCTGGGATATGGAAAAATAGGCAATTTTGTGTCTGTTTCTTACTTGCCTCTCTTGCAGGTGGTTTCCATGAGATGATATTTCCTGTCATTTGTTTCTGTTGTTTGTGTAAGGCATGTGACATTTTACCTTTCTTTCCTCTTTTTCAGATAGATACACAGATTAACATCAACCCCTAATTTCCAGTTTTTTTCCTCAGTGTGAAGTGGCCTTCTGCTCCAGTCTTTTGCTATCTTACCCCTCCAGCTCAGTCTAATTGTGTGGAACTAGGAATACAGGAAGATGATACTATGGTGATTTTCCTTTAGCAATATGTGTAATTAATAAATTACCTAAACTTATATGAATCAATTGTTATCTTCTGTCCTTTCTCTGGAGCTGTAACAAGTCAACCTATAGCATCCAACTGCACTGACTCTTAAGGACTGCTTAAATATTTTGTGTCTCATAGTAAATATTGCAGAACATCTTAAGTACAGTCAAAGGGAAAACATGTTACGTTCAATGAGATAAAACTAAAACTAATATCTGAGTTATCAGCAAAAACAATGAAAGACAAAAAAGTGGATGATATTAATACAATGAAAGAAAATGACTAGTAAGTGAAAACTATATATAAAGCAAAAATGCTTGAAAAATTGGACCATTGTTATATAGTTTGTCACCATAGATTCTCCCTAAAAGAAATACATCAGAAAGAAAAATATCAACTCATTTGGGAATCACAAATATAGGAAAAGGAAATGAAAAATTAATGTGAATTTATTTTAATAGGCATTGATTGTATACATGATGATACCATCTTATCAGTCCTAGTATGAACAGGACTTAATAGAAACATGTCCTAGGTGATAGTTGTGGTTGAGATGTGGCGAATTTCTATTTTACAATGACTTTTGAACAAACCCATGTATGAAATGGCTACAGAGGAAACAAGTTTCTATCTGTCACTCTAGAAGAGAATCTTCATTCACTGTGAAAAGCTCAGTGACTCTTGGGGCTTTAAAACATATCTTTGAATTTTATTATTATTTTAATTTTACAAGTTTTATGAGGAATAATGTGAAAATTTGATACACATATACAGTGCATAATGATCATAATACCATATTCTAAAAGCCAAAATCAAGTGTTTTGCAAACCACCCCATAGTTTAGATCTGTAACAAGTGCCAGGTGTCACCACTTTGAAGATGTTTTCCTTGACCTCCTCATTTAATAAAGTTTACCCTTGCTTACTCCTTTTTGGTTCATTTTCTTCATGCTGTGTATTCTTGGAAGTTAATTAATTAATCTATTTGTTTATTTTCTATATTTTTTGCTAGAAATTTTCCAGGACCTGGCAAAATGAGAGAAAGGGTCATCAACTTCTGCTGGTCATTTCATGCTCTGATTTAGCCTATTTATATAATAATAATCCCATTACAATGATAAGCCTTCAGTTAATAAAATGTTGGACAGGGGAAATATAAATGAAGAAAACCCCTACTTCATTTGCATGATCGGGAAAGAAAGAGATTGAGGAGATATTACTCAAGGGTTAATCATGTGCTGACTTAAAGATACAAATTCTGACCAAAGGTCTCAGAAATGTTTCTTATCAGAGAGAAAACATTTTTAAAAATAATAATTTTTATGAAGGAGGTCATCAGAACAGGTATGAAGTGGTGTCTTCCTCCTGCTGAGATTACTTCATGTAAACTTATGTATGTCTAAGTAATGAAAGTTATATTTCAAAGAAACATTACAAAGAACATTATAAACTATTAAGTTATAGAATATATATGGTCAAATTAGGGATATATGTTTCTCAAATGGAATATAGAGTTGTGAGTTTTCCCTATAAAGCCTGCTCACTCACATGTCCAATAAAAGGCTGTGTCACCATAATTTCACAAGGTGAGGTCTAACCTGGGGCTCAAACTTACAAGCTTTGCTGTGAGTTCTGTACTGTGCTCACTGAGGTGACTACACATGGATGGTACAGCTCCATCACCTGTGCTCACACTCTGGCAGTGATTATGAGCTCTGAGGACAATAAACCTCCCTTCTGCTTCGGGCTATGAAGAACATTTTGAAAATTACCCTGGAAATAACCTTGGGATTCCTACCTCTATCCAAATGAGAGACACCAGGCACACATTTACAGTCCTAAGTACCAGTAGAATGCCTTTCAGAGCACAAAGATATGAAATAATAAAACCTTTCTCCTCTTTGTGTAAGATGCCCTCCATTCTGTTAAAATCAAAACACAAGAAGCATCTCTTTTATATAAATCCACGGCACACCTACCATTTTCCCCAGACTTTCACATGGCCTCTAGGATAACAGGAATCAAATAGGTAAATTTTGTGCTTTCTTACTGACCTTGACATTCAAGTCTCAGTATACCAGATACTGTTAATTTCCCACCCAGATATATTTCCCCAGAACTGTGCATCCATCTCCTTACATATGTGGATCTTTTACATTAAGGGTCATATCCTTTTTTCTCCAAATAATTGTTCCTGGCTGAATAGATGCCAGCTTGCCGAAAACTATATGCAATATCCCAGGCTTTCCATTCCAGGGCCCAATGGCCAATCAGTAATTCTACAAAAGAATGACCTAGTGCCTCATATAGTACAAACTCAGTGAGGCACTTTGTGATCCAGAACTAAGTGACAAAAATTTGAATCTCTAAGTGACAAAGTTGAATCTTGTTCAGTCTTCTCTTCCTGTCCTAATTTACTTTCCTTTCTCCTTTTCTGAGAGTAGTCATCAAGAAATTACATTTTTAAGGATTCCTCTTTCAAACTCTTCATCTAGGAAATCTCAGAGGCAAGTAGTTGATATTGTGAGTGATAATAGGAAGTATACTCTGAAGAAGTGATGTTAGGAATAGACATCTAGACTTTCAAAAAGCAATAAGAATCTCATCACTGATTGTAAATGGATTATTGAAAATCTCTATAAGACAGTAACTACATCCCTGGTTGAATTTCACACTGGTAAACTGGAGACAGATGGAGCTGGTGTAATATCTCTGGAGATTGAGAAGTATAAGAGAAGTAACTATCCATAGTAAGGAGAGGTGGTTGTTGCTAAACACCACTAATTCATCGACAAGATAACATAATAGACTCAAATTTATTAATTTGATAATCAACACGTAAAGCAAAGTATGAAGGTTTCAAAGTTTCCTTAGAACACTTAAGAAAACCTTCATCTCCTGAAGTCTTAATGAAGTCATAGTTAAAGATCAGTAGTATAACGTAAACAAATGCTGAAATTATAAACAAATCAGTGAAGTATCCTATGAAAACTTGGAACTAAATATGGAGATGGATATCTGGGTATATTTACATCAAAAGAACTGCAAAAGCTATAGGAAGGGGATAGGAAAGGCAGCAGAATACAACAGACACTAGTATGGCAGTATGTATAAACGTGGATGTATAACCAATGTGATCTGCAATCTGTACACGTGGTAAAAATAAGAATTCATACCCCACTTGAATCAAATGTATGAAATATGTTATGTCAAGATCATTGTAATGTTTTGAGCAACCAATAATAAAAAAAGAATTCCACAGGATGCACTTGGTGTCAGGCACAAGAATGGGAAGGGAAGGAAATGAAGATGTAGGGAAAGTACTGAGAAGGCACACCACAGACTCCTATAGGTTCCTGCAGACCGTGCTCCATGCTGGCCTGGGAGACTGGCTGACCGCTCCCAGGGAGGGAATGAGCCTTTGTACTGCACTGCCAGAGAGCAGCACATCCCAGGTCCACTCATCATAGACTCTCAGGGCTGTGCATGTGCCAAGAGGGAAGATGAACACTGCACTTGGACACACTTGAAAGAGGGATTGTGCCCTTCTATTCCCTGAAACAGACCTCGGAGCACTGGCTCCCTTGATTTCCAGCAATGTTGGTTTCCTTATTTTTCATGTAAAATAAGTGTCCAGAATCAGTTTGCTTTTTTTTTTTTTTTTTTTTTGCAAACTGCCTGCTTATGCACTTTGCTAGTTTTTCTATTTGACTGTTACTTGTTTTATTTAGAGGACTTACAGAACTTTTTTTTTTTTAATAAACAGAAGACAGTATACTCCACATGATACATGCATTACAATTTTTCCCTAGGTTGAAGTGTGCTTTTAGTATTTTAAATATCATCTTCTGTGTTTGCATAAAAATGTACACTTATACGCAAACTTACCATTTTTCCTTTATAGTACAGCTACATCTTATTTAGTAAAGTCTGATTTTGACATACTACATGCAGATTCTCACTATTCATTAATTTATCTTAATCAAATAAATAAAAGACATTTTCTTTTTTCAAAAAAAAAAGAACTGCAAAAGCTAACATATATAGTAGAAACTGGAAAAGAATGTCTGGGAGTATACATTATGGGTGGCATATCAAGGAGGTCAATAAACTGCAAAACAGGGAATTTTTTGACAAGGAGAATTCTCTGAGGAAAGAGGGTTTATCACCCTGGCAAATGCTGCAGCAATTGGTTCTACTATGCTCCTGTAACGGCCCTAATGTGCCTTAAAAAGTTTATGGCCCTACTAAATGAAGTACAGATTCCAGAACAGACTTGGAAGACTGAGGAGAAAAGGATAAAGTCTATTTGGAGAAGTAGCCTTGCTAGATGGGGTTTACTACCTGGGACAGGAAGCATAGCAGCTGTCTATATTCCTCAGGAGGGCCAATGGGACATTCACTTTACTAAATCAAAAAGGAATGTTCTGTGAGGGGAGTAAGGGAAGCTTACTGAGAAGCTTGATAGTAGCTATCCTCTGTAGGACAGGACTGAATGATAGTAGAAGATGCTGTTAAACAATTTGGCCTCCCTGGTCAAAAATGAGAAAATCAGGATCCCAGATCACACAAGGTCTCAAGGTAGTATCTGTCTTTTAGAAGCAGGGTAGGCAATAAGGTCAGAAAGTAACCAGGACCCTGACTTTCAAAGACTTACGATAATGGCTAATGAAACACAATGTTTATAACAACAAAACTGGTAGAAATTCAATAATGATATTGTTTAATATAATCAAAAGAGATCAAGAATGGATGAGTCGAAATCTGACATCCACTTCCTTAAAGGAAAGCTATCATGCCTTGATTCATTTATGGTCATAATCTGCCTTTCAAACCCAGAAGCAGAATAAGAAACCAGATTCTCATGAGGAAACAGCCACCATGACAACTATATATATGGTAGCAATTCTTCAAGTCCTTCCCCAGAAGTATCTGTGACTATTTGCTGTGGTAACAATATAATGGGGAGGAAAAAAATTCATATCTTTCAAGGGCTATTAAATAAAGAAACTAAAATGATGAAACACATTGGTGACAGATGGGGGGTGTCTTTTTAATCAAGTGGGCGTAGCTGCAGTCCCAATATCTACTATGAGAGGTGTAAGTTGTAAATCTTGTCAGCATCCTTGTGGTGCTAGTTCTTATGCACACAGAGTGCAGGAGTTGTGGGGGGCCATGATAGACTCCATCTAGATTTCAAAGAATTATATGCATAACTGGGGAGTTACACAGAGACGTGTCACAGGTTCAGAAACACCACAAAAAGTCCCCACTTAGGACAATGCAGGAAAATGGAAAGAATATGAGACCATTGTGATAAGTGAAATTAGTCAAACTCAGAAGGTCAAGAGTTGTATGTTTTCCTTCTATGTGAAAGCTGGAATGGAAACAAGGAAAAGAGATGTGATTATGTAGAAATGAGGGGAATCTTATGAAATTGAAGAGAGATCAGTAAAAAGGAGGAGAGGGAAGGGAGAAATACATGGGGAATTACATGGGTTAAATTATATTGTTGTATAGTGTGCATATGCTAATATGTTACAACTGTCTCCCAGGATTATGCACAAATATAACACACCGATAAAAAATATGGGGAAAAAAGCTACAGGGATCAAACTATAGCCCATTGAGACCTTCTTAGGTAGATTGAGCCCAGCAAAGACATAGGAGCAGATCTGCTAGTTCTTGGAGCCCAATCTCTGCCCCACTGTACCCAGGATATAGGACATGGAGTCAATGATATTTTTCCAGCTGTGTTGGGAGCTGCGAATGAATTATGGGCTTGTCTGAGTCATCTCTTAAGTGGAGGTGTGCCCTCGGAGAACTCACAGTGTCCTCTCATTGATCTGAGACTGCTCCATTGCCTTGGCAACGTCCTGCTCAAAGAGAATTCTGTGTGGAATTTATTGGTTCAGACAACCCTAGGTTCAAATGCAACTCCCCTGGAGGTGGAAAGAAATACCAGTGTGCCCAAATAGCCTGTAGATGCAAGCTGCCTTGAGGAGGAAGAATTACTGTGCAAATGATAAGTCTCAATCAGGCCAATTATTATATAGCCTCTCACTTCTTAAAAAAGCATTTTCTCACAATAAATCCCATTGATGTGCTTCTCTATAAAGAAAGCATGCGGAGACTCATTCTTGGTTAGAGATTGGACCCATCAGGTCCAATCCACCCACCAGGCCCCTGCTGTTGAAACTATTTCCCTGTGTATTTTGTCTTTTATTTCTTATTAATTATTTCAGACTTTTAATTTCTCAGCCATCTCACACCTCTGTATGATTATCTGTTCCCTTGTTGTGCAGGACTCAGTGACAATGTTACTTTCCTATTGAGTTTTGGACTTATCTATTTGGATTTATCTCTTCTTGCCTATTTCTCCCTTTCAGAATGGAAATATTTATTCTGTACCTGCTCTACTATTTTGTTTTGGAAGCACAAGCTTAGCAATTTTACAGGGGAGAAGAATGTATGATATTGTGCTAGTTCTTCCAACCATGTTACCCACGAATAAAAAAATAACCTCTATATTTGATTTATCCTGTTTTTCAAGAAAATTGATTTTCCAATATAAAGAACATCATCAACATAGTTGATGACATTAATTAATAAATTTTATTTGCTTCCAGGAAGAAAATGATATATAAGTGGATATTTGATTTTGAAGTAATTTAAATTTTCTCAGAATAAAAACATTTTAGGACTCTAAAAGAGCAGTAATCATAGGATAACTATCAAGGAATTTCAAATACATAAGTAAAAAATCTATAGCTCATTGATTTTTTTTTAAAAAGTAACACTGTGAAAGAGTGTTCCATTTGATTTACAGTATAAAAGGAATGCTCATGTCTTGCAATCAGGCTATGAAACAGTACAGAAAGCAGCAAAGAGCAGAGCTTCCTGTATTACAAAATTCTTGTCTACAAATGTACAGTTTCAAAGAAGTCTTGGTGAGTAAAAGCCATGTAATAATTTCTAGGAGAACAAGGCCTGGTAGAGCCAGCCTTACCTACATATTGCACAAGGCTATAGGACTCCATTTGTATCTTAAGTCAGATAGGTGCTGGGACCACCTGACTTGGACCATCAGTAGTACATCATTATCATAGGAATTAAAATTTTGCACATTATAATCCATGAAATAACACCCTTAATCATGTCTCATTACTCTCTCTAGTAATGCTGCCTATGAGAACATTCCTGAACTCAGTGCTGTGGAACAAGACAGGTTCATTATCCATGTAGCTGCCAGATGTGTGCTAAACATTTGTTCAGATATTGGCTTATATTGAAAAGAAAAAATCCCAACACTTCCAGAAATAATATAAAAAAGCTTCTCTACTAAAACTAAACAACAAAACCCAACAAAAAGCATTATACTTTTTTTAGATTTCTTTTAGACAATGCTAAATGTTAATAATGATTTTTTAAAAAAATTTTGGATACATCAGATTTCTCAGAGCAAGTTATTTTTTAGTTGTAAGATATTTGAGGATGTCATTGACCCTTTCAGGTCAATCTGCCTGAAATTTTATATCAGCCATGCTTGAGGTTATTTATGAGAGCTATTCTGTGACAGAAGCAATTTACTATAATTCTAGTTACCCTGGTTTTGCAATAAAATATATTTTTCAACTTTTTTTTAATCTCGTGTAATGCTAGGATTTAGGCAAAGCTAAATTTTTAGGAACATGGAAAAATAAGTGAGATTCTGTAAGTTAATTCTCTCTCTCTTTTAGTGTAATTGTCCTTACTTGTCATGGGGCTCCCCGTCCTTCATTCTACTCTATCTCATAAGAAACCTCTAGCTGTTCCTTCATTCAAAATGTTTGAATGTCCTGTAATTGGTACTGCAGTACATAAAAACATTCCTGCCTCCAGAATTTCTTCCTTCTGACTTATTTCTATGTACCCTTCTTAGAACTGAAATGTTTTCCTTTATGACACAGAGTTGCTATGTAATTAATATATACTTTCTAGAAACAGCCAGCACATATTCTGGAGTCAGATTTCTGGATTCCATTTTTGAACTGGTTTCTAGAGTTAACAGCAAAGTACTAGAAACTGGAAGATTTTCCCAGCAGAAATTTGTTGTCTTAAAGAGTTCTTTGGGCTCAATCAAAGTGTTGTTAGTATAAGTTCATTACATGGGGGGAACATTGAGGGAGAATCTGCTTCATGTCTTGTTCCCCCTTTATCTTGCATATTTATTTATGTATTTATTGTTTTCCTGGTAGTCTTTAGGGATCCTTGGCTTTTGATGCATTAACACCATCTGCCTTCATCTTCATGTGGCCTTCTCCCTGACTGTCTCTAAATTTCCCCTTTGGGTGGCTGTCATATTGGACTAAGGATATTCCCTACTCAAGTATGACCTCATCTTAACCATTGAGATCTACAAGGATCTGATTTGCAAATAAATTCACATTCTGAAGTATAGACAGGTCTTAACATATTAGTGTGTAGGGAATACAATTACACTCTCTGCAACTCCTTACAATAACCTCCCTGAGTAAAGTTTTTGTATCTCTTAAAATTGGAATAACATTATTATCTGTCTTGTAGTGTATTTAACAAGTATTGAGAGTAATTTTACTTACATAGCATTTGAAACGATTCCTGGCACACAATAAGCTCTACTGATAGTGAGTAAACATGATAATTCTGACATTAATAGATTTGGTAAACATATCAGGGAAAATGTTTTTTTTTAACTGAAATGGATGAGAGTTTGTATTATATTTAGTTTGGGAGTCATTATTTTTTAGATACCAGGTGAAATGATACTAAGGAGAAGACTGTGACATCTACAACTAAGCATTACCTGTAGCACTGAAATGTCACGGTCGTATCAAAAATTAACATTAAAGAGTAACACAGGCTTGTACCTGTTTACCAGGAAGGGTTTTGACAGTGTACTCTGATAGCTCTCAGCTATCTGGTCATCTATCTCAGGAGAGTCATGTGACTTATATGGTTTATAGTTTAGGGAAATTGTTATTATAGTTTTATGTGCAAAGCTTTTAGGTGTTAGCATAAAAATCCTAAGTGTACATTTCCATACATTACATTAATGTGAAAAAAGAAAAGAAACAATGGCAGAAAATTCTCTCAGGCTGGCTAAACTAGGGAATAAACATATTCAGTACTGTTAAGATGTAAATGAAGAACATATTGCACTCTGATATAGTTGCATAAATGTTTGTACTTCCATAATTTTGATAATAATAAAACTTTGATGTTATTTTTATACATGTGTTTTCTTAAAAACCCATTAACACCTTTTCCACCTGCTTGCATTTTCTGTTTTATGTTGTGATATTGACAAAATGATGAAGTTCTTTCTATAATTTAGTTTGCATATTATTTTTAAGTGTGCTGCAAGCTCTTATGAATATAGATTGTAGGGAACATTTTTAGGCAATTAAAAATGAGCAAGAACCCAAGATTTCAAAGTGATAGAATTTAAATGATATAATAAAAAGTTCAGGTCTTCAAAAGATTTTTTTCTTCTATTTGACAATTTAGACTTTAACTCTTTTATTTGGTTTGTTTTGCATCAACTTTATCAAGGTGTATTTGCCATACAATAAACTGCATATAATGTTAGTTATTTGACAAATTTCAGTTG
Source organism: Marmota monax (assembly GCF_021218885.2). Taxonomy (NCBI): domain Eukaryota; kingdom Metazoa; phylum Chordata; class Mammalia; order Rodentia; family Sciuridae; genus Marmota; species Marmota monax. The sequence goes on along the minus strand of NW_026694521.1, from coordinate 474,019 downwards.
AGGTATTTTCACCATATTTAAGATAACACATCCAGTACCTTTAGATGTTTCCTGGTAGCTTTTTATAATAGCTTTCTTTTGGTCTTATCGATGCCTCATGTACATTCCCCAGGAAATATCTGTAGTTTGTATTTCATAAAATAACATATAAAAGGAATCACACAAATGTAAATGTTCTTTTCTTTATGGTGTATGTTGCTTGGCATGCTTTTGTTAGATTTATCCATGTTTGTGCTGATATCAATGGTTTGTTCCAGTTTATTGCTGAGCAGTATTACATTGTTTGGCGGTGTCACCATTTACTTGCTGATGGACAGTTGAGTTCTTCGTGGGTTTTAACTATTACAAAGAAAAACATGTGAACATTAGTGGATAACTTTTGTATGAGCGTATACTTTCAGTTTACTTGGGCAAATACTTAGGAGTGGAATGTCAGATTCTCTGGTAAGCATGTGTTTAACCTTACAAGAAACTAAAAAAATGTTTCCAAAGCAGTTGCACCATTTTGCATTTGGTCACTGGTGTTTTGAGAACTTCAGTGATCCACATCCTTATTACATGGTCTTCACAGGTTCCAACATTTTGATTTCATCTGCTGTAATATGTGTGCATTAATACCCTAGTTGGCTTTGTATTTGGATTTTTCTAAGACTAATGCTATCCAGTATCTTTTCATGTTCTTATTTGCTATCCCATGTATCTTCTTCATTAAAATATCTGTTTAAACCTTTTTGCTGATGAATTAATTGTTTCCTGAATATCGAGTTCCTAATGTTTTTGTATTCTAAGTGCAAGTCCTTTATCAGACATGTAACTTGGAAATATTTGCTCTGCGTCTACAGCTTGCTTTTCTGTTTCTTAGTACTTTTTCTTAGTACTTTTTCTTTCTTTCTTTCAGTACTGGGCTGCTTCTATGGAGCTACTTCCTTAGTACTTTTTTTAATTTTTATTTTTTATTTTGAGACAGGGTCTTACTAAGTTGCTTAGGGCCTTGCTATGTTGCTCAGGCTGGATTTGAACTTGCAATTTTCCTCCCTCAACTTTCTTAGTCGCTGAGACTACAGGTGTATTCCTGCACACTTGACTTCTCTATGTTTTCTTATGGAAGTTTTAAATTTTAGGTTTTACATTTAGACCTGTGGTCCATAAAGCGTTAATCTTTATATATGGCACAGGATATGGATTTTTTAAAAAAAATTTTATATGAGTATATAACTGATTAAAATTTGTCGAAAAGACTGTCTATTGAATTTATTTCATAGCTTTTATGAGATTTGTTTGCTTGTATATGAATTGGTCTATTTCTGAATATTTTTTTCCTCTGATCACCATTGTTATATCAATTTCACATTGTTTTGATTATTACAGCTGAATAATAAGCTTTGATTGAGGAGTGTTAGTCCTTCACCTTTGTCATTTTTCATGGCTGTCATAAATACCTGGTCCTTTGTATTTTCCATATACATTTAGAAATAAATTTGTCAGTTTCTATGAAAGATAATCTGTCAGGTTTCGGTTAGGATTATAGACTCTATAGATAATTTGTGGGAAAACTGACATAAAAATGTTGAGTCTTTCAATTCATAACAACAGTACATTTTTTCACTTGTATATCATCTTTTTAAACTTCTCTTGGCAATGTATTATAATTTTCAGAATATAAAATTTGTATATTTTTGGTCATATATATCTCTGTGTATTAAATGGTTCAATGTTATTATGAATTACATATTTATTAAATATCAGATTGTCCTTGTATTAAAATGAAATATATATATATATATATATATATATATATATATATATATATATATATATATATATACTAATCTTGTATTCTAACACTTTGCTAAATTTGCTTATTATTTTCAGTGGCTATTTTCTAGATTTTGCTGGATTTTATAAACAAATAATCATATTTTATATGGATAAACACACTTTCCCTTTTCCTTCTTATCTTATTGCCTGCCTCGAACCTCCAGTACAAATTTGAATTAAACTGGTAAGGTAGATATCCTTTTTCTGTCTATGATCTTAAGGGGAAGCATTCAGTCTTTCACAATTAAGTATGATGTTAGTTGTAGGTTTTAAGATGTTCTTTATCTTCTTGAGAAAGATCCCTCTGCTTCCTAGTTTGTTGAAAGTTTTTATGGGACATGAATGTCAGATTTTATAAAATGCTTCCTCTGCTGTAACTTAACTATTAACACTATTAATCCTTAATTCTTCAAAGGATTTAAGAAAAGGCAAACATAAGCAATAATATTTCTATTTCTGTTCAATTATGTGAGCAATTGTGAAAAGAAAAATCACCATTGTCCTATCATTCTGTTACAATATTCTGATTTTTGTTTCTTCCATATCAATTTTTAAATCTAATGTTTCTCCTTATAATTACTCCCTCAAAAATTTTCTTAATTTTGACAGGGGATGTGATTTGGTGGTAGAACACTTGCCAGGCATGAACAAAACCCTGGACTCTATCCCCAGCACTGAAAAATATATATATTCTTAATTTTTCTCTCCCTGTCTCACACTGATATTAAAATCCTGGAAAAATCACTATTTCTAAATAGAAAATGACACCTATCACTTTGGGGTATGCATAAGACAGCTCACAACTGAGAAGGCTAGTTTCCTTTTATATTTGATTTCATACCTCAACTTGACACTTTTATTTTTTCTGCATATCATAAAGTATGTAATATAAATAGTATTACTTATTACTTTTTTGAGACATTTTTCTTATTCCTTGAGATAAATATTTCATATTTTCCATATACTTTCCCACAACACTTTTAGTTAATTATCATTTATTATTAAAAAAAGAACTGTGATGAACTATAATGAATTCCACATGATGGTTTCATCTTCCCATTACGAAGGCTAAAGCTCCACCTATCATTGCCTGAATGTTGCCTCCTCTAATTAATAAAATTATAGAAGTGACTATTCTATCAATGGGCAAGTCCTCTACTGTTCTGTGGATCACATTTTCTTTTACCTGATATGATAGCTGTAGATAAGCTACAATCCTGTTCTATGTGATTTACTTCTTAGAATCCTGGAAGAATAGTTTTGATATGAATCACCTTCTTATGACAAAAGTCAAATGAAATCACTTGGTTGCTCTACAACTCTTATCTCTGAACTACCATATATCATTTATGCTACTTCACTTGCCAAAACAACAAATTGGCTAATAAAAAAATAAAAGCCATAGAATGTACATATAAAACAAACATAAGATTCTAAGAGTGGCAAAAAGAAGAGAGCCTGGCTGGGGATTTCAGGTCACATATGGTGGTGAGTTCCATGATTGATTGATTGATTGATTGATTGATATTGATTTTTGTACCATTTATCCCTGGCAGGATGTTGAAAATGGCATTTCAGAAACGTTGATTAATGAAGACAAAAACACATACACAAAAAGTAACCTTATCAAGATCTTGCCATATCTAGAGAGAGGATAAAGAAGATGGAAAAGTGAAAATACTGAAAACTTCTAACACATAGCCATGGTACTGTAGTCCCCAAAATACTAAGCCAAAACTGTGACCCTAACTGCTTTCATACTAGTAAAGGTCAAGAGAAAATGCAGACTTCATGCTCACCAGATTTTAACAAGACACCCTCTGTCCTTTCTGCCAGTTGTGTCCAAGAGTAGGAAGCCATAATTTCCATCCTTGTCCAAAGTTAGTGGATGTTAAATCAACAAGAATAGTACAGAAGAATTAAAACATACCATCAACCAACAGGGTACAGTATTATAGAACAACTTACTCAATAACAACAGAACGTATAATCTTTTCAATTTCTCATGGAATTTATTCCTAGATAAACTATATCCTGGGTAATAAAACAAACATCAACAAACTCACAAGAATTGAAATCATAAATAATGTCTTCTCTGTCCACAAACGAATACAGCTAAAAATAATGCACAATAAAATAATATGAAAATCATCAGACATTTGGAAACAAACATACATTTCTAGATAATGCATAGGTCATGGAGGACATCTTAAGAGAAATAGCGCTAAACATTAAACTGAATAAAAATGAAAAAACATATCAAAATTTGTGTTACACAACTGAAGCAGAATGAAAAAGGAAATTTATAGCACTAAATGAAAACATTAGTAAAAGTAAGCTATCAATCTAATCTAAGCTACTATCCCAGGTACCTTGAAAAAGAACAATATAAATTCAAATCTAGCAGAAAGATGGAAATGATAAAAGAAAGAAGAAAAGTGAAATTTAAAATAAAATAATAGAGTAAACTAATGAAACAAAGATTGATTAAATTAAGAAAATTGTCCAGCCTCTAGCAAGGTCACACACACCATAAATGAGATGATGCAAATTTCCAGTTTGGGAATGAAATAATAGAAATAGCTACATACCTGTCAAACATAAAAAGACTAAAGAGAGTACTACCAAAAAGACCTCTATACATATAAATTTAATTGGGAAGCTGAAGTGAAAAATTTCCTTAAAAACCACAAGCCACGATAACTAACACAACATAAATGTGTGTTCTTAATTTTAAAACTTCCCCCAAAAATCTTCAAATTCAGATAATTTCACTGAGGAATTTTAGAAAGCATTTAAAAAATTAAAAATAGCTAAATACAATCTTTTCCAGAAAGTAGATGATAATGAAAAACTCTTCAACCAATTTTACTAAGCTAATATTAATCTTATAATACAAAAGCAAAATCAATTTAAAAGTACAGAAAATTTCTCCTACAAATGTGGTGATAGTCTGAAAAACTGTCTCCCAAAATAAGTTCAGTTCAAATCCCTGAAAATGAAAATGTTTTGGAAAAAAATATCTTTATAAGAATGATTAAGTGAAGGACTTGATGTTGAAGGACTAAATATTTGTTCTTTATGATCATGAATGTATCTGCTCTCCTTACTTTTACCCATTATAGTGCTATAAGTGCTAGCTAGTAAAAAAGCAAAAAAAAAAAAAACAATGAAAATAAATAAAAGGCATACAAATTATTGTTTAGACTGGGGGTATAGCTCAGTGATAGGATACTTGCTTGTCTTGGTTTTATCTCTAGAATGACAGGGAAGGAAAAAAAAGGAAAGAAAAACATAAAGTTAGGAGAAGAAAGATCCCTTTGCAATCCAGAAGTTGTCTCTCATGTCTAGAATGATGATGACACAAATGGAACGTGAGAAGCTTTATTAGTTACACAATTTAGGTCTCTCTTGCAGGACAGGCCTCTTAAGCAGGTATAAAAATGATTTCAGAAAGCCAAGAAAGAAGACTTCCCAGGTTATCTTTATGCAAGGGGTATGGGCCAAGGTGAGTGTCCCTGTATGGGCAGGGACTTTTGTGGACTGAGGTTCCCATGGGGTATAAGAAAGTTTTTAAAAAACCATATGTTCAATAAAAGAGTAGTATCTGCAATATACAAAGAACTCTTAAAACTTAACAGGAAGAAAGCAAACTATCAAAGTAGAAAATGGAAAAAGGACTGGGTATGGTGGCCTGTGCCTATAATCCCAGTGGCTGAGGAGGTGGAGGCAGGAGGATTAGGAGTTCAAAGCCAGCTTTAGCAAAAGCATGGAGCTGAGCAACTCAGTGAGACCCTGTCTTTAAATAAAATACAAAATAGCGCTGGGGATGTGGTTCAGTGGTCAAGTGCCCCTGAATTCAATCCCTGATATCCACAAAAAAAAGAAAGAAAGAAAGAAAGAAAAGAAGAAGAAAGAAAGAAAAGAAAATTGGCAAAGGACATGAAAAGGAATTTCACCAAAGAGAATATATATGTAGAAAGTAAGTACATTAAATGAAGTTCAACATCATTAGTCATTAGGAATATACAAATTAAAACTACTATGGGATATCATTACACACCTAACAGAATGACAAAAACAAGCAAACAAACAACATGAAATGTTTGAAAGAAATCAGAGAAACTGGATTACTTTTACAGTAGTGAAAATGTGAAATAGTGAGCTATTATGGAAAACACCTTGACAGATTATTAAACAAACAAAAAATAAAACATCCAACTACCATTCCTTCTACCAATTGTACTCCTGAGCATTTATTATAAAGAATATATAGAAACATTTTTATGCAAAACCTATATACAATGTTCACAGCAGCTTTATTTGTAATTGCAAAAATAATCCAGACATCATTCAGTGGTAAAAGCTTAAGCACATTGTGGTGTAAGATCTATTGGATGCTGCTCAGCAATAAAAAGGATAAACTATTCATACACAAAGCTATTTAGATGAATCTTCAGAGAAATATGCTGAATGAAAAAAAGATCCCAAAAGGTTGTATATTTTATGATTGCATTTAAATAATAGTTTTGGGATAGAAGCTAAGAGACATACATTTGGTCATCTGACTAGAAGAACCTGTCTGCAGTATGGAGGAAGTATGTATTTTGAAGATGAGAGCAACATGGGACTTAGGATTCCTTTTGGGATATCTGAGGTATTTAACTGGAAGATCTGGTAACAGGAGGCCCCAGCATATTTATTTTTCTGTTTCCCTCCAATTTTTGTTGTTGTGGTGGTGGTAAAATACTTAACACATTTTACTATCTTAACCATTTTTAAGTATAGAGTTCAGTGGTTTTAAACGTATCCATGCCATTGCACAACTTTCTATACAATCCATCTCTAGAACTCTAGACATAATAAAACCAAAGCTGTGTACCCTTCAAGCAATATTTTCCTCATCTTCTCAGTTCCCAGCAACTAACTTTTTACTTTCTGTCTCTATGATTTTGAATCCTCTAAGTACCTCATGCAAATTATATCATATGTTTGTTTTTTGTGGCTGAATTATTTTTAATATCATCAAGGTTCATTCATGTTGTAGTACCTGGTAGGTTTCCTTTCTTTTCAAAGTTGAATGATATTCTGTTGTAAGTATTTACCATGTTCTATTTATAGCTTCATCCATAGATGGACACTTGTGATGCCTACATGTTTAACCTATTGTAATGATGCTATGAACATAGGTATATAAATGAATACTGTAGAGCTATTTCAACTTTCAATTTCTGTCAATTTTGCATCATATATTTTGATTAGATATTATTTGTACATATATTTATACTTATTATATTGTGCTACATTGAAGATTTTATTATGCACAATTTCCCTCTTTATCTTGTTTAACTCTTTTTTGACATGAAGACTAATTTGTTTTTTATTTTTTATTTTTTTTATTGGTTGTTCAAAACATTTCAAAGCTCATGACATATCATCTTTCATACATTTGATTCAAGTGGGTTATGAACTCCCATTTTTGCCCCAAATACAAGTTGCAGAATCACATCAGTTACACATCCACATTTTTACATAATACCATATTAATGACTGTTGTATTCTGCTGCCTTTCCTATCCCCTACTATCCCCCGTCCCCTTCCCTCTCATCTTCCCTCTCTACCCCATCTGCTGTTGTTTAATTCTCTCCCTTGTTTTTTTCCCTTCCCCCTCACAAACTCTTATATGTAATTTTGTGTAACAATGAGGGTCTCCTTCCATTTCCATACAGTTTCCCTTCTCTCTCCCTTTCTCTACCCCCACTCGTCTCTGTTTAATGTTAATCTTTTCCTCATGCTCTTCTTCCCTGTTCTTTTCTTAGTTGCTCTCTTTATATCAAAGAAGACATTTGGCATTTGTTTTTTAAGGATTGGCTAGCTTCACTTAGCATAATCTGCTCTAATGCCATCCATTTCCCTGCAAAATCCATGATTTTGTCATTTTTTAGTGCTGCGTAATACTCCATTGTGTATAAATGCCACATTTTTTTTATCCATTCATCTATTGAAGGGCATCTAGGTTGATTCCAGAGTCTAGCTATTGTGAATTGTGCTGCTATGATCATTGATGTGGCAGTATCCCTATAGTATGCTCTTTTAAGGTCCTCAGGGAATAGACCGAGAAGGGCGATACTGGGTCAAATGGTGGTTCCATTCCCAGCTTTCCCAGGAATCTCCATACTGCTTTCCATATTGGCTGCACCAATTTGCAGTCCCACCAGCAATGTACAAGTGTACCCTTTTTCCCACATCCTTGCCAGCACTTATTGTTGTTTGACTTAATAATGGCTGCCAATCTTACTGGAGTGAGATGGTATCTTAGGGTAGTTTTGATTTGCATTTCTCTGACTGCTAGAGATGGTGAGCATTTTTTCATTTGATATTTTAAGTTCTTCTTTTCCTATTTTTATGCCTTTAATTTCGTTTGTCTGTCTAATTGCTCTGGCTAGTATTTCAAGGACTAAATTAAATAGAAGTGGTGAGAGAGGGCATCCCTGTCTTGTTCCAGATTTTAGCGGGAATGCCTTCAGTTTTTCTCCATTTAGAATGATGTTAGCCTGAGACTTAGCATATATAGCTTTTATAATATTGAGGTAAGTTCCTGTTATCCCTAGTTTTTCTAGTGTTTTGAACATAAAGGGATGCTGTATTTTGTCGAATGCTTTTTCTGCATCTATCGAGATGATCATATGTTTCTTATCTTTAAGTCTATTGATGTGGTGAATAACATTTATTAATTTCCGTATATTGAACCAACCTTGCATCCCAGGGATGAATCCTACTTGATCATGGTGCACAATTTTTTTGATATGCTTTTGTATTCGATTCGCCAGGATTTTATTGAGAATTTTTGCATCTATGTTCATTAGAGATATTGGTCTGTAGTTTTCTTTCTTTGAAGTGTCTTTGTCTGGTTTCGGGATCAGGGTGATGTTGGCCTCGTAGAATGAATTTGGAAGAGCTCCTTCTTTTTCTGTTTCTTGAAATAGCTTGAAAAGTATTGGTATTAATTCTTCTTTAAAGGTTTTGTGAAACTCCGCTGTATACCCATCCGGTCCAGGGCTTTTCTTGGTTGGTAGTCTTTTGATGGCTTCTTCTATTTCTTCCTTTGTTATTGGTCTGTTTAAATTGTGTGTGTCTTCCTGACTCAATCTGGGCAGATCATATGACTTAAGAAATTTATCGATATCTTCACTGTCTTCTATTTTATTAGAATATAGGTTTTCAAAATACTTTCTAATTATCTTCTATATTTCCGTAGTGTCTGTTGTGATATTGCTTTTTTTCATCCCCTATGTTAGTAATTTGAGTTCTCTCTCTTCTTCTCTTCGTTAGCATGGCTAAGGGTCTGTCGATCTTATTTATTTTTTCAAAGAACCAACTTTTAGTTTTATCAATTTTTTCAATGTTTTTTTTGTTTCAATTTCGTTGATTTCTGCTCTGATTTTAATTATTTCTTGTCTTCTGCTATATTTGCTGTTGTTTTGCCCTTCCTTTTCTAGGGTTTTGAGATGTAGTGTGAGTTCATTTATTTGTTGTTTTTTTCTTTTTTTGAGGAATGAACTCCAGGAAATGAATTTCCCTCTTAAAACTGCTTTCATTGTGTCCCATAGATTCCGGTATATTGTGTCTGAATTGTCGTTTATCTCTAAGAATTTTTTGATTTCCTCCTTTATGTCTTCAGTAACCCATTGATCATTCAGTAACATATTGTTTATTTTTGATGTGATGCAGGATTTTTCCTTCCTTCTTTTATCATTGATTTCCAATTTCATTCCATTATGATCAGATATGGTGCATGGTATTATCTCCATGCCTTTATATTTACTAAGAGTTGCCCTATGGCATAATATATGATCTATCTTTGAGTAAGATCCATGTGCTGCTGAGAAGAACGTGTATCCACTTGATGATGGTTGATATATTCTATATATGTCGGTTAAGTCTAGGTTATTGATTGTGTCATTGAGTTCTCTAGTTTATTTATTCAGCTTTTGTCTGGAGGATCTGTCTAATGGCGAGAGCGGTGTGTTGAAGTCACCCATTATTATTGTGCTGTGGTCTACTTGACTCTTGAACTAGAGGAGAGTTTGTTTTATGAACGTTGCTGCACCATTGTTTGGTGCATACAAATTGATAATTGTTATGTCTTATTGGTGGATGGTTCCTTTTAACAGCATATAGTGTCCTTCTTTATCCCTTTTGATTAACTTAGGTTTGAAGTTGATTTTATTCGATATGAGTATGGCCACTCCTGCTTGCTTCCGAAGGCCATGTGAGTGGTATGATTTTTCCCAACCTTTGACCTTCAGCCTGTGTATGTCTTTTCCTATCATATGAGTCTCCTGAAGGCAGCATATTTTTTTTTTTTGATCCAGGTTACTAGCTTGTGTCTCTTGATTGGTGAGTTTAGTCCATTAACATTTAAGGTTACAATTGAAATATGATTTGTACTTCCAGTCATGTTTATTTATTTATTTATTTTAGTTTGGGTAGTTTTTACTTTTTGGTTATTTTCCTCCCCCTTTACTGAGATACCTCCTGCTGTTAGTTTTGGGCACTATTTTTCCATTCCTCTTCTTGTAGAATTTTGCCCAAAATGCTTTGCAGTGCTGGTTTTCTGGCTGCGAATTCTTTTAGCTTTTGTTTATCATGAAAGATTTTAATTTCATTTTCAAATCTGAAGCTTAATTTTGCTGGATACAGTATTCTTGGTTGGAATCCATTATTTTTCAGCGTTTGAAATACATTGTTCCAGGATATTCTCACTTTCAAAGTCTGTGATGAAAAATCAGCCGTTAACCTAAATGGTTTACCCCTGAATGTAATCTGCCTCCTTTCTCTCGTAGCTTTTAATATTCTCTCCTTGTTCTGTATGTTGGTTATCTTCATAATTATATGTCTTGGAGTTGGTCTATTACGGTCTTGGATGTTTGGGGTCCTGTAGGCTTCCAGGATTTGGCAATCCATTCCATCTTTCATCTCTGGGAAGTTTTCTAGGATTATTTCATTTAATAAGTTGTCCATTCCTTTGGTTTGAACCTCTGTGCCTTCTTCTATCCCAATGACTCTTAAATTTGGTTTTTTGATGAGGTCCCATATCTCTTGGATAGATTGCTCATGGGATTTAAGCATCTTTTCTGTGTTGACTATATTCTTTTCAAGTTGATAAACTTTGTCTTCATCATCTGATGTTCTGACTTCTACTTGATCTAGTCTATTTGTAATATTCTCGTTAGAGTTTTTAATCTGGTTTATGGTTTCTTGTATTTCTAAAATTACTGTTTGGTTTTTTTTTAAGATCTCTATCTCCTGGTAAAGTTTGTTCTTGCAGTTTGAATTTGTTTGTTTAGTTCATTTTCGAAATATACTTTCAATGCTTGGACTTGCTGTCTCATGTCTTCTCTAAAATTCCGTTCCATCTGAGTTAGGTATGCCTTGATTTCCTTCCCTGTCCATGTTTCTGATGCTTCTAGGTCCTCCTGTAGATTTAAGTTGTCCTGCATTATCTATAATCCTTTTTTCCCTTGTTTTTTTCATGTTGTTCACGTTACTTTCCAGCTCTGTTTGACTGCTTTGTAACTGCTTTCTCCTATACATTTGTTTTGGCTTTGTATATCTCTGTTGTCTCTCCTTTGTGGTGGGAGATTATGCCTAGAGATGTTGGGCTTTATTATACTTTAGAGCTGGTTCATTCAATTTATAAAGGGCTTCCGGATTTTGTATGCATATAGTGATTTGTTGTTTGTTCTTAGGACTTTAGGTTAGGTGCTATGAAGGTATAAGGGTTAGTATGTCTTGGCTACTTTAGAAGATTGCTCTACTGAAGGGGGATGCTAACTGTCGATTGGATCAGGGTGTTGGTAGTAGCTAGGTATTTAGCAGCACTATGGACGGCCTCGAAACATTCACCTATTTGCATTTAGACAGTTACACAAAATGGAGGACATAATGCTTGGGATGAAAGTTGGGGGGAAGGGGAAGGAAAGTGTTCTTGAAAAGAAAGAAGGAGAGGGAGATAGATAGCATAGAGGAGAATGGACAGAACAATAAAACTTGGAAGGGGAAAGAAAGAGGGGAAAAGGGAGAGAAAAAATAAAATAAAATAAGATAAAATAAGAAATAAAATTAGGTCTTAGCGATCCATTTTCTTCTCTTCCCGTAGGCAAAGCTGTGCCCTCCGTGCTGAGTTTTGCCCTCAATGTGTTGACAGTCTCTCAATCCTGTTGGTCCAGAGCCGTTTCACTTCTATGGCCCCTCCGCCCCTTCCTCCTGCCAGCCAGCCAGGTCCTGCTCACCAGAGGCGGTTCCCCAGGGATCTGGTTACACTTTCAGCCCCACTGCGTGCCCTATTTCCCGAACAACTGAGCACTCTCTCTGTCATTCATCTAAGCCCCAGTGCTGTGGAGCTGTGGTCTGGGAGTCAATAGTTTAATTTTTCCAGACCCCTTTGGTGGGCACACCCTCAGAAGCTGGCGGCTAAGACCTTTGGTGTCGCCTCTGGTGGTAATGGGAGTTGGGGGTCGAGGATCCCCTCTGCTTCCCTCAGCCCCTACAATCACGACCACTCCACTGGTGGTAGGAGGAGTTGGGGGTCTAGAGTGTCCTCTGTTTCCCTCCGCCCCTACCGTCACACCCTCTCTGTTGGCGGTTGAGGGAGTTTGGGGTGGGGAGTCTTCTCTGCTTCCCTCCGCCCCTACAGTCATGCCCACGTCACTGGCATTAGGGGGAGTTGGGGGTTGGGAGTCCCTTGGCCCTTATGGTCGCACCCAAGGAGAGATTTTTGAAGTTTTCCGGTTGTTTGTATCTGATGTGGGTGGGAGTCACACACCTGCTAAAGTAGATTCCGCTGGGAAGGAATCTCGTTGGCCGAACTTTGGTGACTTCCCCTCTCTGCTATGGCGGGCCCCTGGCTCCTTGCCGGAGTGTCCAAAGGGAGGGGTGGGACTGGCTTGTCTCTGGTCTGACTCAATCTCTGGTTTTAGTTCCCAGTTCGCTATTTCATAAAGACTTGGTTAGATTCCCTTCACGTCTCCTCCTGAGCTGGGCGGGCGGGGCCGTTCACCAAGCCGAGCCGCTGGGAGGGCTGTTTGCCGGGTGGGCGGGGCCGTTCGCAGAACAGTGCGGGCGGGGGGCTGTTTGCCCGAGCGGGTGGGGCTGCCAGCAGAGCCGGGAGGGCGGGGGGCCGTCTGCCAGGCCTGGCTGGGACCCTTCTCACTGGGCCGCCGGGGGCCACTTGCAGAGCCGGGCAGGCAGCGGCCGCGGGACTGGACCTCTGCGCCGCGTGGCCAAGAGCCGAGCGGGTGGGGGCCGTTTGCAGGGTGGGCGGGGGCGTTCACAGAGCCGGGCGGGCGGGAGGGGGCCCTTGGCAGCGGGAGCGGGGCCGCCAGCAGAGCCGGGATGGCGGGGGCCGTCTGCCAGGTCAGGCGGGGACCCTTCTCGCCGTTGGGGGCCGCTTGCAGAGCCGGGCAGGCGGAGGCCACGTGACTGGACCTCTGCGCTGCGTGGTCAAGATTCACTCGTCTGGGACAAACTGTCACCTCTAATAAACTTACTAATTCCCGGCAGGTCTCCATTCAGCGGAATTTTGCTAGAAGTTCCTCAGTAGGTAGAATTTAGGTGTATTAATGGGTCTTTCTGATCCCGTTAATGTGGAGATACTGAAAGTGCTGCTTCCTCGCCGGCCGCCATGTTGGATCCCCTAATTTGTTTAATAATATATCCACTACTGTTTTTTTTTTTTGATTCCTGTGTGCATGGCATATACTTTTTCATTTTTTGTATCTTTTAACATATTTGCATTTTTATATTTAATGTTAATCTCTGTGAGCCACATATATTGATTATGTTTTCTCAATCATTCTGCCAAACTCTATTTTCTGATTGGAGTGCTTAATTCAGTTACATTTAAAATAATTGTTGATATGGAGGAATTTTATTTTGGCATTTTACTTTTTTGTACATGCCTTTTATAAAATGATCTCCTCCCTTTACCACTTTACTCTCTTCTTTTGTGCTTAGTTTTTCTATTTGGGGGATGAAACATTTAAATTCCTTTCTTATTTTTATGTATATTATTTAGCTATTCTCTTTGTGGGACCATGGGGATTACATTATAAGGAAATATGACATCATTAGATCTGTCCTGCAAGAAATGATAAATGGAGACATATGGGTTGAAATAAAAGGTCAACAGACACTAAATCATAGAAATAAAGATCTCAGTAAAAGTGAGTTTACAGAAGATTTTTATATCTGATGTTTTTTAACAAAGATATATAGTTCTACTTTCTGTTTCCTACATGATTAAAGTGACCAATGAAATATTTGCTTATTTAAGAGTTCCCTTTAAGTTTTGATGTCACAAAATTACATCATACTTTCAGTCCAAAGTATAAACTTCAGTGTTATTTTAATGCATTGGTCTCTTAACTTTCATTGACCTCAGAATAGCTCAAAATTTTCCTTACTTTTTAAAATCAGTTTTCACAGATACAAGATTCTTGGTTAGTAGATTATTTGTAGTACTTTGAATGTACCATGCTACAGTCATCTAAGCTCCAAAGTTTCTCGTAAAATTTTTTTATTAATCTTATTAAGGATCCCTTGTGTATGACACATTGCTTCTCTCACTAGTTTCAAATAATTTTTTTTTTTTGTATTCATGTGTGTGTGGTGTTAGGGATTGAACCCAGGGCCTTGTGTATGGGAGGCAAGCACTCTACAAATTGAGCTATATCCCCAGTTCCAAGATTCTTAATCTTTTGACAATTTGATTGTAATGTGTCTTGGTATGGGGACCTTTGATACCACTCTACTTAGAGTCTGTTAAGTCTCTTGAATATATATATTCATATCTTTCATCAAATTTGTGAAGTTTTCAGATCTCCTTTCTTCAAATAGTCTTTCTGCCTGTTTTTTTTTTTTTTTTTAAATCTCTCTTCTTCTAGTACTTTGACAATGGTGAGCTTGATGTTTCTCCACAGTCACTTATTACTTTTATGTTTTTAGACTAAAATTTCCATTGCCCTATCTTCAAATTCACTGATTCTTTTTTCTGCCATTGTCAACTCTGGAAATTACATTCTTCCCCTTTTCTGATTTTTGTTTTTTCTATTTTTCATTTTCATTATGGTTTTTGGTGAACTCTGTGCTAGGATCAGCTGAGCTATAAATTAGATGTCTTTTCAGAGCTTTTCTGAGCTTGCACCTTCCTTAGAGAATGTGACATTCTAATTTCCTCCAGTATGTAGTTGTTTTTGAATGGCCAAGTCTTCAGGGTTTGGCTCCTGAAGGGGAAAAGGGCAAAATTGAAAGGGGAAGCCCATGGCTCTTAAATTCCTTGGAAGTCACTACAGCAGTAGGGAAGAGGCTTGTAACAATGTAAGAAAGTCTAACAACAATAGCAACATTTTTTTATTTGCACTATTGTGATAAAAAGTAGCAATCAATGATCAGAATGTGGACCCATAACATTTGGAGCCAGATCCCTTTTTGTCCATCTGGTTTCTGTCATATCTTCAGCAAGCTGCTCCAGGAATATGTGTCTAGGTTGATGGTGGGAGAATGGTAGCTGTCACTATGTCAAGAGTTGAAATTAACCCAAATTAATCTGATTTTACAGCCTAAGACTTCCTCTGAAACTTGCAAACCTTTGATAGACTACTGAATTCCAAAATCGTTACATTAGAATGATTACATTTGTTCCACTTCAACCGTTGTCTAGGTTGGAAGAGAAATTTTTGGTGCATTTTTCGCTGCCATCTTATTAGGTCCACTCTCTCGTGTCAGACTGCTTCCTTTTGATGAAATATAGGATGAGCTTTCTAGGAGAAGATAGATGTCTATAGCAAGCTAGGTCAGCATCTCATAGATACACAAAATGGAAAGTTTATTGCTTCCCTGTATTTGCTATACATAAAAAGAAAGATCATCATTTTAATATCACTGAAGAGAAATGAGCTTCTGAGAGCACTGATAAATCTGTAGACTTTTTTTTTCTTATGGTAGTCAAGCAATTTTTTTTTTATAATGAATTTGGTTGAGTTCTTATTCTAGTGTGGGACACGGCCTCTTCATATTCTGTTTGCATAGATAAATGTGAAAACTTTTGTGTGATTCTCCATAACAGTGAAACAGACGCTATGGCAAAGCTAAATCAACAAGAGAAATGCTCAATACATTTTAAGAAGTATGTCGAAAAAAAGTGTTACTGGATAGAGTACATTAGATGATCTTTGAATGCTAAATGTTCATAGGGAATGAGATTATTATACTCCAAAGTACTAAGCATACATACATTGTATGCCTTAGTGAGATGTGTGTGTGTGTGTGTGTGTGTGTGTGTGTGTGTGTGTGTGTGATGGTACTTTATCTCTGTCTGAAATTTTTTGTCCAGACCTATCTCTTTTCTATGTGATGCAAAATTTCTATATATCCTTCTAAACTTGACTCAACTATCAGTTTCTGTGGCAAGACCTTCCTGATTCCTCTACCATATTGACTACTACCAGAATTCATCATTATCTCTCCTGTCTTCCTCTGGAACTTTTATGAATAATCTTGCTGGATTTATGAACAACCCAGCTTTCAGTATTGATGAATTGTGTATCTGCTTGTCTTCTTTAAAACATAATGAATATATTACTTCAGTGTAGATGTATAATTTATCTTTGAATTCTTAACACCTCACAGGGACATTCAGTCATCTGTTTGTAATTTATAATTCATTTCATATTTACTGATTTTCATTTGTCACTTATAGTTAATCAAACATGTAGTGAATTCCCATTGTCTACTGGGCAGCAAACTCAATGCTAGGCATCTAATTGTAAACATAAATACATAAAATCAAGTTCAATTCTTATGCACAGTGGTTTGAACATTGAAACAGAAAATTTAAAATAAGAGTGTGAGGGGTGATTTAGAAAGAGAAATGAATGCACAGAGTAAAGGAGGAACCTATACCTTACATGGAATTTTTTATTTTTTTATTTAATTGTCAGTGGTGAGTGTGTAATTTGTTACTCTATTTTTCCCCCCACAATTTGGTCTGAGAGTAGTCATTTTCCGAGAGTAAGAAGGGCCAGATTATTAACAATCTTAGAAATTCTCTGGCTTCCTGTGTAAATATTGAATAACTTTATAAGAAATAAAAATAGAAAGACTTGAAAAGTTAATTATTCTTTAGAGATTTATATCTTTATTCCCCATTATTCTTGTATCTCCTTATTTTTGTAACAAGCTTTGTTGATCAAACTAAGAAATGCTCAATTTATGTACATGTATACGAGTCCTCTCTTATTTGTGAGGAATATTTCAAGACCCCCAGTAGATGCAGCAAACCATGGGTATTACTGCCTCCTATATATACTGTGTTTTTCCTTCACATGCACATGAATTGTTATGGTTTTTAAATGTTGTTATGGTTTAGATATGAGGTCTCCTCCAAAAGCTGCTGTGAGACATAATGCAAGAAAATTTATAGGTGAAATGATAGGTTATGAAGGTCTTAACCCAATCAGTGCATTAATCTACTTGAATGAATTAACAGGGCAGTAACTGCTAGCACATCTCCAGTGCTGTGCCTTTGGGACTTATATTTTGTCCCTGGTGAACAGAGCCTTTGGTCAGCTTCCTTATAGCCACATCTTGAGTGGCTTTCTTCCACTGCACTCTTCTACCATAATGTTTTGCCTCATCTAAGGCCCAGAGCAATGGAGCTGACTATTATGGGCCGAGACCTCTGAAATGTGAGCACCACATAAACTTTTCCTTCTCTAAAATTGTTCTCGTCAAGTCTTTTAGTCATAGTGGTGGAAAAAAACGACTAAAGCAAATATTCCTCCAAATCCATGTGTTGAAAATTTGGTCACCAGACTAAAGCATTATGGGAAGGTAATGAAACCTTAGGAGATGGGACCTGGTGGAGGAAGTTAGGTCATTGCTGGCATGCTGGGACCCAGTGCTTATCTCTTCCTTTTTTCTTTTCTTTTCTTTTTTTTCTTCCTGGCTCTGATGACGTGAGAATCTTTGTTCTATCACACACTCCCAACCATAATGTTTTGCCTTTCCACAAACTCAGAATCAATGAAGCCAACCAACCATGGACTGAAATCTCTGATACAATAAGCCAAAATAAATATTTCCTCCTTTAAGTTTATTTTTCAATTATTTTGACACGGTGACTGAAAGTTGACTAACACAGAAAATTAGTATTGAGGAACAAGGTTATTAATGTGACTATCTTTTATGATGTGGTTCAGAAGCCTTTAAAAATGGTTTAGGGGAGGAGCTTGAAAAAGTTTGGAGAACCAGGGGAGAGAAAACAATAGAATTGTTAAGTAGAGATTATCCCGCAATTCTGCTGAGGGTTTAGAAGACTAGATGATATAGAAATGTGGCTGTGCTGATGAAGTTTCAGATGGAAATGAGAACTCTATTAGAAACTGGACTAGAGGCCATTTTTGTTACATTCTAGAAAGGAACTTGTCTAAATTTTGTGCATGTCCTGAGCCTTTATGTAAAGCAGAGTTTAAACGCAATAAGCTAGTTTATCTGGTGGAGTAATTTTCAATGCAGCACAGCATTCAGGCTGTGGCACAGGATATTATTGGCTTCTTTCATCCATGTTTACATGAGAATTGGGAATAACAAAGGAGAAAGATATGAAAGACTTGCAGTGTTGGCCTAGTAACCTTGGCTAACCAGGTTGAAGTGGTAGGGCTTCTCAAGCCCTTTGGAGCGCACGTCATCATGTGCCCAGATGCTGAACATGAAGATACAAGATTTTTAGCTCCTGGGGAAGGAACACATTAAAATTGCAGTAGAGGTGAGTGTAGTTGCTAGAGATTAGAACCATTTAAAAGAAGTAAAATACTTGGCACCAAGATAATAGAAAACATGCCTTGAAGGTATCTCAGAAACCAGCAAGATAGCACCCATCTCAAAGACTTTTTTTTTTTTTTGAGAAAATGCATCGCACTCCTGTGCATTACTTATATAGATCTTTCCTAATGTTCAGCTAGAAAGTTACTCAGAGGCTGCTGCAACTGTGATTCCAGAAAGCCCAGGTATAGTTCATGATGGCAGTAACACTTGCTATTCATGCACATGATGCTGGTTTGTAGGCATTCAGAAAGCTAGAGTTATGGGGTCATGGAAGCTTCCACTGACATTTCAAAGGAAAGCTTGAAAGGTCAGCCAGTGGGTTGCAAACTCTCTGAAAGGGCAATGTGTGAAGCTATAAGAGTGAAATTGAAGCTGCAATAGAAAGCCCAAGAAGTTAGATATGTCCGTAGCATGAAACTCGTGCTGTGGAAACCTGAAGACAGGAAGTAGAGCCAGACCAAGAGGGTGGCTTTATGGACTTAACAAGGTTGTGGTGGCAGGGCTTCCCAAGTCCTTTGGAGCTCATGTCATTCATGTGCCCCAGATGTTGGACATTGAGTGATAAGATTTAATGTTTGGGGCTGGGGTTGTGGCTCAGTGGTAGAGTGCTCGCCTAGCATGCACGAGGCACTGGGTTCGATCCTCAGAACCACATAAAAGTAAAATAAAGATATGTGTTCACCTAAAACTTAAAAAAAAAGATTTAATGTTTGCCCTTCTGGGTTTCTGGGTTTTGGTCTTGCTCTGATCTAATCCTTCCTTCATATTCCCCTTTATTTTCCTTTTAGAATGGGTATGTTTCCTTTGCCTTATATCTCGAAAGTGTGTAAATTGTTTTTTTAAAAAATTATAGAATATCACAATAGAGTTTGTCTTGAATCCAGCAAAAACTTTGGAATTGGTCTTTACACTAATACTGGATGTACTGGATGTCTTTGGACAATGGGGCTCTTAGGATTGACTGAATGCATTTTTTTTCATTGTGACCCTCTGGGGGTCAGGAGTGGAGTGTTATGGTTGGATACTAAATGTGCCCCAGAAGCCATGTGTTGACCATGTGTTGAAGGCATGGTCACCAGACCATGGTGCTGTTGGGATGTGGTGGAAGCTTTGGGCGACTGGTCTTAATGGAAGAAAATTACATCATTGAGGACATGCTCTTGAAGGGGATATTGAAACCCAACCCAGTCTCTCTCATTTTTGTTTGTTTATTTGGTTTTTAATTTTCTTTCTTTATCTCTCTGTGTAGGTATGATGTGTGTGTCTGTCTGTCTACACCTCATACTCCTGACCATATTTTGCTTTGCCACAAACCCAGAAACAATGGGGTCCACAGATCATAGACTGAAACCATGAGCCCAAGTAAATCAATCATTTAATTTGATTTTTCTCTGGTATTTTGTCATAGCAGTGGAAAGCTAACCAACACACCTATGACAATGTTTCATTTATGAATTAAGCAGAGTAAGGGAGTCACAACAATAAGTCATAATATCAGCTTCATGTTTTCTGACACAACACATTACCCTCAATCAGAACACATTTTCTGCTATATTTTCCAACCACAATTTAATTCCTTTTCAACTTTAACTACTATTGCCATAACTTTTGGAATTTGAGGTGAGACAGAAAAACTCAATGATGTCTTTATCCTCTACAATATCACAGCTAGAATAATTTTTCATATTATAGACCTTAGGAATCTCCACATATGGTTTTTCTTCTAACCTTAGTATGTTGGTAACATTCAGCATTTCACTTAAAAGAAGTACATTATGGCTTTTCACTGTCATATCCGAGTGGCTAATTTTGTACTTTGAAGCTATTGTTAAGTACAATAAGAGTGACTTAAACACAAGCACTACAATACTATAGTCTGATGATTGAGATAGGTGCTAAATGACTAATATAATAATCAGAGAAATTAATCAATCAATACATTTACAAACACATATTGAACACTCTTTACCAGGTACTCAGATACCATAATGCACTGGATAATTTAAATTCCGTTTAGTGGTTTTCTGGTGCTAGGGCTGTAGCTCAGTCGTGGAGCATTTGCTTTACATGTGGAAGGCCAACTCAAACACTGCAGAAAAGGAAAAAAAAGATAAAGGCAAATAGAATTCTTATCTAATTTTCATATTTCCTCGACTTTGGAATATTTATTGTGACTTAAATCTATGATACATTGTTTAATTTTAAAATTGTATTTATTGTAGTACAGTAATTGATTTGTGTTTATGGTAAAATTAATCAACAATGAAGATCTCTATCAATAAGCATACCTGTGTCCAAAACCAAAAATGATTATGTGATTAGAAATACAGATTATTAATAGAATATAGTTATCTAATATGTAAAGAGTTGAACTGCTAAAATTTAAAAACACATGATTTTTAAGTACACATAACGAATTTATACTTTTTAGAAATATCTCAGCATTATTTTTTTCTGAATCATAGATAAATCTTTATTTTCCTTGAAGTTTCTTCATAAAAATAGTACAAATTAAGCAGCATATCACATATTATTTCTAAAGCCTCCAAAAAAATTTCTAAGTACTAAAACAAAACAAAACAAAAATAATGACAATGTCTCCCCCAAAAATACATTTCTAATTTAATGAAAAACTAATTCAATATTTTTAAAGAAACATTCATCTATTTGGAAAAATTCAGTATGTATAAGGTTTATGTCAGGAGAAGATGAAAAAATGTAAGATTAACAAGATATTACTTATGGGCATATAACCTGGTAGACAATGTAAACTATTCTCACAGAGAGAAAAAATATATTTGGTAGTATAATAGATCATTAAGGAATTAACAATATAGGGGAGAGAGACAAATATTTCATGTGGATCATGAAATTAAGTAATGGGAAAGTTGTCTTAACTTACCTCCAGGTAACCAAAAAGACTTTTTTTTTTAATATGAGAGAGAGAGAGAGAGAGAGAGAGAGAGAGAGAGAGAGAGAGAGAGAGAGAGAATTTTTTAATATTTACTTTTTTAGTTTTTGGCGGACACAACATCTTTGTTCGTATGTGGTGCTGAGGATCGAACCCAGGCGGCATGCATGCCAGGCGAGCACGCTACTGCTTGAGCCACATCCCCAGCCCCAAAAGACTTCTTAAATACAATTCTCTTTTCTTTCCAGAAATCATTCCAATTAATGTCCCCAGTATTCTGACCACCAGTAACTAGGTTGTTTTTTAACAAGGCCATGCTGTTTCCTTGCAACAATTAAAAGAAACACTTATCAAGAGCCATGTATGTATCCCAAAACCTGGTTTTGCTAATAGTATTTATTGCTATAATTACATAATTTACTAATGAAATAACTGAGAAAAATCAAATCTATGTAAATCAAATTGTAAAGTGCAAAGTTTTAAAATAACAATTCTCTAAAAGTTGCTTAAAACCTAGGAGACATCTGAAAATAGTAGAAAAAAATCTCAAATTGCTTCATGAATATCTTTATATTCTTGCTCTTTTCAAAAAAGATAATATTTAAATAGTTGCATTCTTGTAGGGTGAGTAAATCAGATATTTGCAAGTTAACATTAATTTATACATTTGAAGTAAGAATAAAACATCAAAGGTGTCTGTGGTCTGTACTCTACTGACTCATATCACTTTTACACTTCTTTGATTTCAATATATTTGTGCAAAAGCTAGGCTAGTACTTTCAATATCTTTATACAGATGAAAAAATAAAATCCATAGTTGTTATTTCCTAAAGACCATACAAACTGGAAAGTGACTGTGATACAGTTTTTACCTCTTTTTAATTGGAAAATTGGGGGGATAAGAAATCTATTTTTCATCAACAAGTAAATTTGTTTTGTAAACATGAAATGTATAGATATAAATGAGAATAAGATTAAAAAATATCATTGCTCTTATGGGTTACATGATGTCTCGCCCAAAATCTTTGTCCTCCCAGATTTCAGAATTTGGCTTTGTTTTGAATAAGGCACTTTGCAAAAGGAATTAGAAGGTATATCAAGATGGATTAAGACAGACAAATCAAATAAAGGGTGTCTTTATCAGAAAGAGAAAAGGGCAGGATACAGAGACACAGGGGCAAGCCTCCTGAGTTCACATGTAGACATTGGATGTTGCATCCATAAGGCAAAGAATATCAGGGATGACCAGTATCACCAAAAGCAAGGGGAGGGGCATCAAATAGATTCTCTCTTAGAGACCGCTTTGTGGAGGAATTGGCCAGAGTTAGGACTAGATTTTATAGGATTCTTATACATAGAGCTGATGGCAAGAATGGAGATGGCAAGAAGAAGGGAGGAAATTATTAAAAAACTGAAAAGGGATTATGAAAAAGAGGCGAGAATGCTTTTTGTAACTTAGAATAATGAAAATTTATTTCTACCTAAAAAACAGTGAAATCTAAAAAAAATAATATTTTAAACTTGGTCTTTGTTCACTAAAGGAAGAGTTGTTTTAGCAGTGTGGTAAACTGTTATTGGCATAATTCCAGTAGTCAGAAATTATACTGTATGTTGTGATGATCTCTAAAGTTGTAGGAAATAAAGGTCCTTTGTAGACTACTACCTCTATTGAGGTTACATCTTTTAACAAGGTAATTTCCCTCAGCTTTCAATGGAAAACTGTGTCTGCCATCTATTTATGACAAACACAGTTTATCACAGACATGTTAATTATTTATTTGAAGGCTTAATCATTCAAAGCTTCAAAATTGATTGAAAATAGAGGTCAGAATAGAGAGGAAAATATATTTTACCTGTAGAATACTAACATACTTGATTGAATGCATGAAGAATTGCATATACTTTGACCTGCATTTAGAGGATGGTCTCTATAGTTAGTGAGCTCAAATAAGCTACAAATTCAGTACATTTATCTTATGGATATTTTGCTAATTCTGTAAAAAAGAACATGCACATCTTATTTTGATTGTGTTTAGAGGAGTGGGGGAGAAACTTAAGAATTTCCAAGAATTCCAGGAAAGGCAAAATGAAAACGGGTTATAGGATTCCTAAGCCACATTTATTGTTTTTCTGAACAAAGAAATTCCAGACAAGAGCAAGCCCAAATCTTTTTCTGGTTACAGGTGTGCTCTTTCTCACAGCCATTTAAGGCTCTGTTTTGGAGAACTATCTGGAGAACTATCTTTTTACACCACTTACAGCTGCTTCTGCATTTGGATTTGTTCAGCAACCTTGTAAAGTATGTGGCTTGTCAAAAATGAAGTTTATTCCTAAATTGTATTGCTCCTTAATTTCCATGCATGGAGTGAGGATGAACTCTGAATCAAGTTTACAGCATAAAAATTGTACTAAAAATCTAATTTAAGTAAGAGCTTAATAATCATGTCTTAATTCTATTGTTTTATTGGCTATAAACTTGTTGGTAATCTAACTTAAGCAACATTACTGATTGAGTTTATGGTAGTGTGTACTCCTGTTATCTCTTTTTGCTAAACTTGGTGAAAAAATTTACATTAATTACAATCTTAAGTTTGAGGTTTTATTTAGACTTAAATTTTTCTTGGATTATAAATTTAAGATGAAGGTTTTTCCTTCCCAAGTCAGACTACTATTTTGCTTTTTCCATGAGTTGGTATGCCACACTTCCATAAGTGACTCTCCTCTGATCTCCTGCCCTCTACTATGTCTTATTTGTACTATTTAAGCATAACAGTGAATAGAAACACAGGTTCTGGAGAGAAAAATTCTCAAATCCAAATATCAGTTCTATTGATTATTACCCAAAAAGCCTTTATAAAATACTTTGTAACTCTATTTCCTTATCTGTAAACTGAGAGTGAAATCATTGATTTTTGTCCATTTCTTATCATCATTCAAAGACATAGTACATTTATGAGCCTCAGCATGATATGTGGCATATAAATGCTGTCATAGTTGTAATAGCTATTGCTGCTATTGTCAATGGTTCTGTATATATATTTCACATAATTTCAATGAATTTCTGCAGTCATAAATTTTCTATTTGACATTTTTCACAAATCATAATCATATGTATTTGCATAGGCTCTAATTCAAATAAACATTTAATTTCTTCTCTTAATATCACTTTGTAACTAATTACCAAGTATCTTTCATTAAATAGATGTTTTGCTATGCTTGTCTTTTTTACATTTTCAATAGATGAATAATAATTATGTATACTTATGGGTTACAATGTGGTATTTTATGTAAGACACACATGTGGCAAGCCATACTTCTTACAAGCTTAAAAGTTGATACCAAGCCGGTTGTGGTAGCACATGCTAGAGAGGCTGAGGAAGGAGGATTTCTAGTTTCTAGTTCAAAGCCAGCCTTGGCAAAAGTGAGGCTGTTTTATTCTCTAACTGTAGATAACTTAAGCACAAACAAATGAAAAAAAAAAAAAAAAAGAACAACAAAAAGAACCCAAAAACGCAATAGGAAAAATCAATTAATGAGTAGTATATAAAATTTTGCCTCACCTTCAATTAACTGCTTTAGAGGGCAGAAATATTTTTCCTTCATTTTGGATTTTTAAATAATTTTGCTTGTCCCAACAGAAGGCTTAAAACTTTTACTACTTAAATCAATCCAGACAGGCAACCACTAAAAGAATCAAAGATTTTTAGTAGTGTGGCCACTAGTAAATATGATTTTGGTGCTATGTTTATGTAAGAGAGAGAGAGAGAGAGAGAGAGAGAGAGAGAGAGAGAGAGAGAGAGAGAGGGAGGGAGAGGGAGAGGAAGGGAGGGAGGGAGGGAGGGAGGGAGGGAGAGAGAGAGAGAGAGAGAGAGAGAGAGAGAGAGAGAGAGAGAGAGACTCTTCCAGTACAAAACAAAATTATTCTATATTATTAGACTAAGTGTAAGAATATCTAACAGTAATAAAAATGTTTTATTTGACTATGTCTTGTAACTATTTTACATGTCACAGCTATTTATGGATACTTTTGACTGAGGCTATTTATCTAGACATTACACAAATAAAACTTAAATTACTCTCTCTTTAACAGGTGTGTTTGGTATGGTAATATTAATTTAAGACTAATGAGATGTTAAGGCAGGGAATATAATGACAATTAGAGGAAAATTTCATAATGATAAAAATGTGAAGTCGAGGAAGACATAAAATAGTTATTTTATTCATCTCTAGAGAAAAGCTTAAAAGCATAATATAAACTAAAAGGAAAAACTAAAAGGAAAAAAATAAGCAAGTATCATAAAGTTAGCTGAGCATGATAGAAGTAACACAAATTAACTATACAATTAACTAACATATATAGAAAACTGCACCAAAATTTCTAGAATATGTGAATATTTAACTATGTATACATTGTTTAGTCTACATTTTAAAGTAGAAATAGACCATATGCTAAGCAATAAAGCAAACCTCAATCAACTTTAAAACATTGAAATTCTATTGATTGAGCACAAAAGAAATAAACCACAATTAAATCTCTCTCTCTCTCTCACACACACACAGACACACACATGCATGCAACAACCCAACAATATAATTTTTTTTAAGAGAGAGAGAGAGAGAGAGAGAGAGAGAGAGAGAGAGAGAATTTTTTTAATATTTAATTTTTAGTTTTCGCTGGACACAACATCTTTATTTTATTTTTATGTGGTGCTGAGGATCGAACCCAGTGCTGTGCGCATGCCAGATGAACGTGCTACTGCTTGAGTCACATCCCGGTCCCAACAATATAATTTTAAAGTGCTCAAAACTTGAAAGTTAAGTCCTAACTAATTCCCGGGTTAAAAATAATCCACCATATACAGATTTACAAGAAATTGTGCTGTGAATGGATAATTATGAATGTAATGCATTCCACTATTGTCATGTATGTAAGAAATAAAAAAAGAAGTCACTCTTCAGAATTACAAATAATAATAACAACAACAATAATAATAATAATAATAATAATAATCCCCCATAGACACAAAGGTAGCTTCCTTGGTTCACCTATTATGGAAAGAACCCTGTGGAAGTGCCCTGAGCACAACTGGAGAGTGAAAGGGACTCAGCTGAGTTCAGCATTCCCAGGATCTTTGCTAAAGGATTTGTTATTTGTGAAAAACCTTTTGAACCCTCCATAGGAGGCCCACCAAAAGGTGAAAATAATGAGGGACTCTTAGCCATTCAATTCCATGTTCAATAGAAAATTTTTTCAACAAAATATCTTCTTGAATTTCTGAATTGTAGTATTATGAGATATAATAAAATGTCTTAAAGCTACAGAGATAGTCTATTTGGGTTTACAGAAGCTGCTAGAACTGTCATGAAAAAAAATTATTCTGAGACTAAACCCCACGTTCAGTCATTATTTGCAAAGTGCTTCGACACAGAAGTTTAGGGAAAGAACTGTTCTACCACTTACAGGTGCCAAGGGATTTTTTTTTTTGGAAAGTTTGGAAATGAGTGTAACGTGGGTGTCACACTTTATGTGTAGTTTTATAATTCTTAAGGAAAATGAAGAATGAGAGGCACATGTTGTGGTTTCTGAACCTAATGATCAGTTAGACCTGGGTTTTAGTTGAATAAGTAGGAAATTGCGGGGCAATTGACATTCCCATTGAAAACCAGAAAAACTCACAGTCATGCTCTGGGAAGAAGGGGAAGAGTATTTGACTTTGTGTAAGGTATGTTAGTCAGGTTTTCATCACTGTGACCAAAATATATGACAGGAACAATTTAGAAGAGTAAAAGTTTATTTTGAGATAAAGGTTTTAGAAGTTCAGTCTATGTTTGGCCAATTCTGTGGGGGCTGAGGTAAAGCAGAACATCATTGAAGACCGGCTTAGCAGAGGACATTTGCTGACTGCAAGGCAGCTGGGAAGCGATGGGAAAGAGTCGGAGGGACAAGCAGGTAGGGCTGCCAGTTACCTACCTACTCCAAGCACACCCCACAAGCCTGCAGTTATCACCCAAGCAGTTCTTTCAAAACTATTAATCCAACAAAACAATTAATTCACTGGTTAGATTACTGCTTCCAGAATCTAATCACCTCTGAACATTGCTGCATTCACCCAGGAGCTTTAGAGGAGATCTCATACTCACACTCTAACACAGGGGCTTCCACGTGCCTGAAGAAAGACTGATGTAGCCGAAGAATCTCACACTCTTGATGGGAAAGTCAAAGATCAGAAGACCTGACCAAGCAGAGAAAAGATGTTAGACATGTGTCTCCAGAGACGATATGGGACCAGCAGGAATGTTAAAAAGATAATTTAAAAGATAAGGTACAATGATGTTTTAAGACTAGAAACCCCACCACTCCCACTAACATCATTGCCATAGCTCCACAGATAGTATTTAACCCTGCAGATCTTAGATTTAAAAAAAAATCCTCAGTGAAACAGAAACAAAAACAAAACTGTACAGAACTGAAAAAAAATGATTTGTTGACTTTTCCTTGTCCTAAATTATATTACATTTCTATTTTTAAAAAGTACTAGAAATAAAATTTAAATTTAGTTTTTAAAAACTAAAGTATACTGAATGTGTTTGGATCTTAGATTTTAGGGATTTCTATGATGATTGTGATTTTAGTGAACTTAGCATTCATTGGCAGAGTTTAACTTAAGATATAATAAATGTACTATTTTTATTAAGTTTTATTTGACAATCGCCTAGTTTTGTTGATGGTTTTCATAGTCAAATATTAAAAAGCTAGTTCAGAGTTCGTAGAATTTATTTTTTATAATCACATATTTTACAATAAAAACTTTGATGATTTCTTCACATGTAAAATACAAAGTGTTCTTTTACATTCATCTGTGGTTATTTTGCACATAAAGGCTGATCTTAATCATTTTCCCCTCAATCCTGCTGGCACAGAGATGGAAAATGGCAAAAAAACATTTTCAGACTCCACAGGTCACTTAAAATTATCAAATGACCTAGAGGTAGAACAGACTACGTCCTATTACTAAACCCCAGGAGTCACTAATATTTCTTTTAGCATAATGAAATAATAGAATGTACTTTTCTTGCTTAGAGTACAATAAAATTCATTTATCTGACTTAGTAAGGACATTGTCTCAACTATATTTTCATTTTCTTTGTTTCCTGAGCATTAAAAGTGAATTTCAAAGGACAATAACTAGACTGGAAGTAATTGCTTTCAAACTTTACATGCTGTTTCTTTACTAAGAAGTCAGATGAATGTATCAGATCAGGATTGACCCCAGGTGGAAAAGTTCAGCAGACCAATGTCTTGTTTGTTTTTCTCTCTGTATACAACTACTCCTATCTTTATCTCCCTAAATTTTACAGAGCATAAAATTGCTTTCAGATTTCCCAGTAAAGCAGTTTCTGAGTAGGGAAGATGCCATGGTTCTTATCTGTCTGATTTCTCAATTTATTTTATTTCATGTATCTTCAAAATTTGCTTGGCAGGAGATCATTATCCCTAAGATACCAATGGATAAGAAAATACTGCCTTTCTTTGCTGAGATAGTGTTTTCAATTGAGGGTTTACCTTAAAAATGGTAACGCACAAAGAAAGTTTTCCGTGAATTTATGGTGACATATTTCAAGGCAAATTTATAAATACTTACCTGCTCTTTTTTATTGGTTCTATTTTCAATTAGAGAACCAAATATCAGTAAATAAGAGTAAGAAAATATAAGTAGTTTTTTTTATTATGAAATCACTTATTGTGGATTTTTTTTCCCCAATGAATTTATGTAGAAAATATCCTTACTATAGTTTGAATCTGGAATGTCTCCAAAGGCCCATGTGTTAAAGACAAGATCCCCAGTGTGGCATTATTGAAATGTGTTGGCAATTATAAGAAATAGAACCCAGTGGCAGAGTTTAGGTCATTGGGGATAAGACTTTGAAGGTGATTGTGGGATACCGGTCTCTTTCTCTTCTTCTTTTGCTTCCTAGACACCATGAGGTGAGCAGTTTTCTGTACAACATGTTAATACCATAAACCAAGGCAAACTTTTACTCTTTTTAAGTTGTTCATCTCAAGTATTTTATTTCAATAACAGAATACTAACTGAAAAAGGTACTGAGAAGTATAGTTGTTACTTTGACAATATGTGAAATAATGTGGAGGAGCTTTAGGAATAAGCTTTTGGAGGAATTTTTAAAAGTTTGGTGAAACAATTCAGAGAAAGAACAGAATGATGTAAGTGTAGCTTACTGGACAAATTGAGGGAAGACAAAATACTGATAAAAATGTGAACAGTAAAAATTGTGCTCATGAGATTTCAGACACAAGTAAAAATTCTATTAGGAACTGGAAAGAGGCCAATCTTTTTATACTATAACAAAGAATTTGGCTGCATTATATCCATGTCCTGACAATTTGTAGGAGGTTGAGTTTAAAGGTGATGGACCAATTTATCTGGTGAAAGAAATTTCAAGGTGGCATTAGCATAGTTTTGCTTGGTGCTTTTAGACAAGTTTACTGAAAAAATTAAGAGTAAAGAGAAGCAGAGTGAAAAAACTTGTGAAAATTCACAATTGGCCAGAAAAGAATTATGTTTAAAGGTGCTTCCAAGGAGGATACTATTGCTAAACAGATTAGTACTATTAAAGGAAACCTAGTACTTTGCACCAGGATAATAGGAAAGATGCTGTGAGCATATGTCAGGAGTATCCCAGACTTCATCCAATGAAGACTTAAATCTATAGACATGTAAACTCATTTCAAAGACTTTCTTTGACAAGACAACCCTGGGTCACACTATTTGCACAAATTATCCAAGGAATTTTTTCCCTGGGATTCTTTCCAGTGTTTCTCTGTCAAGGCAGCCAGAGGCCACTGCAGTCTTATATTGAGCTGGCCCAGCTATGGCTTATAGTAGCATCAGACCTTGGCATTATCCACAGGATGCTGGTTTTTCCAGCATGAAGAATGTGAATCATGAAGCTTGCACAGAGATTTCAAAGGAAAGTCTGGGAAGCCAGGTGGTGTGTGGCAGGGTCAGAGTCCTGCAAGCAGCAATGTGAGGTGTTATGAGAATGAATCTAAAACTGAAATAGAGACAAAGAGAAGAGCCAGCCCAAGGGAACAGAGCTAGCCCAAAGGATTTGCCACGTAGGTTGTAACCATCAAACCAGAGAAGTGGTATTGCCCAAACCTTTAGAAGCCTACATCCCTCCACAGTGTGCCTCAAATGCTGGACATGGAGGCTAGGATTTAATGTTTACCTTGCTTAATTTTGCTCTTGTTTTGGTCCAATTTCTCTTGCTATTTTCCTATTCCTTCCTTTTGGCATGTTTACCTGTGCCATTTTATCTTGAATGCATGGAACTTGTACTTGTGATTTTTTTAAAGAGACTCACAGCTGAGTTTATTTGTAGTCTCAGAGACTTTGGACTTAGACTGAATAACGCTGGAACAGTTAAGACTTTGGGGACATTTGAAAATGGACTAAAATATATTTTGCATTATGAGATGAATGTAAGTCAGCATTAGAATTCTATAGGTTGGATCTGGAATGTCCCCCGAAGTCCTGTTCCCCATCTTGGAACTGCTGGGATATGGTATAAAATATAAAAGGCTGAGTGAGTGAGAGGTCTTAGGCCATTGTAAATATGTTACTGAAGGAGATCTTGGATCTCTTCTTCTTCTTCTTCTTTTTTTTTTTTTTTGATTCCTGTCTTTAATAAAGTGAGATCTTCTTCCACCATATATTCCACTGGGATGCGCTACTTTACCACAAACCCAGAAGCAATGTGGTCAGCTATGGACTGAAAATTCTAAAACTCTTTTTTTTTTCAAGTTGATATTTCACATATTTTTTATTGGTTCTTTTTAGTGATATATGACAATGCAATCCATTTTGACATAATTATAAAAGCACAGAATATATCTTGTTCTAATTCAATATCCAGTACTTCTCCTTCCCCTTCCCTCCCCCATGCCCTTCTGGCTTCCCTCTAATGGTTTTTCTGCCATTTACCAATAGCCAATAGCTTTTTTTTAAAATTAATTTATTGTGGATGTACAGCATGGTGAGATTCACTGTGGTATTTGTTATAGTAATGAAAAACTGGTGAACATACTACTTATATTTGCTGCTTCTTTATGCATTCAGTGAAAACTCTTGAATTTTTATCGAGTCAAACTATAAATTTTTGCAAAGAGGTTCCACTCTGTATAAATGGTGTGAGAATGAAGTAAAACTTTAATATGTAAACATTTACATTTTTAAATAATATTTGTCAGTATTTAGTAGTTGCCTGAGAAAGGCAGGCCTCTTCAATTCAGTTGACTCATGTTTTTCCTAAGTTTTGTTTTTGAGCTACTCAGGCTTAGAAAGATAAAAGACTGTATTTAAAGAAAAAAGAAGTGTGATAAACCTGTGAAAATACTCCTGTATTTTCTATGGCTCAGTCAGAATATAAGAAAATAAATAAATCATGGAAGAATAAGAAAGTTGCTATAACACCTTCCTATCACAAGGGGAGGGGGGGAGAAAGAATCAGTAACTGAAAGAGAATAGAAAGAGGAAAAAATCTCATCTACTCTTTAGATAAAATGGTACTGCTTTATGTCTGGAAAACAAATTGAGTCCCCTCTTGCACTCATACCCCGTCTTTTCTTTCTCATCTTCCCTATCTTGGAAAATGACATCATTTTTACATTGTCATTCAAACCTAAATCCTATAAGCTGCTTTTGAATACTTCAATCACACTGCATATTCAACTCCAGGGCAAGTCCTGTTGATTTTATCTTCAAAATATGTTCTTAATAGGCTATCTTCTCATCGCCTCCAGTGTTTCTGCTCTTTTCAAACCACTTTCACTCTTTTCAGGACAGGCAGTGTCTTTGTAATAACTCTCATGCTTCAACTTTTCTCTACCTAGAGATGACCTTCCATACAGCAGCCAGACTGATCTTCATGAATGTTAATCAGGGCACCTCACTCAGATCCTCTGGTTCCTTCTTATCCACTCCCAGGAAAAGACAAATTTGACCTCAACTAAAAGGCTCTGTATGACCTGTCTCATGCTGTCCCTCTTTTCCTCCCTCATGCATTTATGGTTTACACAACTTCACCTCAGTTGGACACACTTGTAATCTGCTGATCTTTGCTAGGCTAGGCCAATTCTAACGTCAGATGTTGCACTTTATTTCTTCTTTGCCTGGGAGGTTCTTCTCACCACTTCCCTCAAAGCCCATTCCCTTACTTTATTCAGAGATTTCTTTGAACATTCCCTGTGAAGCTCTTTCCCTTTACCCTGCTTTATTATCTAAAATTGACTTATCAATGTAGCAATATGTTTTTCTATATTTGCTTATTTGCTAATTATCTACCCCTTAATGAGGCCTTAAACTCCATGAGGGATTTTGGCTAGTGAGTTCTTTGTTTCCTGAGAAACAATGCATGACACAAGGAATGTGATCATTATTATTTGTTAAATAACTACAGTAATGGATAAATTGCAGTAGGAATTCCCTCTCTAATGTATCACAAACTATGTGGGCCTACAACCTTTAAATTCAGTTCCGAAAAGCAAAACTGATTTGGATAACAATAAATTCCTGATATATTAAGATGCAAATCTCATGTTTATTTCATGTATAGAGCTAGTATATTAAAAATATTTTTAGGAAAAACCATGTTTTGTATACAATTTCAATAAAATAATGGTCCTTAAGATAAAGTTTCATCTTGAGTTAACTGAGAGGATGGATAACATGACTTTAGAGATAACAATGCTGAGAATAATTTTAACAAGTTAGTTTCATTACCTGATGAATATAAAATCATAGGCCACAAATATGACAAATTCTGCCACAAATATACAGCAACTTTAGTTTAAAAAAAAAAAACTTCAACAACTTATTAGAAGTACTTGTGTGAGATACATGTTTTTACTTAATAAAGCATGAGATTTGGGCTGGGGATGTGGCTCAAGCGGTAGCGCACTCGCCTGGCATGCATGAGGCCCAGGTTCGATCCTCAGCACCACATACAAAAAACAAAGATGTTGTGTCCGCCAAAAATTAAAAAATAAATGTTAAAATTCTCTCTCTCACACTCTTTTTTTTAAAGCATAAGATTTAATTACAAACAATCTGAATTTTAAAACACAGACCAATATATTGAATCAACTGTCTCCGTGCAGCATAATTTTTCCCACCAGGGGACACTCAGCTGTGTCTGGAACATTTTCAGGTATCACAACTTGGGGAAGCATGTCACTGGTATCTAATAGGCAGAAGCCAGAGATGCTGCTAAACTTCCTAATTGTACAGGTCACCCCACAACAAACTAATCCACCCTGAATGTTAGCAGAGCCGAGGTGAAGATACTGTGTTTCAGACAGTATGATGATTCTGAATTTTCCTTTAAAATAAAAGACAAAAAGAAATTTTAAACTTCTTTAAAACTTTGTGCTTGCCTCTGTATGTCTACCCTCTCTGAGCTGGAGCCAGTTCCTTCCCTGACCTTTTTTCTCTAACTTACATGACTTGCAACATCTGCTCATCTGCCTTGCTCTCTGCTATTCTTCTGGAAAACATGGACACTGATAGATCAATTATTTAGTCAGGGAGGTTCTGGGGGTCCATGCTGACCATTTTTCTTTTCTGTTTTTTGGTTATTTTATTGCCTGTGTTACCACTGTTTACAGGTGGGCTCATTGTCTTTTTTCCAAGACAGATGATGCTCTGAAAACATTGTTAGATGAATTGATTGAGTAAACACTGACTTGAAATTTTAACTAAATTTAGTGAACCAAATCATGTTTACTGTAGAATTTTCTGATTATAACTGTTCGTGAAATTATTTGCTGCTTCAATATGTTTAATACCACCCTTATTGAAAACAGCATCCCTGTTGAGATATGTAGTTTCATAGATTCAGATTTATCAGTAAACTTGCTGGCTTAATCTGACATTGATAGGAAAGCCAATTTTTTTTTTCGAGTAGATTAACTTGAGGTTATTCTGTGACTTTCATTCTATTATAGAGGTACATTTGAATTGAAAATGAAGTGTCTTGTGATTTCGTATCTCTTAAAGTGTTGCATGGTATGTTCAAGTACATCAATATATATTGAGGTTCACTTAAAGATTACAAAACTGGGGTTTGTTTCAACATACTGGGATTAAGTCCACATTCAACCATTTGCTTATGTGATTGTAGACAAGTTATTTAATTACTAGGACTCCTATCTTATGGAATATTATAAAGTAAAACATGATTATGTATAAGTACCACATCTCACATGGTGCACTAATAATCGGGAAGTTCATAATAAACAACAGTTATATTACTATTAATATGTAAAGACTTGATTGTTCTCATGAATCTGGAAAATTCATAATTCTTTAATATTCATTAAAGAATATGATAAGAAATATTGTACCACATTTTTCTCCTGGTTATCTATAGTTACATAGGGAAATTTCTGAAGTCATTAATTTATTCAATACATCGATACCAGCAGCGACAGAAACAGTTGGTCTCCTGGTAAAGAAAGTGAGTCACAAACACCCGAGTCTCTCTCACTTTGTCATCAAGCCAGAGGGGCAGAGCAGAGCCGCCGCCCATGCCCGCAAGGTCTGCAGACCTGCGACCGACCGACAGAACAGGACCAGTGGTCCGCGGGCGTGGTAGGAGGGGCAGGGCAGAGCCGCCGCCCGCAAGGTAGGCAGACCTGCAACAGACCAGCGGATCAGGCCCAGTGGTCTGCCGGCGTGGTACACACGTCACCCCAATTGGGGTAGGGGCAGAGCAGAGCCGCCACCCGCGCCCGGAACAGGCCCAGCCACCTGCCAGCGTGGTAGTCACGACACCCCGATTGGAGTAGGGGCAGAGCAGAGCCGCCGCCCATTCCCGCAAGGTAGGCAGACCTGCGACCGACCAGTGGAATAGGCCCAGCGGCTGGCCGGGGTGGTAGGCACGTCACCCCAATTGGAGTAGGAGCAGAGCAGAGCCTTCGCCCGTGCCCGGAACAGGCCCAGAGGTCCGTGGGTGTGGTAGACAAGTCACACCAATTGGAGGAGGGGCAGAGAAGAGCCGCCGCCCACGCCTGCAAGGTAGGCAGACCGCCGCCCAACCCTGCAAGGGAGACTTTTCAACTATACAAGAGCAATATAAGTATATAGGGGGAAAAATTTTTCAAAAACACAACAGTTTCACCAAGCAGAAAGAAACACAAGAAATATGAAAAGACAAGGAAAGAAAGGACCACAAGCAATGCAGGTCAACTCAACCTTAGAAGAGGTAACAGCTGCAGCAGATGGAATGTCAGATAAAGAATTCAGGATATACATGCTTCAGATGATCTGGAGACTCAAGGAAGACATTAGACAGCAAAATCAGACAATGAAAGATCACTTCGACAATGAATTACACAAACAAATCCAGGAAGCAAAAGATCAACTATACAGGGAGATAGAGGTTATAAAAAACAAACAAACAGAAATCCTAGAAATGCAGGAAGCAATAAACCAACTTAAAAACACAATTGAGACTACTACCAGCAGAGTAGCACACTTAGAAGATAGAACATCAGACAATGAAGACAAAGTATTTCAACATGAAAAGAACATAGACAGCTCAGCAAGACTGTTAAGAAACCATCAGCAGAACATCCAAGAAATATGGGATAACATCAAGAGACCAAACTTAAGAGTCATTGGGATACAGGAAGGTATAGAGCTCCAAACCAAAGGAATGAGCAATTTATTCAATGAAATAATACGAGAAAACTTCCCAGACTTGAAGAATGAGATAGAATCCCAAATCCTAGAAGCCTACAGGACGCCGAATGTGCAAAATCATAAGAGATCCACACCTAGACACATTATAATGAAGATGCCCAACATACAGAATAAGGAGAGAATTTTAAAAGCTACAAGAGAAAGGAAGCAGATTACATTTAGGGGTAAGCCAATCAGGATAACAGCTGATCTTTCAACACAGACTCTGAAAGCTAGAAGATCCTGGAATAACATATTTCAAACACTGAAAGAAAAATGGGTTCCAACCAAGAATTGTGTATCCAGCGAAATTAAGCTTCAGGATGGAAGATGAAATTAAAACCTTCCACGATAAACAAAAGTTAAAAGAATTTGCAGCTAGAAAATCATCTCTTCAAAACATCCTTGGCAAAACATTACAGGAAGAGGAAATGGAAAATAACAATGAAAACCAACAGTGGGAGGTAGGACAGTAAAGGGGGGGGAAATAATCAAAGGGAAAACAAACCATGTTTAGTATCATAAATAAACAAATATGGCTGGAAGAACAACCCATATCTCAATAATAACCCTAAATGTTAATGGCTTAAACTCACCAATTAAGAGACACAGGCTAGTAGAATGGATCACAAAACAAGACCCAACAATATGCTGCCTACAGGAGACGCATTTGATAGGAAAAGACATACATAGGCTGAAGGTGAAAGGTTGGGAAAAATCATATCACTCATATGGACTTCGGAAACAAGCAGGAGTGTCCATACTCATATCAAATAAAATAGATTTCAAGCCAAAGTTAATCAAAAGGGATAAAGAGGGACACTACATACTGCTCAAGGGAACCATACACCAACAAGACATAACAATCATAAATATATATGCCCCAAACAATGGTGCAGTTATGTTCATCAAACAAACTCTTCTCAAGTTCAAGAGTCTAATAGACCACCATACAATAATCATGGGAGACTTCAACAAACCTCTCTCGCCACTGGACAGATCTTCCAAACAAAAGTTGAATAAGGAAACTATAGAACTCAATAACACAATTAATAACCTAGACTTAATTGACATATATAGAATATACCACCCAACATCAAGCAGTTATACTTTTTTCTCAGCAGCACATGGATCCTTCTCAAAAATAGATCATATATTATGTCACAGGGAAACTCTTAGACAATATAAAGGAGTAGAGATAATACCATGCATCTTATCTGATCATAATGGAATGAAACTGAAAATCAACTATAAAAGAAGGAAGGAAAAATCATGCATCACTTGGAGAATGAACAATAGGTTACTGAATGATCAATGGGTTATAGAAGACATCAAGGAGGAAATTAAAAAATTCTTAGAGATAAATGAAAACACAGACACAACATATCGGAATCTATGGGACACATTGAAAGCAGTTCTAAGAGGAAAATTCATTGCTTGGAGTTCATTCCTTAAAAAAAGAAAAAACCAACAAATAAGTGATCTCATACTTCATCTCAAAATCCTAGAAAAAGAAGAGCAAAACAACAGCAAAAGAAGTAGAAGGCAAGAAATAAGTAAAATCAGAGCTGAAATTAATGAAATTGAAACAAAAGAAACAATTGAAAAAATTGACAAAACTAAAAGTTGGTTCTTTGAAAAAATAAATAAAATTGACAGACCCTTAGCCATGCTAACGAAGAGAAGAAGAGAGAGAACTCAAATTACTAGCATACGGGATGAAAAAGGCAATATCACCACAGACACTTCAGAAATAAAGAAGATAATCAGAAATTATTTTGAATCCTTATACTCCAATAAATTAGAAGATAGTGAAGGCATTGATAAATTTCTTAAGTCATATGATCTGCGCAGATTGAGTCAGGAGGATATAGACAACCTAAACAGACCAATATCAATTGAGGAAATAGAAGAAACCATCAAAAGACTACCAACTAAGAAAAGCCCAGGACCGGATGGGTATACAGCAGAGTTTTACAAAACCTTTAAAGAGGAACTAATACCAATACTTTCCAAGCTACTTCAGGAAATAGAAAAAGAGGGAGAACTTCCAAATTCATTCTACGAGGCCAACATCACCCTGATACCTAAACCAGACAAAGACACTTCAAAGAAAGAAAACTACAGACCAATATCTCTAATGAACCTAGATGCAAAAATCCTCAATAAAATTCTGGCGAATCGGATACAAAAACATATCAAAAAAATTGTGCACCATGATCAAGTAGGATTAATCCCTGGGATGCAAGGATGGTTCAATATACGGAAATCAATAAATGTTATTCACCACATCAATAGACTTAAAAATAAGAACCATATGATCATCTCGATAGATGCATAAAAAGCATTCGACAAAGTACAGCATCCTTTTATGTTCAAAACTCTAGAAAAACTAGGGATAACAGGAACATACCTCAATATTGTAAAAGCAATCTATGCTAAGCCTCAGGCTAGCATCATTCTGAATGGAGAAAAATTGAAGGCATTCCCTCTAAAATCTGGAACAAGACAGGAATGCCCTCTCTCACCACTTCTGTTTGACATAGTTCTCGAAACACTGGCCAGAGCAATTAGACAGACGAAAGAAATTAAAGGCATAAAAATAGGAAAAGAAGAACTTAAATTATCACTGTTTGCAGTTGACATGATTCTATACCTAGCAGACCCAAAAGGGTCTACAAAGAAACTATTAGAGCTAATAAATGAATTCAGCAAAGTGGCAGGCTATAAAATCAACACGCATAAATCAAAGGCATTCCTGTATATCAGCGACAAATCCTCTGAAATGGAAATGAGGACAACCACTCCATTCACAATATCCTCAAAAAAAATAAAATATTTGGGAATCAACCTAACAAAAGAGGTGAAAGACTTATACAATGAAAACTACAGAACCCTAAAGAGAGATATAGAAGAAGATCTTAGAAGATGGAAAAATATACCCTGTTCATGGATAGGCAGAACTAACTTCATCAAAATGGCGATATTACCAAAAGTTCTCTATAGGTTTAATGCAATGCCAATCAAAATCCCAATGGCATTTCTTGTAGAAATAGAGAAAGCAATCATGAAATTCATATGGAAAAATAAAAGACCCAGAATAGCAAAAACAATGCTAAGCAGGAAGTGTGAATCAGGCGGTATAGCGATACCAGACTTCAAACTATACTACAGAGCAATAGTAACAAAAACAGCATGGTACTGGTACCAAAACAGGCGGGTGGACCAATGGTACAGAATAGAGGACACAGAAACCAATCCACAAAACTACAACTATCTTATATTTGATAAAGGGGCTAAAAGCATGCAATGGAGGAAGGATAGCATCTTCAAGAAATGGTGCTGGGAAAACTGGAAATCCATATGCAACAGAATGAAACTGAATCCCTTTCTCTCGCCATGCACAAAAGTGAATTCAAAATGGATCAAGGAGCTTGATATCAAATCAGAGACATGCCGTCTGATAGAAGAAAAAGTTGGCTACGATCTACATACTGTGGGGTCAGGCTCCAAATTCCTCAATAGGACACCCATAGCACAAAAGTTAATAACTAGAATCAACAAATGGGACTTACTTAAACCAAAAATCTTTTTTCTCAGCAAAAGAAACAATAAGAGAGGTAAATAGGGAGCCTACATCCTGGGAACAAATCTTTACTTCTCACACTTCAGATAGAGCCCTAATATCCAGAGTATCAAAGAACTCAAAAAATTAGACAATAAGATAACAAATAACCCAATCAACAAATGGGCCAAGGACCTGAACAGACACTTCTCAGAGGAGGACATACAATCAATCAACAAGTACATGAAAAAATGCTCACCATCTCTAGCAGTCAGAGAAATGTAAATCAAAACCACCCTAAGATACCATCTCTCTCCAGTAAGATTGGCAGCCATTATGAAGTCAAACAACAAGTGCTGGCGAGGATGTGGGGAAAAGGGTACACTTGTACATTGCTGGTGGGACTGCAAATTGGTGCAGCCAATTTGGAAAGCAGTATGGAGATTTATTGGAAAGCTGGGAATGGAACCACCATTTGACCCAGCTATTCCCCTTCTTGGTCTATTCCCTAAAGACCTAAAAAGAGCATGCTACAGGGACACTGCTACATCCATGTTCATAGCAGCACAATTCACAATAGCAAGACTGTGGAACCAACCTAGATGCCCCTCAATAGACGAATGGATAAAAAAATGTGGCATTTATACACAATGGAGTATTACTCTGCATTAAAAAATGACAAAATCATAGAATTTTCAGGGAAATGGATGGCATTAGAGCAGATTATGCTAAGTGAAGCTAGCCAATCCCTAAAAAACAAATGCCAAATGTCTTCTTTGATAAAAGGAGAGTAAATGGGAACAGAGTAGGGACGAAGAGCATGAGAAGAAGATTAACATTAAACAGGGATGAGAGGTGGGAGGGAAAGGGAGAGAGAAGGGAAATTGCATGGAAATGGAAGGAGACCCTCAGGGTTATACAAAATTACATACAAGAGGAAGTGAGGGGAACGGGTAAAATAATACAAGGGAGAGAAATGAATGACAGTAGAGGGGTAGAGAGAGAAGACGGGAGGGGAGGAGGGATAGTAGAGGACAGGAAAGGCAGCAGAATACAACAGACACTAGTATGGCAACATGTAAATCAATGGATGTGTAACTGATATGATTCTGCAATCTGTATACGGGGTAAAAACGGGAGTTCATGACCCACTTGAATCAAAGTTTGAAATATGATATGTCAAGAACTATGTAATGTTTTGAAAAACCAAGAATAAAAAATTAAAAAAAAAAGATATTGAAGATTATGCTTTGATTCTCTGAAAAATCTAGAAATTTTTATTTGATCTGGCAGTTAATTTTTCTGAAATCACATTCTAAGTACTCTCTCCAATTTGATGAGAAGCAGCTGACTTACGCACCATAGAATAGAGTAATCCACAGTCTGACACCAATTTGGGAAGGGTTTATATGCACGATTCAAGGTTCCCTTTTGATCTTTATTTACTTCCCAGTGTTTTTCCCTTACTTTCTAGCTGTTATGATCAAGTCAAGTTGTCTTTTGAGTTCTTAACCAAAAGATTTTGAAATTCTATCAAAATTTTAGCATTGGCATCAAGTAGCTTATGGTTGAAGAAAAGAAAAAAACTATAACATGGAAAATCATCAAAGATAACATCTCCATCTTCTAATTGTCAGCTTTGCAAAGGATTCTTTATACTATTAATTGTTTTAATGTCTTCTCATAGTTGTTGGTATCTAGTTGTAGGTATGTTGTGCATTACATACATATTATAAACATGTGCATAAATATTATGTGTATATCATTATATATACATGTTCAATCTTGAACTTTTAATAATTTGCTATAAAAATATTAATTTTCTATTCAAGGAATATGGTCGAGTAGGTCATTGAGAAAGCTATTTTGAAGGGTGATAGTACAGAATTCTTCAAATTATTCTCTAGACAAATCAAGCAACTTGAGACACAAGAAATTCCTTAGCAATGCATTGATCATCCTATATGTCAGGTGGAGTATTATTTTGTTGATATACTTGCAATAATGAAATAATTTTATTTGAATGAAAATGAGTTTCATATTCCCAATTCCTCTTCTTCATTTTCCCTTTTTCTTATAAAAAGATACATTGCATTCTTAATTAGATTTTCTAATTGTTATTTAATAGGTGGCTCTTACTACTAAAAAAATGCTTAATCCCTATTATTCCATATTTTGTATTTATAAATTTGTCTGTTTACTAAAACTTATATGTAACCCGCAAATCAGTACTGCAATTTCATGGTCCCTTGGGATGTGGCAAGAATTGCAAAAGCAATGAGTTTCCTAAAGGGCGAAATTTCACTTGCAGTCAAGCAAGGTGAGGCTCTGACTTTGTGTTTCAGCTCTTATATTATAAAAAAGTGTTGTTTCCATGTTCACATTTGATGTGATATCTTTTGGATTCTTGTGCCTTTTAATACTGATTTTGTTGTTTGAA
Source organism: Marmota monax (assembly GCF_021218885.2). Lineage (NCBI taxonomy): Eukaryota > Metazoa > Chordata > Mammalia > Rodentia > Sciuridae > Marmota > Marmota monax. The sequence continues at coordinate 431,633 of NW_026694521.1, read as the reverse complement.
ATGGCTGTCAAATAGTGTCGAAGACTTCTCCAGTGTTCATAAATGCAAGAAGGCTGTGATGACTGTGATGTGTTGTCTGTATATAGAGAAAATACATGTGCTAGATAAACCTCATTCAGGAATGATTGTGTTGTTGGCCCTGAGTTCAATATGAATGACAGGACAGTGTTTGTTTATTACTGTGTCTTTAAATAGAAACATGGGTAGAAAAAAGGTTATGTGCTGAAAATAACCCTATATTTTCCCAAAGGCCAAAGACTCGGCATCTGCTAATTCAATACTCATAGTGACTTTATAAGCCATAAAACCAAAAATAGACAGAATCAACTATATGTTTTACATGTATTGTTTTCCATATTATTCAGTTTTAAACACTATTTCATCTTAATGTTCAGAAGCAAGTTGTGAAAGTATGAAGTATTCAACAACAAAAAAATACTCAGATGGGTATTTGTTTTCTTTACTGAAATAGTTTTTTTATAGAAACCAATAAGTAAGATTAGGCCTAAATATTAGTCAAGGTATTTTAGAAAAATACAACCAATGGAGTATATATTTTGAAATACAAACCAGGAGATCCAATGTCCAAAGCAAGAAAAGATGCAAGTGTCAGCTCAAGAATATAGTGTACTTACATTTTCTTTGCCTCTTTTGTTCTGTCCAAACCCTTACTGAATTCATGATGCCTGCACAGGAATGGGATGTTCTTTACTCAGTCTACCAACTCAAAAGTCATCTGTTCCAGAAACAACTTCACAGTTGTTTCACCAACTGTGTATTCCTCAACCTCATCAAATTCACCATCACACCATATCTAGCATGAAATAGCAAATATCTGAAACAATTTTGACTTAAATTATTGAATTGAAGGCATATTTTTTTCTGACAAAATGACATTTAGATTATCAATATGTTATCTGTAAATATTTTAATTTCATAGACTGTCAAAAGGAAACATTGTTATAGAATTTAAAATGGCCCCTTGAAATAATTTGTCTTCTAATTTTTCCTTTAGCAACATAATGAAAGTTTTAAAACAGTTTACACTTTATTTTTTAAATGTTCTTTCAGCCTCTGAGCTACAGGTTATTAATAAAATAGGTTTTATATATAACATACATTTTATATATGAATAAGTATATAGGTAGCTTTAAAGTTCAGGAAAGATGTTTTAAAATGTTAAAACTTATATTTTCATATGTCTCACCTAATTTTATTTAGGTTTATCAAATCTGAGTTCCACAATAACAAGTTGAAAGGCATTGTTTTGAAAACTGAATATGTTATAGAGGATTATGAGCAGAAGAAATTTCTCAGGATTCTTTCAGAGAAACAAATTTTATAAGTTAATATGAAATCAATGAAAAGCTTATTGATACTACTAGATAAAATGTTTTAGATAGAATGTTTTATTTGTAATTATTTATCATGAACTTTATGTTGCCATCTGTCAAAAATGCAAAAATAAAAAAAAAATTGATTTCTTAATAATGGGGAAAAGAGTTTAGAATGAGAGTTGAAATCCTTATCATAGTGACTTGTACAAGATAGGCATTCAATAAATATATACTGGATGAACTGTACAGACATGAATCAATTAATGCTCTTGCAATATAGATGCCTCTGCTCATAATTGACAATGTTATGGTTGATATATAGCAGACTACTTTGACATAAAAAGGCTGATAATCTTGAGCTAATATGACAACTTTAAGAAATTTAAAATGTGATATGGATATCTATTTCTTTAATCTCACTTATTCCAACAATATATGTTAGTAGACAAACTTTTTTATTTCCAAAATTTCTTTTTCTATCTCTTTTAACGGTCCTACCTTGAAAAATTAAAAAAAAAAACCCTAAAACTAAAATTTCTTTTGCATACTGATTTGCTTTTCCCAACTCACACTTTCCTGTCTGTTTCACATACCCCAAAGCAACATTTTTATGTGACTCTTTGGATGGGTTGACTAATTTCAAGTCAGTTATTTTCTCTCAGCATGATAAAATCATAATGTATTTCTCTTTGTGAACTTTGGATTTAGTTCATACCTTGGAATATGGAACTACAACAAAACATATCTCGACATCTGGAGGTTCGAGAGTCATAACTTTTTTTTTTACCTTTATTGTCACCACATCTCTTCACAAATTCATAAGTACACGAGAATAAACACACACTATTGCCAGCTGAGTTTGTCAGTACAATAGACAGTTATGACAAGTAAATTGCCAAGAAAACGTTTACAATAAACATGATTTTGATGATAAGTTGTACCTCTAAAACAGACATAAAAACTTCTAGGGCATCTAATTTTTATATTACAGAGTTGGAGAGAAACATTTCTCATTTGAGGAATTTTAGGTGTTGACAATGTCAAGGCAACAAATTCCTACTAGCTATAGTTTACTGTGATATTGTAGAGATCAATCCTAGAAAAAAACTGGCTTTTCTTCTGTAGTGGCTAAAAAGCTAAATTTCTATACAGATAAGAGCTCAGAAAGGCCAGCTTATGCAAAGCACTGGAGAACCATTTATTTTTTTTCTGATACTGGAAACATTTGGGCTAAATGAGAAAGTTAAACAACAATATTCCATGTCTATTCCCTGTGTGTCCAAGTTTCTGGGAAGGAGGGTGGGTGTCAGAATTCAAAGATACTTGGAGAATGGTGGATTACGAAACTGAATGTTTAATCCCCCCAATAGGTTCATTGTTAATGGTATGTATTCAAAAGATGGAGGTGTGGAATCACTGTTGAAATATGTATGTCTAAAGCCAGTCTCCATTAAATTTCTCACCTAAAGCTCTTAATGGCTTTTAAAAAAATCAGAATCCTCAGCAGTGCATCTGAGAAGACCCTCCTGCTTCTAGTACTTCCACCACTGACGCAACAGACCCTTGTCTTCAGATGCTATCTCTATCTCGCTTTTGGTTTACCTGAAAATATGAATGGACATTTATATTCATGAATGAAGGATTAATTACTGGTAATGTGGTAAGGAAAGTTTTTGTTATGTTATCATTTAATTTCTTCAGAAGGCCTACTCAAGAATTAAAGAATTGAGAACTCTGCCTCACATGGAAGGCTTCATTTTGTGTGGCCATAGTTCAGACCACCAAATAAATTTTGGCAGCCAGCAACCAAACCTGAAGCAGCTAAGATAATTTAATTTATTAAATATTAAAAAAAGACATAATCTTTTGCACTCCAAGAACTTATAATGCATTGAATATAAGGAAGGACACAGAGCCACAATTTTCATTGCCTTTACCCAGAACCTATTAAATATTGAGCAAACAGAAATATAATTCCATAATATACAATTTACTGGTGATTTCTGTGTGATTCCTTAGAGAAGAATTTTCTTTATGCACAGGTGTTAATAGTCTGATCACATACTTTAAGAATAGAGATTACATTTCTAACATGTCATTGAAAGCAATTGTAGGGAAGTTTCAGACTATAATCTTCTGAAATATTGTAGAGTTTCTTTGCATTAACCTGTGCACAACTCAGTTAATACATTCTGTTACTAGAGTTTCACAGGTCAAATGCATGTAATAGTTTATATTCTTTCTCACAGACTTACAAATCTAAAAAAAAATGACTCATTTGTTTTCAATTATAATACATATACCTAACTGAGTTCCTTTTATCTTTTGAGGGGTGTATAGTGGAGAATATAATGTTTCCAAGTATGACATTGAGGTCCTCAAATGCCAGGTTTTACAGGTATACATATTTTTCTCCAATCTATGATCTAAGATAGTACCAAAAGTGATCAGACTGTAAGAATGGGGTTCTCAAGGTAAATTACTTGCTAGCAGGATGAGAATATAGGCCTCAATAAGATAGGTGAATTGTCATCAGTGCCTGTAACACCATAGCAGTGTGACTGCTAAGACTCACTATTGATTAATTAGAAGAGTTTGCTTATGGAAGGGGATTCTCTAGGTGGTGCACAGTCTTTAAAGGTTCAGAGATGTGGTATAAATCATTATCATAAGGACTGTGAAATTTTATGACTGTTATCAAGTGTCACTAGAGACTCACATCTATGACCAGCCTTGTGGAAGAATCACAGAGCCTCCTTTTGGAGACCTTCTTTGTGCACAGCTGGAGGTAAGACAGAGGTGAAGACCAGGCAGGACCTGATTGTAATAATGAAAGATCTATACAGAAGGTCGAGTGTTAGTGTAGGCAAGTATCCCATGCGAAAATTAGAGCCTTAATCAAGAAGAAGTGGATCCTGAGATTTCAGAGTCTGCTAACTAGTTAGATGCTCTTGAGAACTTTGAACACTTAGATCTCTTGGCCTTAATATGCAGTCTCTGCCATGGTGAGGTCTTGAATGAGGGAGATGCCTTACAAACATTGCATACCCTCCTTGGGAATTTATCCTTATCTGCTTTATTCATGCATAATTATAGAAGGATTTTGAAAATTTTTCAAGTGAACCATTTTTCTAAGTTAGAATAGCAGTTGCGTAAAATTAATCATTTTGGTAAATAGCATTTATTCTTAAAATGGAAAAATCACTATGGGAATGTTGACCTTTATTTATTTTACTATATGGAACATATTAATGAGACTAGCATTAAGCAAAACCTGATGTGAAAGTGCTTGGCCTCCTAAAGGAAAATATGGATTATATACCAAAGGAGCTACAGGACTGGTTAACATGAATCAGTGGGAAGAAGGAAAATATGCCCAGGAGTGTATTCTGAAAGTGCTGGATCAAAGGGAACAGACTATAATTGAAAACTGGAGTTTTTTGATAATGAAACATCCTCCCATGACACAAGATTTAATACTCTGACAAGGCATTTGGAAAGAAATTTCACTATACAATCTGACTGGCTCTTATTATCTTAGAAAACAAAACAGACTTCATTGAATAGAAGAATCTGTGACCTACTGGAGTAAAAGGATAGAATATCTCAAAATAATGGCACACTAGGCTGGGTCTACCTTAAAATATTGGAAACCCAAATGATAATTATTTTCCAAGTAACTGTGTGTTTGTAAGGAGGGCACTAAACCACTGAGATCAGTGGTTGTCCTAAGCCAGGGCTGATGGCTGGAGATGTCATTTCTAACATATGTTCCATGTATCAGTGGGATGATAAGATCCCAGCATGACAATGTATAGGAAAGTCAGAAGAGCAACCAAGGATGCCTGGTTCACAATGATCTGTGGAAATACTAGTAGATCATGATATGCCAGGTAAAGATGGATAAACAGGCAATAAAAGTACTGATGTGTCTATCATTCATGTATCACACATATCATGCATGTATCACACACGTGTGTGTATGCATACGTATGAATAAGCAGAATGCTGAAATCTCTGAACAGTAAAAATCTTAGCTTTTTGTTTGTTTGTTTTCTTTTTTTTTGGCACACCACTGAGACAAATCCCTAGTCCTAGTTTGTATTTGATTTAGAGACATGGTCTCATTGACACCTTGCCATTGCTGAGGCTAGCTTTGAACTCATGATCCTTCTGCCTTAGGCTCCTGAGGCATGCACCACAACACCTGGTGGAAACTTAGTTTCTTAACTTGAACTAGTGCTCAAATATAAAACTCACTGACTGGGGCTGGGGTTGTGGCTCAGCGGTAGAGCACTCGCCTAGCACATGTGAGGCGCTGGGTTCCATCCTCAGCATCACATAAAAATAAATAAATAAAATAAAGGTACTGTGTCCAACTACAACTAAAAAAATAGTTAAAAACAACAACAACTCACTGGATGAAGGGACATACTGAAGGGACATTGGGTCTCTATGAAGAAAGACAATCTATGCTGTTGATGTGATTCCCAGACCCCTTTGTTGGGCCAGTGCACTTTCTCCAGATTCTGGGAGCACATTACAGCCCCTTGCACAGAGTATGCATTTTGAAGCAACAAGAGCTGTTGTTCAGGAGATTATGAACCTCTGGATTCCTTGCTCTTTGTGCAATCTCAAGCTATCAGTAGCTACTGACTGACTAATAATGCAGGCTACAAAGTGCTGCCTGCTTTGTCCTGAGGTAGGACCAATTGGGTGGCATAACTGTTACTCCAGGTGAAGCTAATCTCCAGCGGAGGAGATTTCCCTGCCCTGGGTTGCTTTCCTCTTTTTCCTTCTCCCCAAAGTGCTCCCTCTCTGCATTCCTTTTACGAATGATTTCACAAAAGTCTATTTTAATTTCTGGTTCTAAGAGAACTCAACTTGGGAAACACGTTCAGAGTGAAAATTCTATCTGCATCGTGGTGGCAGGAGAAAGGGCCTAATGGAAGCTTTCTACATCATGATGTTCCTCTTGGTGCTTGGCAACAGTAAAGACAACCCTAGCTCTTCCAGGACTGGAGTGTGGAGGTAAGAGATCTTTACATGGCTTAGTTCTGTTATTTGTAAAATTGCAAAAATAATAGTGTGTATGGCACAGAAGAACATCCATGTAAAAGTATTCATTGTAGGGCCTTGCTCAGAATAAGTGCTCAATACACCGAAACCGTTTTTGTTGTTTATTTTTAAAATATTTATTAGATGTACCTTCTGTAGATAAAGGGGAAATGTTGCTCCATTATTTTCTCTATTCTACCAAAACACACTGACAAATGGATAGCTTATATAACTTTTCTGAAGTTGAGTAACTAATAAGAAAAGCATTCACCCCCCCAAAAATAATTTTTTTTTAAAAAAATTACATCAATAACATAAAAAGTATAATGTTAGTTTTCATTGTATAGATCTTTCACCTCTTTTGTTGATTCCCAAGTAAATGAGAAATTATATCCAATCTGATTTAAATGTGTGATATGTCAAGATCATTGTACTGTCATGTGTAACTAATTAAAACAAATTTTTAAAAAGTATAATGTTAGGAAAATGTTTATAAGTTGTAATAAATGGATCTGAAATATTTTAGACTAAACTGTACCAAAAAAGTGATATTGGTCAAAGAAGAGTAAAATATAGAGACAGTAGAGAATATTGAGTATCTTACTTGAGCAGAAGCTGTGGGAGCCGTTAACTAGTGGAAACACTTAAAAGAATAATGAGTTCATTGCTAGGGGCTAATGGGGTAGACTATTTTGATAGTTAAAATCTTCTGTCTAAGGAGCTGCCCACACTTTCATGGGTTTACCTTCAAAAACCCTACCAGGTTCTTCAAGTAAAAATCAGAGAACAAACAAAAATCTTGAGTTTGGCTGGAGGGAGGTAGAAAATACCCATTTTGAAAGAAGCCCAGCACAACAAAAGCCTGACCAGCAAGGGGAAAGACTGCACAAACAGGACTGCCTAACCCCTAATTCCTCTAGCTTTCCTGTCTCACCAAAGGGGAGAAATGAAGGGCTCTTAAGGACCTATGAAAGTCACAACCTCAAAGAGAAATTTTGGGAGGTGGATGATGAATTAAGACTTAGGTTGAGTTTTCAGCAGCTGTGAGAAACCCAAGTGCAACTACCTAGGCAGTAAGTTTTTATGCATAGGCATCTCAGAGAAGGAATCAGAATGAATATATTCACTTGGGAATAATCAGGATAAAGAGAGTAGAGAATACTGAGTCCACTGAACCATCCAGCTGGTGTGATCACACAGAGCAAGTGTGTGGAGTGAGAAGTTGAGCATGAGTGGAATGAGGCTGGAACCTCAGGTGACACCAGCTCTTCAAGGACTTAGAGAGGAAGAGAGTTATATGGAGACTAAGAAGAACATTATGTGGAATAAGAAGCAAGAGAGGCTGGCCTTTGGGGGATGAAGGAAAGTGCCACAATTTTATTTGCATACTTGTTGATGGATAAGTGGCAAATTGAGGGTATTATTAAGAGGCGAGTTAAAGATAGTATAGAGAAGGAAGAAAACCCTAGAGAGATATGAGCATGTCAATGAACAAAGATTATGCCTGAAGAGTGTGATATGATTTTGAAGTTTCAGTTTATGTGATACTGAATATTTCCCTTCCAATGAAGAACTATATAAGAACAGAAATTAAGATGATTGGAGTTGGAAGGATGGAAGAACCATAAGCCAGTAGTGGACCCTGCATTGATAATGACATCACTGGGGAAAAAAGGAAGATGAATATAATATTGGGAGAGTTGATATGGTTATGATATTTGACATTATATTTGTAAAGGACATAATAATAGATGTAATAGTTAGGAAAAGTAATAAAAGAATATTCTGTTAAAAATATCTATTAGGCATTTTCTTTCCCTATGACACATTACAAGAGTTAATTTTAATTATAATAATAATTGCTAACATTAAATTGGTTCATATCTATGTTTTAGGCCCTATCTCCTAACATTTTATGTACATCTGTGTAATCCTTTCAGTTATTTCATGAAACTATAAATATTCATATTTGTATTTTACACATGAAGAAACTGAGAAATTGATGATAGTAAGCAGTAGAGATGGGGTCATAATCCCAGCCTCTGATTCCACAGTCCACACTATCAACCACTATACTTCGCTCCTGACTGTCGTCACTCCTAGTGACAGCACAGTTATGTAAGTAATTTAGGGGCTGGAGGTGTTACTCAGTAGTGGCACTAACTTGTACCTAGTATTTGTGAGACTGTGGGTTCAGTCCTCAGTGTGTACACACACCCACTCTCAAAAGGTAGCTAATTTGAATATTTCCTATGGTAGCATATTTTAAGAAAAAACATAAATACTTTTGTCTTCCTAATATCATCATCATTTTCTTTTCAACACTTTTTTTGGTAGGATTCTATCATTTGGTAAGACTATATTTGGAAGGGAAAAAATAAGTAAATACATTTTATTTTTACTCTTTGGTTCATATTATAATGCAAAAGTTGTTTGGATAGAAAATGTGGGACTATTGTGTTTTATCTGAGGAAAATGGAAGCAGCTTGATACAAAAACCTTCTTATATAATAAGTTGTATTTTTTCTTTTTAGAATTTGAACATTTACAGATTCATTCTTATTGTGAAGGTTAGCTTTTCAGAACCATTTTGCATTTTTATTTTATAGGAAAATTCTTTAAATAATACAGGAAAGAAATGCCTTCTTTGATTTCTGTCTCTTTTGAAATGCATTTTGATGATAGAAACGATAAAGCTATGATTTAAATGATAATATATATTATTATAATTCATAATACATTTGCGGTGAATTTCATATAATCAACATATTTTTTCAGTTCTAAGTAAAGTATATTATTGGAGACATGATTGTAATAATAAACTAATATATGCCCACCACTAGGTTAAGCAACAAGGCTCTGTGGTAGTGCTGTGAAGTAATTATTATGAACTTCATTTTACATATGAGGAAACTAGGATCCTAAAGATGCAGGAAACTGCTGCATTCTCACAGCTACTTGACACAGAAATGAACCTGGAACTAGAGCACATCAAAGCCTATTCTTATTAATTAACATGTTTTCCATTTTCCAAAAGTGACAAATCAATTATTTGAGTTTTGAAAAATATAAGCTATAAATCAGACACATAAGAAGTAGCATGTAGGAGAAGTAACAAGTAAATCTGGTAATTGTGTTGATTGACAGGACTAACAGTTCAGATAAATGCTTGTAATATTTGGGCAAACTCCTTTCCATTGATTTGTCATAGAATGGAATTTCAACTGGCCAGTAAATTCAATTAATAAAAACCAGACACCTTGTTTTTTCTAATTATTATATATACTTATAAGAAAAGATAAAGGCAATATGCAAAGAATTATGCATGTGTAGGTAGATTTATGTTTGAAACATAGCTTTTTACCTTGGGATAATTTCTGATCTACTGAATGTCATTCCATCTCCTATAAAAATGAGGACAGTATTGCCTATCACTTTTGGTTGTGGAAGACACCAAAGATCATCCTCCAGGTACCTGATAATCATAGTATCATTATTATACATATTTTTATAGTCTTCAAGACAACCAAACCACAGGATTTAGTTTTTCTTTTCCCATACTAATATAGAATCCACTCGAGATAAATGGATGAGAACAACTACACAAGATAGTCCTTACAGTACTTTAGTATACAGGAAGGTACTTGTGTTGGTTTCCCAGAGCTACTGTAGGAAGTGCCATAAACTAGGTATATTATAACAATAGAATTTTGCTCTTTCCCAGTTCTGGAGGACTCCGGTGTCTCCAGAGAAAGTTCCTTGCCTATTCCTGTTTCCACTGTCCCCCAGCATTCCTTGGCTTGTAGATGCATCATTCCAATCTCATCCTCTTCCAGTGGTGCTATGGCTATCTTCTCTTTGTGTTTGTTTCCAAGTTTCCCTCTTTTTATAAAGATTGGTCTTCGTGAATTATGGGCCCACCTTAGTCTGGTATGGCCTGTTTTAAAGTAATCACATCTGTAATGACTCTGTTCCTAATAAGGTCACATTCACAGTTGATGGAGTGAGGAAGGACTTCAATGTATCTTCTGAGAATACAATTCAACCTACACAGTACTTAAATAAAATCATTTTGAAAATCTGTCACTAAATTAATGACTCTGTTTTAATGAATCTGGCTTTGCACCTAGTAATAGCTCCATGGAACCAAAGTAGCACAATAGCAATCTTTCAGTTTTCACTTCTGCTTCACTCCCAGATTCCCTTGGTTGGTACCATAGTAGCTGTAGGTCTCCCTTGGACCATATATTCTTTCAAACAATATATTGTACAACAGGTTATATAAATGATTCTTTTATTTGTCATGTACTAGGACATTTATGCACAAATTATTCATTTGATTGTAAGAATCACTAATATAGTCGTGCCACTTTCCAAAATCTAGAAAAAGATTGCTTATGGAGAGATTTTTATTTATCATCAAAATAGCAACTTATAGACCCTCAAGAGATACAAAAATTGGCAACTTTTCTGAAATGTATAAAAGTGTTTCAATATACTCACATTTTGTTAGGTTGAGAATATATTATACACCTATATGTGTTCTGTAGGGAATAGTATTGGTAAAATTGAGTTCAGTAAATCAGTTGTTGTTATAGAGCAGGGTCTGAGTCTATAGATCCCTGCTGTCTGCCATTCTTTGGTATCATCCTCTTATTCACTGCATGTATACATGGAAGCATAAATGAATATCTATTACAGCTTATGTAAATTTGCCATTCTGATAGAACTTTAGTACAAACTGCTGAGTAGTGGCTTAGATAATTTTTATACTAAAAGGAAAATCTCAAAACTAACTCTAGAATAACTGGAGATAACTTCTCCTGAAAACAAACTAAAGAATAATTATTTTTGCTTATGTTCAAAGGATAATTTTTCTTTATCAAACATTTTTAACACCAAATGCCAAGTGAATTATAATACACACACACACACACACACATACACACACACACTATGGATTGACCCCAGAGGCACTTTGTCATTGAGTTACATTCCCAGCATTTTTTAAAAAATATGGTCTTGCTAAATTACTGAGGGTCTCACTAAGTTGCAGAGACTGACTTTGAACTTGCAATTCTCCCATCTCAGCTTCTCAAGTCTCTGGAATTACAGGTGTGTGCCACTGCACCCATCATAATTTATTTCTTTAATACATTCATCCAACAGGTATTTGCACCAAAATCATAGCAAACATTTGTGAATTACACAGAAAAGCAAAGCAGGACCTCAATCTCAAGGATGTTTGATGCTAGCAGAAGGAGAATATAATGAACTAAAATAAACTACCAATAATTACATACCATGATCCAGAAGGAAACCAGTGCTATGTAGAGATACAGTGTGGTTTAAATGAAAAAGAAGTAACTGTCTGCCTGAATGGGATTTCTTGAGAGAACGCCAAAGGAGGCACTAGAAGGAACCCAGTCTCACCTTCTTTGAGCTTGATTGATTGATTTATTTTTTTCTCTGAAGTAAAGATGTTAATATCCACTTTCAAAACTTACTTTGAAAATACAAGATCAAAAAAGTGAAAATGCTTTGTAAAATACTATCTAAAAGTGAATTGCTGTTTTTATGATATTTACCACCAGGTTTTATTTGCAGATGGGTATTGCCTTGATTTTTTTTTATCCACCGATACACCACTTACTAGATTACTGTAAGAATGATACCTCTCTAGAAATTAAAAAAAAATAAATGCAGCAAATATTTAACCTTGTTTTTAAATCTATAATATGATAATGACTTGCTCTTTTGTAAGTTTAGCCAACCTAAACACCTGAATAAAAAGTTTAAAGATTTATTATTTCTTTACAGAGAGTTCATGCTATGTGTGAGCAATACATTTAAAGTCTAGGCATCTAGCTTAATGTACACTCAAAATAGAGAACACTGGGATATGATTTTTCATTTGGATCTTCTATTTTTGCAAATATTTTAGTGAAGAGAATAATTTTCATAATATTTTTCTTTCTGCCAAGTTTAATAGAGGTCTGTACAAGCTCAGTACCTTCACTGAAATAAGGAAGTAGGTTTTTGATTTATATATTCCCACAGTTTTTATAAAATGCTCTATTTTTGTCACATACAATTTTTATCTTCTGGTGAGTTACTTATGTGAAAAATTTCCTTTGTCCTACACAACAATATTTATAATCTGCTTCTAATTACAAGAAAAAAGGGAGAGGGACTCAAGAAGTAAAATTTGAATTTCATTTCATTGATAGAAAACAACACTTCAAATTTTATTCATTGAGTTATAATAGAGAAGTGTCAAGAAAGGAGTTAGAAATTTTTTCCATCACTGTTCTTTTCTCCAAAGCTCAAAATTACTGCATGTTAACTTGCTCCTCCTACATAGCTTCCTAAATGGAGTTATACTAACAAAGGTAAATAAATGACTCTAATAGCATGCAACACAAAATTTTCCCGTTTATTTCAGATTTTTCAGCAGATGTCCCAAATGCCAATTTGCTAGGTACAATATGTACTTATAGACTGAATGCTTTCCCAAATGACTTATTGAAGACAGTCAAAGAAATTTTGAAACCACCCCTGTAAGTTGAGGTTCCTCACTGAACTGTAACACAAGAGATGGCATGGAATGTATCCGAAGTTTGATGAGGCTTTTGATAGAAACTCTTTAGTCAGCATTTTCTGTGGCTCCCCATGTCTTAGGAAAGTCCAAATGGGTTGGAATGGGATGATCAAGAGAAGTTATGGTCATAAAATATTGAAAACATACTCTTATTCAAGTTGCACCTGAGTTAAGATATAATTCTGGGAACAAATTCATTGTTATTTCTAGTGTTTTTTTTTTTTTTTTCTAAAAAGTAATGAAATAATTTATCCTTTAGGATTCTGTTTTGAACTGCTATATAGAGCAATTCTTTTTCAGCAAATAAAAATAAATGCATTGGTTATTATGAGTAATCAAAAACTTATGAGAAATGCCCAGCCAATGGTAAAATACAATAAATATTTATTGAATTTATGAGTTGAAGTGAGATTTTAAATAGAACTGGTAAACTGGTAGCATGGTGAAAGGTAAAATTTTTAGGAGTTAAGAATCATCTTATGTAGGAGCTTATACTAAATTAAGAAGGAATATGTCTTAACTAGAATTAAAGACCTTCAACAAGAACCTCAAGAAGAATGCTATTATTAGAATCTATACTAGCTATCCTGGAGAGTAAAGGAAAAGACAAGACTATCAATAAAAACTGAAAGAAAAGTTCTACTTAGCTCTAAAATGGACTGGTGGTATAACACTAGAGTGTCCTCTTCTTCACCCATTTCTTTATTTCTGGATCTCAAAAGACATAAGCCAACATGAAACTTTGGCAGTCTGCAGGCTTAGAGAGGAAGACATTAACCCTGCCAAAATCTAACAACAGCTCCGAGAGAATGAAAGGTGCTCCTGGGAACTAAGCGTGAGGAAAAACACAGAGGAGTCTCTGGTGCCTGGCTGAATATTAGTGAGCATCACATGAGTCCATCTAAGAAGAGGAATATCGGCTAAGCATGGCTTGAAGGACTACTGGGAACTTGGTAAAGAACTCAAGTCAGCATATTGATGGAAGAACTGTCATACTCTGGATACCTAGTATAAAATAGCATATATGTACTATAGGGCAGGTTGAGGAATGAAGAAACATTGTTTACAAGAATAAGCTCATTTATTTAAGGGTAGTGGGAAATTTTCCAGATTTGAAGTAGGGAAACCACTCTAGCTTGACCATATGAGGATGATTTGAAAGGGATAGAAGTGAATCAATTCAACATTTTGTAAATTCTATCCTACCAAATTAGCATGATCGGAAATTTATTCTGTTGTAATTTCTAGTTCCATAAAAAGAGGATTTTAAGGCAATGAGACCCTGAAAATACAGTCCATCCAAGACTAATATGCTAGTAGGCAGTTAAAGAAGCAAAAAAAGAAAAAGCTAAAACAAGCACCTGGGGCTGCATGCCCAATCCTTTTACTTCCTAAATAAAGCTGTTGGAGATCAACACCTGCATATTTTCCAACATGATCTCATTTTATAATGGGTCTTTGGTGAGTATACTGTGGTTCCAGGTGTCATTGTCTTTTTTGGTCTTTGGCATCCAGAAATGTAGCATTTGCATGACAAATGGTCACAAGGATTTTGGCAGTGAAGGGCCATTCTGCTGTAGAAAGATAGGCAGAAAAGGGCTTGCAGCTGAGGCTAGTTTAATGTAACTCCTGTCAGCTTGGCTAGCTCCTTTTGGACTTCTATGTGTATCGGTGGGGTAGAGGCCCTGATGTATCAGTTGACATTGCAGCTGTGGCAATAAATGGCACACAAAGTAGTTTCTGCTACTATTTGAATTAAATCCACTTTATGTTAGTTATCTGGCAGATGCTTCTGCTATATAAATGGAAGAGACTATTTGCAAAGACTTCAAGTGGGTCACATCTTAATATTCCTCCAGTTCCTTTGAAGTGCTCATGATAATTGAAATACAGCCCCCTGGGATTGATCACATTTTGTACATACACAATCCGTTTTTAATACTTTTCTTCCCAAAAGTCTGTACTGTCAGCTATAGAATAAAATATTTTAAAAAAAAGTTCTTTTTCAGTTCCATATGCAAGTAGACTCTTTCTCAGCTTCCATATTCAACTACTGCTTTGCTTCAAAGTAACCACAAAGCAAAAATTTTGTATGGAAAATATTTATATACATACACTGTGATCTTTTGTTAAGTGTAGAGAAAGATGAAACTAGAGTTGATTGTCAATGGCCATTTTTATATGAGTACATATACAAGACAAAGCAAAGCAGAATGGATGGAGTCACACATGGGAGAGAGTTGGAACAAAGGCACTTTAAAACTACATTCAAAATTAAAAAAAAAAAGAAAAGAAAAAAATCTCAGGTTGAAATTCTAGATGGATGACACTGTTTGCAATCTTTATTTATTCAGGAAATAAATCTTACTAACCTCTTAGCAAATGCAAGCCACTGTACTAGATACTAGAAGTCAATTTCCTGTCCTCCAGGAGATTATAAACTCTTGGTGAGAGAAAAATTCTGTATAAGTGGAATAGCTGTCAATTCTAGCTTTTCTATGATCACAAGACAAGATATTCTAAAATAATCACAGAGCAAGGTTTAAGTGCCAATAAAAAGTTATTCATGTCCAAATTTAATGTAAAGACTCACAAATTTATATTTCCAACCAAGACTTATTTTCTAAGTTTCAAATATTTAACTCTATATACTTTCTTAGTAATATCACTTTAATGTTTCAAAGGCACATGATATTCAACATGACTACAATCTCATTCAAAATTGAGACAATAGTTAAAATAATTTTGTGTATATTTAAGGTATAAGTATTATAAGACACATATACAGTATATAGTAAAATGGCTAATCTGGGAATAAATTAACATAGATCATCTTACCTAATTACCCACTTCTTTACACTCATTCCCATGCCAAAACACCTGTAATTTATTCATTCAGTAAGAATTCTGAATGCAATTCTCTGTTTTTCACCACAATCCTCACGTTGTATATCTTTTACTTATTCACCCTACATATTCGCTATGTTGCATCTTTTGGCCTACATTTCCCCCAATCTCCCCCCACTGTAACTACTCTTTTTTTAAAAAAAAATTTTTTTTAGTTGTCAATGGACACAATGCCTTTATTTTATTTATTTATTTTTATGTAGTGCTGAGGATCGAACCCAGTGCCTTACACATGCTAGGCAAGTGCTCTACCACTGGGCCACAACCCCAGTAACCACTCTTTTATTCTCGCTCTAATGAAACATTTTCTGTTCCAATGTTTCTTATCACATTAACTGGTCCTACCGTGCATCCATTTACCAATAAATAAATAAATAATTTTAAAAATTGTGTTTTTTCAACCAGCTATACTGTTTCTTTCTTCTTCCTCCACAAATCTAATTTACCACCAATTTTTGTCTCATTTTGTTGTTAAATATATTTAATCTGAACACATCTCCTTCTCAAGTGCCACCACTCAACTTCAAGCTAAAATTCTCTGTGCTTTGGATTTTTTTCATTGATCTAGAAACTGGTCTTCTGCTCACTTGTGCTCTTTTCCATTCTCCATACTGCAGCAGAGTGACTTTTTCAAAATGCTCTTCATATGCTCTCTCTCTAAAAGGAAAACTTTCGATGTCTGCTATGCTCTTAGGATAAAGGTCAAATTCCTTAATAAAGTGAATCGGTTGAGTTCTCTTAGGAACAAGTGACAGAAAAATCAACCCTAACTGGCTAAATCTATCAGAGGATTTATTAGTTCACATGCATTAAAAGTCTATGAAGTGGCACTTTTCAGGCACAAGTTGAAGACCTATTCCCCTCTCTTCTTTGTCTTGCAGATCCCAGACGAGCTTCTGGCTCTCATTACCCTTCATGTGATGTTAACAAGAAATAATTACCTGTCATTTTAAGCCTTTGGTATCTGAGGGTTTCCTCCTCCATTTTAGCTTAGAGAAAACTGAATGTAGAATTGGCTGGCTGTCTGTGAATGGAATGCTGTGATGAGCTAATGCCCATACTCTGGCAAAAGACTATGGGCATTAGCTGAAGGGAGAGGACAGACACACGGAGAACACTAATAATAGGAGTCTAGACCAACCAGAGGAGTGAAACATTGGGTTAAATGATCACTTGGAAGGGAGGATATGTGCTTATTAAACTTTGAACTTTTATGAAAAACTTTTTGAGCAAAACACTGGTAGTCTGAATTGACCATCATATGTTCTATTTTAAATGATAATTCAAACAAGAAATGAACTCAGGGGAAACCAAAATGTTATTTTCAAGTAGAGAAGGGAAATTACTGTACCACACACAGGCAGAGTCAAAATATGAATTTCTCCTTCATCTCCACTTAGTGAAAGATTCTCAAATTAAGGTAAAATCTAAAGGTATAAGCCAATCCCAAAATGTGCCCACAGAAGCATATCGTGAACATGAAAGGCCTAGGGATCAAAACTCTACTTAAGCCTGACTATATTAAGGGAACATCACTATAAAATTTCTTTTGGATAAAATTTTTTAAGCATGAGAGTGCACGGTGTGGTTTTATAGAGGTCTGAGGTATCTGTCAGCTTTGGCTGCCATAGCAAAATATCATAAATTGGGTAGCTTAAAATTTATTTACCACAATTCGGGAGGCTAGAAGTCTGTTCACCTTGTCATTATATCCTCACATAGTGAAAAGAGACAGGCAGCAGATATCCTGTGATTCCTCTCTTCAGGGATCTGATCCCAACATGAGGACTCTACTTTCATGACCTCTTCTAAATCTAATTACCTCCCCACTACCCGATCACTAAATCCCATCATTGGGGTTTCAATAAATGAACTTAGTTGGGAGCAAAATTCAATCCATACCACCTGATAAACTAAAAAGAGAATAAGAAAAGTTATATCTTAGAAAAAAAAATGTTACTATGGCTATTGGCACATAGACCTGACCAGAATTAAAACAAAACAAAACAGAAGCCAAAATGTTAGCAAATGTTTTGGAGATGTATTCCCAGAAGTGCTATTTAGCTCGATTTTAAAAATACTCTATTCTAAAATAAAATATCTCTTGGTCCCCAACTTTCTACAAGTAAGTAGAAGACAAAATTTGTTCAGTGACAAGAAGGGCACACCTCCAGTCCCCCTAAATCAAAGAGGATAGTCTCAAAGACATAGACAAATGCCTAGAGAACGGTGGACAAAATTGTTTATGGGATAAACAGGAAATTAATTGAGAACTGTATGCTATACCAGGTTAAAGGCAATCCCACATTTCCTACCTGTGGGATTTAAGAATTTCTAAGAATGAGTGCTTTCTGTGAATATATAAATTTCCTTTTGTTTCTATGGGGATATTCATTGTAGATGCTGTCCCTTTTCCCTCACTGTACTTTAGATATAGAGAGGGCAGGTAGCTTGTCTCTTTAATTGGAAGTACTTCACATCAAGAACAGTCCCACAACACAAAGGTCTGGTCTTTGGACCTGCTTTTATTTTTAATTAAGATATTCCTGTGATTTGAGGAGGGAGCAAGTATATATTTTGTTTGCAGTATGCAGATGAGTATTACAGCAGTTTGTATTGTTGGTTTATGACCATTCGTTCTTTCCTTGTACTTGGCATGCTTTCTGGTACCATTGACTTCAGGGTTGGCCATGAGAAACCCATTTGCCAATTTAATATGCACATTTATGCCTTTTGACACATCTGGACAGATGGTTTCACTGCAACTGAATGGCTTTGCTAGTGCTCCTTTACTTTAATACTCCCTCACAAGCACTTTTCCTAAATAGAAGTACTTCCTTCTTCCCAAATTCTGTATTGGGAAGACATGTGGAGCCAAGGCTAGCTCATCCGAAGCAGAGCCCAACACAACTACCTTTGACCAGAAAATCTCACTTATATGTATGATAAATAAATAGTTGTTAAATATTGAGTTTTTTTTTTTTAAAAAAAAGTTGTTTTAATACCTTAAAACCCAGAAAATAGCAGATTCCAAATATCTTAAATTTTAACAAAGCAAGAAAATTATTATAATTCTCAGTGGTAACAGCAGGGTTTAATGTTTTAGTATTGAATGATTTCTGTTATATAAAATTATTTTTTACATTATATGTGTTTATTACATGAAGGAAAATCACTAAAATGAAAATAATACTTAAGATGCAATTTTCTGATCAGTCACTCTCTAGTCATGTCATTTCAAGGCAAACAATTTAGCTTTTCTGCCTCAGTTTTGTCACCTTTAACCAATCTGTTTCTGCCTGCACGGAATATGGTAAAACCAGATGAGATATAAATATGGAGTTATTAATATGTATAAGTAAATTAGTATATGTCTTTGTAGTAAGCTGTACATGCATATTATCTATTATAATTGTTTTGATATTATTGTGATGATTTCTTTATTTCCCAATTTTTAAAAGTGGGTCTACATTACTCTTGGACAAAAAAAAAATCATAAAAGTCAAAAATCAAAAAAATTAAACTTCCAAGTTTTAATGTAAAAGTATCATGAAATGTTAAATGGTCTATTGATGAGAAGAAATGGTACCAAGTCAAAAAGAATAGTGAGCAGCTAACAGACAACCACAGAGCGGAAGCACAGCAGAGCTGTTCTGATTAACAGAATGTGGCTCTCAAAAAAGCTAGCTGATTAATCTCCATGTATTGTAAAGCATAATTTAAAGGTGACCTAGAAATGTGAAAAAGGACAGAGGAATCATTGCAAAAGATATTTCTCTAGAGAGAAACTTAAGAACATTCTTTACACCCAGTGGGATGCAGTTTGATGAAGTCCTGGCTTATGTACTAGGAAAAATACCTAATGAAGGCTTGGTGCCTGCCGAGAGAGAACAGACTGAAATCTCAGCTTTTACACCTCTTTAATGGAAATAACCAAGAGACTATGACTTTTCAGCAGAGTTACAGGATCTCTTAAGTACAGATACTTATAAGGTCTTTACGATCAAAAGGGTGTTCTGAGGTCAAAGCTTCCAGGAACTTGCTGAGTCAGCAGTGAACAGGAAGAAGAAGAAAAAAAAAGACTGCTTTTACAAAAGCTGGACACATACATATGAGTTACAAGTATGT
Organism: Marmota monax; assembly: GCF_021218885.2. Taxonomy (NCBI): domain Eukaryota; kingdom Metazoa; phylum Chordata; class Mammalia; order Rodentia; family Sciuridae; genus Marmota; species Marmota monax. The sequence continues at coordinate 411,602 of NW_026694521.1, read as the reverse complement.
TCAGATCCTAAATATTGTGATAGAGAAGTAGGAATTGTTAAATTTATTTTCTTACTGCAATATAACAAAAACCATATTTTTATTTACCATAAAGCTGGGGGTCATAAAATCTGCTAAGCTATCTCCTAAATTGCTCCATAACTTTGTGTATGATGTTTAATTGGGATGGCAAGTGGTTCATTTTAATGAAATTTTGATTGCATTACATGATCCTTTATGTCTTTTTTCTTTCTAACCTTTTTGTACATTTTAATCTTTCTTGTTCTGTAGGCATTTTTCACTTAACATAAATATAGAACCACAGATAATTGGTGCCTTAAAATAGATACTTTCAAAGTTGAGGTATGTTAGAAAACACATAATATGTATGTGGTTCAGCGAATTTCCACAAGTATACGACTTCGTGCACTTAACTCAGATTAAGAAACAGAACATTCTCAGCAACCCAGATGTTCCTTTCACATATTCTTTGCATCAATATCCCTTCTTAAGAAGAATGTTATCCTGAGTTACAACAACAGAAATGATTTTTTCTTTCCTGAAAATTATAGAACTGGAATCTAAAGCATGCCATTTTTTTTTGTCTGGCTTGCAATATTATTAGATTTTGCAAGGATGTTTAAAATAGCAGGTAATATTTTAGTTGAGAAGGTACAGATGGATAACCAATGCTCCACTGCATTGTTAAATAGATTTAAAAAAAAAAAAAAAAAAAACACCATCCAGTGGTGGCTATTTTTTTGATATTTTCTATCCTTCACTTTTTTTCTTTGTGGCAACTTCCGGGCTTCAGCAAAGATGCTTTGGTGAAAAAGATAAGCATTACTGGCCTTTTCTTACTTGCCTTTGGGCTCATGAAGCACCACACTCTTCACAATATATTGGTTTCAAGGAAATCATAAACTCACCTGATTTTAGGCCAAGGGGAAAATTAGATTCCACCTTTTAAGGGGTACTCAGATATCTATAATAGAGAATGGCAAAATTTCTACAAAAGTCAAAATAAATAAATATTTTAGACCTTGTGGGGCCCATAAATGTGTCACATTTTTGTTATTATTTTATAATCATTTAAACATGTAGAATAAAATTCTTAGCTCATTAGCTAAACAAAAAAGAAAAAAAACAGAAAGAGACAGGTAAATAATCAGCACAAATCCATTTGCATTTGGTCTACAGACAATAGTTTGTTGGTATGTATTTTAGAAGAAGCGGTGGGAAGTAATATAATGTTGCAGGCATCATTGGAAAATGCAAAATGCCTCAAAAATGAATATGAAAGAAACTTTTAGGCATGTGAGAAGAATATTGAGGCTAGATAGGAATGGGAAACAGAATGGAAAATTAAATCCTGTGCAAAATTTCCTAGACCATGAACACTTAATAAAAATTTTATATTTAATTCTGTATATTTGTCTGTTCTTATGCCCATGTTAAGAAGTAACTTATACAACTTGGGAGAAGTGTGGGAGCATTGGAAATGTATAGATGAGGTTGAGTAAAACAAAGACTGTATTCGTATGTATCATTCTAATTAAGATATATGCACAATACATGGCAGTACAAAATAATCAGTGCTGTGGGAAACATTCATGTAAAGTGCTCTTGAGAGAAGGTTTTAAAGAGGAGGAGACATTTGAACCACTCTTTAAGGGAAGTTAGTAAGCATAGAAATTGAAAAGAAAAGGAAAAGCATAGTAAGATAGTCATGAAAATACAAGGTATAGTCAGTGAATGGTGAGTCAGTTGGTTTTGCTAATAATAATAATAGTAATAATAATAATAATAATAATAATAATAATAATAATATAAATGATGTGAGAGTTGTAAAAAAAAGCAGATAGGTAGAAGAACCAGCTTATGAAGGCTCTTCAACAGCATGCTGAAATGGTTAACTGAACTTTACCAATAACATGCTAAAAAGTGTGAGGCTTTTGACTGGAGGAGTTCAGATCCTTCATGTTGAATTCCTTGCATTCATTGTTGATGCTCCAGGATGCAAAGGACTAGAAGATTCAGTGGGCAAGATGTGCCTTCCATTCTCTATCATGCTTTTTCTGATTTGGCCAGAGAAACTTCCTAAATCTTTAGATTTCACTGAAGAGCAAATAATAGCTATTGTTAAAAAATAATAATTACTAATAAATTGAAAATCATTGCTATATACAATGGGGAATCACAGAGGACTTCAAAGCAGAGGAATGCTATGCTGAATTATTTGATTTATATTGCTATTTTTATGATCATTTAGAAAAGATGTAGTTTGAAGAGAATAAAAATGTAATGCAGAAAGCCAGTTAGGAAGAAGACAATTTGAAAAGCATCAATTAAAGGAAATGGTAGTATGGATTTAATAAATGCATTTAGGAAGCATTTTTAAGAAATAAACTGGATATACCTGAAGTGGAAGGTAGAATACAATATCATTCTTAGATAATTGCAAAATTAACTCTGATGTAAATAGAATAAGAAAAGTAGGTATGGAATTTGAGAAAAAACACGAGATACATTATGAAAAGGTTAAGTTTGAGTTATTAGAATAAAAATGCTCACTCAGTAAACAGATGAAAATACATATTGGAGCATGAAAAAAATTACAAGTCCTCAGTTAGAACACAGCTAAAGAGTTAGGAGCAGATGACATCCCAATGGGATGCAATGTAGTGAGAAAGAAAAAAATGATCAAGACTGAGTCAGTCATTTAAGAGCTAGAGAAATAGAATACAAGGAACAATTGGGAAATATAGAAGCCTCAGGAGGGTGCACTCAAAGAATGCAAAGTAAAGCAGATACTTAGGAAAGAAGAATTCAGCAGAACAAATTCATCAGAGATGAACTCATGTAGAATGATAATTCAAAAGCAGCCACTGGTATCAAGGCGAGCAAATCATTAGCGAGTTTTGCAAAAAAGTTTCAGTAGAAAGACTGGAAGAGACATCATATTTGGTCAGTGATTTCTAGGCTTTAATATTTTGATTCATTTCACTTTGTATAAATTTCATATAATTTATGGATCAATTTATACTGATTTACAATTACAAGTGCAAAAAGAGTTCTGTTTAGAGTCTCCAAGGAAGTAAATAAAATCATAGTTAATAAGTGTACTAAAATTTAAATTCAAATATTTTAAATAAGTGTACACAAAACAAATGTACAAAAAATAAATGTATGCAAATTTGTGAATTTTAAATTATGATTTCTAACTTTTTTCTCATAAACGAAGATCCAATATGAGATAATGAAAGACAATGCTACACATCTCGAAAAACTTGCATTGGAAAATAAACACAGATATCATGGAAAAACAACCAGATTATAATAAAAAGTGAATGATCTATAGGTCTCTAGGAAAAGTCATTTGTAAGTAAGGAAAATCATAATATTATTAAATATTTATCTATTAAATTAGGATGTGTGGGTCCAGATCCATGAGGGCGGATAGGCATAAATGATAGAGCTTGTGAAAGTTATATTGTCATTTTTCATATTTTCTTAGAGAAATCAAAATGCAAAAGAGGCACTGGAGATTCAAGGAAAGAGGATATGGTTAGAATCATATATTTGAAGTGAGACTAGTTAACATAAGATTTTTTAAGCCACAGTTGGTTGCAAAATATAGATGCATGAAATAGGTAAGAGTTATATTTAACTAGGCTTGGCATTTAGTGAAGAGAAAAAGGGGAAAGTAAGATATACAAGGGATTTATGAGTATATAAAATTTTATAATGATTGGCACTGAAATTCTTAAAATCAATTTTATAGAGGTACACTTTTCATATAGTAAAAGTTTTTATTTTTATGCTTTTTTTTGTAGAGGTATTTGCTTCTTAGAAAAATTTAAAAAATGATATAGAGACTTCAGATATAATCTTAGCCCACACGTACATATCCTTCCCTATTAACAACAACCTCCATCAGTAGTCCATTTGTTACAATTGATGAACCCACACTGATGCTTCATTATCAACAAAGTCAGTAGTATATATTAGGATGCTCTTTTGGTGAGCATTCTATGAGTCTGAGCAAATGTATAACATGTATCCACCATTATATTATTATATGAGCTATTTTAATACTAAAAATCCCTGTCTTCCTCCTATTCATTCTTCTCTCCCCTGTAACTTCTGGAAACTATTAATTTTTTACTATCCTTGTAGTTTGACCTTTTACAGATGTCATAAGTTGAAAACAGACAGTTTGTAGCCTTTTTAAGATTGGTCTTTTTAGGGAACTGTGACCACGCACAGAGCAGGCCCAGCGGCCTGCTGAGGGGCAGAGCCGCCCCCCACCCCCCGCGCCTGCCAGGTAGGGGAACTGTGACCAGGGACAGAAAAGGCCCAGTGGCCCGCGGCGGGACAGAGCTTCCAATCACTCCTGCAAGGTAGGCGGGCCTGCGACCCACCGGCAGAAGAGGAGCAGCGACCTGCTGAGAGGCAGAGCCGCCCCCTCCCCCTGCACCTGCAAGGTAGAGGGAACTGTGACCACGCACAGAGCAGGCCCAGCGGCCTGCTGAGGGGCAGAGCCACCCCCCACCCCCCGCGCCTGCCAGGTGACCACCGACAGAAAAGGCCCAGTGGCCCGCGGCGGGACAGAGCTTCCAATCACTCCTGCAAGGTAGGCGGGCCTGCGACCCACCGGCAGAAGAGGAGCAGCGACCTGCTGAGAGGCAGAGCCGCCCCCTCCCCCTGCACCTGCAAGGTAGAGGGAACTGTGACCACGCACAGAGCAGGCCCAGCGGCCTGCTGAGGGGCAGAGCCACCCCCCACCCCCCGCGCCTGCCAGGTGACCACCGACAGAAAAGGCCCAGTGGCCCGCGGTGGGACAGAGCTTCCAATCACTCCTGCAAGGTAGGCGGGCCTGCGACCCACCGGCAGAAGAGGAGCTGGGGCCTGCTGAGAGGCTGAGCCGCCCCCTCCCCCTGTGCTGGCAAAATAGAGGGAACTGTGACTATGCACAGAGCAGGCCCAGCGGCCTGCTGAGGGGCAGAGCCGCCCCACACCCCCCGCGCCTGCCAGGTAGGGGAACTGTGACCACGGACAGAAAAGGCCCAGTGGCCCGCGGCGGGACAGAGCTTCCAATCACTCCTGCAAGGTAGGCGGGCCTGCGACCCACCGGCAGAACAGGAGCAGCGGCCTGCTGAGAGGCAGAGCCGCCCCCTCCCCCTGCACCGGCAAGGTAGAGGGAATTGTGACCACCCACAGAGCAGGCCCAGCGGCCTGCTGAGGGGCAGAGCCGCCACCCACCCCCCGCGCCTGTCAGGTAGGCGGAACTGTGACCACTGACAGAAAAGGCCCAGTGGCCCGCGGCGGGACAGAGCGGGACACTGCCCCCCGCACCTGCAAGGTAGACGGAACTGTGACCACCATCAGAACAGGCCAGACCTGCAACTGAGAGACAGAACAGGCCCAGTGGCCTGAGGAAGGGTAAAGCTGCCCCCCCCCCCGCGCCTGCAAGGTAGGCGCACCTGCGACCCACTGGCAGTACAGCCCCAGAGGCCTGCAGAGGGGCAGTGCCGCTGCCTGCGCCTGCAAAGTAGACAGAACTGTGACCACCGACAGAACAAGCCTAGTGGCCCGCAGAGGGACAGAGCCGCCGCCCGCGCCTGGGAGGGAGACTTTGCAACTATACAAGACCAATATAAATATATAGGGGGAAAATTCAATAGCACAACAGTTTCACCAAGTAGAAAGGAACGCGAACAGTATGAAGAGACAAGGAAAGAAAGGACCACAAGCATTGCAGGTCAACTCAACGTTAGAAGAGGTAATAGCCGCAGCAGATGGAATGTCAGATAAAGAATTCAGGATATACATGCTTCAGATGATCTGGAGTCTCAAGGAAGACATCAGACAGCAAAATCAGACAATGAAAGATCACTTCAACAATGAATTACATAAACAAATCCAAGAAGCAAAAGATCAACTATACAAGGAAATAGAGGTTATAAAATACAAACAAACAGAAATCCTAGAAATGCAGGAAGCAATAAGCCAACTTAAAAACTCAATTGAGAATACTACCAGCAGAGTAGAACACTTAGAAGACAGAACATCAGACAATGAAGATAAAGTATTTCAACTTGAAAAGAACATAGACAGCTCAGCAAGACTGTTAAGAAACCATGAGCAGAACATCCAAGAAATATGGGATAACATCAAGAGACCAAATTTAAGAGTCATTGGGATACAGGAAGGGACAGAGTTTCAAACCAAAGGAATGAACAATCTATTCAATGAAATAATACGAGAAAACTTCCCAGACTTGAAGAATGAGAAAGAACCCCAAATCCTAGAAGCCTACAGGACGCCGAATGTGCAAAATCATAAGAGACCCACACCTAGACACATTATAATGAAGATGCCCAACATACAGAATAAGGAGAGAATTTTAAAAGCTACAAGAGAAAGGAAGCAGATCACATTTAGGGGTAAGCCAATCAGGATAACAGCTGATCTTTCAACACAGACTCTGAAAGCTAGAAGATCCTGGAATAACATATTTCAAACACTGAAAGAAAATGGGTTCCAACCAAGAATTGTGTATCCAGCAAAATTAAGCTTCAGGATGGAAGATGAAATTAAAACCTTCCACGATAAACAAAAGTTAAAAGAATTTGCAGCTAGAAAACCATCTCTTCAAAACATCCTTGGCAAAACATTACAGGAAGAGGAAATGGAAAATAGCAATGAAAACCAACAGTGGGAGGTAGGACAGTAAAGGGGGGAAAATAATCAAAGAGGAAAACAAACCATGTTTAGTAACATAAATAAACAAATATGGCTGGAAGAACAACCCATATCTCAATAATAACCCTAAATGTTAATGGCTTAAACTCACCAATCAAGAGACACAGGCTAGTAGAATGGATCACAAAACAAGACCCAACAATATGCTGCCTACAGGAGACGCATTTGATAGGAAAAGACATACATAGCCTGAAGGTGAAAGGTTGGGAAAAATCATATCACTCATATGGACTTTGGAAACAAGCAGGAGTATCCATACTCATATCAAATAAAATAGATTTCAATCCAAAGTTAATCAAAAGGGATAAAGAGGGACACTACATACTGCTCAAGGGAACCATACACCAACAAGACATAACAATCATAAATATATATGCCCCAAACAATGGTGCAGCTATGTTCATCAAACAAACTCTTCTCAAGTTCAAGAGTCTAATAGACCACCATACAATAATCATGGGAGACTTCAACACACCTCTCTCACCACTGGACAGATCTTCCAAACAAAAGTTGAATAAGGAAACTATAGAACTCAATAACACAATTAATAACCTAGACTTAATTGACATATATAGAATATACCACCCAACATCAAGCAGTTACACTTTTTTCTCAGCAGCACATGGATCCTTCTCAAAAATAGATCATATATTATGTCACAGGGAAACTCTTAGACAATATAAAGGAGTAGAGATAATACCATGCATCCTATCTGATCATAATGGAATGGAACTGAAAATCAACGATAAAAGAAGGAAGGGAAAAGAATACATCACTTGGAGAATGAACAATAGGTTACTGAATGATCAATGGGTTATAGAAGACATCAAGGAAGAAATTAAAAAATTCTTAGAGATTAATGAAAACACAGACACAACATATTGGAATCTATGGGACACATTGAAAGCAGTTCTAAGAGGAAAATTCATTGCTTGGAGTTCATTCCTTAAAAAAAGAAAAAACCAACAAATAAATGATCTCATACTTCATCTCAAAGTCCTAGAAAAAGAAGAGCAAAACAACAGCAAAAGAAGTAGAAGGCAAGAAATAATGAAAATCAGAGCTGAAATTAATGAAATCGAAACAAAAGAAACAATTGAAAAAATTGACAAAACTAAAAGTTGGTTCTTTGAAAAAATAAACAAAATCGACAGACCCTTAGCCATGCTAGCGAAGAGAAGAAGAGAGAGAACTCAAATTACTAACATACGGGATGAAAGAGGCAATATCACAACAGACACTTCAGAAATACAGAAGATAATCAAAAATTATTTTGAATCCTTATACTCCAATAAATTAGAAGATAGTGAAGGCATAGATAAATTTCTTAAGTCATATGATCTGCCCAGATTGAGTCAGGAGGATATAGACAACCTAAACAGACCAATATCAATTGAGGAAATAGAAGAAACCATCAAAAGACTACCAACTAAGAAAAGCCCAGGACCTGATGGGTATACAGCAGAGTTTTACAAAACCTTTAAAGAGGAACTAATACCAATACTTTTCAAGCTACTTCGGGAAATAGAAAAAGAGGGAGAACTTCCAAATTCATTCTACGAGGCCAACATCACCCTGATACCTAAACCAGACAAAGACACTTCAAAGAAAGAAAACTACAGACCAATATCTCTAATGAACCTAGATGCAAAAATCCTCAATAAAATTCTGGCCACTCGGATACAAAAACTTATCAAAAAAATTGTGCACCATGATCAAGTAGGATTCATCCCTGGGATGCAAGGCTGGTTCAATATACGGAAATCAATAAATGTTATTCACCACATCAATAGACTTAAAAATAAGAATCATATGATCATCTCGATAGATGCGGAAAAAGCATTTGACAAAGTACAGCATCCTTTTATGTTCAAAACTCTAGAAAAACTAGGGATAACAGGAACATACCTCAATATTGTAAAAGCAATCTATGCTAAGCCTCAGGCTAGCATCATTCTGAATGGAGAAAAATTGAAGGCATTCCCTCTAAAATCTGGAACAAGACAGGGATGCCCTCTCTCACCACTTCTGTTCAACATAGTTCTCGAAACACTGGCCAGAGCAATTAGACAGACGAAAGAAATTAAAGGCATCAAAATAGGAAAAGAAGAACTTAAATTATCACTATTTGCAGATGACATGATTCTATACCTAGCAGACCCAAAAGCCTCTACAAAGAAACTATTAGAGCTAATAAATGAATTCAGCAAAGTGGCAGGCTATAAAATCAACATGCATAAATCAAAGGCATTCCTGTATATCAGTGACAAATCCTCTGAAATGGAAATGAGGACAACCACTCCATTCACAATATCTTCAAAAAAAATAAAATACTTGGGAATCAACCTAACAAAAGAGGTGAAAGACTTATACAATGAAAACTACAGAACCCTAAAGAGAGAAATAGAAGAAGATCTTAGAAGATGGAAAAATATACCCTGTTCATGGATAGGCAGAACTAACATCATCAAAATGGCGATATTACCAAAAGTTCTCTATAGGTTTAATGCAATGCCAATCAAAATCCCAATGGCATTTCTTGTAGAAATAGAGAAAGCAATCATGAAATTCATATGGAAAAATAAAAGACCCAGAATAGCAAAAACAATGCTAAGCAGGAAGTGTGAATCAGGCGGTATAGCGATACCAGACTTCAAACTATACTACAGAGCAATAGTAACAAAAACAGCATGGTACTGGTACCAAAACAGGCGGGTGGACCAATGGTACAGAATAGAGGACACAGAAACCAATCCACAAAACTACAACTACCTTATATTTGATAAAGGGGCTAAAAGCATGCAATGGAGGAAGGATAGCATCTTCAAGAAATGGTGCTGGGAAAACTGGAAATCCATATGCAACAAAATGAAACTGAATCCCTTTCTCTCGCCATGCACAAAAGTGAATTCAAAATGGATCAAGGAGCTTGATATCAAATCAGAGACACGCCGTCTGATAGAAGAAAAAGTTGGCTACGATCTACATATGGTGGGGTCGGGCTCCAAATTCCTCAATAGGACACCCATAGCACAAAAGTTAATAACTAGAATCAACAAATGGGACTTACTCAAACTAAAAAGTTTTTTCTCAGCAAAAGATACAATAAGAGAGGTAAATAGAGAGCCTACATCCTGGGAACAAATCTTTACTCCTCACACTTCAGATAGAGCCCTAATATCCAGAGTATACAAAGAACTCCAAAAATTAGACAATAAGAGAACAAACAACCCAATCAACAAATGGGCCAAGGACCTGAACAGACACTTCTCAGAGGAGGACATACAATCAATCAACAAGTACATGAAAAAATGCTCACCATCTCTAGCAGTCAGAGAAATGCAAATCAAAACCACCCTAAGATACCATCTCACTCCAGTTAGATTGGCAGCCATTATGAAGTCAAACAACAACAAGTGCTGGCGAGGATGTGGGGAAAAGGGTACACTTGTACATTGCTGGTGGGACTGCAAATTGGTGCAGCCAATTTGGAAAGCAGTATGGAGATTTCTTGGAAAGCTGGGAATGGAGCCACCATTTGACCCAGCTATTCCCCTTCTCGGTCTATTCCCTAAAGACCTAAAAAGAGCATGCTACAGGGACACTGCTACATCGATGTTCATAGCAGCACAATTCACAATAGCTAGACTGTGGAACCAACCCAGATGCCCTTCAATGGATGAATGGATAAAAAAAATGTGGCATTTATACACAATGGAGTATTACTCTGCATTAAAAAATGACAAAATCATAGAATTTACAGGGAAATGGATGGCATTAGAGCAGATTATGCTAAGTGAAGCTAGCCAATCCCTAAAAAACAAATGCCAAATGTCTTCTTTGATATAAGGAGAGTAACTAAGAACAGAGTAGGGTCGAAGAGCATGAGAAGAAGATTAACATTAAACAGGGATGAGAGGTGGGAGGGAAAGGGAGAGAGAAGGGAAAATGCATGGAAATGGAAGGAGACCCTCAGAGTTATACAAAAGTACATACAAGAGGAAGTGAGGGGAAGGGGAATAATAATATAAGGGGGACAAACGAATGTCAGTAGAGGGAGTAGAGAGAGAAGAGGGGAGGGGAGGGGAGGGGAGGGGAGGGGGGATAGTAGAGGATAGGAAAGGCAGCAGAATACAACAGACACTAGTATGGCAATATGTAAATCAATGGATATGTAACTGATGTGATGCTGCAATCTGTATATGGGGTAAAAATGGGAGCTCATAACCCACTTGAATCAAATTGTGAAATATGATATATCAAGAACTATGTAATGTTTTGAACAGCCAACAATAAAAAATTAAAAAAAAAAAAGATTGGTCTTTTTAAAAAAAATTAGTAATATGCATGTGTTTTCTTCAAGTCTTTTCATTGCTTGAAAACTCATTTCTTTTTACAAGAGTGTAATATTCCATTGTTGTTTATCGATTCACTTACTGAAGAACACCTTGGTTATTGCCAAGTTTTTACCTTTTTGAATAATGGTATTACACATGTGCAGATGCAAGGTTTTGTGAGGACATAACATATTAGCTTTCTGAATAAATCCTAAGAAGCTAGATAAAGGACTGTGAGAAACTGCCAAACTCTTCTAGAGTGGCTAGACCATTTTATGTTCCTATCAGCAATCTGTTTGTTGCAACACCAGCATTTAGTATTGTCAGTATTTTGGATTTTAGCTGTTGTAATAGCTGTCTAGAAATATCTCATTGTTTTACCTTGCAATTGTCTGATGCCATATGATATTGAACATCTTTTTATATACTTATTTCCTATTTGTGTATCTTTCTTGGTATGGTGTTTGTTCATATATTCAGATATTGGAACTTTTTTCTGCTTTTGCTTTCTTTGTAATGGTTTTAAGAGATTTTGCTTTGCTTTATTTTGTTTTTGTATACTTGTTGCCAATGATTTATGAGGTAGGTGTGTTCTCCAAATCTGTAAATTGTCTTTTTCGTTTTCTTGATGGTATCTCTTACAGAGAAGAAAATTTTAATTTTAATGAAGTCCAGTTTATCAATTATTTCTTTGATGGATTGTATCTCTCCTGTTGTATCTAAAGAGTCTTTGCTAAATCCCAGATCATCTAAACTTCCTCCTTGTTGATATTCTGGGATCTCTATATTTCAACTTTATATGTAGATCTGTCATCCATTTTGAATTAATTTCTCTTAATGGGATGAGCACTGTAATAGATTATTTTTAATTGCGTGGCCAGTTCTTCTAGAATGTTTACTGGAAAATTATGTCATTTCATTTGCTTCCTTGTCAAAGATCAGTAGAACAACTGTATTTAAATGAGTCTATTTCTGCACTTCCATGCTGTTCTATTTACATCTCTCTCTCTATTCTTTGCCCAGTACTACATTGTCTTGATTACTATAAATTTGCACTGTTTTTAGTTTGAATATTATTAATATCCAACTTTGTTTTGTCCTTCAATACTGTTTTGACTCCTCTATGTGTCTCTTATTTCCATATAAACTTTAGAATAAATTTGTCAACATCTACAAATTATCTTCAGGATTTTTATTGACAATATGTTGAATCCATACAGTAATTTGTGAAAACCAACATCTGGAGAAAATTGACTCTTACTAACCATGAATATGGAATGTCTCTTCATTGATTTAGACATTCGTAGATTATTTTTGTAGAAATGTGAAAGATTAATTATTAACTTTCAATCTTTCTTCTTTTTTAATATTTGTACTCAAGGCCATAAATTTCATTCTATGCACTGCTTTCTCTACCTCTTACAATTTTGGTAAGCTGCATTTTTACTTTTATATAGTTCAGAGTCCCTCAAGACTTTGTAATTGACCTATGTAGTTATTTGAAGTGTGTCATTTAATTAATCTCTAATTACTTGGGGGATTTCCAGCTATATCTTTTTGCTAGTTATTTTCAGTTTAATTCCACAGTGGTCTGAGAGTGTATTTCATATGATTTCTGTTATTCTAAATTAATGGAGGTGCTTTATGTCCCTTAAAATTATCTATTTTAGTTAATGTTCCATGTGACCTTCAGAAAAATATATATTCTGCTATCATCATATGAAGTTGCCTATAGGTACCAAGTTTATCACATTGACCCATGGTGCTGTTGAGTTATGAATTATGTCATTACTGATGTCTACACCTACTGGACATGTACTAATAAAAGGATGTTGAAGTCTCTAATTAAAATATTGGACTCAACTATTTATCTTTACAATTCTATTTTTTGTAGCTCATATATTTCAATGTTAGGAAAATGCTTATTAAGGTTTTTTTTTTTTTTGCTTTCTTACAGAATAAACCTCTTTATTTCTATTTAATTGTTGTAGAGGCAGTTTTTAAAAATAGTTGAAAAGCCTCATCTTTCTGAGAGCATTACTTAGCTTTCTGAGACCAAGTACATCTTGTATATTCTTTACGCAAATCCTGAAACTTATCACTTTTCCAAGAAGTTCCAGTTAATTTATTGACAAATGATGTTCAGAAACCATGATAAACGTGATATGCTTTTATTCTAAGGCATTTTGAGTTTGGAAAACTTGTATCACGTAGAAGAAACACCCTTCAAGATTCCTTTACATAAGTAAATGTGAAGGATGTTCAGCTGTTCTCAATTGACTTCCCTGCATATAACTGTAATATTTAGAATGTATTACATAAATACACAAAACATTTTGTTTTGTGGTGAATTTCATTTGCAACATATTAGATAGGACCACATCTTGAATATCTACCTATTCTAAGTTATTCTTTACCATATTTTAACTCAAGGTAAATTTTGTGCACTTATAAACATATATACATATATACACATATATACACATATAAACATGTATACACACAAATGCACATATATCTATATATGTAGTGTATGACCACGTATGCATATACATAATGCATGTTTTAGTTGTCTTGTCTATTTTATGTAGCATATTAAAAAGTAAGAAACACATTCAGAAGGACAAAGATACTCCAGTCTGAGGGAAACATAAGTACTGAAAATGAGGGTGATTCAGATCTTACTCATGAAAATCTATGTTCATTGAATGTGATTGGTCACATAATTTTAAGCTAATATTTTTAGTTTTTTGATGATGATATATGGATGCTTTTGTCTAATATAAATCCACTGCTATGCAAAATGGAAGAGTAGAGAAAGCTTCTCTCATTTTGAGATAACCAGGGCAGATGATTCTGCCATGATGACACTTGTTTGCAATTGAAAAAAATGGAAAAATACAAAAGCAAATAAAAATATATTTATTATGTTTGATATTATTTTACTTATTTAAAAATCATATATATTCATGGGAAGTATAGGCTTCAAAGACATGTGGGACTAGGAATAAGAACATTTTAAGTACTCAGGCTTTATCTAACATTAAAATCCCTTTTTGTGTTGTTGATGCAGTTTTCAAATTGCTTCATTTTGGGGACTTGGCTTTGGGCAGCCCACATTCCTCATGTGGCATAGCTTAGTCATCAAAATAGGACTACGTCATTCTGCTACATCATCAAAATTATAAAGACAGAATATTGGACATTGCTTGGAATGCGTGCCTACCAAGGAAATAGAAAATGATTAGGGAATTAATTCTATAATTGGCATTTCTTACTAGAACCATAAGTTAGAAGAAGTGTAAGTCAACTAATCCCCCTCAAAAATGGAAAGTAGTCTTAGAGAAGGAATCAGAATAAAAACCAAGATAATCTACAGTCTTATGAAATAATGTAAAAGAGAAATAAAAATCTGTTGTTTCAATTGTAGAATGTGTGTATTAGTGAGTGAGTGAGTGAGTATGATATAAAGAAATATTTTGTGCAAATAAAACTAGGACCTGAAAGTCAGAGGGTGATGCATCAGAGGAAGCTGGAGGATAGAATGTAGTGTCAAACAGAATATTAGGAGCTGAGGTGTATGCAGCAAAAGTAAGCATTTTTTCTCAGGAAGTGGGGTCATAAAGAGTCTCACATGAAGTGCTTAAAAACTTCACCTGAAAATTTTATTATTGCAGAGAACAGAACTCCTTATATTTTTATTTTTATTTTAACCAGAACAGCCTTATCAGATCACATTTTGTATTTTGCAAATCAATCACTTTGGTAGTAGTTAGTGAATGGCTTAAAGGCTGGAAGTCCTGTGTGCGACAGGAATGATGAGACAGCTTCACCCAGAGATAATAAAAAAGATATACAAGGTGAAATAAACATATCCTTCTAACTGGTTTTATTTGAAGGAAAATGGGGTATGAATGAGATGTCTTATTTCGGATTAGTCAAGTAAGTGAATGATTGTATAGTTGAGGCTCCCTAATGTGAATTCTCTATCCATGGATTCAGGCAATTGCGGATGGAAAATATTGTGGTAAAAATCATGTCTACTGAACATATAGAGGATTCTTCCTTGTTATTGTTATCTTAATAATACAGAGTAACAACTCTTCAAGTATTATAAGTAGTATAGAGATTATTTAAATTATGTAGGAGAACGTACATAGCTTATATGCAAATACTACACCATTTTCTATAAGGGACATGAGTGTCTTCAGATTTTGTTATGTGCTGGGGTCTTGCAGTTAATTTCCCATGGATGCTGAGGAATGGCTGCAATATTCACAAATAGTCTGAGCAGCCATCCCAGGTTTCCTGAGATAGTCCAGGTTTTTATAAATCATCCTTTCATACTTGCTTATAAAATCCCTTTCACTCTCAAGTGTATTGCTTTTTATTTGCTTGTTTGTTTATCCCTCTAAGTTATTTATTGAAAACAAGAATACAGAAGAGAAAATTAGTTTGGAGAAGAAAATAATAAATTACTTTGGGAAATATTGAGTTTAAAGTGTCTTGCTACATTCAATTATAAATGATAATATTAATCTAGTGACATATTCCAGTATTCTGTAACTCATTTGACAATCTTGATTAGATCAATTGTTTAGCATCCGAATAAGGGAGTTAGTCTTGAAATAAAATTGTTTGCTTTGTTTTCTTCCTTCCTTAGTGACTGCATTTTTAATCCTAACCAGCTTTCTTAAAAGTATACACAGTTACAAGGGATTAAAATATGTGATTAGCATCTATCTGCTATAATTTTGGAACAAACACTTACAAATTGAAGTCCTAATGTAGTTTTCAGTAGTTGCTTTTGCATGCGACATCAAACAGATATGCATTGAACATATATTTTAAGAAAAACCTTTGATATTTGGTCTGATAAAATAGTTTGTGATGCTTCTCTACACAAAAAGAAGAAAATGAATTAGACTATAGTTAGTAAAATATTGTAATTTCTTTGTAATGATTTATATAGAAGAAGGAACAGTATTTGAAAAAAATTCTACAAAGTGAAGAAAATTTAGTTACTATAAGATTAAAGGATAATTTAAGAAGTATTACTTTCTAGATTTCTCATTCAATGTAAATATAATGAAAATCTTACTTTCTCATTCTATTTTTGTGTTCTATATTGAATATCACTCTTGAAATATAAGTTGTAACACAATTTTTTTTTAAATCTATGTCTCCTCAACTTGTATGAATTAAAAATATTTGCTTTGGTCAAATTTCCTTCTATTTAATCTTTACATATTCCATGAATGCAAGGTAACAAATTAAATCAGAATATCTTGAAAACAAATTAATTTTGATATTGAAATCCATAATTTAGCATGAGGATATATTTTTAAACTTAAGTATTTATTTGATAGTTTTATAAATGCTTCTGCTGTTTTCAAACAGTGTTTATGACAAAAATAGAATTCTTTTTATAATTTGGTAAGCCAAGTATTTTAAAAATGCAAATATTTAAACATTCTTCCTAATGTCCCAAATTACTCTTGTAAGTCAGTGTGATTTATTTAATGAAAAACTATTATATGTCATGAAAAATCATGTTAAATATTTATCTGTGCCCCAAATTAGTGTGAATTATACAGTGAACAGACATGGGACACTTTTGCTTTTAGTGATTTATTACCAAAATTCTGGTTTAAGTTTTTAGTTTTGTAAGGAATGATGAATATTTCACTTTGGTCTTTAATTGGGGAATATGGGTTTAAACATTTGTTATTTCAAAAATCTATGAGTGAGGACGTGGTGATTTATTCTTTAAGAGCAATAGAAAATACAACCTGAATCAACTGTGGTGCAGACAACAAAGCTGATGAGGGCATTGTTATCTTGAGCTAAAATATATATATATGAAATTTAAAGAAGGAATAAGAAGGCAGGGGGAGGGGGTGGGCAGAATGATAAAGCCTAAAAGAGAAGGGTGGGTTGCTCTGTGAAAGGAGGTGGAGAAGTCGACATGACAGAAGGCATGACAATAATGACAGGATGAATTCAAAGAACAGGATGGATTTTAATCTGAGGAAGGATGGGGAAAGCTAAATTGTGTTTCCATAAAATAAATCAGTGGGAGAACCTGAAAAGAAAGTGCTAGAGGAACTGAGAAAGAAACAGTTTTAACATGGACATTGTTTTAGTTAAGATGGTAACAAAAATTTCTAGCCAAGTCTAAAATTGAGTGCTCTGGGGTATTATGCAGTTGGAACCTATATTTTCCTTGGAATCAAAGAGACTGGCTATTATAAGAAAGGTGCATACAGACAACATGCAGAGCTAGTCGTTGCTCTCTTTTCTAGGGAAAACACAAGTAATACATTAGGAACATTTCCCCCATGGAGCATGGATATGGTGTCCGAACTCTTAATATAATACTTCAGATAGCCATTACCAACCAAAGTGGGCATCTGACCAAAAATAACTTTCCTGTATCTATTTGGAGTCTTTTAAGTTTGTACTAATAAGAGTAATATGAAATAACCAAGTAATGTGCCTAGAAAAGACATCACATGACCTTGGGTTAAACTCATGCCCACCGTAGTTGAATATTTACAGTTGAACCAACACAAATTTTTATCCAGTTTGTTGTTAATAATAAAACCACAGGGAGATCTTTTAAAATATAAAGCAAATTTCTAAATTCAATATTTGGGCACTTGAATGATGTTGCCCCATATTCTAAATCCATGTTTTAAGAAGGGAGTTTGGGGATCAACTCTGTCCCCTCAAGAGTTATGTGTAAAAGCCCTAACCCCCAGTACCTCACCATGTTACTTTATTTGTAAATAAGTCCTTTAAAAAGGTAAGTATATTAATGAGCAATGGTAGGGTTGGCCTTAAATCAGTCTGACAGCTGTGGTAATAAGAAGACTAGGACATGGACAATAATAATATGATTTGGTTTTTCAGTGTTTCCTAAAGACCCATATGCTGAAGGCTTGGTTGTCAGCATGTGAACTATTGGAAACCAGTGGAACCATTAGGAGGCTCCATCAATGGTAAAACCCAGTGGGAGCAATTTAGGTCTTTGAGGTTTGCCTTGGAAAAGATATTGGGTTTCTTGTTCCTTTGTCTCTCTCTTCCTTCCCAACTGGGAGACGAGCAGCTTTATTCTATTACACATTCCCCACCAAGATGCCCTGTCTCACCACAGATCCAAAAACAACAGAAGAAAACAAACATTAACCAAAATAAGTCATCAATACTTTTAAGTTGGTTTTCTCAGGAATTTCGTTAGAGTGATGAAAAGCTTCCTAATATAACAAACAGATTTCAAGAAGTAGGGTCATTGCTGCAACTGTACCTGACAATGTGAGACAGAAGCCCTTGATGTAGTTTGTGAAAGAAATTTGGAAACATTTGTAGAAAAAAGCCAGAGAAAGCCTAGAATTCTCTTACCATAGCTTAATGGGCAATTCTAATAGAAATGTCGAGAGTAAAAGTCTGGGCTGATAAAGTTTCAGATGAAAGTGAGGACTCTATTGGGAATCATATTAGGGGCAAAGTGTGCTACATTCTGGAGGAAGATGTGTCTACGGTTTGTCCATGCTCTGACTTTGTGGAATACTGAGTTTTAAGGTGATGGGTTAATGAATCTGGTGGAAGAAATTTCAAGATGGCACAGAATTCTGGCTGTGGCATGGATATTACTACTTTTGTCAGATTTAAAGTAAGATTTGGAGCAAAAATCAGGGCAGAATGATTTGAAAAAACTCTCAGTTTGGCCAGAGAAAAAAAGCACATTTCAAGTTGTGGCCAAGGATGGTGAATCTTTGATAGTTTTATAAATGCTTTAATTAATTAGCACCATTAAAAAGAAACTAAGAGCTTTGCACCAGAAAAATCAAAGATGCCTGGAAATCATTTCAGAAATTTTCATGCTTAAAGGTATGAAAAGTGTAAACTTCTTATTGGAAAAGAGACCCAGGGAACCCTTTTAGTACAGGTCTACCTAGGGAACTGTTTCCCCAAAATTTGTTTCTCATGTTCAGCCCTCCAGATGACCACAGGTCACTGCAGCCATGATTTTAGGATACTGTCCCTATTATTCTCTTTCAGACTGGTCATGTTTACCATGGGGCAATGTGTTTTGGAAACATATAACTTGCTTTTTGACTTTTATAGGGGCTCATGGCTTCATGAGTCTCTGATGAAAGTTTGGGGCTTGGACTTTTCAGCAGTGCTGATACAGAGAGCTCAGTCCTGGTTTCCCATGCTGATATAAATAAGAACAAAGTTTTGAAAAACAAAAAAAGATGAAGAAGTTTTATTGATTTGCTAACAAATAAGAAGAGCACCAGGCTATGATCTTAAAGTTTGTTGTCCCATTCACAATGGGGAACAAAGGACTTTTTAAGGAGAAACTGAGGAACTAGGCACAGGACCCTGTCATGAGACATGATTTGTACCCAGATGGTGGCCTTCTGATAGCAGTTCCTCAGGCCAGCTTGTATCAGTTCCCAGCCTGAATTTCTTTATTCTTATAGTCAGTGAACTCAACAAAGGACACAATATCTTGACATAGGACAAGAAGAATATTAATGTTTCTTTCCCCACAGTTCAGGAGGAGAAGAAGAAAAGGAAGAAGAAAGAGAAGAAAAGCGTGTTCAGTTTTAAAATAAGTCACCAGTGGTCAATCAGCTAGGTTCATATTTAACAGTGTGAAGTGAAGCCCTGTTAAAATGCTGCAGCTATTAAGTCATGGGGGATGCTTGAGAAGGGACTAAATAAATTGTGCATTGTGAGATGGACATGAGTCTTTGGGGGGCTAGGGACAGAATGTTCTGGTTTGGATCATAAATGTCCCCCAGTGTTGCCATATGCTAAAAATTGGTCACCAGCCTGTGGCATTATTGCCAGGTGGTAGAATCTAGTTGGGTCAGTGGGAGTTGTCCTTGGAAGGAGGCACTTTCTCTTTCCAGCCACCTTGAGTTAAGAAATTTTGTTTCAATGTTGCTCCCTCCTAAGATGTTCTGCCTTGCCATAGGCCAAAAAATATCAGAGCCAACCAATCACAGACTGAAAATATGAGCCCAAACAAACCATTTCTCCTCTTACCTTGATTTTTCAGGCATTTTGCCACAGCAATGGAAAGCTGACTCACACAGCAAACAGCCCAGACTGAGGCATGAGAACAGCCAGAACTGAGACTTCTAGGCTCCAGAATTACAAAATAAATAAATAATAAATAAATAATACATATCTACAGTAAGCCAGCCAGTCTGTCTGATTTCATTATGGCAGATAATGAGAAATATTTCTAGAGAGGACAATGAGAAATATTTACTAGAGCACACACCAGTTTAAATGCAGAAATGTTAACTGACCTATCCCCTCCTTCTTGAATAGACCACTTTCTAAGAGGGAAATTTTCATGAAGTCAAGGTAAATATTTATCAGGAGCTTTGCCAAATGATAAGTCTAATAGATATTTTATTGGTGGAATCCCCCTTCAGTATTTTATTTTGTCTCTTTGGCTATTGTATACTGTGTGCTTACAAAGTATGATCTCTTTCACCTGATTTCATAGCATATTTTTATAAAAATATGTAGTTTGGCATAATTTTTCAAAAATATAATTTCTACTGACTTTTCCTTGTATTTCATCTAACTATATTTCATTTTTACCTTAATTATCATTTTCATTCTTTTTTTTTACTGATGAACACTCTTTCTTTTTATATAACACTAGATCCATTTCCCTTGATAATGCATAGCTTTCTTTTAAATTAGGTGTTACTTTTTTTTATTTTGGGTTAATTTTGAATCTCATCAAAGCACCTATGATGTTTCTATATTTTGTATAATTTTATCTCTAATATCTAGAGCCTGTGCATGGTATATAGATATCTGGTGATATAAGAACTATTTCCAATCCTCTAATTATACTTTCAAATGACTTGGTAGGAACATTTTTCATCTTTACATTTCTTTTATAAACAGTGTTCTTCTTGTCCAGGCCACTAGTGGAGTTCTACCTGATGCAATTTTCATGCAAGTATCTCCATATATTTTTCTCTTTAAAAATCCAATACACAAATATTCAGAACAAAAGAAAATTACATTATTTCTAACAAGTTTTAAAAGTCACTTAGGGAGGTGGGTGACCTTATCACTATTTTACAAATATGGCATTGTGTGGAGATAAAAGATTTACATCAAAGAATGGAATTATTTTAAAAACTAGAAGCTAGGTGAAGTGCTCCATGCCTGTAACCACAGGGACTCCAGAGTTGGATGAAGGAGAATCTTAAGTTCCAGGCCAGCCTGACAATTTAGTGAGACTCTTGTCTCTAAAAAATAAAAAAGGCTATGGATGTAGCTCAGTGTAGAATACCCAGGGATTCATTCCCCAGCATCCAAAAGAAAACCAAAAAAACTAAGACTAATAAAAATCCTATAGGATAATAAGTCACCAAGGCATATCTGAGTCATTCTTTGGATACACATGACAATAATTTTTAAACTTTACTAGACTTATAAAAGCAATCCAAGTCATTCCAATGGTGACATATTTTGACTTTTGAGGCATCTTTCATGCTTGATTTTATGTTTTATGTATTGTCAGTTTTTAAAATTCAGATCAACTATCATCTTTTTATAGAAACCATTCTCTGACTTTGACTTTCCCTTCAATGACAGCTTTTTTTCTGTAAAGCTTTGCATTGTTGCACATTTGAAATTCTATTACCTCTATTTATTTACAAGACTGCATTTTTTTAAACTAGACTATAATTCCTTGAATACAAGAACTTACTCATTTTTATATATTCAGTACTTAGCATTTTGTTTGTCAAATAAATACTAGATAAATGTGTGTTGAAGGAAAGAATAAATGCACATGAAGCAAATTGTCTAAATATAGGAGCTTTATGATAATAATTTTGACAGGGTTAGGACAATGTAAGAAGTTTCATGCTAGCAATTTGCATCAAAAAGTGAAGTGTGATAATGTCACTTAACTCTGAAGAGATGGAGCTTCACTATTAGATATGTACTATCTGGTATAACACACACACACACACACACACACACACACACGCACACACACAGAGAGAGAGAGAGAGAGAGAGAGAGAGAGAGAGAGAGAGGAAGAGAGAGAGAGAGAGAAACCATATCTCATTTATCTATGTACTCCAGTATCTTTAATAATTGTAGCAGATATTTAATAATATTTGAATAAGTCAACAAATGGTGAGTAGAAATAGATTATGGTATTCATTTATTACTAAAAAAGAAACACTTGTAGCTTTGACAGATAATGTGGGGTGAAAATAATTTTGAAATTGTTGAAAGAGCATTAAATATCAAATATAAAAAGTGTACCTGATTGACTTTGTCATCAAAACTCTGATCATGTAATGAGCTAATTTGTTTAAATGAAGATCACCTCTCATTCTTTGAACCATTATTTTGCGCACAGTGAAAGAAAAATAACACACCTATTCAGGTATTAATTGTATTTTCCTGGAGTAGCTAGTATTCTTCATCAAGATTGAGAGGAGCAGTGATTTCACAATTAGATGCACATAAGAGCAATTTAGCTGAAACTTCTTCCACTTATCCCATCACTTGGGGTTGTCTGGGTGGCTCATGAGTACAGATGTTCTTCACTGTTGTTTTGTGAGTACTCCATTTGCTTTGCCATACGACACTGGAGGATGACTTTTCCTAATTAAGAAAAAATATCTTTCAGTAAAAGATATATAAAATGAAGTTTATAAGAAATAAAAAAAGTTTGGAACAATATTTCAGCATATGTATATTTCATGATCATTTACATGCTTCAATATCTACTTATTTCAAACTGTCCATCTCTGTTTTAGCAGTCGGTAACCTGTCTGTGCCATTTTAAACTTATATTTGTTTGACATAATGAATTTTTGCTTTCCGATTTTAAATGCAAAAGATGACATGTTCATTTGCACATGAAAAAATGTGTGGTGATGGCCAATAACCATATTTCTCTTTAAGGATATTTAATTATGAACAAAAAATGACATTTAAATAAGTCAAATTGCATATATACCTTTGCATAAATCAATTGAATTTGTGTTTATTTTTTTTTAAAAATTTTTATTTTATTTTTTTAGTCATACATGACAGCAGAATGCATTTTTTTTAAATTTTTTATTGTGGGTTGTTCAAAACATTACAAATTTCTTGACATATCATATTCCACACTTTGATTCAAGTGGGTTATGAACTCCCACCTTCACCCCATACACAGATTGCAGAATCACATCAGTTACACCAATTTGTACTTTGCTTTAGTGAATTTTGTTTCCTTTGCCTTCATGATTCTCTAGTATTTGCATATGATTTTCTCTCAGTGCAGAACACACTCATCTCTGATCTCTGTTTTCCAAGTTCTTCATAATTTGGGGGATTCAACACGAGCTTTCTACTTCAAAAAAGTCTTCCAGAAACATTTCAATACCCCTTAAATTTCTATGCTATGGATAGTCTCTTTCTTATTGCTTCTGAATTGCTTTTACACACACACACACACACACACACACACTCACACACACACACACAATACTAATGAGGTTCTCAATGGGATGGCAGACTGTCTTATAATATTTCCATTATTTCCTATTTCACTAAACTGAAAGATAAGCACAAAATCCATCAAATATTTTATTGAGATTAAAGAAAACTTTCAAAAATGCATTTTTGTCTTAGAAAAAGAGTTAACTATTACTTTATGCAAAATGCTTTAATGCTGAAGCAGAATAAAAGTTGACATAGCAGCCAGGTGTGGTAGCACACGCAGTAATCCCAGTCGTTTGTGAGGCTGAGGCAGGAAGATGGCAAGTTCAAGGCTAATCTCAGCAATTTAGTGAGGCTCTAAGTAATGTAGCAAGACCTTGACTCAAAATTAAAAATAAAAAGGGCTAGGTATGTGGCTCAGTGATAAAGTGCCCTGGGTTCAGTCTCCAGTACAAATGAATAAGTAAATAAATAAAAAGTTGACAGCAGTAAAACAGAAGCTGCTGAATTGGTAGTGGACGTTGTGATCCCAGAAATTGCACCCTGTGATGAAAATCTAATGTACAATGTACACATTCTTTATTTTGGGTATGTTCAGTTGAAGACAAACCTCAAAATTGAAAAAGACAAACCTCAAAATTGAAAACAAAGCCATTTATTGTCTTTGGTGGTTCTGTGGTTTATCTGAGATCATCTAACTGCATGTTCTCTTCCATATGACATTGACTGAAAGCAAGATCATGTTTAAATCTCACCAAGTTGGAATGCCCAAGATGGTGAATGTCCACTTACGTATCTGAAAGCTTCCTAATGGCTGTTGGCTAGGAAGATCTCAATTGAGACTGTTAATCAAGGTGCTATAGTTATGTGTATGGACTCCTCCTATAGTGTGGATGTTTTAATAGAATGACAGGTTCCAAAATGGAGTGTTCCTACTGTGTGTAAATAACAAATCTCTTTGGGCACAGCATGAGAAGTTGCACTGAATCACTTGTCAGTTTCTTTTGAGTAATATGAATAATTAGGTTATTCATGAAAAATGCAGAACTAGATGTTACTTCTTAATAAAGGGATTTGCAAATAATTTGTTGTCTTCTTTAATCATAAACATATACATTCACCAAAATACTACCAAATTAACTGATATTTCTAAGTTAGACCTTTCAACTCTTAGAAATTAATGTATGTAAATTAACTAGGTTTTCCATATTGCAAAGTGAAATTGCACTGATTGCTAAAAACTATTTATAGTGAAGAATTTTTCAAAATATTAATACACATTATTGGGTTTCTGTATATCAAATAAAATTGCCTCTCAAGGGAGCTTTGGATGTTAAGTTTTAGGACTATTATATATACAACTTTCAATTTTTGATCATCTTTTTATCTGCTTCAAAAGATGAAAGAGAGGAATTTCATAGTGTTTGGACATCCCAGTGGGTGATCTCAGATAATATATCAATCATCCGTCCATGTCATTAAAGATTCAAGTTACTGAATCTTATGTTTATGTGTCAGGTTTAGCAGCCCTAGTTGACCTCTTTTTTTCATAGATTCCCTATAGAGTCCATCCAGGTAATTTAACATTAATAGTTCTGTGAGTTTCTACAAGTTACTATATACTAATATATAAACTATATAAAACTGAAAAACATCTTCAGAATATAATAGTTATAGCCAGGAGCAGTGACAAGCTCCTGTAATCTCAGCAACTGGGGAGGCTGAAACAGGAGGATCCTAAATTTGAGGGTAGCCTCAACAATTTAGTGAGACACTATCAAAACAAAACAAAACAAGGATTCCACCTCTTGGGTTCCCTTCTTCCTCTGGGAGAAGTCTTTTCTGCTGTCCTTTAATAAACTTCTAATTTCTACTCTGACCTTGCCTCGGCGTGCTTCTCTGGCGTTATTCTTCAACATTGGGGAAGCAAGGACTCGTCACCGGTCAACAGTGGTAACATATTGGAGGTTCCCAACCGAGATTCTACACCGAGGTAAGCGCCTCTCCACGCACCCCATGTGTGTTTGAGGTGCATCTTTCTCTCTCTTTCTTTCTGGAGGGTAAGGTGGGCACCCGACAGCTACTTAAACGCAATTAGTGCAGCCACCACTCTTCAAGACTCAGGTCAGAGGTTTCCCGGACTAGGCAGCTCTCAATCACCTGTTCAATACAGAGCAGGCATGTTGGGTTCTGTCAAAGCCACTTCTAACTTTTCTGTCTGGGCCCAGAGAACAATTGGCATGAGTAAACAGTGTCCCTAAATCCTGATCTGCCTCGGATGTGTGGAGGTGGAGGAAGGAGTTTGGAACAACTGCGGAATTCCCGTCTGGGCTACACTCAGACGTATTCCTAAGGTTCCTTTCTCTTGAGCCCCCTCCCGACAGCCCTCAGGTGCTGCAGTCTGGCTGCAGCAAAATAACGGGGGGGGGGATGGGATGATGAACAACTTCTGTACATTGATACAGCAGGAGTGGGAGCCCTTTATTGTAGGACAGGAGCGGTATTTATACATTTCACACAGCTTATCTTCATTAGCATAAACTAGATACATCAGTCAACCAATAAGGAATCTCCATACTTAATGGCTCACTGGCATTACTTCACAAACCACTCCCTCTGGCAATATGCCAGGCGCCATCCAGACTTGTTTACAGACTCTAACATTTGCCAGGCGCCATCCAGACTTGTTTACAGACTCTAACATTTCTCTGGCAAAATGCCAGGCGCCATCCTGACTTGTTTACAGACCTTAACACTCAGGGGTATCTAAGGTGATTGGTAGATGAATGGCACTGAGGGAAAGCCCCAATTACATTTTCTTCCCTATGGGCTATGCAACACTCCCAACCCCCGCATTCATTCCCTCCTGGATGCTCCCCTTCCTTTGCAGGTCAGAAATGTTAGCAATTCAGGTTGTAGGACTGAGAGAAAGGCATGAGATAATTAGTAAAATCTGACATACCCCCTTCTCCCTTCAAGACCTAAGGCAGATAAAAACTGACTACTGGAAAGTTAGGAGATATGCCAGATTGCCTGGGATTGGACCTAACCATAGGAGCTAATCCTGTAAGTAAAAGGAGAGACTGAGGGACTCCCAGCAGCGGCCAAAGCCATTTTGCTTTGGGGAACTTCCTCATTCCTTCCCTGCACTGTAAGGATTACTCCACCTCTGTCTACTTAAAAAAAAAAAAAAAAAAAAAAGAAGGGACAATGAATGCAGTAATGTGTTGATATTATAGATTGATTCTTGGGAATGATTTTGGCTAAATGTGTATCTAAAAGATGATGTTTCATTGTAACAATCTGGTATCTGAATGGGTTTTTGAAGCATTGCATAATCTTGCAGTTAAAAGTTGGGTTTAGGTAATTGTTTACTTTATGATTTCAGATAATTCATGCCAGAGAACTTAAACACTTAGGGTGGAAAATTAAAGAACTCTACTTCCAAATTGGCAAGTAACTCCCAATCATTTAGGTTTATTTTTTCATCAATTTTTGAACTGGGTAGCCTGAGAAGATTTCACTAGGTATACCAGTGCATTAATTTGGACAAGGATAGTAAATTATGGTATGATATCTATTTCCCTCAGTGTGTAGGATTTAGGAAAGAAAAGTGTTGAATTGGAACATTGGTCTGGCTTATTGAAATGACATTGAATAGCAACAGTCTTAGAAATTTTTAAAGCTTAATTTTGGATATACATGGTAGTGTGTGGTTCTCTATTGAAATTTTTTCAGGTGATTTAATGTAACTTAATACTACTTTAGGAACTTCAGAACAAAGGAAGTGGCTTAATGATCCTGAAGAAATTTCTTCTGATGGTAGCTTTTATATTATCAAGCGAGATCCTATTTTCAGTTTTGTGTGAGCAAGTTTTTCTAGTGTAGAAAGATAAAGGTATAAAATTTTGTGAATTGTATCTTAAACTTGTATCACAATTTTCAACATCCAAACCTGAAAATTGTGACTTATGTTTAAAATGCCTTAGGCATGAGGTTTCTGCTCAGAATTCCAGTTTTTCCTATTCCTTCCAGATCTCAGCCAGGACTTAAGTTGAAATGCAAATAGAAAAAGCCTTCAAGCTCAGTAGGAGGCTGATCTGAGGCCCAAGAAAAAAAAGTAAAGGTGTCTTTTACCTGAACTCAAGCTAGACAAAAGTTAAATTGTATTGTATTTACTAATTACTGGCCAGTCATTTTTTCTAGGACTCTTGCTTTTTCGTAGATTCTGTATTTTTTTGAGCTCATGATTTTGATCCTACAGACAAGTTAATGTTTTTCTGATAAGTTCTATTTTTTGATCAACTGTGGAGTTTTTAAACATTGCAATGGAGATTTCACCTGCGAAAAGCTACAAGGCCTTTACTATTGTGTTATGTATTACACTTGTGTTATATGTTGTGTTGTGTATGTCTGTATGTGTGTATGTCCATATAACATGCAACATATGAGGAGCGCTCATGAAAAATTAAAAAAAAAAATGGATCCAAATATCTTTGATTCACGTGATTCAAATTAAATTGGGTAAACAGATAAAAGTAAAGATGTCTTTAAAATTAAGCTTATAAGTTTTTTTTAGATGTTCAAAAAAGACCCTAATAAAATGTTTATGTCTATGAAATAATCTGCTTAAATTCAGAAATTTATAAGTATTGTTTCAAAATGTAAACAAAAAGAAGGTTAACAGATGGAAAAGAAAATTAAAAGGTTCTAGGTATGGATTTAATAGAGGGAAAATGTGCTTCTAGATAAGAGAGTCTATGTGATTAAGTTAATAAGAGGGTTTAAGTAAGTAATAAAGAAGGTCTGTGTAAGTTGGTTATATGTGTAAGTTTTTGAGCAAGTAATCTTAAAAAAATTAAAAATTATACAACTATGGTTAAACAACAACTGTTATTTTTCAATATTGTAATATGTTATTTCTTTAAAAGCTAAACTTGGTTAATATAAAAACATCAATGTAATTGTGGTGCTATTAATGTGTTCATATCTTCCATGTATACAAGTCTGTAAGGTAAAAGCTTTAAAAGAGCATTATATCAAGCTGGTGTTCTAAAGTTGTATGGTAATTTTAGGCTTAAAAAAAACATGTTGGAGATTTATTTATATCATTTGTGTTCTATAACTGGACTTGTTATCAATAATATATGTAAAGTTCTATGTCACTTTTTACACTAAGATACAATTTAAATGTATTTTTAAGTTAATGAGAAAAACAAAACAAAACAAAACAAAAACAATAAAAGGACTGGGAATGTGGGGATGTAGCTCAGTAGTCAAGTGCCCCTGCATTCAATTCCCAGTGCCAAAAACAAACGTATCAGGGCTAGATTGAGAGTCTAGCATATTTTACTGGGCCATTAATTCAAAGAATATTGCCAGTTAGTTGTTATTTCTTGAAAAATACTACCACAGTGATGGGCCTTAGAAGAATAGCACTTTTTCTATCAGAAACTACAAATAAAACTGTTAAAAATTACCTTAAGTTTCCTGTAATACTGACCCTAAGATTTAAAATATGCAGTTTAGAGAAAATATATAAATAAGCCAACTATGAAATTTATATAGTGATAGCAAATACTATTCAAATACTATTCAAAAAATAGAGAAACAGAAAATACATTATTAAAACAGTTTTGTCAATTTCATTATATTTTTACCACCTGTGATTTTTAAAAATCTTTATTATAAAATAAAAAGCAGTTATAAAATGTTACAAAAATAATTATAGGATTTTTTATGTATCTGAAGCTGGCCTCCTCAAAATGTTAATGTCTTCTGTTACCACAATATAATTGTCTAAACCAGAAAATTAATGCTGATATATTAAATACTATGACTTATCCTGAGACACGATTCAAGATTGAATATTACATGTGGTTTGTATGTCTACCTAGCCTCCTTTAATTTGGGACAGTTCCTTAAGTTGAAGACATTCCTATAATGATGAGAGAATGAAAAAATGTCTCTGAAAATATATGTAATTCATAATTTTTAGAAAAATAATTTCCCTTCATGTATTAGCATATGAAAACTTGGGAAGTTGTTCTCTACTTACTTCTCTCCTCCTCACAAATATCACTTCTTTCAGGAGACTATAGTGAATCTAATAGCCATTTCAAGGACATGCATTTGCCTACTAAATGACAACAGAAACCTTTTCTATTTTGCAGGATGTTTCCAGTCTTGTCCAGAGTTCCAGGTTATGGAACACCAGCAGTACAATTTTTAAGAAATGTTATATAATATTCTGATTGATAGTATCTATGGATGTATGGGAACTTTAGAGATGTCCCATTTTACTCGATGACTCAACATTGAAGAGAATACTGTCTTGTAACTGTGTGCCTATGTATCTGTCTCTTCCACTTCCAGTTTACTGTGAAGTATTTAACAAACATGGTCATCTCTGTTTATTCACCCAATCATGGTATCTAATGTAGAACCTACATAGAGTTGATTTTCCTCACATATTATACATATATATAAATATATATGTGTATGTATATATATTTATATATATATATATATTTATATATATATATATATATCTATATTCTCCATTGTATCTTAAAAACACCTTTTAAAATATTAGCATTAATATTTTCTTAATTCTTTACCATTTATTTATTTATTTTTTAATTTTTATTGTTGGTTGTTCAAAACATTACATAGTTCTTGACATATCATATTTCACACTTTGATTCAAGTGGGTTATGAACTCCCATTTTTACCCTGTATACAGATCATTTATTTATTTATTTTACCAAAACTGAAAATTAGCTATAAATGTGTTCTTTACAGGCTGCTTTCAAGTTCTCCATTGGTCAGTTGCTGTGTAAAACAACACAATGAATTGCCTTATCTTAGTCATAAAAAGTCTTTTGTTTAACTCACACAACACTTTGAGTTATCTTTCCATCAATAGTGACAATCAAATCCAGGTTTAGGCTAATTAAATGTAAATAAAAATATGTAAACACTCACTGGGAAAGCTGAAGAAAATCACAAGGTTATAGGTCCACCTTTACTGTGCAGAGGAAACAATGGCCATTGTTTATAGCTGGAATGCATGTGCATGAGATAAATAAGCCCTGTTCATTGTGATACCCTATATGGGCTTCCTGTTATGTTAAACATGATTCTTTGTGATAGATATGGATACAAAATCTGTGAGACCTTTTTTTTTTTTTGGTACTAATAAATGAACCCAGGAGTGCTTAACCACTGAGCCACATCCCCAGCCCTTTTTATTTATTTATTGTTAAGTTTTGAGACAAGGTTTCATTAAGATGCTTAGGGACTAACCTAACTAAATTGCTGAGGCTAATCTCTAACTTGCAATCCTCCTGACTCAGCCTCCAGAGATGCTGGGGTTACCAGCATGTGGCCCTTGACCAGATATGTGAGTCATTTATAAAGAGGAATTATAACTCTTTCAACCAGAGTTAAAATTCTACAATGGCTGCCACAGTGTTTTTGTTAACTTTCTACTAACTAGTAGAGAGTCTCATACATATTGCAGAGCTGGTAAATATTTGCTTAATAAATGTATCAATGATTGAGTTAAAAAATTCCTAGGCATAGATTATTTTAAATTGAAGTGTCCTCTTTTTGAGATGGTTATCCTATCAGAAAAAAAAGATAATTGATTTTTCAAGAATCAATAAAAAATCCAAAAATAAATCAAAAGTGATACTTGCTTTTTTTCTGTATGTGAGCTTTACTTTAAGCTTGAAAATTTTCTATAATTATTTCTTGGTTAAATGATAGTATATATTCTGATTGAACTGTTCTTGGCAAATATAGTAAATCCCCAATCATCTCTAACTTATAAATAAACTATTCTTGACTTTGTGACTTTATCCAAGGCTATTATAATAGCAGTCACCACTGAAGGTATTAATTATTGTACTTCTTAAAAATGAGGAAGATTTTAAAGTGTGATATTCTTTAAAGCAAAGTTTATATTATGGCCTAAAGGGTTTTGTTTTATTTGTCTGCTTATTTATTTATTAGTCTATTTACTTATTTTGTACTGGGGATTGAACCCAGGGGCACTTTAATGCTGAGCTATATATCCAGTCCTTTTTAATTTTTTTTTTTTTTGAGACAGGGTCTTTTTAAGTGGCTGAGGGCTTTGGTAAATTTCTGAAACTGGCCTCAAACTTAGGAAACCCCTGCATCAGCCTCCTCAGTCACTAGTATTAGGGGATGTGCTGACGTGCATGGCTAAAGTGGGGTAATTTTTCTATTCCCTCTGTTCTCTTGCTCTTCTGTTGACAAAGTTTTAAGGTAGAAACTGAGCCACCTACTGACTCAGACACCCTTTAATATGTTGATTAATAACAAATGAACATCTATGTTGTAAAGGACTGAAAATTAGAGTTGATTTATTACAGGAGCCATAGTTACACTAACTGGTGTATCCACAGGTTTGCTGGAATTTCATATGATCAGACTGGAAAACTGGCTGCAACAATGAAAAAAAGTAAAGGTCAAAATGTGTTAAGATGGCGGCGAAGGGAGAGCATTACCCCCGTGTACCGCGTCACCGTGCAGGAGAATGACGAGTTAGAATGGCTAAAAGCTATCTTGTTAGGAATTTCCAGCAAAATTGGGGTGCTCCAAAACCTAGAGGAAGGATTTCCATCGCACGAGGATCAGCTACGGGGGCTCAAATGCGAGAGATTTGTCCGCACGGAGGGTCACGCTGCTTATTCAGCAAATCGCCCTGCGGCTAGAGTCTGAGGCTCGCGCTGGGAAACGAGGAGATAGCAACGCAAAGATACAGCACTGCAGTTTCTGCGGGCTTCTGCCAGCTGTGCAATCACCAAACTCAGTGCTGAATTCTGGGTTTGAGATGGGGGAAGGAAGCGGTCCAATTCGGTTCTCCACACCGGTCAGACCACAGAGGAAGCCAGCGGCCACCATCTTGGAGAGCTGACGTCACCATCCCTGTTTTCAACTGATCGCAGCTCATTCAGCCATAGAACAGGTAATTTCAGGCTGCCATTCGCCTGCGGCTCACAGACAAATTACTCAGGCTCAGTGCTAAAGAACCCGCGGAAACGGCTTCTTGGAGCCTGCTCCTATCAGAGCATACACCGAGCCTGGAGCAGCCGAATTTCGGCTCCCGGAACTGCTCTGGCCCAGGGCTAAAGAACCCGCGGAAACTGCTTCTTGGTCCGGGTCCTGCTGAATACTGTGGAGGTAAATACCAACTGAGCCTTCATAGGCAATGGCAACAGGACTGAGACGGGGCTTGTGAGGGACGGTCCGGACTCACCCGTTGCTTTGGTCACCCGGCTAAGGGAACGAAATGCTGCCATTCGCATGGGATACCAACATGGCAGAGATCTGATGTTATCAGAAAGTGGCGGAGGAGAGAACTTCATCGATACCAGCGGCGACAGAAACAGTTGGTCTCCTGGTAAAGAAAGTGAGTCACAAACACCCGAGTCTCTCTCACTTTGTCATCAAGCCAGAGGGGCAGAGCAGAGCCGCCACCCGCGCCCGGAACAGACCCAGCGGCCCATCGGCGTGGTAGTCACGTAACCCCAATTGGAGTAGGGGCAGAGCAGAGCCGCCACAGTGCCCACAAGGTAGGCAGACCTGTGACCGACCTGCAGAACAAGCCCAGAAGTCCACGGGCGTGGTAGGAGGGGCAGGGCAGAGCCGCTGCCTGCTCCTGCAAGGTAGGCAGACCTGCAACAGACTGGCGGATCAGGCCCAGTGGCCTGCCGGCGTGGTACACACGTCACCCCAATTGGACTAGGGGCAGAACAGAGCCACCACCCGCGCCCGAAAGGTAGGCAGACCTGCGACCAACCGGTGGAACACGCCCAGCGGCCGGCCGGAGTGGTAGGCACGTCACCCCAATTGGAGTAGGAGCAGAGCAGAGCCTTCACCCACGCCTGAAATAGGCCCAGTGGTCCGCGGGTGTGGTAGACAAGTCACACCAATTGGAGGAGGGGCAGAGCAGAGCTGCCACCCGCGCCTGCAAGGTAGGCAGACCTGCAACCGACCGGCAGATCAGGCCCGGTGGCCTGCCGGCGTGGTACACACGTCACCCCAATTGGAGTAGGGGAAGAGCAGAGCCACCACCCGCGCCTGCAAGGTAGACAGACCGCCGATCGACCCTGCAAGAGAGACTTTTCAACTATACAAGAGCAATATAAATATACAGGGGAAAAATTTTCAAAAACACAACAGTTTCACCAAGCAGAAAGAAACGCAAGCAGTATGAAAAGACAAGGAAAGAAAGGACCACAAGCAATGCAGGTCAACTCAACTTTAGAAGAGGTAACAGCTGCAGCAGATGGAATGTCAGATAAAGAATTCAGGATATACATGCTTCAGATGATCTGGAGTCTCAAGGAAGACATTAGACAGCAAAATCAGACAATGAAAGATCACTTCGACAATGAATTACACAAACAAATCCAGGAAGCAAAAGATCAACTATACAGGGAGATAGAGGTTATAAAAAACAAACAAACAAATCCTAGAAATGCAGGAAGCAATAAACCAACTTAAAAACTCAATTGAGACTACTACCAGAAGAGTAGAACACTTAGAAGATAGAACATCAGACAATGAAGACAAAGTATTTCAACATGAAAAGAACATAGACAGCTCAGCAAGACTGTTAAGAAACCATGGGCAGAACATCCAAGAAATATGGAATAACATCAAGAGACCAAACTTAAGAGTCATTGGGATACAGGAAGGTATAGAGCTCCAAACCAAAGGAATGAGCAATCTATTCAATGAAATAATACGAGAAAACTTTCCAGACTTGAAGAATGAGACAGAATCCCAAATCCTAGAAGCCTACAGGACGCCGAATGTGCAAAATCATAAGAGATCCACACCTAGACACATTATAATGAAGATGCCCAACATACAGAATAAGGAGAGAATTTTAAAAGCTACAAGAGAAAGGAAGCAGATTACATTTAGGGGTAAGCCAATCAGGATAACAGCTGATCTTTCAACACAGACTCTGAAAGCTAGAAGATCCTGGAATAACATATTTCAAACACTGAAAGAAAATGGGTTCCAACCAAGAATTGTGTATCCAGCGAAATTAAGCTTCAGGATGGAAGATGAAATTAAAACCTTCCTCGATAAACAAAAGTTAAAAAAATTTGCAGCTAGAAAATCATCTCTTCAAAACATCCTTGCCAAAACATTACAGGAAGAGGAAATGGAAAATAACAATGAAAACCAACAGTGGGAGGTAGGACAGTAAAGGGGGGAAAATAATCAAAGAGGAAAACAAACCATGTTTAGTAATATAAATAAACAAATATGGCTAGAAGAACAACCCATATCTCAATAATAACCCTAAATGTTAATGGCTTAAACTCACCAATTAAGAGACACAGGCTAGTAGAATGGATCACAAAACAAGACCCAACAATATGCTGCCTACAGGAGACGCATTTGATAGGAAAAGACATACATAGGCTGAAGGCGAAAGGTTGGGAATAATCATATCACTCATATGGACTTTGGAAACAAGCAGGAGTGTCCATACTCATATCAAATAAAATAGATTTCAAGCCAAAGTTAATCAAAAGGGATAAAGAGGGACACTACATACTGCTCAAGGGAACCATACACCAACAAGACATAACAATCATAAATATATATGCCCCAAACAATGGTGCAGCTATGTTCATCAAACAAACTCTTCTCAAGTTCAAGAGTCTAATAGACCACCATACAATAATCATGGGAGACTTCAACACACCTCTCTCACCACTGGACAGATCTTCAAAACAAAAGTTGAATAAGGAAACTATAGAACTCAATAACACAATTAATAACCTAGACTTAATTGACATTTATAGAATATACCACCCAACATCA
Organism: Marmota monax; assembly: GCF_021218885.2. Taxonomy (NCBI): domain Eukaryota; kingdom Metazoa; phylum Chordata; class Mammalia; order Rodentia; family Sciuridae; genus Marmota; species Marmota monax. Next base: position 376,137 of record NW_026694521.1, on the reverse strand, counting down.
AGCAGTTACACTTTTTTTCTCAGCAGCACATGGATCCTTCTCAAAAGTAGATCATATATTATGTCACAGGGCAACTCTTAGACAATATAAAGGAGTAGAGATAATACCATGCATCTTATCTGATCATAATGGAATGAAACTGAAAATCAACGATAAAAGAAGGAAGGAAAAATCATGCATCACTTGGAGAATGAACAATAGGTTACTGAATGATCAATGGGTTATAGAAGACATCAAGGAGGAAATTAAAAAATTCTTAGAGATTAATGAAAACACAGACACAACATATTGGAATCTATGAGACACATTGAAAGCAGTTCTAAGAGGAAAATTCATTGCTTGGAGTTTATTCCTTAAAAAAAGGAAAAACCAACAAAAAATGATCTCATACTTCATCTCAAAGTCCTAGAAAAAGAAGAGCAAAACAACAGCAAAAGAAGTAGAAGGCAAGAAATAATTAAAATCAGAGCTGAAATTAATGAAATCAAAACAAAAGAAACAATTGAAAAAATTGACAAAACTAAAAGTTGGTTCTTTGAAAAAAATAAATAAAATCGACAGATCCTTAGCCATGCTAAAGAAGAGAAGAAGAGAGAGAACTCAAATTACTAGCATATGGGATGAAAAAGGCAATATCACAACAGACTCTTCAGAAATACAGAAGATAATCAGAAATTATTTTGAATCCTTATAGTCCAATAAAATAGAAGATATTGAAGGCATGGATGAATTTCTTAAGTCATATGATCTGCCCAGATTGATTCAGGAGGATATAGACAACCTAAACAGACCAATATCAATTGAGGAAATAGAAGAAACCATCAAAAGACTACCAACTAAGAAAAGCCCAGGACCGGATGGGTATACAGCAGAGTTTTACAAAACCTTTAAAGAGGAACTAATACCAATACTTTTCAAGCTACTTCAGGAAATAGAAAAAGAGGGAGAACTTCCAAATTCATTCTACGAGGCCAACATAACCCTGATTCCTAAACAAGACAAAGACACTTCAAAGAAAGAAAACTACAGACCAATATCTCTAATGAACCTGGATGCAAAAATCCTCAATAAAATTCTGGCGAATCGGATACAAAAACATATCAAAAAAATTGTGCACCATGATCAAGTAGGATTCATCCCTGAGATGCAAGGCTGGTTCAATATACGGAAATCAATAAATGTTATTCACTACATCAATAGACTTAAAAATAAGAACCATATGATCATCTCGATAGATGCAGGAAAAGCATTCAACAAAGTACAGCATCCCTTTATGTTCAAAACTCTAGAAAAACTAGGGATAACAGGAACATACCTCAATATTGTAAAAGCAATCTATGCTAAGCCTCAGGCTAGCATCATTCTGAATGGAGAAGAATTGAAGGCATTCCCTCTAAAATCTGGAACAAGACAGGGATGCCCTCTCTCACCACTTCTGTTCAACATAGTTCTCAAAACACTGGCCAGAGCAATTAGACAGACGAAAGAAATTAAAGGCATCAAAATAGGAAAAGAAGAACTTAAATTATCACTATTTGCAGGTGACATGATTCTATACCTAGCAGACCCCAAAGGGTCTACAAAGAAACTATTAGAGCTAATAAATGAATACAGCAAAGTGGCAGGATATAAACTCAACATGCATAAATCAAAGGCATTCCTGTATATCAGTGACAAATCCTCTGAAATGGAAATGAGGACAACCACTCCATTCACAATATCCTCAAAAAATATAAAATACTTGGGAATCAACCTAACAAAACAGGTGAATCAGGCGGTATAGCGATACCAGACTTCAAACTATACTACAGAGCAATAGTAACAAAAACAGCATGGTACTGGTACCAAAACAGGCAGGTGGACCAATGGTACAGAATAGAGGACACAGAAACCAATCCACAAAACTACAACTATATTATATTTGATAAATGGGCTAAAAGCATGCAATGGAGGAAGGATAGCATCTTCAAGAAATGGTGCTGGGAAAACTGGAAATCCATATGCAACAAAATGAAACTGAATCCCTTTCTCTCACCATGCACAAAAGTTAACTCAAAATGGATCAAGGAGCTTGACATCAAATCAGAGACACGCCGTCTGGTAGAAGAAAAAGTTGGCTATGATCTACATATGGTGGGGTCGGGCTCCAAATTCCTCAATAGGACACCCATAGCACAAAAGTTAATAACTAGAATCAACAAATGGGACTTACTCAAACTAAAAAGCTTTTTCTCAGCAAAAGAAACAATAAGAGAGGTAAATAGGGAGCCTACATCCTGGGAACAAATCTTTACTTCTCACACTTCAGATAGAGCCCTAATATCCAGAGTATACAAAGAACTCAAAAAATTAGACAATAAGATATCAAATAACCCAATCAACAAGTGGGCCAAGGACCTGAACAGACACTTCTCAGAGGAGGACATACAATCAATCAACAAGTACATGAAAAAATGCTCACCATCTCTAGCAGTCAGAGAAATGCAAATCAAAACCACCGTAAGATACCATCTCACTCCAGTAAGATTGGCAGCCATTATGAAGTCAAACAACAACAAGTGCTGGCGAGGATGTGGGGAAAAGGGTACACTTGTACATTGCTGGTGGGACTGCAAATTGGTGCAGCCAATTTGGAAAGCAGTATGGAGATTTCTTGGAAAGCTGGGAATGGAGCCACCATTTGACCCAGCTATTCCCCTTCTTGGTCTATTCCCTAAAGACCTAAAAAGAGCATGCTACAGGGACACTGCTACATTGATGTTCATAGCAGCACAGTTCACAATAGCAAGACTGTGGAACCAACCTAGATGCCCTTCAATAGACGAATGGATAAAAAAATGTGGCATTTATACACAATGGAGTATTACTCTGCATTAAAAAATGACAAAATCATAGAATTTGCAGGGAAATGGATGGCATTAGAGCAGATTATGCTAAGTGAAGCTAGCCAATCCCTAAAAAACAAATGCCAAATGTCTTCTTTGATATAAGGAGAGTAACTAAGAACAGAGTAGGGACGAAGAGCATAAGAAGAAGATTAACATTTAACAGAGATGAGAGGTGGGAGGGAAAGGGAGAGAGAAGGGAAATTGCATGGAAATGGAAGGAGACCCTCAGGGTTATACAAAATTACATTCAAGAGGAAGTGAGGGGAAAGGGGAAAATAATACAAGGGAGAGAAATGAATGACAGTAGAGGGGTAGAGAGAGAACACGGGAGGGGAGGGGGGATAGTAGAGGACAGGAAAGGCAGCAGAATACACCAGACACTAGTATGGCAACATGTAAATCAATGGTTGTGTAACTGATGTGATTCTGCAATCTGTATACAGGTTAAAATGGGAGTTCATAACCCACTTGAATCAAAGTGTGAAATATGATATATTAAGAACTATGTAATGTTTTGAACAACCAACAATAAAAAATTAAAAAAAATATATATATATATGATGTTAGGTCGGTTTGAGGTGGCTAAGGGAACAAGGCACCAGGCAACTTGGGGCCGCGAAGAACAACCAATCAGGCGCAGACAGACAAGCAGTGATGGTGCCTCATAAGCACCTGTCAATCAGCAGGGTCTCCTGACCAATCCTGGAATGACAGGGATTTCAGCAAGATCCCCCCACCACCCCCAGGAGGAAAAGAGACTCTAAAAACCTCCCTTTTCCTCCCAAGCCCTCCCTTCCTGCCCTAAACCCAATAAAATTCCAAACCAGCTGGGCTGGACCCCCTCTGTTGGAGCGGGTCTCACCTGGGAGCAAATCTCAATAAAGCCTTGTTCAGTTGTTTTTTTTTTAAAAAAAGAAAAAGTAAAGGTCAAAATGACAGCCAAATCACATCAATGAATCAGGAGGGTGAATGCACTTCTGTTTTCACAGCTGAACACTAGAAATGTTAACTTTGATTGCTACTGGCATTCAGCACTGGGAGTTATTGCTGCCTGTGTTGATACTAGCATACCAGGATATCTGGAGTTACTACAGTCTCTGCAATTTGGGGTATTGTTGGAAAAACTAGTGTCTGTCCTTTTTTGCATTTGCAGCAGGAGGCATCACCTAGACACATGCTGCTGTCTCATCCTGGAAGGTTATTCAGGGGTACACTGAACAAGCATATGACATTAATTTTGAAAAGTGTGTTTGTTACCTACTACTAAACAACAAGTTAATCCCAAGTATGAATAAAATAATAAATGTTAAGCATCCTGAAATTTTTCTGGGTCAGGAAGTCATCAACAGATCAGCTAAGTGTTCTAGCTAAAGATGACATATGAGGGAGCTGGTAGGGGCCACAGTCATCTATTGGTTTGACAGGAGGTGGGGGATGACAAGATGGCCCACTCACATGGTAGATGGCAGGAGGCATCTATTCACTGTCATGTGAGCATCTTCATAGGACTACCTGTGTGTCCTCATATGACACAGCCCTTCACCTCCCCCATGGTGAGTGATTTAAGAGAGAACAAGACAGACAGAAGCCAGAATTTCTGCTATACCTTAGCCTCACAAGTCACATGCCTTTACTTCTGTCATATTTGATGGGTCACACACACCAACAGTAATACAATGTGGGAGAGATGACACTATGGTGCAATCATCAGGAGGGAATAATTGGGGATCATCTTTTAGAGTGGCTACCACAAGAATAGGATTTGTTTTATCATTGTATATCTCATTTTTGGTTGGATAGTTTTATTTAGAGAGTCTATGAACTTCAAATAAGATATTATTTTATCGATCCAGGTAGTGTCAAATATTGCTCTAAGTTTTATGACATCTTAGTTGATATTTCTTTCAAGCTTTGAGGTTCTAGTCTGCCGCAGTCTGGCTGGGCACAAAATCACGAGCCACTCAAGCAGGAACAAAGTTTATTTTTTGAAACTGCCGCCAATGTCCAGTACGCCCCCGGGAAGATTTTTTTCCACGCACGCGCCCTCCTCTCCGACCGCAGAGAGAGCTCCTCCCCCGGAACTCCCTCCTACTGTACTTCCCCAACCAATGGGAACTCTCCAGGAGTCCTGTAGCTGGCCTAGGTGAACAACAGGAGTCCAATATCCATATGAATGCAAATCTTAACATAATCATATCATCTCAATGGCTAGCTGGCATCACCTTTCGACCAAAAATGCCATGCATCATATACTTGGCTCTTAGCACTAGTCCACTTTGGAGAAAGCTAACTTTTTTAACTCCTAAAAGTGAGTGTCATCAATTGTTGATAATTTCTAGACCTTCACGCAACATCAAGAAAATGGTCTAGTGAAAATGAGGAGTATGTTGATTGAGTTCTTTACATATATACCAAGGAGTAGGATAACTGGGTTAAATGGTGATTCCATTCCAAGTTTTCTGATGACCCTCCCTATTGCTTTCCAGAGCATATTGTCACCAATAATCTTAACAAGTTTTCTTTAGTTGTGTAGGCAGACTGAATTTTTCCTGGAGGTAGTTCAAAGACCTTAGGAAGGAGGTATCAAGGAGCCATACGGCAAAGGAGAAGAAATAAAGGAATGGTGTCTACAGATATGGAGTAGAGAGATATGTGTTTTTTCCAAGAGGGAGAATCTTTGTACCCAAAGCCCATGTGGAAGAGTCTGATACCTCTATGGAGCTGACTCTCTATTTACTACTTATTTATTCATATTCTTGATTTTCATAAAGGGATAGTTTTGCACATAGCTGAAATTCTAAGCAGCTGAAACAGAGAAGATGAAGATTCATATTTAAAAATCACAAGAAATTATTGGCTATATTCTCAGAAAATTCCAGAAATGCATGACATCTGGTTAAAAAATTTTAGTTAAATTACTTAAAGTTTTCCTTTTTATTCCTGTACTTTTTAAACAAAATATTCTTTCAGAAACAAATAATTAGAAAATAAAACCTGGGCTTCCAGTGCAATTTCCTAATCTGTGAGCCACCAGATCTGGGTGTTTACATAACAGATCCACAAAATGTAGTACAAACATTCCATTGTTTTCAGATCAATAAATGAAAATATTGCACTCAAAATGTGTGATATAAGTAAAAACATAAAGATACCCTCCAAACTCAAAAGATTTGGAATCACAATGTAGAGCCATAAAATATGGATATGCATATATTTTTCTTTTCCAGATACCTGATTGATTTAAAAACTTTAGTCAATCATACCCTTTGAGTTTCCATTTTATACAAAGCAATGTATGCAAATAAAAACTATATTAACAAATAATTAGGATTTGTATGTTATGGCTTACAATAGGCCTCCAAGATTATTTGAGTAGAGTTTACTGGGCTCAGATAGATCCTATTTCCTGCAGGAGATAAATTATTTCAGAGTGTATATTGACTTAGTTAGGATTACTGTTTTAATCATTTGGGGGGGATGTTCCCAATTCTCTATACTATTTGATCTACACCATGACAGTTTTGCAGTAATAATGTGAATGAGATATTCTAATCAAGAATATCCTAATATTTACTATTGATGTAATGGCAAAGTAAGATGACAATCTATCTGATAAAAATACATGAAAATTAGCTTTTGGGTTACGTAGTGAACTAATAACAGATCATTTCCTTTTTCTGTGTTCCTACATCTTCATACCTGTCTACCTTCAAATGATTCACAGCAAATTATTTTCTGGTTATATAAGTTTCATATGATTTAGGGGATTATGTTTTATATTTAGGATTATATCATCACATTTTTATGGGGACAATTTAAACAAAATATTAAGAAATAATAACAATGTATCTTAAAAAAAGATAAACATTGAATTAATTTCTTGACTATATTTTGTAACAAGTATTGCTAATGTTTTTTGGGGAAACTGATAATTCTTACCTTTAACTTATTCTTTAATTTACTGTAACTTTAATTCTTGTCTTGGTTATCCAGGACATACATTGCTCTTAATAAGATTGCCAGTGACCCCTAAATTCTCTCTCTGCTGCTTTTATTTTAGTTTTTACTGTCCAGGAAACTTGTCTGACATTTTATGCTTCACTGTATAACGCTTCTTTGTCCTGCTTCTGTGACCTTACAGCCTCAGATGCCCCTACTTTGTGGAGTTATGTTTCTTCCTTTCTCTCTTCTCTTTCCCTCTTTCTTATTCACCCCTTCCATCCCTCCTTCCTTGTTTCCTATTTTCCCCCTTCTTCCTTCCTTTTCTTTCCCCTTCGTCTTTTTATTTTTTTCTATTGTATTCATTTATTTTTGGTTACTCCTTATCCTGATCCTAGATGTTTGTATTGTAATGGCTTTTGCATTAGGTGACTTTTTTTTAAACTTAATCAGTGTTTCTTAACTATCCCTCCATGTTCCAAGCACCTGGTGAGCTTTTACAAAACAGAACTGCTTGGCTTCATCCATGGAGATGTTTAAAAATTTCTAGGGTAGATTCTGGACATTTTCACATTTTAAAAATTTCCTAAGGTAATTTTAAAGTGTTTCCAAATTTGAAAAACACTGATACATATTTCCTACTGATCTTATCCACTCATAAAGCTTCAACTACCTTCCCTATAAACGGATTTATAAATATGTATCAGTAGTTACAGCTTGTTTCTTGAGCTTGTTATAGATAATTACTCTGTTGGATTCCTCCCTTTTTTAGCTCATCAAACTTTTCTGAATGCTACCACATGCTAGGCACTCTGCTGGACATGGGTATTTAGAAATGAGTTGTCTATAGTTTTTACCCTAAGAGAATTTGAGGAATATATGGAATAAAATAAACAGACAAATAAATACTGTAGTGCCATATACAAGAGAGAGATAAGAAGAGAATAAAGGATATATATATATATATATATATATATATATATATATATATATATATATATATATATATCCCACATTAGGGCAGATGCTTGAATTTTCAGGTATGTATGTATGAAAGCTAAGATATATCTTGTAAAATGGAAATATATTTTACTGGAATAAAAATATTGTAATACAGAAAGAGAAAAGATTGTTTACAGGAATAGGAGCAAAGAAAACTAGAATATATTTGGAGCAAAACATATACAAGTCTTCTCTGCAGAACATTTTTCATATTAATGATTTCCCAATAAATTACCTCTGTTTATTTTCTATCTAAACTTCATAGAATAAATATAGCTATCAGTTAAAAAATTGGTCAAAATTTATACAAACAAAGCTTATATTTATGCCCTCAAACCTAAATAATATGTGGGAAGTCTCAGTCATATTCCATAACAATTGGTAAAGTGTCAGATTCACGTGTAGACATTTTTAAGTCACACTGCATGTCAGCAATGCCAAAGTACATCTCCATTGCTAGTGATGCTGCAAGAGGTATCACATCCCCATAAGCAGTTGAGGACTACCTCTGTGTGCTCCATTGTTGTCCTGAGTATGTCTCTTTCACCTTCAACTTTTGTTTTTGCCTAGAATTATGCAAGTCACAAAAATTAAAAGGTTAAAAAAGAAAAGATTGTAAGCAAATTCATACAGAAGTTAATAAGTGATAAAACTGGAGCAACACGACACCATACAAATAAAACTTGTAACAAGAATATGAGCAAAGAAGCATTACATATATATAATATATATATATATATATATATATATATAGTTTGTTTTGTTTTGTTTTTTGCAAGAACATTGATCACCTGCACAGAGTATTCACTGAGACTTCCTGTCCTCAAGTCCTCTCACAAGTGACAAAATAAAGGAGATTATCAGATCCTCTGAGTCTACCTGAAATGATGCCATCACCATAACTTTTCAGAACTGGTGACAGATTGTGTCTACTTCAAACCTTCTCTACTATTTTCAAGCTTCAATTCTTCTTCTCACTTGAGAGTATGTTATTTTTGGAGAATCATTTTGCTTATTTATTGAACATTTTTATTTACTTTGATCTAATGAAGAGACACTTGCTTGTGTGTGTTCTGCCTTGAAATTTTTGGAAATGTCAACAGTTACACCTGCTATACAAACAGTACATGTTTCTGAATAAAAAATCGACTGTTTATTAATGAACATTTTAATTGTTTAGGGATGAGATGTAGATATTTTAAACATTATACATTCTGACACTACCAATTGCTACAATTCTAAGAATTTTAAAATGTTATAGTTATAATCTCAAGAAATTAGTGAGGAATTTTAACTGGATAAGTATCTCTTCATTTTTCTTTCCAATAAGAAATGGCATCAGAGTTGGCATCCTCTTAGAGTAGTTAATTGGGGATAAAGGATTACTTAGGTTACCTAGAAAAATCAATGTCTTTGCTTCATCATGACCAGAATATAGGGCTTCAGTGCAGTGACCTGTTGAGAGAAGATGTATGTAGCTTGTAAATTCTAATAAGTCGTTTCTTCCATGATAGAAAATTTGTATAAAGATGTCTCTGGAAAAGTCTTTGAACATCTTAGTGATATGAATTTATTTGAACATAGAAAGTTTGTTCTGCTGTCAGTGTTGCAACAGGATCAAAGGAGCCAAACAGAATGGAATACGACTAGCTAAAATGCTTTAACAGTAATCCAGGCAAACAACTCCAAGCAATCTCACAACAGCACAGAAAAGAAAGATAGGGAGAAAAGTGGTGGATTTTATAAATGTTAAGGAGGTGGTATCAATTGTAACGAGGGTGGTAAGCCCAAAATATTAATGTCCAACGAGATTATTTTCAAAATAAAAAGAACTACTCATATTACCTATGCTAGGTATGTATACAAAAACTGGGCATCTTAAGAAAAATAGGGACTTGGGGCTGCCTTAATCATGTGTCCTGGTGAATTAAAATAATTAAATATTTAAAAATAATTAAAATGGGCTAACATGTGTCAGACACTGTGATAACTATTTTCCATAGGTCAAAACACATAATCCAAATACTACCCCATATAGTCAGGTTCTTTTCTTATGCCTAGTTTATAGTTGGTAAAACCAATATAAGATATGTTAAAAATATACAAAAGTGAAAAAACAGTAACCTGCATTTGAACACTGGCTTTTTTGATCACTAAGTCCACTTACCTCATTATTTCCTTTTCATTCTGAACTGTTGATAAAGGAGTAATCTTTATATTAGAACATTTTACATTGTTATAATAAAACACCCGAGTCCGAGAACTTTAAATGGAAGAAATTTTGGAGGCTGACAGTCCAAAACTGGTCAGCCCCTTCTGTTCATCTGCTGTTTGAGGGCCTCACTGCAGATGGCATCACAGTGGTATAAGCATGTGCAGAAGGTCACAGAGTAAGACAGGAAGCAAGAAAGATTCAGGGGCCAGACTTACTCTTTTAAACCAACCTTCTTCCACAGGAACTGTGAGAACTACATTACTCCCTTCTGAGGGTGGAGCCTTCTGACATAACCACCTTCCACAGGCCCTTACCACTTATCAGTGTCATCCCACTGGGGACAAACCTCTAGCACATAAAACTTTGGGAGATACACTCAAACCATTTCCAAATCATAGCACATTCCTTGAAGTAATATCCTCAAGAAAAATTAGTAATGATAGCTTGACAATTATAGCTGACTCTTATTATATGAAGGAGGCAAGGAGACTGTCACACTTTGGGTTGAGGAGAAATTTTCTTATTACCCACATGATCCATGTGAGCCTTTCTTGGCTTCCCCTTACCCAATTTTGTTGGGAAATGGACACCTGTGGCAACCATACTATGAAAAAAAGCTTCTTCATTATGTGCTCAGATTCCTTACTCCAGATTATCAGGGAGAAAAAAAAAAAAAAGATCAGAAAATGAGGTAGCTGAGAGGAAGGGAAATCTAGATGGAGTATTATAAGAGGAAGAGAAATGTTATTTGTGACCTTGAGATCCCTTGCAGGGCTCTGGGCTGTTATTTGTAAACTGGTTTTTCTAAGTCTCTTGCAGAGTTTCACTTTCTGAGTCAGATGGAGTAAGCCCACTTCACTATTTCTACTGATGACTGCATCTCTAAGATCTGACAAGTAAGGAAAACTAACCCTATAAGAATGTGTGCAGCAACTGTTTAAGGATCTGTTAAGTAAGCAGTAGCAGGTAGGTTGGGGAGGAAGTTCCCTGGGTTCTCTTTTTTCTCTCCTATCACCTGGTCTGAACTCCATTGCAATCTGAAGCATAGCTGTGGCCCCTGAGGCAGAGGCCACTTGACAAAAAAGATCCAAAGGACACTCTAATTCTAGTTTAAGGAGAATGGGAATTCTCCATTTCCCCTTCTGTCATTTTCTCAGTTCTCTCACATTCTGATCCTCAAGCCATCTCTGGTGACAGCAGTCCCCAGGATCCAAAATTTTGAGAGAGAACTTTCATACTGATCAGTGGTACTATGGTTTCGGGAGGGTAAGCCCCTGCTGCTGTTTTTGTTGTTGTTGTTTGTTTGTGTGCTATCATACTGCTTGGGCTGATATGCAAATGCAATTATAGAAATGCATGCAGAATGGGTAAAAAAAAAAAAAAGCCATGTGATTCTGATAGGAAGAATGCAAAGAGGAGTCAGAGAACAGTAAGCCCTAGGCACATTGTGGAGAGGGAGTTTCCCTAGGAAAATGAACCCTATAAGACTCTTTATGAAATACTGGGTTCATTCTTAAGCTGCAGATGTTGACGCCTGATCCTCATAGCACACACCTTGAGGAGTGGATTAACAGGCCATCTGCTGTTCCATGAGAAAAGTACTTGGGGAAGATGTTCAAATAATCCCAGCACTGGAGACTCAAATACTGAAGTGACATGGGCACCAAGTTCCCAAAAGATTGTTGGAAACCAGAGTCTGAAAAGATTTCTTACTTTGAGAAATTCTAGTTGGATGATGATACACATACCCAGATCTGTGAGGTTCTGGATTAGAGACAAAATTGAGATAAGCATACAATCAATATGTTCAAAGAGACCAACTGGATTAGATGCCCTCCACTTGAACAAAAGAAGTGAATTATGATTACATTCATTATCAAAGATAAACCATTAATTGTTGCCCTGTTAGAAGGGTGTTTAAGTAGGAATATAAGAAATACAAGAAGAGAAAAACAAAACAAACAAACAAAAAAACAATTACTGAGATTGTTGAGTGATCACAATGGCATAAAAAGTGTTTAAATTGTTTGTTTGTTTTTCAGAAAAATCCCCGATATCCACTCAAGGATGATTTGAAACCAGCTTTTCAAAAATAGACATACACATAAGAATCTAGCCTATCAATGCAATGATCTAACTGAGGTCACAAGCGCGAAATCACCCATGAAAAGCATAGTAAATCCCCCTACATAAGAAACAACCAGTCTTTGAAGAGGCAGGATGGCTATTTACTTCTGCATGAAGAAAACTCTTGACTCCCCTTTCTCATCATCCAATCAACTGGCAGCTTCTAGTTCCTCCCTTCATATAAATTCTCATACTACCACTTCATCTATCAGGGAGATCTGATCTCTTTTATTATTGCAAAAACTAGTGGAGCATTAGTTTCTATACATGTCAGACAGTGAGCCCTTGCTCCATGTCAGTATCATATCTGATCTGTTAATTTTTTTCCAGATATTTCAAATACCACTTGTGAAATATATTTAACAATTGAAATATTGAAACACTGATTATTTCAAAATCATAGGTTAAGTTTACTTCTATTAAACACAATATTAAAGGTATATGGTTGTGTATAGAAAGCATATTTAATGCTTATGATTTAATAATATAAATATATATTTTTTTCAACATAAGTTATTGCTTGTGAGTTATGTTTTTTAAGTGCAAATAAGTGGTTACTAATTAATAGTGATCAATTTTCTCATTTTTCTAGGAAACTATTAAAAGGAAATGCTGGATATTGATTGATGAACTAAATGGTTCCTCAAGAGGAATAGTTATTTATTCATGAGATATAAAATATACAAAGTATTTTTGCACACTAGAACACAGCTTAATTTTGAACTTCAGGTAGAGACTAATAATTTTTCCTTATGAATCTAATTATAAGTGTCATTTCAAAGCTATTTTTACTTCTACTTTGGCTTAGTAACGTTTTTAATTTCTAGTAATTAGAGTGTGTTTAAAGATTCAAAAGGTAAACAAGATACAGACTTTACCTTTCTCATTTTATAATTCAAGAACATACTTTCCTAATACCTTTTCTCACATGCACCAAAGGGCAAGAGGAAGAACACCAAAATGGATAATCAATGAGGAATTAAAGAGAATTGTCTTATTCTTGTGCAATTTTTGGAGTCTATTTTAAACATGCTCCATTTGCTTTAGTGCATTAAGCCTATACAGAGTTATTGTTTCTTATTGTGTCTATAGTAAGGTTGTTTTTCTGGAAAAAGAATATCTTTTTCTAGTCTATATTTTTAATTGTTTAAATATGAACAACTCTTTTATATCTGCAGTTATATTGTTTTATGACTAATATTATTTCCGTAAGGATTCTATTTTAATTTTCTTTTAAGTAGTTTGTCAATTTTATTTGTCTTTCCAAAATTCCTTTTTGATGTTCTCTTTATTGCATTGATTTTATTTTTTAATTTTGTTTCTCACTACTATGTTTTAATGAGTTGTTTTAATTATTTTGTCACTGTTGCTGCTCAAATCTCCATTTCTGACTTCAGTTTTCTTTCCGTTAAAGTGATGACTTTGAATTCTTAATGTTTTAAAACATCTCTTAGTATACTCTTAGTAATAATCTTATAATACCTAGATTTTTTTTCACATGTAGTCCTATCCTCAGTATCTTTATCATGGCATTTATCTTTATTTTCTGATGATTTGTGGTATTTTTTTTCCTTTGCTTTTTATTTGGCAATTTTTCTAGGATGTATCTAGATACATATTAAAAATCTATTATATAATCTATAATGAAAATTTTCAACCTGTAGAACTTTTCCAGGTTGATTTTGGGTATGTCTCCTCTACCTCACCCCTCCCAATGTCCTGATCCCTTCTTTGTTAGACATACGTTGTAATTACTTATTCATCTTCTACATCTCTTAGTTCCTTTTCTTATCATGGACTATTTAACATTTCTGTGTTGCAATCCTGAAATCCTCCCATCACATCTTATAATAAGTTATAAATTTTTCTGCCATAGCCAGTTTGAAGTTTATTCTATGTTGACCCTTTTATTGTATTAATTCCCAAAGTTTCTTAGCTGTTTTTTTTTAACTCTACTTTCTTGCTTTATAAATTGCTTTTATCTTCATCATTTTATTGTTTACCTGTAAAGAATTATAAATATAGTTGTTTTGTAGTCTTTTTATATTGCTCTATATCTTCTCTTTCTTTGGCATTTTGTCTGATGTGTTGATTGTCTTTCACCCACCACCTCTTATGCTGCACCTTTGCACTCTTCTTCCTTCCATTTCTAATGCAAGTAGACGTTTTTTTAATGGAGTAAGTCCCTCTCTGTGTGGTGATTTGGTTGCCTGAAGGGCCCCATGAAATGCATTGGTCTTGTTAGAAGTTGCCTCTGTCACAGGCAGTGCACTTTTAAGTTTTTGGTGTTGTGCCACAACTGTAATTTGAGCAGCTCATTGGAGCTCTTTCAGTAACTCTTTCTACATGGACAATTCCAACTTTAGACTCCATGATAAGATTCTGATTATAATTTTCTGCCAAGTGTCAGAGATTTGTCTTCCATTCTACAGGAGCTTTTGAGATCATATGCCACATGTCTTACATCAAATGCCCAAGTCCAGGCCATTCTTACTATAGTGAGTTTCTACCATCATTTTCAATCACAATCTTAATTACTTATTTTCAAAAACAGCTATATATCTTAACCAACATTATTTAAGTGCATATTTGTATGCAATGAAATTTTCTCATTGAAATGTACATTTTATTAAGTTTTGATCAACATATCCACCTCAATCAACATACGTAATAGTTTCATGAACACATAAATTTTCTTCATATTCATTTTTTAGTCTCAGCACAATTTTTAAAACAGCCTCAGACTTACAGAAAAGTTGAAGTATTGTACAAATAACTTTTCTTCTTAAGCCATTTGAAAATAAATTGCCAACTTGATGCCACAGCATCCTAATATATTGTGGATCATTCTTAAAAACAAAATTGTTTTCTTATATAACCATAATAAACTATCATCATCAAGAAATGGATACTAATTCATTATTGTATATCATTTTCTGACCCAAATCATATGTTATCAATTGTCCCAATGCTATAATTTATAGCAAAATAATTCAGTTCAGAGTAATGTTTTCTACTTAGCTGTCAACTTAGTGTCCTCCAGTCAGAAATGTTTATGCAGTCATACTTTGCCCTGTATGTCTGAAATTTGAAGATAACAGCTCAGCAATTTTGTAACATGCCCTCAATTTTTTTGGTCTGATATTTCCTCACAATGAGATGTACATTTTGCTTCATTAACGAGACTATTAGACAAGCCATGTGTGTTCTTTCGGTTGCATTTTATCAGTTATGCACCAGTTTGGGTAATCTTGTGTCATTGTTGTATTACCGCTCCTGGATCTTTTCATTAAAAATTCTGTCTTGGTGGCCTTTTCCATTGTGAAGAGATTCTATTGCTTTTTTTGTAAATATTTATTTTACCACTAGCATCTCATTTATTTATATTCAATTGACAGATAACACTGTATGCTTATACCCTGTATAGCTTGGTGTTTTGAAATACACACACACACACACACAGTGAAATGGTTAAATCTAACTAATTAGCAAGTGCATTAATTCATATAGTTATGACATAAAACATAACTTCCGCTGTCTACATTTTTCAAGAATACAATGTATCATCATTAAACACAGTCACTTTGTTGCACAATAGATTTATTAAAATATATTGTTTTCTAATTGTAATTATGCATTCTTTGACCAATATCTCCCCATCTTGTCCTCCTAGACACCTCTCCTGATGAGCATCCTCTTCTACTTTGGCTAAGACAGCCCATCTCAGACTCCACCTTCAGAATGTGGATGTCTTGCTTCCTCTACTCAGATTCTGATTGCAACTCTATGCAGGATTAGCTTCTTTCAAAAAGTTGCACTGGATACTCACCCATACAGTGCTCACTCCCTGTGAAGGTGTTTCCTGGATCAGCTCAGGCTTTGACTCCTTGTGCCAGATATTTCTCTGCATTTGTAAACATTAGTCTTCATTTTAGTTTTATTTACCTCTTCTCTTTTATATTTTCCAGTCTCCTGTTGGATAGTCAATGAATTATTCACTGTTTTTCTATCTTTATTCTCTTCTAATACATAAGCTCCTATGTTTTAACCTAAAATATCTATCCTCCTACCACCTCTTTCTTATGCTGCACCTTTACACCCTTCTTCCTTCCATTTCTAATGCTTTTTAAAAATCTATATTTTTCTCCCATTTTCTTCCTACCAATATTTTGCTTTGAATCTCATTATTCTACTGAAATTTGTCTTATTATATTTAATAGTGACTTCACAAGTTAAATCAGCCTCCTATTTTAGTTTTCATATTTTAGTATTAAACATTATCATTATTTTTGAGTAGTATATAAAAAATATAAAACATTATTGAAATAATTATCATTGTTGCTTACCTTATAAGATATTTATACTCATATATATGACTCCAACAAATCAAAGGAAAAAATGTCCTTGTAGGGTAATAAGCTAGAATATCAGAACTTATTTATTTGTGGGCTTAAAAAGGATTTTTAAACTTTAAGTAATATAAATGGAACAAATATATATAAAATAGTACAATGCTAATAAAATCTTATTAGTTATTTTAAAACCGAAACTTGGGATATTATGCAGAAAAGGTTTTAACTTGAATTAACTTTAGAACAAAATTTAAATTTTGATATTAACAAAATTTATTTTCATACAAAATTATAGATGAGTAACTTTAGTCATGTGTGCCTTGTGAAACTTTAAGGAGAAGTCAATCATGGAGGGGCTGTGAGCTTGGCTCGGAGGTGGAGCTCATGCTTACCATGTGTGAGTCTCTCTCAGCATCACCACCAAGCAGAAGAGTCAATCATAGGACCAATTCAGAAAAATACAGGAAAGATATAGTGCATTGTAAATGTATACAAATCTGAGAGCCAAGGCAGGTGATCTGAACTTTATAAATCAATAAGACTGATTTATACCTGTATGGATTTTAAAGGACTAATTTGTAATTATTTGATGAAGAATGCTTGGCACAATTATGTTTCCCTTGTTGAAAAGACTGAGTATAGCCAGTAATGGCTAAATATTATCAGATTCACATAGTTAGCATAAAATGTTTGCCTGGAAGTAAGGTATGTGACCTAGCTTCCTTGTGACTAGTAATTGGATACCTGGGCAAGGATAGGAAATAACAAAAAGAAGCCCAGGCTGTTTGTCCCAATCCCGAAATGAACATTCACAGTAAAATTTCACATTTGATAATTACACTAGCAAGTTAATGATGAATTTATTTAACAAACATTTATTGAGCACTTACAATGTTACAGTGCTGAGCCAATAATAAAACTGAAAAAGAACACCTGCCCCCAGGCTGATCTTATAGTTTAGAGCATTTAGTGCTGGAGGAAAAAAAAAATGCAAACAGTACATTTCATTTTAAGCTTTTAAGTGCTTTAATAAGGAGAATAATTGGATATCTGGCAAGGATGAGTACTATTTTCAAGATGTCTTTTTATTAAGAGGTCCTTAAGACAATACCCTGGAGCTATTTTCATACACAAATCACTCTGTGAGATAATGTCTTTCTTTTGTCATGGGAATCTCCTCTAGAGTGATTCAACCCTCTTTGGCTGATATGTAAAGCTGCTCAAGCAACTTGCTTGCAATCTAGACACCTAAAATAAATCAGTTACACTATGTCTAACATGAATGTGCGATAGAATTTTGTTATAGTAATTTGTTTAAAATAATGATTTTTCCCCCACCCTTGAAATGTAGCAGCAGATCATTTATGTAGACACCTGGTCAGTCTTTATGTGGCATTGTTACTAGGCCCACACTTGCTTCGCTGTGCTCAATAAATTCCAGCCTCACTCACTGACCCTCTGAGGAAAACCCCCAAGGCCCTGCATTCTACAGAGAGAACTGCTATCCTTCCTCTGGCCAAGGAAGGACACTGCAGCTCCTTCTCAACCATGTTCTTTGGCTGGAGTCAGGAAACCCCTATTTCCTTTGAGGGGAAATGAAACTTCTCAGTTTCCTTTTGACTAGGAAATTTTGCCTTCCCTAACAAGGTCTCTGGAGTATGGAGAGGGAATCTTCTGCAAACTATTTTCATTTGCATTTTTCATTATTAATATATTTGAAAGATGTTTTTTAAATGTGTCCTGATTTCCTCTTTGTTGAATTGTTTGCATGTCTTTTACTCACTTTTATCTTTTCAAGCTTTAATATTCCTATTGTTTTATATAAAATGCAACATTTTCATAACCTTCCCAACATGTATTTTAGATGTATGTTCACAGATGATTTTTTTAGTGAATTTACCAACTTGTGCAAACATCAATCGTTGTCATCACCCCATTAAAGTCCCTAATGTCTATGAACTATTAATCTTCACTCTGTTACCCATCACTCCCTACCCCATACAACCACTAATCTACTTTCTGCCCTTTTAGATTTATCTTTTCAAGATGGTCCATACAAATTGGAATCATGAAATATGTGTTGCCTTTAATCTGACTTCCTTCACTCAGCCTGTGTCAATAGTGCATTCTTCTCCCACTAAATTGTATTCCAGGGTAAGAATATTCCATGGACAATATCTATGAATTCATCAGCTAATGGACATTTAAGCTGTTTTAAATTTTTGGCTTATGAATAATACTGCTGAGACCATGCAAGTTTTTGTTAGCTATATATCTTCTTGTCAGTGCTTCTTGATTTTTTAATTGGATTGTGTAAATCTATATAAAACTAAAACTTCCGTCAACTACTCAGGCATTTAATTTCTCATCACTAAACATTTAAATAATTAGGTATATTTTTAATACACTGAATATTTCACATTATACCTAAGTATTTGTAGTTATGAACATATACTCAACATCATCACCTATATTAAATATTATTAGAAAAAAATTGAAAGAATATCAGAGTTGAATATATTAACTTAACAATGATGGTAGCATTTTTATTGTAATTTTATTAATATTAAAATAGTGTGTCCATATATGTATACCAAGCATAATTTTTTTTGTTATGAATATTTTTCATTTTGCTTTGTTTTCTTCAGAAAGGATAAAAATCCCTTGGGTGTTCAATATCATAAATTCAGCTACATTAAAAGATATACTTTGACTCCAGGAGATAGAGTCAAACATTTAATTGTAGTTTTTACATATTTTTTTAAAGAGGGGATCATTCTGATTATTGTGAGATTGTTAGAAATATAGAGATTATTAGAAGACAGCAGACATAAAAACTGAATAAACTAAGACTGCACGTTTGCTGTCTGTTCTTAGAAGTGTTTCATTTCTAGAGAAGCATCCTGCTGCTGTGGTTATCTTTTCAGAGCTTGCTCAAATTCCATGAGGACTTCTTTTGGATCGCTTGCCACAAAGATTACATTCTCTTTGGAGTTCAGATACTATACATCAAAACATTGGAGCTTTTGCAAGTTTTCTCTCAACAGGGGAAATATATCCCCTACAAACTAAAGGCAAAGTCAAAAGAGCAGTAAACAACTTTCTAACTCTTTTCTCAGAGTTTCCTTCATTAAAGAATATGATTGCACTACGCCCTCCTTATAGTACACTTCATCATTCATGCTAAACCAGTGATATGAACACCGTACATATGAAATTGCATAGGCAGATTCTTAATGTCTGGGATTATTTTTTCTTGTTGTTTTTCATGGCTTTCTTAAATTTAAGCCAGAAATATAAGTAAGAAAAATAATAATAAAAAATAAAATGTTGGAACAAATATTTTCTGAATATAATTAGTATGTGTTTCAAAGTAGTCTAAAATTGACCTTTCAGGTATGATGTAATGTAAACCTGTGAACAAAGGCAAGTCACATATTCTTGCAAATAGTACAGTATTTTATCAAGTTCTTTCATTTCTAATTATGATTTTTATTTTATAATCTATTATTTTATGTGTATGAATTCATGACTTCATGACTTTTTATTACCCAATGCCCTCCTTTATCCTGTTTATTGCTTTTAATCATAAATTCTACCTTGTCTGATATTAATATCACTTCTCTTGCTTGTCTTTTGTTTGCATATAGCTGTTATCTGTTTGTTCATCTATTAAATTTTAATTTTCATCATGCTTAGAATATGTTTATTGTAAACATCATCTGGGCTATATTTTCCAACCTTTCATCCGACAGTTTCTATATTTTAATAGAAAAATTTAGTCAGTTAACAATATATAATACTGAATGATATGTCAGACTATCTTGTTATTTCATGTTTACTTATTTCACTTTAATATTTTCTCATTTTCAACTTGCTTTTGCTTCTTTGTTTAATGTGTTCATGTGTGTGTGTGTGTGTGTGTGTTTGTGTGTGTACATTTTACTGTGGATGGAACCCAGAGACACTTTACCACTGAGCTATATGCATAGTCCTTTTCTGAGATAGGACCACCAAGTGGCGTGGAACTTGCTATCCTCTGACCTTACTCTGCAGAATCGCTGGGATTACAGATTTGAGCCATTGTGCTCTCAGTGTATTGTATATTCCACTTTCTTTCCCTTGATGATAAAAACGTTTGCATTTTTATTAACAGTTATATTTTCTTTCCCTTCTTATTCATAAGAGCTATATCTCAAATGTTTTCCCATGAAAGATACTTGAATTCCTCTGCATTTCCCTAAATGCAAATAAAATATCTTTCTGATATTCTTATTTCCAGTTGTTCAACCCTTTCCATTTCCTTTCACTATTCTGGAGTTGCCATTGTAATTTATTTTATTTCCTTACTTCTTTTTTGTCACTTTTTCATTGTCAATACATTCCTTTTTTTATATAATCTAGTATTAATTTCCCTTATAACAGTTCCCTGTTATATCAAGAATTTTTTAAATTTATATTCTCCTTCCAATTTCATTTAATTCAGAAATGACTGGCCTGCCCAAGCATAACACTTTTTCAGAAAGGATGTATGTATGTATGTATTATGGATATATATATATATATATATATATATATATATACACACACACACACACACACACACACACATAGAGAGAGAGAGAGAGAGAGAGAGAGAGAGAGAGAGAGCACACACACACATTCCTTTTCTAGGTGCATTTTTTTCTGTCTAGAATTTGATGTTTTGTTTTTGACCTAACATTTTTTATTATGATTTGCATTGTTGTATATCTAGCCTAGAACTTGGGGAATCTTTCAATCTACAAACTGATGTTTCTTGGATTAATTAGTTTTTACTTTTGTTGTTGTTTTTTGTTTAATCATTACCTCACCTTTATTAGTGTGTGTGTGTGTGTGTGTGTGTGTGTGTGTGTGTGTATATATATATATATATATAATGTAAATATATATGCTATATAAATTAAGTGTATATATCATATATATGAAGTATACACACTTGTGTGTGTGTGCTTTTTGTTGTTGTTATTCATTTTTGATCCTTCTGAAACCTTCATGAACTTTCCAATTCATGTCCACACACTCCTGGATCTATACGCAAGTCCCTTGAATTTAATCTTGTGATTATATCTGTCTGATTTCTCACTATATTTGCACTGCTTATTCTAGGCAGTTAATCCTTGTCTCACCAGTGACTATTCTTCCTTTTTTTAAATTTACCTACTGGGAAATTTGGGGGGTTCTTAATGACCAAATATCTTGAGGTGTGTGTGTATGGGAGAGAGAGAAAGAGAGAGATAGAGAGGAGAGAGAGAAATATGCTTGAATGTTCTTAACTCTCTTAATTTTGTAGCCAGGTCTTCAACATCTCTATTTCATTGGCTGTTTCTTTTCTTCTAATTCTTTGTTAATCTGGTAGCTCAATTCCTTGGAAGAGCAGTACTTTTAATGTTGCTTTAATTTGACTTAGAATTAGTTTTTAGAATACTAAAAAACAACAACAACAAAATTCCACTGTAGAAGGCGGCCAGGGACCTCTCCCCCAGAGTATTCATGCTGTCAGTCAGATGATAAGGCATCTGAAACCTTCTCACCCTTTTACCTTTCAATTCACCCAGTCTCAAAAGAAAGAAGGGTCTAGTGCTCCCATGAGCCTCCCCCTGACCATTTGGAGGACAATGAGAGCAAGCCCACTAATGTGGAGCTGACAGCAACCTTTCCCTGCCAAGTCTTCTAACCTCTGCTAAGAGTTCTTGTAGTTAAGTGTTTTCTGTTCCTTACTCCATGGTGTCGATCCTTTTCTGTGAGTCTTGTTCTGCAATACTTGGCCAGTCTCTGAGGAAGAAATTTCAGTGCAAAGTCCCTTCTTCACTAAGTTGAGTCCCCAACAGAGCTCTGGCCTCATTCAAAAAACATTTGCCTGATGGATCCAGAAACTGGTCTTCTTTGTATCCAATACTATATATTGACACCTTTACTATCTTGCCTCAGTGCAAGTATAACAAGATCAATCCCTATTACCCAGCCTTTATTGATAACGATTTCTTACCCATGATTTTAATAATTATACCCTTTCTTATCTTCAGAAAATGATTTTCAAAGACACTAATAAAATATGGACAGATAAAGAAACAACCTAAATGTCTGGATGGAGGAAGGAATAAAGAAAATGTGGCATATAAACACAATGGAATAACAGTCATTCATAAAAAGAATAAAATCCTGACATTTGTGACAACATGGATGAACCAGGAGGATATTACACTAAGTGAAAAAAGATGGCCATATATGATCTCACTCACATATGCAATAGAAAAAAATAATCAAACTAATCAAAATAGAGGGTAGAATGGTAATTCCCAGAGGCTAGGTCATAAGGGACAGGAAGAGATGTTGGCAAAAGGGACAAATTCAATGTAAGTTCTAAAGTAAAGCATGATTTCTATAGCTAATTATACTGTATTGCTTGCTTGAAATTGGTTAAGAGAGCCTTTTTGTTGTTGTTGTTCTAGTTAGTTATACATGACAGCAGAATGCATTTTGATACATTGTACACAAATGAAGCACAGCTTCTCATTCCTCTGCTGTACATGATGAAGTCACATCATTCCTGTAAATCATACATATACATAGGGTAATAATGTCCCTCTCATTCCACCATCCTTCCCACCCTCATAGCTCTCTTCCCCTCACTCCCCCTTGCCTAATCCAAAGTTCCTCTGTTCTTCCCTAGCTCCTCCCCCCCTCATTATGGATCAGCATCCACAAATCAGAATATTTGACCTTTGACTTTTTTGGATTGGCTTATTTGCCTTTCCATGATATTAAGACAGCCAATTTTAAAGTCCTTCCCATACACACATACACACATATAATTGGTAACCCCGGATGGCGATGGATGTGCTAATTTGATTGTGGTAATCATTATACAGTGTACAAATATCAAAACATAACATTGTACACAATGAAAACATACACATTTTTGTTAATTGTTTAATTAAAAATAAGGAAGGTCTGGGTTTGTGGCTCAGCGGTAGAGCGCTCGTCTAGCATGTGAGAGGCCCTGGGTTCGATCCTCAGCACCACATAAAAATAAAATAAATAAAATAAAGATATTTAAAAAATAAGGAAAAGTACCCACTGTCAAGGCTCTAGGTCATGATCTCCCTTACAACAAGTTCTGGTGTGCCCCAGTCATAACATTTGAAAATATTTTTAATATATGAGTGGAGTCAATATGTTTCCAATATGATCGGAATAAAGAAAAATTTCACAGTTTTCTATGAACTCTCTCTAAACTCACAGTCCAAAGGGAATAAAATACACTTCATAAAATTTGCAGTGATCCCAGAATACCTTATGTATGACCATTTTAGAGTTTTAAATCTAATTATTTGTGACTAAAGCATTATGACTATTCTACTTTACATTTCTAATGTGGAAATAAGGCAATAAATTTCAGAATGCATTATTTTCCAGGTACTAGGGACCTTGGATATATTATCTTAGATGATATAATCTTCTAGCCCTAAGGTTAAGTGCTCACCCTTCTATAAGTGCTAACCTTCAGGATATCAGTTATCAGCGGTACAGTGGAGTATATC
The DNA here is from genome assembly GCF_021218885.2 of Marmota monax. Lineage (NCBI taxonomy): Eukaryota > Metazoa > Chordata > Mammalia > Rodentia > Sciuridae > Marmota > Marmota monax. Next base: position 352,031 of record NW_026694521.1, on the reverse strand, counting down.
CATCCAATAGTAAGAAATGTGACAATGACTTCTAAAAATAAGATATAAGTGAAGAGTTACTAAAATTACATCTGCCTTTCCAACCTTAAATAGATAAAAGCGACTTATATTATGTCAAATGCCAACCTCCTCCTGGAGACAAGCTTTTTGGAAACAAGATTGCTTGGAGATGAAGTACTTGGCGACTCCATTTGTGACAAGTGCATTTGAAAATGTTGTAAAATAGCCGTTTATTATGAACCTTTTCACACACATGACTATTAATGCAATGAGACATGACAGAGCATGAAATGCACAATATCCATTCATGTTGAGGGCTAAGTGCTTGATGCATCCATGTGTGAATTAATACAGTGTAGCATACTCCTGGTCTTACAGTGTCACACAGTGATGGTGATTGGGATTGTAAAATGTCTTAATCAAACATTATTTGGAAAAAAAAAACAACTATATGCTGTCACACTGATGACAAGGTTTAAAAGTGTAGAGCTAAATAAATTACAATGTATTGTAATCAGCGTTCATTAACCCCATCAATTGTGTGAATTATTTTGAATTATTTTATTTGAACTATACTTCAAATCTGAAGTCTTATAGGAATCATAGGACACTAGAAAAGTCAATTAAAGCAACACTTTTAATTTCTTTTCAATAAATATAAGTATGTATATCAATATAAATTTGACTATATTTACTGCTATGTATTTGGGGACAAAGCCATCCTCCATTGGTAATTTTGCCTTTCTCTCCATGTCTTAAATTCATAATTTCTTTTTCTCTATTAATTACTTCCCCATAATTCATATGCAAATGCTTCAATAACTTTTATGTTTAAAATTTCACCTCCTTAGATCCTGAATACCTGTTTTACCTTCTGTCCAGGACATTCTCAGATATCATTGTCATTCACTGACATTACTTCCTTACTTCCACTCCACCTGACAAGAATGAGGTGTTTAGCTACTATCCCACTTGGATCTCAAACCTTAGCTATCAAGCTGGTAGCTTTAATTAATCAACAATCATTTCTCAATTAATTATTATAAGGAGTTCTCTTCAATTCCATCTTTCAAGATCCATCTTGTGTTTGACAATTTTGATGACTCCCTCCAGAAAATTCTACCACTTTTGGTTTACATTACACTTCTACTTGCTCTCCCTCAATGTACGTGGTTTTCCCCTCAGGCTTATTCTCTCTCTTTATAGTCTTTGCATATGTTTTTTCCAAGATTTTATTCCTGCTCTTCGCCTTTAAAAAAATTCTCACTCTGCATTTAAATGGGCAATTTTTGTCATACTCTGAATTTGCAGGGCTTATTATTCAAACAAAACCCCTAACACATGTCTCCTCTGAGCAGTAGTTCAAAGTATGCACTATTACTCTATATTGCCACCTATAGGATTCTCAAAGTCAACACAACCCAAATAACTGTCTTCTATAACAATCTGCCTCTTTTCTGATAATCCCATTTTGGTGAATGGTTTCCTTAGTTCATTTATCTAAAAATGCTGAGTTTCCAATTTTATCTACATCCTCAACTGTACAGATGTCTCCATGATTACTTTCTCCAAATAATGAACACATTATTACTGAATTCATGCTCATACTGACCAATCTATTATTTGTATTACTGTCTACATAATGAATTGGCCCTTTATATTGCTAGAAATATTTTTGTAAGAGGTAGTCACTCTTTCAGTGTTTAAACGTATTTTAAAATTTTGCTAGAATAAGTATATTAAATAAATTCATTTCCCTAATCAGGGAGTCCATACAGCGTTCTTCTTACAGTATTTGTCAGCTTTAATTTTAATGTCTTTCTTTTTTCTTTAACTTTTTTTTTTTGGTATTGAAGATTGAACCCTGGGACATTTAACCACTGAGTTATATCCCCAGTCCTTTTTTTATTTTTATTTTTTAATTTGAGACTGGGTTTTTCTAAGTTGCTTAGGTCCTCACTAAGCTGTTAAAACTGACTTTGAACTTGTGATCCTCCTGCCTCTACCTCTAGAGTTGCTAGGATAGGATTACAGGTATGCACCATCATGCCCTGTCTTTAACTTATTCCTTAGTTCAGTATATTTTATCATCATATTTTTGTAAATATTTATTTACTGAGAAATATTCATGGTGCAAGTGTATCCTGTGTGTTTAAAACAGTCATAAGGCTTAACCTATGTCAGCCTCATAGAGCTTATGGTTTTCATGGTGGCAAGTCATATAGGTGGACACAATATCTTTATTTTATATTTATGTGGTGCTGAGGATTGAACCCAGTGCCTCACACATGCTAGGCAAGCACTCTACCACTCTACCACTGAGCAACAACCCCAACCCCTTATCATCATATGTTTAAGATTGATCCATTCTCAGGTTTGAGAATGTCATTGTATGTATGTGGGGATGTATTTGATTCTTCACACTTTTATTATATTTGCAAGTTCTCATAGCCATCATCACAGTCAAATGCTGAGCAGTTTCATCAACAGTAGGATCCTTAGTGTTTCTTTTATCAACACATCCATGTTCCTTCTAACCCTCTCTCTCTCTTTATTCCTAGGTGATGGTGACCACTAATCTATTTTTTTATTTCTATAATATTGCCATTTCTAGAATATTATATAAATTGATTTATACCATATATGACTTTTTAAATTTTTCTTATTGTTCATTTACACTCATTGTAATTCCTTTGAATTTCATTCAAATTGTCTGCATAAATAGTTTATTACTTTTATGACTGAATTATTGAGAAATATTTATGGTGCAAGTATATAATGTGTGTTTAAACACAGTCATAAGGCTTAACCTATGTCAGCCTCAGAGAGCTGATTCTTTTCATCGTGGCAAGTCATATTAATGAAGAAAATAACCAAAAATATAAAATGAAAATGAATGTCAATCTTTAAGTTTATTTAAATAAAATTATGCATACTTAATGAAGATAGAATTATTAGAATTAAAATAGTCATTATCCAAGAATTAATGACTCTTCCCTCCAAATCAACATCAGTTACAGGCAAACACAAAGAAGAAACCTCATTTCTTATTTTTGTATAAAAATAGACCATGATAATTGGCTAAAAATATTGTATTATTTTTCTAATGTTATGAAGCAAATTACCCAAACTTAGAAGTTTGAAACTATTTCAATTTATTGTCACATAGATCTGTTGGGTAGATTACCTGGGTTTTCTGCTCTGAGCATTATGAGAACAAAACCAAGAGTCTACTGGTTCTTATCCAAGTAAATAATCTATTTCTAAACTCATACAGGTTACAGGCAGAATTAATACAGCCTTGTGGCTGTAGAGGTGAGGGACCATTTTCTTGTCTGCCCCTCCAATTCATCTCATAGGGTTGGCTTACTCCAGTTTCAAAGTAGCATGTATTCATCAAGGCCTTCTCATTATTTGATTATCTTTGACATCCCCTACCAGACTAAGAAAACCCTTCTCTTAAAGGGACTCAAACTTTATTTATTTATTTATTTTAGTGTCAATAAATGGGATTAACAGGTACCCCACTTTGGGTGAAGCTGTTAACAAATATTGGCCTTTGACAAGCCTGAGACTCTAAGGACAACTTCTGTCTGTGAGGAGAATCCCAATCTTCTGAATATGTAAATTGACATCTTAGTTTTCCAATGATTAGCTGGGTTGAGTGTGACAAATAAATTGTCACACACAGGAGGGGAAACTGTGAGAGACAACTATGTTGACATCAGCCTCACAGAACAACCTTCAGGATGCACATAAGTGTATGCCAAGTGCAGAGCGAGTAGTCCACAGGGAAGGCAGTACCTGGAAATGAAATAGTTGTAGCATAAACCCCTTGTGCTGCTATAGGAAAGGAATGCACTTAGTTATTTTCTTTAAGAAGTGGATTATCCTCTGTGTGTTCTTTAATATGAGTGAAGGTGTTGAATTTCTGACCCAATCTGACATACTCATCTAATCAAAAAGTAAGCAGAATAAGATTCCTATTACCTTTGCTGTGGGGAGAAAACTCAGCGTCTCTGCATGCAGGACTTAGGCATGCAGTTTGTCTGCAAGGACAAACATGTAGGGAGTCGGCATGAAAAGAGATGGACGATGTATCTTGTAGTGGATGTAGAGTGAATGAACTCTGAAAATACAAGAGCTAAGAAGTTTATTTTATGCAAGTGTTTAGGTGGAGCTAAGAATTGTCAGGATTGATGCACAAATGTACTTACCTTCTTCCCTAGAAGAGAAAAAAGTGAAGCTGAAAAAAATGATCCAGAATATCTTGATAATATAAAATGAGAAATTAAGTTTTGATAAATTAAGATTTTTTTTTAGAGAGAGAGAGAGAGAGAAAGAGAGAGAATTTTTTTTTAATATTTATTTTTTAGTTTTCGGCGGACACAACATCTTTGTTTGTATGTGGTGCTGAGGATCAAACCTGGGCCGCACACATGCCAGGCGAGCGCGCTACCGCTTGAGCCACATCCCCAGCCCCAAATTAAGATATTTTTAAAGTTTACCTGACTAAAAGTTTAAAGAAAAATTCTAGGAGGAGATGAATAGTATAAAAGAAAATAAGAAATTTAGTTTATAACCTATAATTCTTGGAAATTTATCATGCTTACGTTAAACATAGAATGATTCTAGCATAAGGTAGTCATTCTCAACTCTGCCACCTTACCCATATATATATTGTGACATAAAATAAAGCTGATTCAGAATGCCAAAGCCTTCCTAGAATAAACCCTAGAGTGCCATATACATCTATACCATGATGTAGTACCAGGTGGGGCATTTGGGACCACTGTAATATGTCCCCTCTGCCTCACCGTCAACTTCAAAAGAGAATATCAAGACAATTTGCTGCACATGATTGTTTATTTCAGTCACCAAGAGATGACACAGAATTCCCATGTCAACAGCTGATTTCAGTAAGGAGAAGGAAACAGCAACAATTATTTGAGTAAATGTGGATTTAATGTGAAGAATTATTAATTAGTAACAGAATCATTCATGAGGTAACAGAAAGAGTCGAAAGAGAAAAGGAAGTTAGCAACTGCAGCAGCACTTATCAATCCTAGAGCTCAAAGAAGAAAGAGAGGGTTAGAATTCCTCTTGGTAATTTAGATCAATTTCCTCATCTTTAAAATGAAACAATTGAACTAAATTTTGTCTGATGTCCTATGGCTAATATTTGCTACAATCTGTGCTCTGAAATTCTGTAGTGTAATAAACCATGCACAATTAACTCCTGTATGACACAAAAGCTAGGGCTGTGTTTATATTTCAGTTAAAATAATAAAAGCTGGCATATTAAAAGAATTCCACCCAAATATCCAAATAATAATGTCCCAACCATTATGAGGATTATTTCTTACTCATGTTGATGTCCTACTAAAGTATCCTTAATCAGGAGGGCGTATTCTCTACTCAGTGACTTAGGGATCTCTACCTTTTCACTAGTGGCTCCCCTTTCTCTCAGTCACCGTCCTTATCTGATCAACTTTGGGAAGGAAAAGAGCACATAGGATTTATACATTTATACATATACATAGTTATATGTTGGAGCAGTATTCATTATTTCCACTCACATGTTATTTGCTAGAATTCAGTCGCTGTCATGTTTGACTAAGAAGAAGGCAAGAAGATTTAGTTTATTTATGTTACCTGTAGGAAAAGAAACATATTGGTTAATCATTGTCTCTCATACAGCTAGTTTTATGTAAAAACTTGGGGCTCTAAAATTTCTAAGGAGATTAATTAATCCTATTTGTGTGTATGTCCTTGCTTTTCCAAAAGCAAATCCAAATTATTTTCTTTTTTAATGAATTGATTATTATTCGTTAGTGTCCTTCTCAGGAAAAATCATGGAAGTCAAATCAGGAGTGTGCGTACACTTGTAGGCAATTTGTTCTTTCCCATCCAAAGCCTGAACCTAGCATCAGAATCAATATAATATATTCTCTTAAGTCTTTTACTGCATCTTGATGTGAGAGAGTATGAGCTCTCAAAAGCACTCATGAGCTGGGTGGGCATGGTAGCAAACACCTGTAATTCCAGTGCTTGGAAGGCTGAGGCAGGAGGATCACAAGTTCAAGGCCAGCCTTGGCAACTTGTCAGGGCCCTAAACAACTTAGTGAGACTCTGTCTCTAAATAAAATATGTAAAAAAAAGGTCTGGGGATGTGGCTCAGTGGTTAAGTGCCTGTGAGTTCAATCCCTGGTTCAAAACCCAAACAAGCAAACAAACAAAAGCTCTAATGACATCATTAAAACTTTTAAACTTCATTACAAAGGTGAAGATACACACCAGTATGTTTGACCCTTAACCAACACACATTTTCTAAGTGGGGATCAACTAAATTTTTCTAAGATTTACATTTTCCCTCATTGTCTAGGGCTAATAAAGGATCTGGAGTTCTACCTACAGAACAGGTAGGTTTCCCAGCTCCCAGAAATTAGTAGGCAGCAGGCCCTAAGCCTTAAAATAAAATGTAGGCTCTGGACCTGTCCCAAAAATGGCATTAGGCAGTGCCTCAGGCACTATGGGGGAAAGTGTGGAGTGCAGAGGCTTGTAGGATGGGTTCTTTCCCAGAGCTCTTTGACTCTGAGCAGAAAAATATTTTTGTCTCAATTTCCACGTAATTAAGATGTAGGGTTGGACAAATTATTTCTAAAGTACTTTCAGTTCTAATTTCTAAGAAGTATAGTAGCCAAGAGCTTTGCTCTGGAGAGACTTAAATATGAATATTGATTCTCACTGCATGATCATAGGAGAGTGATTTAATCCTTCTAAATCTTAATATTCTCATTAACAAAATGGGAATAATTCTGGTACATTCTTTTTTTAAAATTTTTTTATTCTTAGTTGTTCAAAATATTACAAAGCTCTTGACATAACATATTTCATACATTTGATTCAAGCGGATTATGAACTCCCATTTTTACCCCATATACATATTGCAGATTCACATCGGTTACACATCCACTTTTTTACATACTGCCATACTAGTGTATGTTGTATTCTGCTGCCTTCCCTATCCTCTACTATCCCCCCTCCCCTCCCCTCCCCTCCCCTCCTCTCCCCTCTCATTTTCTCTCTCTACCCCATCTACTGTAATTCGTTTCTCTCTCTTGTTTTCTTTATAGGTTAGCATGATGCCTCACCTAAAAAAATAGCTGAATACAACATAGTTGTCATTGAAATTTCTGATACTGGATATCAATTTTTTAAACTTATAAAGTAATGCTTTCTCATATACTTCAATAATTTAAATATGAAAATTGATAGGACAGTTATGACAGTTGAAGGAGGCATTCATATAAAAGGATTTTGTACATTATAAAGTGTGTGCATTGTTATGAGTTGTGGAGTACTAAACCTCTCAAGAAAACAGAACTTAGTTATTATAAATTTAATGTCATCACCTTTCCCCCAATACAACACTGATATGAAATCATTTTAAGCAACTGATCCTCTCTAAACATAAAAAGGATGTTTTGCCTTGGTATCAACCAGCTGGGAAATAATGTGGTGGGAATTCCAGGGCAGGGGGGGTACTGAATCCTAAGCTGGGGCTTCTGGCGAGTTAAGAGATGCTCTTCTCCCTGGGAATGTTCCACATTTGGATGAGAACATACAGATAAAAACAGCAACATTTAAACAGCTCAATTTTAAATTTTATTTCTTAGTAAAAATCTTTTTTTTCCTGTTTATACATTGTGATAGGGGGGACTTTGTAATAATCAAATATAACAGTTTTAAAGCAATTTTATATAATTTTTTCTTTAATTGAATTGGAGACAGGATTGATTTTGAAGAATACCAATGGATTAGAGTTGTTCTGTCACACAAGTCAATGTTAAGATGACAAGACTTGTAGTTCTGGAAATAGTAAAGGACACAACAGAGCAGTGACATATTTGAATGGGCCTTGTAGGACAAGAAGCACTCCCATAGTTATACACTTATACCCACTGTAATGGTATAGAGTAAGGCAAGGAATGGGGTGGGGAGAGAAAAAATAAAAAGAAATAAAAATGCAAGACACTGTTGAAAACTTCTTAAAGCAATTTTCAGGCTGGAAATTTAAGTTTTAAAATTGAATGAAATGAGTGAAATAAATGTTAAATAAAATAAATGTCAAATGAAATCAAGTTTCCAAACTCAGGATCATAAAAAATAAGTGGAGTTTTAAAGAAAGCTTTCAAGGGGAAGGTAAAAATGAGATTGACAAATCAGTGCTATAGAAAATGACAAAACAAGTTAATGTCAATGTTGTTTCTTACCTAGAATTAAATATATGATCTAGCAAAGTTTCATTTCCAAAATGTTGAACTTCCAATTTTTAGTTTTTATATTGTCACATCACAATATTCAACAAACAGGAAATTAAAAAGAAATGTTCTGTATGAATTGAACTGTACTTTCAAATCCCTGTTTTTGATACCCAGATGTATCTAATTTTGTTGAAAGTACCAGGTACTCTGAAGTTAGATTTCACAGGAAGTTTAGATTCTCCTTTCTTTCTTGAACTCAGTGAAATTCTTCAGCAGTGTAAATCCCTTTGAAGTCAGGTTGATATGCCAATGTTGAATCAAATTTTGTGAACTTCAAAGCCTGCTCTGTTGTAGAGGATATCCTGGTGAGGCTAGATATTGCAAAAAGAAATGAGAGTACTACCTGAACATTTTAACTAACTTGGTTTCCAGGTAGGAAGTGAAGTTCCTTATTTTGTTAATGTTCATCTTTTTTATATACTTACAATATTCAGTACTATGCTATTATTATTATAGTTCAAAATTTTGGTTGATGCTCATTTTAAGCTATAGAATTCTGAGGAGTTTACTTCATAGGGGAATTTTATTTTGTTTCCTTACTGGGAACAGCTTTAGTTAAAAAAAAAACAAACATAGAATTTTGAATCATAGAAGCTTCGTGAAAGCTTCAGTCATATATTCTTAGGTAAATGATATTAACCATAAGATAAAAAATTTTAAAAAATTACATTACATGACTTTTACAAGAGGGAAAAATACTGTGTGTGTGTGTGTGTGTGTCCTTCATCTGCTTCATCTGGACTTAATATATTTGATTAAGGTTAATTTCCTTCTTTCTTTTTCTCTCCATGGAACATAGAATACTGGAAATTATTAGAACCATGAATGTTCACATTGCTATTTTGATTGATTTTCCCAAAGTGATGAATGTGTAAGCAGCACGCTTTATGTGCTAAAATGAGATGTCATTATATTTGAATGCTGTTGTAGAGTCCTCTTCAAACAAATCAAAGATTATTACAAAAAAGAAACGAAGCCTTACAATATCAGAGGGGAGCCCACAGATTGAATTAAATGACTTCATCCATTCTTTATCAAATTGGTATTGAGAGTCAACAACACAGGAGAAATAATTTTGGAAAAAATTAATGAAGCAAAAAATGCTGTACTTGCCTTTAGAGTACAGAGAGAAACAATAAAAAAATATAAATACAAGTATGTTATATAATAGTAATAAAGTAAATAGCAATAGTAAAATAGTAGTATACAAAAGCAGAAAATGCAGGGCAGGATTAGGTGGACCAGCAGCAGAGTGTGTTCCTTGATGTGGGGTAAATTTTAGATGAATGAGTGCAGCAGACCTTGCTGAGTTTATAAGATCAGAGCCAAGACTTGAAAGTGAGCGGTGAGTGCTGTGGATAGTTGGTAAAGACAATTGAAGATGAGGGCTGTCCTTAACTGATTTTGGTGCACAGTTTGCTGGAAACAACATAAGCGAGGGGTATAATAGTAGGACATGAGAAGAGGGAATCACATAGGATGGGGAAGATAAGACTACTTTAAAGACTTAATTTTACCTTAAGTGAATCAGGAATAGCCATGGGTGGAATCTGTGGAATAACTGAATTGTTTTCGTTCATATTTTGAAAGATGGTACCCTTGCTGCCCTGAGAAGGATGGAAACAGATTGAGTAGTGTGAAGATATTGTAGTGGTCAGAGAGGAGGGGGCAGGAGACCCCCCCTTAGCTGGGTGATGGGAAAGTGGTGAGGCACAGATTCTGAAGTTAGCACCCACAGGAGTTCCTAGTGGATGATATACAAAGCAAGAGAGGAAATAAGGAGTCCCAGATGACCATTTTTTTCCCATTAAGTAACAGAAAGAATGAGGTTGTCATTACAATTTAAAGAAAATAAATACAAGAGGAACCGTTTGTTTCCTTGTTGGTTTTGAGTTTGTGGAATCCAAAGTTCAGTTTTGATAAAGCAATGTCTCCAAGTCACCAACCCTCCTTATTGAATTAAGATTTACAACCTAACTACATTTAAAAGACAGATGTATTGTTACTAATTTAGGGAGGCAGTCATCACAGTTCTCTTAATTTGCTCTGGTATATGTTGCAGCCTTACATTTCTGGGATCCTACAATGTTAGTAAAATGATGCCTCAATGGACCAATATCTAAAACTATTCCTTGGTACTAGGTATAGTTTTTGATAGCTCTCATTGAATAAAAGATCACCAGATTAATTCAAAGGGAACATTATCCTTTTGTTAATTTTTATCTGTCTTGTCCTGCTGAGGTGAAAACTCGACCAGGATTGAAATTTTGGTGAGTTTGTCAGCTACTAAAATAGGGTCTGACACAGAGGAAACACTAACTAACTATATTAAATATAACATTTTTTTAATGAAATGACAGGTTTTTTACTTAACATTTTCAACTAACTCTAAGGCAAGGAAACTGATTTTCTAGTTGTCTATCCAATCTATAAGTTCACTAGTATTAAATACCTTCTTAGAGGAAAAAAAAAATTCTTCCTTTCGTTCCATCTGAAAATAAATTTCATTTGAAATCCAGATTTTACACCATTACATATGATGTAAATGAAAACTAGCAATCAATGTTTCTTTCCTCCCATTACTTTTTAACTATAAGAACAACTACAATGTGGTATGATAGAAAGTACACAAAATATACCCCTAGAAATGACAAGTTCAAGTTTTAATTTTATACTTTGTGTGGTTTTGGTAAATCAAAAAGTTATAGAACCAGTCAAAGTCTCAGTTCTTTAGATCATGGTAATATCTGTCCCAGATTCTTTGAAATGTTATAAAAATAAAATATTCTTGTAAATGATAAAAACATGATTAGCCATAAGTTTCAGCAAAAATGTTTTATTATAAATTATTAGAATAGAATCATTTTGATGTAATTATAAAATTTGATACATACTTGTGATATTATACAACATTTTATATAAGAAAACATGATACATTAAGAAAATTAGGATAAAATATGAACTTATGTCAACTGGTAGTTAAATGCGTTTAATCATTGGCAGTGTTCATCTGGATAATCATTTATAATGTAAAATAGAAATTTATTTGGGTTACTTGGAAGATACAAATTTCAAAAGGGCAGTGAGTAATTGGACGTGCATGTCCACAGGTCAAAAAAAGAAAGTATAGATTTTCAAAGAACATAAGAAGAGACATACTGAAGGAATTGTGATTCTGGTTATACTATAGTGAGGGTGCCTCAAAAAATATCAGGTGAAAAATGGCCAAATTAAGTTCACTATAGACTGCATGTGCTGTGGGAATGGCATTTCTCCTTCAAGTTAGTGATTTTATGGTAAGGAAACCCTTAGGCCAACAAAATAAAGAGGGGATCTCACTTACAGTATTCTGCAATTCCCTGACTACCTTGAGAGAAACATCTATAAGGACATTTGTGAAAGACATATATGAGGTCATGGAGGTAAAAATCTATTAATAGAGAGAGTCAATAGTAGCCCTTGTCTGGGACCTTTGACCACTGCAGATCTGTTCATTTCTGCCATAAACTCTAATCATGTCAGTATAGAAAATACATCCTGTACCACATTTCCTATCCTCTTTCTTCTCTGACTGTTATGGAAGCTCAGGGCAGGAAAAGACAGACATTTACTTGCTATGCATTTTGTAAATGGCATAGAATCTCCAAATTGTTGGCAAACTTATTTGGACTCTTCTGCCCTCCCTATCACACCTCAAAAACGCCAGGTCCTCCAGCTGGAAGGAGAGGAGGAACACTACAGGAAGTCTAAGTTTTGAGTTTTGATTTGATTTTGAGTTTTAAGGAACATGCAACAGTTAGAATAGATGCTATCACAACAATTTCCACTTCTCCATACACCCGAGGAATATAAAGTAGGGAGATAATGGGAACTAGGATAAATAATACTAGCATCCAAAAGATCCAAATGTGTTTAAATGTAAAACAAATGAATAATTCGTTTTTATTCTCAATCTGAAAAAATACAATAATTTAGGGAAAGCAGCAATGAGTGCTTGAATTGCCCAACTTTAAAGTATTCATGTACTATTTTCATTAATTCCACTTTGCTATTTCTTGGTTTCCATGCTCACAATATGATTCAGAAAGAGTGCCATTTACAGCTCTTACACCTAAAGGATGGAATTTATTTTATTTTTTCCAAATGTAAATATTTAACATAAAACTACATTTACATTATTGCTCCAGAATAGTCTTGAAATTTATGTTTGGAGAAAAAGAAAAGCAAGCATAAAATAAAATAGTAATAGATATATCTTCTGATTACTTACACATTACCAAACAGCATTTTATGTCTTTTTAGTGCTATTTCTTTCTGTCTATAAATAACACAGCTAAAGTTTCTTTTAGCAGAGAATATAACCCCCAAACAGGTAAAAATCTCTTATTTTTTAAAGTTTGCTGAAAGTTATCAAAATATCAAAAAATAAAAAAAAAAATCATGAACTGACTCATTGTGGTACAAATTTTTGCATTAAAAATCTATTTATTAATTAACTCAAAATGAATCAAAGACTAAAAAATAAGACCAGAAACTAACATAACAAATACTATACATTAAAGTATTTTCAACATTTTAACATATAGGTACAGGAAACAATTTTCTCAGTATGACTCCTAAAGCTCAGGAAATAATGCCAAGAGTTAATGTATAAATGGGATGGCATTAAATTTAAAAGCTTCTACACAGAAAAGAATTAGGAATTCGAAGAGAGTACCTACAGAAGGAGAGAAAAATCTTTGTTACCTACTTTTCTGACAAAGGATTAATATCTAGAATGTATAAAGAACTCAAAGACCTCTACAACAAAAAAGCAAATAATCCAGTTAATAAATGGGCAAATGATAGTAAACAGACATTTCTCAAAAGAAGAATTACAAATGGCGAACAATGTTTAATGTCCACGGGATCCATGAAAAAATGTTCGACATCATTAGCAATTAGGGAAATGCAAATCACAGCTGTGCTGTTTTCTCACAACAGTCAGAATGGCATCATTATGAATACAAATAATAACAAGTGCTGGAGAGGATGTGGAGAAAAAGGAACATGTTTACACTGTTGGTGGGACTGTAAATTAGTACAACCACTATGGAAGTCAGTATGGAGAATCCTCAAAGGACTAGTCATAGAACCACCATATGACCCAGCTATACCATTTTTGATATTTACCCTGAAGAATTAAAGTCATCTTACTACAGTGATCCAAGCATACCCATATTCAGAGCAGCACAATTAACAATATTCAGACTACAGAACCAGCCAGTATGTTCATCAATGGATGAATAAAATGTGGTACATATACACAATGGAGTTTTATTTAGTTGTAAAGAAAATTAAAATTATGGCATTTTGCAGGAAAATGGATGGAACTTGAGATCATGTGCTATGGAAAATCAGTCAAACTCAGAAGGGTAAGGGCTCTATGTTATCTCTCATTTGTGGAAGCTAGAGAGGAAAAAGAAGAACAAGGTGGGTGTTCTTTTTAGGTGGACCTCCTAAAAATCAAAGGGAGGCCAGTAGAGGAAAAGGATTGAAGTGGGGGAACACATGGAGGGAGGAAGAAAATTCTAGGGAGTGATATTGATCAGATACATTATTGTATGGTGTGCCTGTATGAATATGTAATAACCCCTCATCAATAGGTACAACTATAATGTACCAAGAAAATATGAGGAGATTAAAAAAATTTAAAAGTAAAAAGTAAAAAAAAATGCTTTTAAAAGAGCTAACTTTTGGATATGGTGGCATGCCTGTAGCCTCAGCTACTTGTGAGGCTCAAGCAGGAGAACTGAAAGAACTCAGGAGTCGAGGGCCAGCCTGGGGGACATAGTAAGACCCCTTCTCTTAAACACACAACAAAGAAACAAAATTCCTAACTTACCAAGTATCATAGCTTAGCAGCACAAAAGCCTGAAGAGGATCAGCTGTGATCCATCCTCCTGATTACATTTTTGAATGGCACCTGCAGCTGGCTGTCGCTGCTCAGCATTTTGAGTGTTGAGTACCATATGTCATATTGTTAAACTGAAAAGATCAAAATTCAAAATCTGTGTGTCTATCACCTGTGCATCATTGCGAAGTTGAAAGCTACTAAAATGAACCATTTTAAGTTGAGGCTTTCATGAATACTGTGAATACAAGATTATATTGTGCTCTTTTTTTATTTTATGCCCAGTTCACTTGTTTTTGCAGGTAACATTTTTTTTGAGGGGGGAGGGTTGTGGTACTGGGGATTGAACTCAGGGGCACTCAACCACTGAGCCATATCCCTAGCCTTATTTCATATTTTATTTAGAGACAGGGTCTCACTGAGTTGCTTAGGGCCTTGCTTTTGCTGAGGCTGGCTTTGAACTCATGATCCTCCTTTCTCACCCTCCCTACCCACTGGGATTACAGGTGTGCACCACGGCACCTCTGGATTTTTCAGTTAAATATTAAGGAACAATGTTAATATTTTAATTTCAAGACATCAAAACAAATCCATACACTTTTTTCCTATTAAATGAATCATGTGAATGAGATGCCAAACAGATTCCTACTTGTTAGGGTCATATGATGACCTAGAGTTGGGAATCCAATGACCTTTGTACAATGACAAAACAAAATCAGGCCATTCAGTTATTATCCAGGCATCATGCCACCCACTTGGTGCCAGTAGTGAAAAACAGACCAACTAAAGACATTTTTTGTTGAATTGGGGTCATATTTTGAAATGGAAAGTAGGAGATGGTCAGTTTAAAGCAGTGACATTCTGATGGATATTAGTAAATGAAAAGTTAGGTTAATTACAAAGGTTTGGGAGTGAATTTTGTATGGAGAAAGGAACATGTGCAAAGTTCCTAAAGATTGTCTAAGTTTAAAATGAAAATAAAAATGAATGGCCCTAACACCTCAGTGAATGTGGCACTGAGGATATCGATGGACATTTTCCTCTCAGTTTCTAAAGGTTTGATCTCAAGTTTCTTTAATATTGCATTAGTAGTTAAAGAACATGATTATGATATTATAATACAGTAAAAATACCGTTTGGTCTCTGCCACTCCCACCCCCACCCCCACTCAAACTGATGTGGTTTCCTGAGTGCTAGGTTTTCTAGGAATACCTTTGTTTCCAATATTTAGCCTTTCACCCTCATTCTTGGCCCAAAGCTCCTAATCCCTTGATATTTTCTTGGAAATATGAATGTATTTTGTTCTATTGGAGTTTTTCTTGGTATTTTTCTGGATGGGAGCTGGTCACAGGAAAGCCCAAGGCAGATTAGAAGTTAGACTTACAATCTCATTCCTCATCCTATGGGAAGGGGAATTGAATTGGAAATGGAGTTAAATGATCTTGCTTACATGGTGAAGCTCCATAAAAATCCCTGAACTACAGGATTAAAAGACTTCCTGGTTGCTGAGCATATGAAGCTGCCAGGCTGATGAGTTCATAAAAACCTGTACTCTTTCCCAAATACCTTATTCTATGCATCTGTTCATGTGGTTGTTCATTTTTATCCTTTCTGCTTATTATTAATGCAATAAGCTGGTATATGTGTTATTCTGAGTTCTGTGAACTTACCTAACAAATTTATCAAAGTCAAGAAGACAGTTACAGGAACCCTAATGGTCAGTTGAACAACCTAAGACTACTTGCAATTGGCTTCTAAAGTGCAATGTGTCTCCTGGGTCTGAGCTTTCAATCTGTGGAATCTGAAACTATCTCTAGGTAGACGGTGTCAGAGTTAAACTACAGACACCAAGTTAATGTCCACCAGATAATTACTTGGTGAGTAAAGAAAACACTACACATACCTGGTGTCAAATATGTCCTGTACTGAGTGGCATGAGAATAGGAAAAACAATATGGTTTTACTGTCTAATAAAATAATCCTCCATTCTGTGTGCTTTTTTCTATAGTAACTCTACATATCTAGCTAGAAAAATGACTAATGATACTACAGCATTATTCTACCATTTCAAGGTAGTAATACACCATTGGGTTGTAATTAAATATGTACTCTTTTTTGAGTTATTCTTGAGCTCAAATTTTAAAAATAATGGATTGAAGGAGTTCAAGATCAGGGAAGACAAATACTGTTATTTTGTAGGCAACTGTGTTAGATAATCCACATTTCTATCAAATATAGAGCAATTTTTAGGTTGAATTCTGTAAGAAAAATTTTTACTTCATGAATCATTCCAAAACATCTTTCTTTTAACCATCAAATTCAGGCAATAAAAATTCTACAGAGATGGCTACTATCAGAACATTCAGATTAAAATAATGATGAGACAAATTTTTTTTCCAAGAAGATAAATCCAGGAAAGGAAAAATAAAGTGTGCTGTTTTCAAGACATATTTTAACACCCTCACCATAGAGGATATGTCTTCTTTTCCCTTGCATCAGGGAGGCTGATCATTCTTTCAAGAATGGAGTATAGAGAAGTGATACTATGGGACTTCCAAGAGAGGGTACAAAATATCAAATGGCTATATAGTAAGGTTACACTTTTGTTTCTGGGACCTGAAATTTGAAAGTAACAGAACTTTTTAAAATTATTCCTTAACAAATGATTCTGTTATTTGAGAGGGAAAAATAATCATGGTTTCAGATTTCTGTGTGATTATGTAAACATAGTTTGAAGAATGATGGGTTTTCTACTTTAATAATGAGTGACAGACTGCTCTTTGAATCCGCCAGTGTCCACTTACAGGTTAGTTAAAACAGCATGCATTCTACAGCACACTCAATCATTTGTAGAGGCAGACAGCTATTGTCAGACATGTTCAGCCTTTGAGCCTCAGGATGCCATTTTTTATCGGCAGATCTGCAACTCTTGAGGAATTAAGTGTGACAGAAAAAATGTGCCTCTTTTTTCATAATTATCTCTTCCTTAATGAAAAATAATAATGACATTCATTTGCAATGTCATATCATATTAAAATACGCACCCTATAAAACAGAATTGATGAAATATGTGGTGAAGATGGAGTTTTGTGCCACAATTAGCTGTTCAATATAATATGAAACAGATGGATATCCGTTGTGATTTATATTATGCAGATTTCTTAACTCATGACATAATTTCAAAATTTCAGTGCCAGAAACCTGTCGTTATCTTCAATATCAAAAAGTACATAAGTAGCATATGTTCATACTTGTAGCCCAGGAAATAAGAGATAAAATCACTGTAATTTATTCCATTTCCTGCTGAATAATTTTCTATTATCCCATTTAGATCATACCTCTAATAAAAGAGAAAGAAAACCTCTCAAGGTATTAATGGGAATCTTAGAGAAGACAGAAAACAGAGAAAGACAAAAACTAGTGCAGAGAGCCCGTTTTCTATTTGGGTGGAAACCTGAAGAATATATGGACATGTAAGAAATGGTCTGAGTCCTTTCCAAGTCACGAATTTTAACCACAATTTCAATTTCACTGCATGTTAGGTAGGCATTACAAAAGTCAAGAAGATAGAATTCATTCATCTGGCATCCATTTGTAAATTTCATAATCAATTAATTCAAATCAGACATAGAGTCCTACACTTGGTAGAAAAATTTCTGTCCTTCAGTTGCTTCCAAGTTTAAGTAGAAGGTGAACCAAAGAATGAGCAAGAGCAGGATTTGCAAAACCCTATCGTGCCTGATTAAAGAGATTTGATTTTATCAAGTAGATGATGCATAGTCATTGTAGGCTTTTAAGCAAGAGGTAATAAAGTTAGATTTTCCTTAGAGAAATATAGTATCTTGAACCTATTTTGTAGATGATAAACAGTTATTTAAGTTTTTTGAGGAAGAGATTAACATAATCAGATTTGTATTGCAATGAAATAATTTACTCAGTGGTGATTTTGTGATTATATCAGAAGAAGATAAAAGTGAAAGTTGTAGGAAGCAATATTCATAGATTGCTTGAGTAATATTTGAAAAAAGTAGAATGGACTAGGGAGTTTCAAGAAAATTGAAGAAATATTTAGGAAAAATCAGGGCTTAATAAGTGATCATATCTGTAAAGTGGTGATTTTCACCTTGCATACATAGGTGAGTATTCAAAATGGACAATATATAAGGGGTGGGGGGAGCTAGGAAATAGGATAGCATTGTTTTATGCATGTTATCTCACATCTTAACGTAGATAAAAAGTAAAAGTAGATATCAGTCCCACAAACTGCTACTACTTTTTCCTTCTCTCCTTCACCACAAATTTCCTGAAAAAATTCTCTATATTTTCTTTCTCTAATATCGCTTTCCCCAATCTACCTTAAAACACATAATCCAACTCTATTTAAAATACTGTCATCAAAGTCATGATTGATTTCAATGTTGCCAAATTCACTGGTCAAGATTCATCTTTACCAATTGGCAGTATTTGACATAGTCATTCACATTTTTTTTTTTTTTTGGTACCAGAGATTGAACCCAAGGGGGCACTTAACCATGTTGCCACATCTCCAGCCTGTTTTTTTTTTTTTTTTTCTATTTTTATTTAGAGACAGGGTCTCAGTTGCTGAGGCTGGCCTTGAACTTGTGATCTTCCTGCCTCAGTCTCCCAAGTTGCCAGGATTACAGGAGTGTGTGAGCTTGTTCACTCCTCTTTTAACACAGACATTCCTTGATTTAAAGTGAGGTTACTTTCCTAAACCTATCATAAATTGAAAACCTCCTAAGTAAAACACAGAGTTGATACACCTAATCCACCCAATATCAGTCTGATTTAGTAGTAAACAACTTGTTTATGCTCTTGATAAGAATAGCTGATTTAGCCAGGGGCAGTGGTGCATGCCTATAATCCCAGCAGCTCTGGAGGCTGAGGCAGGAGTATCACATGTTTCAAAGCCAGCCTCAGCAACTTAGTGAGGCCCTAAGCAACTCAGAGAGACCCTCTCTCTAAATAAAATGCAAAAAAGGACTGAAGATGTAGCTCAGTGGTTAAGTGGCCTGGGTTCAATCCCCAGTTACCCCGCCCCCCAAAAAAAGAACATTTTATTCATATTTTAGATTATTAGGTGAGAAAGCTAGGGTATGTAGGATCTATATGATCCATGTCTTCATATGGTGGGATATGTATAACTGATTGAACTTCTAAAGATAATTCAAAGACACAGAAATTCAAGGACCATTTTATCGCCATTTACTTCTATATTTTCAAGAAAGAACAGGAGAATCATTTTTCCTCATTCATAAAATGGACATATTAATACCTGGTTGATAGCTGTAGAACTTTTCCTACAAACGTAATTTGAAGTTACTATTCTTTTTCTATAATATTATGCTAGTGGTTATATTCTTCAGGAGAAAACAGGATACTTTGGGCCAAATAAAATAATTTTAAAAATAAAATAATTGTGCTATGCTTTTGGAAGTATTTGAATTTATATTCCTTTGAAGCAATAATAAGATAATGTCTTTGATGACCAAATTTTTATAAAACTTCATATAAATCACTTAGTAGATTGTGTACCAACAATATTGTTTTTTGTATTAGAAGTTGTCATTGTTTGAGGCATTATTTCACACTCATGATAATCTTACCATTATATGATTGACAGTGTTTTCAAAGAGTCAGGAGCTGTAGACTGCAGAGCTACCTTACCTCTTAGCCTTGGGTTCAGCCTGCTGTTTTCTTCAAAACAGGAGCCCATATCCAATTGCTATACCTTTGTGTGCTGCTATTGTTTTTTCTCTATTGATAATGTTATGTTTTTTGAAATAGTGCTTGAGGGTGCTCTTTTAGTATAACTTCTATATGTCTTATGGGAAAGTAATCTCAGAAAAGTTTATCCATTCTTAATATCACTGCAACTTTCCATTTTATATAATAATCTTGAAATTTTTACTTCCAAGTTTATCTATCCACTTTAAAATTTAATTTTCCCTACTTTCAGGACCAGAAAATGTATCATGTAAAAATGGTTTGCTGAGGGAGTAATCAACATTTGCTGTTTTAAGAATAAATTTGGTTTTGCAAGGTCAATCATAGGGCATAAGGTTTGAAAGCTTGAACTATATTGTGTGAATTAACTGAGCCCTCTAAAATTCAATCATTTATCTTTTTGTTTTTCATTAAAGTTACATTAATTAAATTAATAGCACAAAATATTTAACTGCCCTCTAATTACTGAACATAAAATAAGGGGACAGACTATACAACACGGTTAAAGAAATAAAACCACCTGAGTACAAGTTAACTGCCTTCAAGTTAAAGGGCCATCTGGCTGCAACATCTGTTGCCTGTTGATTACCCCGGTTCATTTGCATGGTCTAGACTACTAGGTGAGGGTGAGAAGAATTTTCCTCAATAGATGAGGATCATACCTTGAGCAAGAGTTTACAGAGTGCTTCTTTTCATTAGACACTCATGATTTATTGCAACATTTAACTATTCTGTTTGGTGTAGTAATTTGTCCTATTACTCTGATTCGATCCTGGGTTGAAGACCTGCTTAAGCCTGCCAACATTAAATTGACGAGCAAAAATTGAACGGTGTATCAATAAACAACTCCTGAACACTGCCTCTATAGTTAACACTGTGAGAGGAAACATGGACTTGCAGAAATGAATGAGACAGAGTTATTTCCTTCTGTTAGGGATACAGTCGACACCATGTCAACACAGGGCAACTGAGAAAGTGGGAACGTGCAAATGAGCTGTAATGAGATGGTGCTTGATTTTAGGCTATTGAAGGCATTTTAATCATGGGAGTATGATATAGACATAATACAGATATAAGATTTAAAATGTTAAAGGACAGACAAAATATTGGGTAAAAGCTAAAAAATACTATTATAGTCATCTAAGAAAGATTAATACCTCTCATTCTGTAATTTGGATTTGGATTCTGAATCTCAGTCTCTACCAATTCTCAACAGTTTCTCAAACAGTAACTTCTTTTTTTTTTTTTTTTGTACCAGACATTGAACTCCGAGGCACTTGACCCCTGAGCCATATCCCCAGCTCCTTTTTTTGTATTTTATTTAGAGACAGGGTCTCACTGAGTTGCTTAGCACCTTGCTTTTGCTGAGGCTGGCTTTGAACTTGTGATCCTCTTGCCTTAGCCTCCTGAGCCACTGAGATTACAGGAATGCGACAGTACGCCCAACTCAAACAGTAACTTCTTTATTTTAACAACTTTATCGAATGCGAATGCTTGGCTAGACAGTTTGCACTATTTTCACCCACTTTCATTGTTTTATTTTAATTTTGAATACTTGTTGTCAATAGTCAAATTCAAGTCTTTTACCTGCCCTCTCATCTTTTAAATCTTTTTTGTTAGCACTTCTGATCTTCCCTCCCCACTTATAATATATTTAATCTTAAATAAATCCCCAGCATTTGACCTAAGTTTTGTCACCTCTATTTATAAGGACCGGGGACTATAACTTAATCCCCTTGTCCCAGAAGAATTCATCTTTCTGCTACACCCCACTTGACTTCACATTCAACTGTCAAGTGGAATATCCCACATCTTTTCCCTTCTTGTCAAGTGAATCCATAGTTACTAACAATTTTCAGAATCATATCTGATTTTGTCACTGTGTCTTAAGGCTTTCTGATCTTCCTACCTGGGGGGGTCAGTCTTTGTATATCTGGTGAGTTTCCCCAGGAAATGCCCTAGGAAATATGTCACTGCTCTGTTTGTGTCTCGATGGAGATATCTTTAAAACTATGTCCAGCTTTCTCATCCATATTTCTATTATCTTCCTTGTCCTAGGATTAATTCTTACAGAACAGAGCCTCATTTAAGTATTCAATATATTTAATGATTTTGCTCTTTCAAAGATAATACATTCAAATGGTTTTAGAAAAATTACCTATATATGGAAAGTCTCAGTTTGTATGTTGGTAAATAAAGAAGATATATAAAGTCTGTATATTCAAATAAATGGCTACAAATCTACTTGCAGTAATAGCACAATAACTTTCCTTCCTTCCACTGAGAGCAAACCAGAAAATCAGGAAAAATATTCTGTGGAACCCAGATTAGGAGAGAAGATATATCCAGAAGCTAAATCTGATATATTCCACATAGTTTGGTGGAATTTTACTTTTGATAATGCTATAAAAGAGGATAAGAAGGACTTTGACAGTTTCACTTGGCTGAGGAGACAAAAGTTGGGATTTAGAGGTTGACATGGAGAGAAGAAGCCCCGCTAATAACATTCAGTCTTCAAAGAGGCACCTGCAAGGATATATCCCAGGAGTAAAGAAGCCAGACTTTGAATCTATGCAGACCCTGATTGGATAAATGTGATCCAACTTAAGAGTGTCTTGCAGGAGAAAAAGTAAAACATTTCTGAGCAAAGTGACATCATCCAGAGATCCCAACTTTTTTTTTTTTTTTTTTAGTATTTTAACTACAATGCCCATCTTGCAATTAAAAAAAAAATAGTATCAAGACATACAAGGAAACATGAACTAACCAAATACTGATAAGAAAAAATAGAGACAAGACAGACCTACAAGAGATAGTAATCATAAAATGACTTCTAAAATTATGTGATTAATAAGACACAAGTGGCATGTAACTAGAAAAATTAAACAAAAGAATTAAATGGAATTCCTAAAGTTAATAAATAACTATAATTAAGACTTAAAGAATGTAACATGAGAAACAGACAAAGGAATAATTGTTGAATTGTACTATATGTCTGAAGAAAATCATCTGACTAAAGCAGATATAAAATTATAGAAAATATAGAAATAAGACATATTAAGAACTTGTTAAAGAAAAACACATGCGTAACTGAAGTCCAGGTAATAAGAAAGAAGCAGAGAAAAATCAATATTTGAAGTCATAAGGGCTGAGATACTTTTATAACTAGTAATTGAAGAGACTCAATGATTCTCAAGTAGTACAAATCCAAAACGAAAAACAAAAATAATGATGTAATAGAAAAAGTCTGAAAACCAAAGGAAAAGAGGAAATCTTGGAAGCATGTTTAAAGAGATACTCTCTTTAAAGATTGACAGTTTATTTAACACAGTCTACAGGCAGGGGTTACTTGGTGAGTCTACTTTAAACCAATATACTGAAACTATAAGGGAAAAAGCATTATACTTCCTGTCCCATTGCAAGGTTCATGGCCTAAGCACTTTTACTAAAAAAAAAAAAAAAAAAGTAAAAAATAAAAAAGCAAATATATTTATTTGATATGTTTCCTTTGACATATAAGCTTCAGAAATAAGCTTCAAGGAAAAGTAGAAACCAATGCCTTTTTATGGTAATCTTGAGAATGATGTGGATAGTTGTGGAGACATGGTTGGACAAAAGGCTATGGTCTAGTGACAAGAAACTGGAGAGAACTTATCAGACTCTGCTTGTTAGGATTCATTGCTGGGTCCCTGTGTTATCAGAGATAAAGACACTTCTTTCCTTAGAGTATGAGGATTTTTTCTCACATGACAGTCTTATGACCTTCTTTAGAAGGTCAGACAATCCTTTTATAGTCTGCTTAGAGAGAGAAGGGGCCCTGGTTGTTTTTTTTTTTTTTCTCAAAAACAAGGTACCACATTTTGATGTTCAGAGTCTCAATATTTACATAAAACCCGAGATCTTCAGGCTCTACAGCATGGCCTCTTGCTGCTACATAAGATTGCTGCCTTCAAATTTGTACATATATGATTTCTCTCTGGCAAAATATTCTTTAAATTTGAACTTTCTTTTTTTGACATATTTTTAAGTCCCAGTGCTATTTACTAGATCATGTAAAGGAAAAATGTGATTGAGAGGATACACTGGCGATTATTAAACATTTATAGTGAAATATATAAAGTGCTAAGTATATTCTATATACCAATATGATTTAAAGTAAAAAGCTTAAGTCTTGGAGCTCAGTAGAAATGGACACCTGAGGATTTAAGCCTAACTGAATGAATCTGGATATGTTGGTTTTTATTTAGTGATTTTGGTTTCTTTCTTTCAAAATTGTAAATTTTGAGAAAATAAACTACAGCATGTATAATTAAAATTATTATTTTAACAAATATTACATCAGACGGTTGCATTTTTATAAAATTCTATTTTTATTATTTACCTTAATTTGAGATTTCTAGGTATTGTGTTTACCGTTTCTTTCCTTTTGTTTGTAAAAACAATATATTCTATTTTAAATGAGCATAATAATGAAAATCAAGACAATGCATAATTCTACCAAACTCATTAATCTAAATTTGTTCTATATAAGTTTGAGCATATGAACATACATTGACATGTATATATCCATGAACATATATATATTTATTTATATTTAATCAAATGCATTTAAAACTCTGACACTTAACAAGATACACTTTTTATTAAATTTACCAGGTCATAATTTTCTTTCCAATTACTCTATCTAGATGAATACTGGAAGGACTGATTTTCCTGTACACATTAGTCAATTATCAGTGGCACTATTTATGCTTTACCAGTTGTAAATATTCATTATTTTTGAATTTCAATAACCATACAATCCTGCATTATTTCTTTAGGTGGAAAATATATTTTTATTTGCATTATTTATTTATTTTAGTTATATACAATACCAGAATACATCCTGATACCCTGGCATTAAAACATGTAACACACACAACCATTCCAATTCAGTTCTCAGTACTCCTACCTGCACGCACCCCCCAACACACACACTTCATTTCCATCACTCTCCAATCCATTTATTTTACTTTTAATTTTCTTTTAAGTGAGTGCCCTGTGTATACACCTGATGCCAATATTCATGGTGCCACATCCATGCACACACATTGAAAAGATTGGTCAGATTCCTTCCACTATTTTTCCCTATTCTGGTCCTTCTTCCTCCTCTTCAATCCCTTTCATCTGCTCTATGTATTTTTCCTATATTTTGATGAAATTCCTTACCCCCCCTTCTCTCTCTCCTTTTTTGATTTTATTTTTATCCTCTCCCACCTTATTTGGTGCCAGAAGCCATTGGTGAAATGTATAAGGATCTTTTCAGCATTGTTGCCAGGGAGTGGTTAGATCTGGAATTGGAACTTCTCCTGGCTGGGATAGACCATTTGATGCAAGTGAACTTCCCCTCTGCTCTGCTAGAGGGTCCCAGACAGCACTGGAGATAGGCAAGACCTGCTAGGAACTGAGCAGCCCACCTCTATCCTGCTTTATGAGTGAGATGAAATATCAATGTAGTTTTAATTTGCATTTTTTAATTGGTTAACATATTGAACAATTTTCCATATATTTGTTGGCCATTTGTATTTCTTCTTTTTTTTCAGAAGTGTCTATTTAGTTGATTGGCCCATTTATTCACTGGGATATATATATATATATATATATATATATATATATATATATATATATATATATATATATTATATTTTGCATTAAGTTTTTTGAGTTCTTTGTATATTCTGGATATTAATGCCCTACATGAATTCTCCCATTCTGTTGGATCTCTCTTTATGCTTTTGTTTCCTTTTCTGTGCAAAAGCCTTTTAATTTGATGCCATCCAACTTACTGATTTTTTAATTTTAATTCCTGCACTTTAGAAGTCTTGTTAAGGAAGTCAGTTCCTATGCCAATATGTTGAAGAGTTGGGCCTGCACTTTCTTCTAGCAGTTGCAGGGGTTCTGATCTAATTTCTAGATCTTTGATCTACTTTGAGTTGACTTTGTTCAGGGCAATAGGGGTAAATTTTATTCTTCTACATATAAATTTCCAGTTTTTCCAGCACCATTTATTTAAAAGGCTGTCTTTTCTTCAATGTATATCATTGTCACCTTTTTCTAGTATCAGATAACTGTATTTATGTGGGTTTATCTCTTGTCTTCTTTTCTACACCATTGGTCTTCATGTCTGTTTTGGTACCAATACCATGCTGTTTTGTTATTATGGCTCTGTAGTATAATTTGAAGCTTGGTTCAATCCTGTATTTTAACCCCAATTATATCTATTTCTGACCTATACTACATTGCAAGTTTTCTAACTATGCCCAAATTTTATTTCTTCATCTATAAGATTAGGATCAGTGAAACCTACCTTTCTATGATTTGTGGATAGGAAATTACCTACGTAAATTACTAAAGTCTTTAGTACTTATTTATTAAATAATATATATAGTACTATTGTTTCTTCTAAGAAATTTTCCTGCTTGTGCTCACATGAAATGTATAGTGGTTGGAGAGTCAAAATATATACTCCAGTTGCTATCTCAGGGCTTAGTCAGAGACACAGGCAGGTGCCCTGCCACCAAAAGCTGTGACTCAATTATGACAGTACTTAACAGGAAGTGCTGCTATCAATGGAGGAGATAGAGTGAATAAGGAATGGTGAATTTTGATATAGGAAAAATGAAAGTTGTTTTCCTACTCTTACAAAAGAAACTTTATCAAAATGTGGATATTCCTCATTACCAGCCACTAATTCTACTGTCGAGACACCAGCTGGTTGTCCATAATTCCATTTAGTTCTGACACTCTTCTTTAAGGTTTTTATGAAGACTTCATTACATTGGAATGCTTTAACTATGTCACTGACCATTGGTGATGAATTTATCCTCTAGTGCCTCTCTACTACCCAGAAGTTAAAGATAGGGAGAGACGATGGTCCAAACTCTCTAGTCAAGTATGAGTCTTTCTAGTGACTGGTTTCCCTCCCGAAGATATCTAGGGTCTACCTGGAATCAGTTATTTTTTTATTAGCATAGAAAATAAATTTTTAACCCTCTAAAGATTCCAAGGATAGTAGGAAATATATTTCAGAAAGCAAGGAAAAGACCAAATACAAATCTCACAATATCACAGGAAGAATCATGGTTATTTTGAAAGTTCCCTTAGTAATTAATTTGCTTGGCTAATAAAGACATTGATAGGTTCACATATGTAAATATTCATCCCCAGTTTTTTCTATTATGTTTCAAATACTGTGTTGTTCATATTTCTGCTATCTTTGTGACAAAATATTTGAGAAAATTATCTTAAAGGAGATGGTTCTTTTTTTGTGGGGTGGGGAGTACCAGGGATTGAACTCAGGGACTCTTAAGCACTGAGCCCTATTCCCAGCCCTATTTTGTATTTTATTTAGCAACAGGGACTCACTAAGTTGCTTAGCACCTCACTTTTGCTGAGGCTGGCTTTGAAATTGTGATCCTCCTGCCTCAGCTTCCCAAGAGCTACTGGGATTACAGGTATTGCCACCAATCCCAGTGAAGATGGCTCTTAATTGCAGAAGTGTCAGCCCAAGGTTACTTGGCTCCATTGTTTCTGGTCTTGTGGTGAGCTAGAAGATATTAGATGGGCATTCGTCTAAAACTTTGTCTCTCCATGATAAAAAAGAGCTTCTCGGGACTGCAGGGAAGTAGAAAGAGAAGTCAATTTTATAACAAATATTCTCCCTCCAAACCTTATAAGCCATGAATCCACAAATGAGGTCCAAATCCTCATGATCCAATCACCTGCCAAAGATCCCACTGCTGAATTAGGGACCTAAATTTCAACATATTAGCACTTGGCTGACATTGAAGAGCCAAATCATAACAGATACTTCCTAGGTACTATTGACAGAGAAGACAACAAAGAAGAACTTACATAATAGTAAAAGGATACAGCAAATAAAAACACAAAAAGCTAACAAAGAGTGAAAAGTAATTAGTACAGAATAAAATAGCAGAAAGGGGTAAGAATTGATATAAAGCTAGGTTTGATTGGATGGTCAGGAAGCTCTTCCCGAAGGGATGACCTGGATAACATAAAGAAACCTGCCTTGAAAATTGCCAACTGGTTGACCATTCTAGTCAGAGAGAATGTCTAGGGTAAAGGACTCAAATAGGTACAACCTTGGGTTATGTGAGGAACTGACCAGATAAGTCAAGTTTTATACACATTATAATAAAAGCCTCTCTCTATATATTGAGGGCAAATGAGGTTATTAATTATTCCACCTGCATGGGTGGTGGAATCAGTATCCCTCTGCATGGTATGGGATGGCAGATAAAAGATCACACAAACATGGAAATAATTTTTTCACAAAGTGGGTGAGATGGCTCTGTGAGCTTAAGGGTCCTGCTTTCACCTAGAAGGCAAGAGTATGAGCACCCGAATTCCTTTATTTATAGGAAAATTAACAAGAATTTCCATAGATTATTCTTCACCAAATAAGGCAGGGGGGTGGGCTGACCTAGCCCAGGGTCAGAGCCATTGGAAAGCAGACTTCTTTGCCAAGCAAAGGTGAAGGTCACCTGCATCACTTACCCCAAACAGCATGCAATCCCAGACCAACACCCCCTTGGTGCAAGGTGAGAGAGGATGCTTAATATAGCTCATGGTGGCCCCCCACATCCACCTTTAAATTTTAGAACAATACAAGGAAGTGAAAAATGGATGGAGACTTTAATGATTAATAAGATCCACTAAAAGGCTAAAGGAGGAAGAGTAAAAAGTCATTTAATATTAGAAGCAGGTAGAATGCTGACATCATTTGAAAAAAAAAAGAGGAAGCTTTGTAAAGTATAGGTAGTTTTATACAGTTGTGCCACTGTATGGGAGTTTGGCATATATAAAATAGAGAGGATATAACTGCAGCAAAGAGTGAAACCTGTTGAGATGTTGAGATGGGCAAAAATGCAACTTGTACACTCAAGGGGGAGAAATGAAGAATGTCCATGCACTTCTGACTTTTTCAATGCTTTATTCACTCAAATCATTCAATACAATTTTACTCTACAGGTTCTTAATCAAGAAAATGGCAATCCTTAATGCTAGGCACTACATCAATCCATAGAAAACAATTCTAGATTAATTCTAAGCACTGCAAACACATTTAATCATGACAGGCTCATGACAGACATTCCCTCTGAATGCTAAGCTCAAGTACCACGTCTAAAGTCTCAAGCCTTAGGCTTTAAGGCCAGCAGATGCACACTCACTCAGACCACAGTGGTCAGGTCAGGGATGGAGGCTTCTCCTGGGGTGGAGCTGATACTTGGCTGAGGAGAGGGTCATAGGAAGAAGGTGCCATTCTCACCAGGGTCAAGATGTGGCTATAGAGTTTGAGAGCAGTGAGGATGATGCAGAGGATCACTTATACTAAATCTGGGGGCTTCTGACCGCACTTTCAATCTGAATCAGCTGTTACCAGGGTTTCTCAGTGGCATGATTCGTCCCGAGGTTAAGGCATCTGGTCTGGTGGTTCCAACATGATTTTTCTCACCTCCTGTCTTTATCAGGGCTAAGGCAACATGACAGAGAGAGACTTCACTCTGAGTTTTTCAGGTTTGTGAGAAGTGGCTATGCCTGATGACCATATTGGAGGGCTCCAAAGGCGTGCCTGGTGAAACTGCAGGTTTCAAAGTGGATTTTTAAGATGGAGTTGCTTAGGCTAAGGCCTAAGGCCATCCTTACATGAAAACAATTCAGAAATGGTTATAACCACTTCTTTCTGAATTCTGAAAGGTAGCCAGTCTTACATCAATGCAGAAGGAAAAAAAAAAAGTCTACATTTCAGAAATAGCAGTGAGTTTCATGGCATTTAACTTATCTTAATCCCACTCTATTTTTCCCCAATTCAGTAAGGTCTTTGCAAAATAACAGCTTACATTCCTAGTATTTGAGGTAGCACACATTCCCAGATAACCGTCCTTATTTGATCTATGTGATATTTCCCAGAAAGAGTCCACTCAAAAGACTGGTCTCTGACTTATATTTAAAGCTAAAGGCCTTTTCCCAAGGAGCAATTATCAAAAGCATTTAGAAGCAAATACTTTAATGCCACAGCTTTCTGATTCAGAGGATAACAATCAGTAACAAAATCAAAGGAGCCAAAAACCCTTAAAAACAAAAGCTGAAGAAAGAGCTATCCATAGAGAATTTGAAAAGTTCAGGCATGTTTTCTGGAATAAAGGAGGCCATGCAAATGTGTCTGC
This sequence comes from Marmota monax, assembly GCF_021218885.2. NCBI lineage: Eukaryota > Metazoa > Chordata > Mammalia > Rodentia > Sciuridae > Marmota > Marmota monax. Next base: position 321,837 of record NW_026694521.1, on the reverse strand, counting down.
TGTGGGTATGCTTATAAAATACTTGAGAACACTAAGCTCTCATTTTTGTTTGAAGCTCGGATTGTGAGCAAGGAGAAAGTAAGGGCTGAGGCAGGGTTTTAAACTGCCTAAGTGAATGCTGTAGGAAAGCCCAGCATATACACAGAGGGTCCTTTCAGTAAAGGCTGGGAGATTTAGTTAAGTAAATATTTGAGAAATTCTCTGTTCAATTTGGTAACTAAGTTAATTAAATTAATTAAACTATTTAAATGTAGTCTTCATGGCCACAAGTAAAGAAAACAAGTTTAACATAATGAGTTCAGGAAAATTACTAGGCAGATAACAAATGCAGCAAACAATGACAATAACAAATTCTGTTGGGGAAGAATCTTGTCATTAGAGCTGCCATTTTATTCTCAAAAGTGTCCAGTTTCAATTAAAATACATAAGACATACAAAAATAAGAAAAATGCTCTGTGCATTTTGGAAAAGAAGCAATTGATAGAAACTGAAGATGTGTAGATACTGCATTTATTAGCAAAAGACTTTATATCAGCTATGTTAAACATGTTCAAAGTAAAAAAAAAAATCTTGATAAATAAACTAGAAGAAAGTATAAGAAAATTGTACCACCAAACACAAAAACCAATAAAGTCAAAGAAGTTATTAAAAACAGGATCAAATAGAAATTCAGGGCTGAAAATATAATAGCTGAAGTGTAACTTTACTTGAATACTTAACAGGTTTGATTAGATGGAATAAATAATCTGTAAACTTAAAGATTAGTCAATTGATATATCAATATTATGCAGTCTGAGTAAAATATAAAAGAAAAATGGAGAGACCTTCAGAAACCTGTGAAAAAGTCCAAAGCACATTAATATACACATAATGGAAGTCTGAGAAGTAGAAGAGAAAGAAAGGACTAGGAAAAATCTTTGAAGAAGCAATGGCTGAAAATTTCTCAACTTGTTTGAAAACATTAACTTATACCCCACCTCCAAAACAAACAGACAAACAACAACAAAAAAAGAATTCCAAGTCGGATAAATGGAAAGAGATTATCACCTAGAAATGTGATCATAATCAATTTTTCAAAGTCCCCAAACAAAGAGAAAATCTTAAAAACTTGAATCTTAAAAAAGAGAAGTAAATCATTAGGTAAAAAATACCCCTAGTTACAATAACAAATAATTTCTTGTTAGAAATCATAAAGGCTAAGAAGTAGTAGGATGGCATATTCAAAGTGTTGAAAGAAAAAATTCAACTAATCCTCCTACATCCTGTAGAACTACACTTCATAAATAACAGAGGCCTGAGTCCTCAAGGGCTCTGTGTGTGAGCTATGCACATTTGAGTGTATGGGAGAACTGGCCTGTCCTTGAGTGCTCTTTGGGTTTTGTGATGCATGTGTGCCCTTTCTTCTCGCTCTGCCTGTGTTTCCATAGGGCACCTGAGATGGGAATGACTTGCCAAGACAGCAATCAATCTATTGACCACAAGACATTGGAAAGCTAGACTCACCCCCCTGAAATCTGACACCTTTCCTTATTTGGGTGGAAAATTCTATGAATGGCTTCTCCCCAATAAATAGGAGGGGTTCAGGTGTGCTCACTCACTTGCCTGCCTCTTGCCTCTTGCCTCCATTGCTTTCCTCACCCTCCAGTGTGGGAGCTTGGTTCTTAAGGCTGCAGAGCCGTCCTGAACACTGAAAAAAAGTATTTTCTGTGTTTGTATGGTTTTCTTGTTGCCAGCCCAATCTACCCGGAATGATCCTGATTCCATCACATATTGCAACAGAGAAAAACTAACTTGCAGACAAACAGAAGCCGGTAGAGTTTATTGCTGACAGATCAGCTATACAAGAAAAAAGAAAGGAAGTTCTTTAGTGTAAAAACCAAAGGAGAATAGAATGCAATTCAAATGAAGCAATAAAGAGTATAAATAAAGGTGATTAAAAAGAAAAAAATAGTAAATAAAATATAAATTTGGTTGTAACTAATTTTTTCACATACCTAATATCAAAATACAAATTTATAAAGCACTAATTAAAAATCTATGTTGATGGAAATCCAGTGCTTAAAGTTAGAATTTGTTGCAGTAATAGTTTAGAGAGCGTAAAGAACATATTTACAGAGCAGCAAAGTTGATTATACTATTAAAAGTAAATTGATATGAATTAGATTTTTATAGATTAAGTTATTAATGATAACAGTACAATCTGTAAGAAAATACCTCAAAAATGTATAGTACAGGAATGAAAAGGAATTAAGATACTATGTTTAATAAATCTGTATTACATAAAAAAATAAGACTATAATGGAGAAACTAAGAAACAAGAAAGATGTAGGATGTAGAAAACAGCAAAATGGCAGACGTAAATAAATCTTACTGCAGTAAATTGAATGCTATCTCATCAAAACATAGGTCCACAAGAAATTCAGTATGTGGTCTTATTTAAAATGAGAGTTGAAGAGGTTATTGCAGTAAAGATCTCAATTTCATACTGAAATAAAATAGGTCCCAAATATAATGATGAGCAAAGTCTTTGTAACTGTTGTTTGCCTAAAGGAAAAGATAAAAACAAATATAAATAAATAAAACTAAGAAAACAACAACAAAGCAATCAAACAAAAACAGACTACATAAAATTATAGGTAGAAATATTCTACCATAAGCCAAGGAATATTATGGATTGCTGGCAGTCACTAGAATTTTAAAGGGAGTAAATAGATTATCCCCTGGAGATTCCTACAGAAAGAACCAAGCTTGCCAATAACTTGTTTTTGTACTTTTGGCATCTAGCACTATGAGAGAATGGATTAAGGCTGTTATAAGCCAACAAATTTGTGGTAATTTGTTACACCAGCCCTAATATATCAGCACACCTACACTATTAACAATTTAGTAAATGGATTAAACTCTCCAGACATGAGGCAGAATTTAGAAGAATTAATAAAATAAAACAATATTCAACTATATTCTGTATATAAGAGGGCCATTTTAGATATAAATATACAAATACACTTAAAATTAATGCATAAAAATCATGCACTACGTAAACAGTAACCAAAAGAACTGGAATGCCTATAAAAATATCAGACAAAATAGACTTGAAGAATTGTTACCAGAGACAAAGTTGGAGAGTTTAAAATGATGAAAGGGTCAATACATCAGCAATATATTGAAAGAATTCCCCACGCAAAGACACTTCGCCGGGAGAATTCCAATTTTATTGCAAAAAGCTGTGTGCTTATATAGAACTAAGGGGGAGATGGTAGGGCTTAGATAAATGGCAGGCAACCCGTTTATTGGCAAGTTCTTTCAGATATCAGCTCCGGAGCCCAGGAATTAGTTCTCATTGGGTCTAAGGTTCCCCGCCAGGGAGATTTGAAATTGGCGCAGGTGGGAGAGTTCACACGGGCGGGAACTTTTCGCGCCACTGCAGAAAAGAAGAAGGTAGGAAGAAGAGGTGCTTAGGCACCATGTTGGGGTTTTTTCTCTGGGGTATGGCTGCCGTTTATACTTTTCCCAACATATATAACAACTGTAAACTTATATGTGCCTACCAACAGAGTCCCAAAATTTGAAATGCAAAAGTTGACAGAACATAATATGCAAAGGGAAGAAGTCAATAATTCAACAGTAATGCATGAAAATTCCATCCTCCTGTTTTAATAAATATAATAACTAGTCAAGGAACCAGAAGACTTAGACAACATGAAAAAACAGATAGTCATAGCCAGTCTCTATAGAATATTCCACCAAGTATAGCAGAATAAACATTTTTCAATATATGAAATCTTATTAATAATTCCTCATGTTTGGTCATAAAAGAAATCTCAGCAAATGTTTAAGCACTGAAATCATACAAAATATATTCCCAGAGAAAAGTACACTGAAATCAGATATCTATAAGAAAATGTGGGAATTTCATAAATATGTATATGGTAAAAAATATTTCTAAATAACTAATGGATGAGAGAAAAATAAAGAGGAAAATCTAAAAAGTAGCTTTAAATGTATGAAAAGAAAAATGTAACATATTAACATTTATGAAATTCATTGAAAACATTGTTCACGGGAAAATTTAAAGTTATAAACACTATAAAAAAAGACATATTTCAGATGAAGTTATGTCGTTTTCAGAAAAATGAATGGAACTTGAGAACATTATGCTAAGCAAAATAAGTCAAAAGCACAAGGTCAAAGATCAAATTTTTCTCTCATATGTGGAATGCAGAGAAGTAAAAGGATAATAAAAAAGTGTGTGTCAGGATACAGGGATCTCATGAAAATCAAAAGAAGATCAATAGGGGAAAGGCACAAGGGGGTGGGGGAAGGGAGAAAGGAGGTAAGTTCCGGGAAGTGTTATTGGCCAAATTATATTGCTATGTGCATGTATGGACATGTAACAACAAATCCCATCATTATGTACAGCTACAGTGCACCGATAAAATATGTAGAAAGAGAAAATAAGAAATACTTCAAAATATATAACTTAATCATTCATCTTAAGAAACTATAAAAATTCAGAGAAAAGAATATTCAAAATAATTAGAAGGAAATAGTAAACATTAGAGAAGAGATAAACAAGTAATTAAAATATCAGCAAAATAAAAAATCTGTTCTTTGACAAAATAAACTAAATTTAGAGACCTTTAGCTAGACTTACCAAGCAAAAAATAAAGATGATATTATTTACTAACATCCAGAATGAAAGAGGGAATATTAGTAGCACACTTACAAAAAGTATGGATAGTGAAATATTAAGGGGAATTGTATACCACCAAATTATATAACCTGGAGGTAAAAGACAAATTGTTAGGAAGACATGGACTAAAACTAATCCAAGAAACTATACAAAGTATAAATTGATCTTTGTTGATGTTCAACAGAGATACACTAAAGAACTGCACTTGTCACAGTACTTTAAACTGAAAAAGCATAGTCAAGATTTTTCTTATCCCAACCCTCCAACTCCCCAGCTTTCAGTTTCTCAGGCCTCTTTGTCCCCTGGAGTGCAGTAAAACAGCTTGCTCTGAAGTTTCCTTAGTTGATAAAGGGAGTGTCTCTGGAAGGAATACAATTGTCTTGGATCTCTTTCCTGAAATCATCTTAACATAGGAAAATTACTGAAGAAGCTAGAGGCAATCACCACACTCACTTGCAAAGACCTTTTATTTATTTTCCTGTGTGCCATTTACAGAGATGGGCAGCCTATGTTTGCAATGCAGCTCCAACATGACCTTCCCATAACTTGTCACCATCCCCAAAGCTTAGAGAAACATTGTCCTGGAATATTGAGGGAACCCATTCATCCTCCTGAAAAAATATTTACTTTTCCTCTAAAATTGCCTAAAGCTTCTCTTTGTCCTATGAAGAATGTATTTGAGCTTCAAACATCTGACTCTTCATTTGCATTTTGTACTTTGTATAACTTTTGTTCACTTGCTTATTAATAAACTTGTATGCTGTTTCTCCTGTTAATCTGCCCATTGTGAGTTTACTTTATAGTCTCAAATTATCAAAACTTCATGATGTGAAAAGAAAGTTTTGTTTGTTTCCACATATATAAAACTATAAAAAATAAAAAGTTCATTAGTGAATAAAAAAAAGTTTAGTGTGCACATGTGCGTACACACACACACACACACACACACACACAGTTCAAGACCAGACAGTTTTGGTAATGAATAATATCAAATATTTAATATGAAATAAACCAATGTTTTATAAAATTTATTGAAAAACAGAACACTTTTAAATTATTCTAAGAGTCTGCAGACTGCTATAACAGGGATGAAAATTCTGTTCTTACTAAAGCACTGATTTTTCACTCAAATCTGAAGACATTTTGTAGAGAATAAAAGTATAGTATGTGTCTCCTTTAGCTATCTTAAACTTTGGGTCAGATTCCTGCTCAATTCTGCAGGTAGACATATTAATCTTTTAAAAGTGTTTGCATTAGCCCTAAATTTACCTAATCTCCTCCCTCTCCCTCCAAGGCTGAGGACACCAAGATAAGAGGAATTAGATATATATAAGATACATTTAAGATTTACAAGGAGATCATAACAGATTATCAACCACCAGCTTTTACAACATCCTCTTCTAGACAATTGGAGTGGTACATAGAATTCATCAATCATTGTCCTAAACCTGAAGGATGGCCCATTTGTTAACCTAACTAACTCCATTTTTGCCTTAATGTCTGTTTATTATGTAGAATAGTCACTTTGCTGTCTAGGAAGAGCAGATCTGAAGGATAAGCATTCTGTGAAGAGATCCTCCCCTCCCCAAGCAGCAGCAATTTTCTTGATGAGAAGACTGATCCTAAGACAATAACCAACCAGAAAATGGCCTGATCAAGACACCAGCTATGGAATACCCAGACCCTTGCTTTTACTCCTTCCCTGATGGAACCCCAACACTCTTTAGCACCTCCGAGAGACAGACTTTCAGTTGCTAGTCTGTTTTTCTTCCTAGTAAAACCACAATGAGAATAAATTCTTTCTCCTTTACCATTACTTGTCTCCTGTTTAGTCAATTGAGACAAGTGGCCAACCTTGTTCTGTTGGGACTCCCAATATCAGGCATATGGTCTAGGACTAGTAACAATTTCCCTAGATTATGGATGAAAAAGTCCTCCAGTAATTACTATCAAACTCAAACTAGCCATGTACACCGTGACCAAATGCCGCAGTCTGGCTGGGCACAAAATCACCAGCCACCACACAGCTTGTAGATTCAAACAGCAACTCTTTATTCCCAAACTCACACCAGCCATCTACAATCACGTTCTGGGGAAATCCACCTTCTCTGCCCAAATCCACCCCCACTGGGCTTCTGTCTCCCAAAAAATACTGTCTGAATCCCGTGAGAACTCAAGGGGAACTCAGGCAGCAGGATATGCCCTATTCCCAGCAGGAATAACCTTAAACCTGGAATGCCCTAAACCCGGATTAGCCTAAACCGGGAACACCCTAAACCGGGATCCGCCCTGGTCCTTGAGCAAGGTCACCTTAGATGCAATGTCACTGCAAAATGTCCTATTACCACGAGTCCTTCCACTAAGCAACATGGGGTACGCTGGCAAGGAAATTGTCAAACCTACTTGGCTAATGGCTCCCAGCAACCAAATAGATTTATTGTAGGAAGTTAAGACTTGTTCCCAACATAAAATCAAGGTAACATATCATACTAACTGAGGGAAAAAAGTACATGAATATTTCAGTAACTATAGAAAAAAGCATTTGCCACAATCCAAAATTCTTTTAGAATAAATTCAGTCTCTAAACAAGGAAACAGTAAAGAAGGAAATTTCCTCAACCTCTGTGAGAGTATTTATGAAAAAGCACATAACATCATATTAATGGTGGAAGACTAAAAGTTTTACTGGAGGTCTGAGAAATTCCCAAAGACAGAGACCAGAACTCAGGATGTGGGGCCCTTGGCATACAAGATGGAAAACCATTTTCAGCACATTCCAGTTAGAGACACAGATTTATTTATAAAAGCAGGTGCATATTAAAGGGAGAATGTGGGCTTTCTCAGGGAAGAGACTATTTTGAGAGGTAAATTTAAAAAAATTCACATTTAAGGGAGAATGAAACCATCTTGAATGTGCAAGGAAGAATGCCAGCCATATTGAGAAAGAGAAGTTTGGGGAAAAATGAAGGGATACACCTTCAAGGGGGAATGTGGGTCATCTCCAGAGGAAGAGTCAGCAACATTTTGTGATGGGGAATTAATATTTATGAAGGGAGAGTTGCTAGGGGCTGGGCTAGAGGTGGATACAGGGTGGGGTTACACAATTTGGAGATCATTTTTCCAGACTTTGAACATTGCACTCATGTTACATTTTGCAGGCTAGGGAATGGGTCAAGGGCAAAGGCCAAGGGCATGGCTGAGTTGCTCTGGAATGTTTCCCCCCCCCCCCACATCTTAAAGGTTCTTGGGTTTCTATTCCAATGGTTTAAAGCTACTTCTTTTTTGAGACTCAGTCTACCTTCCTTTTCTGTATTCCCAAATTCCTATCTCGAACAGTTTACTCATCTGATTAATAACAAGAAAAGGGGATTCACTCAGGAAAATAAAAAGTAAAATTCTCTATAGGTGCAGACAGTATGTTCTTGTATACAGAAAAGACTGAAGAAAGTATGTATACACATGCATACACAATTAGAGCTAATAAAAGGAGTGTGCAAGGATGTAAGATTAAGAGATCATGACATTAAAGTTCGATTGCATTTCTATACATTGGCAACACAGAATATGGAAATAAAATTAAAAGAATATCTCATGCTCAGAGTGGAGAATGGGAAGGCTGTGACCCACCTCCCTTCTGTTTTACCAATCCATGTCTCTAACATCCTTTCTTTGTTTTTTTTTTTTTTTTTTTTAACTAGAGATTGAACCCAGGGATGCTTACCCCTAAACCACATCCCCAGCCCCTTATTATATTTTATTTAGAGAGAGGGATTTGCTGAGTTGCTTGGGGCCTCACTAAGTTGCTGAGGCTGGCTTTGAACTCATGATCTCCTGTCTCAGCCTCCCAAACCACTGGGATATTACACGCATACACCACCATCCCTGGCTTGGTATTGTAAAGAGAGTCCTCTGTAATATCTTTTTCTTTTCCTAAATTAAAAAGATAGCATGTTTCCCTAAAAGAGAAATACAGCTGCTGACCCAAGGAAGTTCTAGCTTCTATTCGTATGATAAGGAGGTTCCAGAGACTTGGAACTGGTTGAACACCTGTTAGACTCCTTTCTGCCAAGAATAGGAGGCAGAACCTATGGAATTCCTCTCTTGTCCTAATGTATCCCTTCCCCTCTTAAAGGTTTTCATAATCCCATAGTTTTGGAGAGATTGGATTTTTGAAACAACAAAGTATCTTTTACCTTTCCTCAAAGTCGACTTTGAAACAACTTCTTTTCCTTCCAATTTGATTCGGAATATTTCTGGAGCAATAATCTTTATGGCCTAGGATCTTTCCTCCCTGGACAGGCCTTTCACTGCACGGTAACACTTTCACAGTTGCGCTGGTAGAAATAAAATTGTGAAGAATAAATCTAACAAAAGAAGTATAAAACATGTATATTAAAAGCTACAAAACAACATTCATAGATATTAGAAAAGACTTATAGCATTCCTTCAAAAAATTTAGCCATGTGCTAAGTATAATCACAATGAACTTACTGGTTTTTAAGATATCTGTTTTCAAATTATGTTTATGGCAGATGAAACAAACTAAGATTACTCACTCAGGTGGCTAGAGCTTTTTACTAATATTTGTGGGAAAGAAGTTTAATATTTTTTTTTTATTTGCCAAGTTTTTCCAACCTTTCTTCTGATTATGATGATTAGTGACATTCCCTAAATTTGTTTTTTAATGTGTTAGCTATCAGGTGCTAGAGAAGACAGTGTAAAAAACATACATTTCGAAGGCATAAAGCTTCAACTTTAGGCCTAAATATATATATATATATATTTATATACACAATGAAAGAAGCTTGAAAGTAAAAGCCCCAAGTATAGAAAAGATGGTCAGAAAAAAGATGGTCATCAAACAAAGGTGAGATTCATGATCTTGATTTTAATCAATGTCATCTGCATTCTTAGTGAAAAAATACTCCCTTTCTTCCATGTGCCAAAGCTAGAGGAGATACTCTTCCTTTATAGATATAAATTTCTCTTAACAATGGTCCTTAAGATAGCAAGCTGAAAAAAATCTTCCTATTAGAAAGGAATATTTTGGAAACAATTCCTTAGATTATGGAGGCAACAGTCTTCAACCAAATACCAACAAAACCAAACCAGCCACATATCAAAATATATTATTGTTTTTAAGCCCAACTTTGGTTTTTAAGTTAGATTACAGGCATACTTCAGTTATTGTGCTTCACTCTATTATATTTTGAGGATAATGCATTTTTTTCCAATTAAATATTTCAGCTACTCTGCAATGAAAAGGTGTTTTGTCATAAATTTCCCAACAGCATGCACTCACTTGTAGGCCTCTGTGTCACACTTTGATAATTCTCACAATATTTAAAACTTTTTCATTATTATTACATCTGTTAGTGATACCTCTGGTTACCTTAATGAGCCCTGCTTCCTCGAACGCTGAAGTATAACACCAGAGAAGCACGCCTAGGCAAGTGGAGAGTAGAAAATAAGAGGCTTTATTTAAAGGATAGCAGAACAGGCTTCTACCTGGAGGAAGCAGGGCACCCAAAAGGCGCAGGATCTGAGGTAGTTGCATCCCTTTTATATCTAAAGTTTTCTTTGTCTCTCTACTTTCCTCTCCTTTATCTTGTTTATTTCCCTTTATTCTGCAGTGCTGGGGGATGCAGGTGGGAAGGTAAAAAGGCAGGGAAACAGGTGTGCTGATGGGCAGAGTGTGATCTGGGCAGGAAGGGGGCCCAGGGTGAATTAATTAGCAATTCCCTGTTTGTTGGGAGTTGCTTTGTTAACAGTTCTTTAGGATGGGAAGGCTTTGGGGAGATTCCAATCTCCCAGTTCAGTTTCTGATTTCCCATACTCAGATCTGACTCCATTTTCTCTATTAGACCAGATATCAGACCCCATTGACCTAGCTACACTAACTACTTGTCTCTAAATCTGACCTCATTAGGGTCATCTGTGATTAGCAGTCTTTGATGTTCCTCTGGTAATGGCTGTGGGGTGCCATGAACTATGCCCATATAGGATGGTAAACTTGATTGATATTTCTGACGCAACATTCTCCAATTTCTTTCCTTTTCCTAGGTCTTTATTCCTTGAACTATAACAATATAAAAATTATGCCTGTTAATAACTCTAAATGTTTATGTAGAAGGAAGAGTAGGACATCTCTCACTTTAAATAAAAAACCAGAAATTATTAAGCTTAGTGAGGAAGGTGTGTTAAAAGCCAAATTAGACTTAAAGCTAAGACTCTTCCTGAACAGCTAATTAGTGAGTGCAAAGGAGAGTTCTTCAAGGACATTTAAAGTGGTACTTCAGGAAACATAAAAGGATAAGAAGAGAAACACACTTACAGATGATGTTATAGATGAAGGGGAATCTATAAAGACACTCAACTTCATCTGCTTTTAGTTGACTTTGAAAATCTTTATTTTGGGAGCTCATGAAGCAAAACAAGGTATTATTAGTGTTGCCCTAGCTTGACTGTAGACAACACTTCTGATGTGTGGTTGTGATAGGAATGGTAATCTAGGATGCTTTTCAGGGACTTAGGGCTGCTTGTGCTGAAAGCACCAACTTTTCACATGGGCCTGTAGATGTCCAATAGGTGACAAAATGTATAAAGAGAATCTTGACATCTCTGCCTTGATATTGACACCAAAGAATCCGGGTGTCAGATTCCCGCACAGACATGTTAATCATTTAAGGAGTATTTGTTGATTTGCCCTTAATTTACCTAATCTCTTTCTCCCCCTTCAGTGATGAAGAGACACCAAGATAAGACTAACTCAGATATTTTCAAGGTTTACTAGGACACCATGGTCAAGAGATTACTAACCTCCAGATTTTACAATGGCTGGTTCCAGATCAATCAGTACTTAGAAATCTCCAATCACTGCCTAACTAATCCCATTTTTTTCCTCTGACCCATTCTCTCTTTGATTCATTTCTCCTCCTCAGCTTATTTTAAATTCCAGAAAAAGTGAGCTTCCTACCCTATGACTGGAAACTAAATTGATCACAAGCAAGAATGCTTTCCTTGGCAGTTTCAAGACCTTGTATAAGCAGACTGGACATAAGTGTCAAGCAGCCCACAGCCTGACCAGACTTGCTTAACTATATGCACTTCCTGGCCCTGTCTTGTCTCCCCCTTTAGAATCCTGAAACTGTTATTAGTGCCTTGAAGTCAAAGCATAGGACATTATTCACCCTGTCCTTCCTGGGTTGGCTGCACTCATACTCATTTTCTCTTTTGGGATCATTGGGAGTGGCTAAAACTCATCTTTTAGCACCCTTGGAGTTCAGGCCTCAGATAATGACATGGAGAAAGTCTTAGTGTCCTGTATTGAAGAGCAAAATAAAAGTATTCCAGAGTAAAGTGAAGACAGCAAGAAGACCATAAATAAAAGTTGATTCTAAAGATGTAACACAACTGATACAATCTCATGAGCAAACTTTAATAGATGAGAAGCTCTTGAGATGGAATCTGCTTATGGTGAAGATGGTATGAACATTGTTGAATTGCCAGCAAAGGATTTAGTATTACATAAATATAGTTGATAAAGAAATAAGCAGGTTTTAATATAATGACTTTCATTTTGAAAGCAATTCTATATAATAAATGCTATTAAGCAATACTATAGTCTACAGAATTTTTGGGGGGGGAAAGGAAATCAATTGATGCGGCAAATTTCACCATTTTCTTATCTTAATAAATTGCTATAGCTATACAACCATTACCAACCACCATTCTGATCTATTAGCTGCCAGCAACATTGAAGAAAACCCTCCCCTAGCAAAAAATTCTGAATTGCTTATAGCTTATTTAATTTAATAAGCATAAACATCCAAAGAATAAACACACAAGTTAAATCCATCAAAATTAAACACATACATTAAGCTCATTAAAATTAATCATGTTTTGTGTGTCAAACATGTTATCAAAAATGTGAAGAAACAACCCATAGAAAGGAGAAATATTTGAAAATATTTTATCTTGTAAGAATACAGTGACCACTAAATCTAAAGGATTCTCAAAATTCTAATAAAAGACAAACAACTAATTGGAACACAGACCAAGGATCTGAATGGAAATCTACAGCATGGCACAAATATACAATAAAAACAGGAGAAGTCACTTAACATCATTTATCACTGGGGAAAGAAGTAAAACCACAATGAGATATTAATTCTTACGCACAAAATTGGTATTAATAAAACAGAGAAAAAAAGAAAGAGTTGGCCAAGATCCAGAAAAGTTAGAAACCTCCTGTATTGCTGTTGCAAATGTAAAATGTAGCTCCTGGAGAAAAGATTTTGACTATTCCTCAAAAACTTAAACAGCAGTCATACTTCTAAGTAAATGGAATAGAGAAGAGACAACATGTAATTACATTAAAAATTGCACATGAATGCTCATTTACAAGTAGTGTTATTCATTAAAACTCAAAGCATGAACAATTTGAAAATGTTAGGTGAAAAATGGTTAAACTCAAAGTGGTATATCAGTGTAATGAAATATTATTAAGCCATGTAAAAGAATGAAGTACTGATATATGAGACAATGTAACAAACCTTGAAAATATTATTCCAAATGAAAGAAGCTAGATAGAAAAAGGGAGAAGCAAGATTCTATAATTGTGAAATGTACAGATATGTAAGCCTATACAAGTAGGAAATATATTATTAGTTTTCAAGAGCTTGGGTGTGGGAGAAGAATTGTGAGTGCTTGCAAATGAGTTCAGTAATTCCTTTGTAAGTGATAAAACAGTTTTGAATTAGATAAGAGTTGTGGTACTACTCTCTGAGTATACTAAAACTCACTGAATTGTACATTTTAAAGTGGTGAATTTTATAGTATCTCAACTATATATCAGTTTAAAAAAACAGATAAGACTGGAAAAAAGATTTTCACTTTTCATAAAATGTCTTTTAGGTCAAACAAAGGAGTAGGGATTCATTCTGTTGGCATTAGAGATTTGTTACATAATTTTGAATAAAAAAGTAGGAAGATTTCTGGATTTAAAAATGAAAACCAGAGCCAGTTGGTAGGAGATCTGGAACAGGTAATAAAATCAGGACAGAAAGCAACCTATGAAACATCAAAGGAAAATATTAAAAACAAAGCCAGATGGATTTGGAAATAGAACATTGATTTGATGAAAAAAATAACTATTTGTCTATAGGCCCATGTTAAGTCATTAATTGACAAAAAATTCTTAAAAAAAATAATTCAGTATTTTGAATTATGTAGAGTGATTAGGTCATACTTGATAAAATTAGTACTTGCCAAGATTGCAAAATTTTAAACATATTTTAATAGGTAAAAGTTCAAGCGAAATACCACAAAGACCAATTCCTGTTTTCATAGATTATTAGAAGAATTATTTTTCTAGCATTACCAACTAAATAAGCATCACGATTTGAAGAATTACAGAGAAGTTAGTTTGTTTTAAATTAATATTCATAAATGCTTAAATGGTGTTTGACTCTGAATTCTGTGAAGGCAGGAACATCCAGTGCCCAGTCCCGTGATTGATACATCAAAGGTGTCTTATACAAAATAGTGATTAATTTTGAAAAATTATAATAAAGGCTATGCTTGAGTTAATAATTATAATAACTAACATTTATCTAGCACTCTCTATGTCCTGAGTGTTATGACAAGGACTTTGAAATAATTATTTATTTCCTTCAACCATCCCCTGGAGTTCAAGAAAAATACAACTATTAATCTCCATTTCACAATGGGGCAACTAAAGCATGAAGAAACTGATGAATTGTTCCCTGTCACTTACCTGGTGAATGGGGATCCTCGAAAAGGACTCAGGGCCACAGAGGAGATCAGGGAAAGCTACCTGTGCCACAGAGTTGTTTGAGTGCAGAGTGAATTCCTGCAGTTATACAAAATTTCATATTTTTCTTATAGTGAGGTATGTTTTCACATTAACTTTGATTTTGAAAATATTAATTAATATAGTATTTACTTTGATGACTGGACTTTTGGCAGTGCCTTATATTTTGTGCCTGAGATATGTGCTTCTTTTGCCTTCCCTACCCAATCCTGCTCAGTTCTGGAATACATGTGTTCTCAGGAGTCCCTAATTAAAAAAAAAAATGTGGGTAGCACCTTTAGGTTAGAGTTTTAGAGAGAGACCCTGGAAATCATTTAGGAGACCATCATAGTTTTATAGGTGTGCAGCTCAGTTGGTATAGTCACATCCTCCCCAAGCTTTGAAACCAATCAAGGAAAACTCCTGAGGGAAAGATATTTTCTCTTAGCATATGTGTATTTGCTAAATTATCAATTTTTTTGTTAAGATAAATCATTTATCAATGTAAATCAGAACCAACATTGCATTTCAAAACATTTCTCATTTGATATTTTTAATGTAAATGTCAGTTTTCTGTAGACCTTTACATTTATTTTGTTTAGCTTCAGATTTCTTCCCAACAGGGTTCTTACCAAATATATTATTTTATCACACTATGAATATTTATTCTTTAGTAATTGGTAGACTCTTAAAATAATCAGAATGTCATAGGCAGGCTTGATTTCTAATTTTGCCAGCACACATCTTTCCTTCTTCAACTGGGGAGAGAGTGACTGTCCCTTTGAACCAGGTAATTTTGCTTAGTAACAACAACAACAACAAAAAAGCAAAAAATTGTGTATATGTTTTCCAATTGTGTGAAAATACATTTACAATGACCTACTTATTCCCTTGGATTAAAAGAGCAATGTGCAAATTATTATGAACTCACCTCTCATTCATCTTTAACAAAATGATGATATTCCAAACTCTATTTCAATTACTATGTTTAATCCATTTTCTGTTTTACAGAAAATAAATTGAGAATCAATACTTATTTTGTGCATTCATACACATTAATCAGCCCGATAACGTCTTTAAGATCTGAACTTAAGAGACAAAAAGAGGCCGTGTGTGTGTGTGTGTGTGTGTGTGTGTGTGTGTTTGTGACAAAGTGGGACACCTTCGACCTGTTCTTCCATTAAATCATTACTACATAAAGTTTACGTTGCTGTGTGGTTGCTGTGCAATGAACAGTGATGTTCTTTATCTTCCAGATCATGTGTTCTCTGCTAGCATCCATGAAACTGCTGCACACTAGTTAGCTTAGAAGTAGTGAAATCTCAGGCCCATTATAGATCTTGACTCATCCATATAAAGGGGCCTCCCACTCAAGTCTACCATCCCTGAGAACATCTCATAAATGTTCTCCAACAAGTCCTCACACCTCTGCCAACTGCTAAGGGTTGTGGTTGCCTGGCGATGCTACCTGTATAACACTGATCTGCTAAATCTACGTTGATGCCTGTGTAACAGTCGAATATGTCTCTATATCAGCACTAATGTCTTTGGCACACAGAATTGGTTCCCATGGGTATCTCTGGCACCTTATTTGTGCCTATTTTCCAGGATTGATCACAAAGCAACACTGTTTTATAGAGTTGACATGTCAAAAATTGTTGTGGGAAAAGATATAATACAATGTTAACTTTTAAGTGTGTGTCTCTTCAGGATTGAAATGCATGTCAACACAGGTAGGAGACAAATTAACATGACAAACTGTCATGTCCTTGCCTACATTTTAATTATTATTATTGATTGAAGCTTGTATATGAGAATCTCTTTTACTTTGGAATTACTTCACCGTAGGCACTTTAATTACCTAAGGAATTAGATACTTGCTGCCCTTCAGAAATGCTAAGCCTGTTTGCATTCTGATTTGGATCACCATTTTTGACTTATGCATCTTCCTTCTACATACAAATAATTATCTGATTAAGTAGAGGGAAAAATCATCTTTATAGTGCCTCTATGTTAAACTCTTTGATACAAAATAACCTAATATTGTCAACTTGTGTGATTGTTTTCTTAAGAATTTTGAAAATATGATGGATATTCAAAACTATTTTAGAGAAAATAATAAGAGACAAAAACATCATTTATATTATTTTTCAATTCTTTAGATCATGTACATGGGTTCTCTTTATAAGGTACATTTAAATAATTGGAACTAAGAAGAATAACCTAGGTGGTAGAAGTATGGTCCAAATAAAGTTCTACATGACACTGACTTTCCTGAATTTCCCTTGTAAGACTCTTCTGGTTTGGGCCATGATTCTTCTTGAGATAGATAGAGTCATTAGTTCTTCCTGTGGTTTGGTTCAGGAAGTCTCATTTGTTTTCAACATGTGAAAGGCAACATAATTAATTCTGGATAGAGTATTGGGCTAGTTGATTGTCTGCAACATGTGTTCCAGGAGTGAATTTTGTGTTCTAAGTTAAAATCACGGTCACTCCACAACTCCATGTACATCTTCTTCACTCCTGTGCCTAAAAGTTGGAGCAGCTTATTATTGGTTCTTTTTCTTCAAAACAGTTCCGTAAGAACTAGGCGCTTCATGTCTTACTGGTTATTTTCTCTAAAACCTAAAGATCATTAGCTCTATGTTCCTATTCTGTGGAGAACAGTAGAATTGAATCAAGAATCTCATCAAGCTTGGCTGTATAGACCAATGCAAAAGTGATTTTGGAGTTCTTTGTTTCTTTAACCAGCATGGACTCTCTTTAACCCAGGACTAACAGGGGATTGTTTTCTTCTCCTCCTTTCCTTCCTCCCAACTCCCATTTTCCTTAATTTCCTTTTCTCTGTCCCTTTTCCCTTCTTTTCATCTTTGTAATTAGAAAAGATTTTCTTATGAATAGAGAAAATTTCATTTGCAAGGAGACATTTTGAAATGTTAATTCATTGGGATTGATTAAATCTTCAATGCCAATATCTTGAGTATTCTTAATAAACTCTACATGTTTTAATATTGTTCAGCCTATTTAATTTGAGGAGGACATTTTCTGAAAATACTCAGGATATTTATTGTATGAGTCAGTTCAAGATAATATGATGGATCAGAATCCGAACAGGTGAAAGAAAATTAGGTAATTTCACATGATGTTTGTACCAATCATCCCCCGATTCTCTCTTCCTATTTTTCTCTTGGCGAGTAATAGGGTAATCATATTCCTTTCATTCTATATTGAAGGTATGTAAAATATTTTTAGCCCACTTGCTGGCCTATTTTTGTCTGACTCCTCCTCTTCCCTCTATGCACCAAATCCTCCTGCCTCTAATACACATCCCATAGTATTTCCTTTACTTTGCACTGTAATCTTCTGCTTTTTTCGATTCCCTAGCTAGCCCTCTAAATTTACTCACTGAAATTTGGTCCTATTTTTTTTTTATCCACTGCATATCGTCTTTCAACTCATCTTGTTCACATTTTATTTGGAATTTTTTTGCTTCCCTTGTTTTTCACCATATTTCACTCCATGTTGCCATTTGTCCATCCTTGTATGGCCTTTGCCTTTAGTTTCTTAGACTTATGAAGCATTTTTATTAATCAGCTACTGACAAAATGAGTGCTGTGTAACCAACTACTCCAGAACTCAATAGATACATAACTGTGAGATACAGTGTGAAATTTTGATATATGTATACGACATATAACATCAAATCAGAATAATTAGCATGTTATCTTTCTTATTAATTCATTTTATTGGTAGACTTCACTTTCCTCTTTTCTTGCTTTTTATAAAATATGTGATAAATTGCTGAGTAAGTTGATTGACCTGATGATTCTATAGAACACTGGAACTTATTTCCCATGTCTAACTGTATTTTGATGCCCCGTTGCCCAACTTTGCTCTCCACTATTCTTAGCTTCCAGCAATCACTCTTCTACTCTCTCCTGCTAGAACCTACCTAGCTTCTGCATATGGGCAAAAGCTTTTTGTATTTGACTTTCTGTGCCTGGCTTATTACACTTAACATAATATCCTCCAGATTCACCCATTTGCTGCAAAGTACAGGACTTCATTTTTTATTGTTGAATAACTTCCCATTCTGTATCCATGCCACATTTGATTTAGTCATTCATCCATCAACAGACACCCTGGTTGATTCCATTTAACAGTTATTAGAAATAATGCTGCAATAACTGTGGAGTGCAAGTATCTTTTATGTAGTGATTTTATTTCCTTTAGCTATATACTCTGTGGAGAAATAATTGGATCACGTGGTAGTTCTATTTTTTTTTCATAGTGTTTGAGGACCCTTCCTTCTCTTTTACATAATGCCTATTCTAATTTACATCCTTACTAACAATGCACAGGAGTTCTCCCTTTTCCACATTCTTACAAGTGTTTGCTATTTTGTCTTTTTTATTATAACTGTTCTAACTCAGTTGAGATGATATGAATTTCCCTGATGATAAGTGACGCTGAACATTTTTCATACGCTTGTTAGACTTTTTAAATTTTATTTTGATAAATGTCCATTCTGATCATTTTCCTAGTTTTTAAACAGATTTTTTTTCTTTTTCATTTTCTGCTGTTGAGTTTTCTAGTTCCTTATATGTGCTGGATTGTAATCCCTTATTTGATGAATAGTTTGCAAATATTTTCTCTTATTTCATAGGTTGTGACTTCCCTGTTGCTTGTTGTTTCCTTTGTTGTACAGAGATTGTTAGTTTGAAATAATTTGTCCAATTTTGATTTATTGTCTGTGCTCTTTAAAATATCATTGACTATGCTGATGGTCCTAAGGTTTGGATTTTCTTCTTTCCAAAAAGTTTGTGTGTTGAAGTCTTCATCCTTAGAGAGGTAGTAGTTGGCTCTTTAAAAGGTAGGGCCCAGTGAGAGATCCTTAGGTAAATGGAGGCATGCCTTCTGAAAGTATTGCAGAACTCCATATTCTCTCTGGATTCCTCTTGAGATGTGATTTCTTCTCAAATGAACTCTTTTTTTTTTTTTTTTTTTGTACTGTGGGTTGAATCCAGGAGTACTTTATCACTGACATACATCCCCTTTCTGCTCCTCTTTTCATTTTGACTCAGGCTATTGTTAAGTTACTGAGGGTCTCCCTAAATTACCCAGGCTGTCCTGAAACTTGTGAGTCTCTGTGTCAGCATCCTGAGTCAGGGGCATTATAGGCATGTGTCACCAAGCCTGGTTTCTCACATATACTCTTGCATATACCACTTGCACCAACCATGAGGTCCTTATCAATGAGCAAACAAATGGGAACACTTGATCTTGGACATTCGGCCTCCAAAACTATAAGCTAAAAATCCTATTTTCTTTATAAAATCAGTCTGCCTCAGATATTTATAGTATTGAACAGTGGACTAATAAAAGATATATTAAAGTGTTTTCCCTATGCTTTCTTCTAGTGGTTTGGTAATTGCACACCTTATATTTAATTAAGTCTAGTTTTATTCATCTATATATGAATGTCCAGTTCCCCTTAATATCATTGAAGAGACTGTCGTTTCTCTAACCATGTTTTTTATGGCTTTGTTAAAGATCTTTTGGCTTTAGTTCAGAAGATTTTTTTTTTGATACTCTATTCTGTTCCATTAATCTATATGTTAATTTTTTATCTCATACCATGCTCTTTGGTGTTACTTTAGTTCTGCAACGTGTTTTGAGATGAGGTATTGTGATACATTCAGCTTTATTCTTTTTCAATCAAGATTGCTTTGATTTTTTGAGATCTTTTGATTCCTTATGATTTTTAGAATTGACTTATTTTTTTTCTTTTTTTTTGTGAGGACTGCTATTGGTATTTCAATGGAGATCGCAATATATACTTAAATTATTTTGGGTAATATGAACATTTTAATAATACTAATTGTACCACTCCATGAACATGGGAGATCTCTACATTGTGTGTATGTGTGTGTGTGTGTGTGCTTGCACGTGCACACATGCATGAGCACACACACATTCTACTCAGTCTCTTTCATTAGTGTTTTGCAATTGTTAGTCTTGAGATTATTTACTTATTTGGTTAAATTTAGTATTACTTTTTTTGTAGCTCTTGTGAATATGATTGCTTTCTTGATTTCTTTTTTAGAAAGTTCACTTTTAGTTCATTAAAATGCTTCTGATGAGGCCAGGATGTAGTTCATGGTAGTGTGCTTCTGTATCATGGGTAGGGTCCTGGTTCAATAACTAGCATCACAAACACAAAATTACTCCTAGTTTTTATATGTTGATTTTGTACCCAGCAACCTTACTGTATGTATCTTCCATTTTTTTATAGAGTTTTTAGGTTTGTCTATATGTAAAGTCATTTCATCTGCAAAGAAGGATAATTTCTTTCTCTTTCCTAGACTCCCTTTATTGTTTTGTTTTTGCCTCATTGCTATGGCTAGGACTTTCAGTACTACATTAAATAAATATTGTAAAAGTGTACATCCTTTTTTTGTTCCAGATTTTTAAAAACACACTTTGAACTTTCTGTATTCAACATAATGTTGGCTGTGGTTTTGTTATCTATAGCCTTTATTGTGTTTTGATACATTCTTTTTTATACATGATTTATTGAAGTTTTTATCATGAAAGGATGCTACATTTTTATGAAATATTTTTTCTGACATTATTGAGATGATCATACGTTTCTCTCCATTCTGTTTTTGTTTGTTTGTTTTTATGGTCCTTGAGATTGAACCCATGTGCCCTCTGAATTACATCCCCATGCCTTGTTATTTATTTATTTTTTATTTTGGGACAGTGTCCTTGTAAATTTTCCAGATTGGCATCAAATTTAGGATCCTCCTACCTAGGCCTCCTGAGTAGCTTAGATTATGGGTATGCACCACTGTGCTTAGCTCCATCATTCTGTTGATGAGATGTATTGTGTTTACTGATTTGTACTTGTTGAACTATCCTTGCTTACCTGGGATAAATTCCACTTGAACAAGGCATATGAACATCATTTTGATGCCCGATTCAATTTTTTAGTATTTTGTTGATAATTTTTGTTTAATAGAAATTTTAGTCCATAATTTTCTTTTTTGGCTCTTGTCCATTTTTGGCTATCAGGATAATGGTGCTGGACTAAAAACAACAACAACAACAAAAATTGAAAGAGTTTATACCTTTCATTTTTAAAAAAGTAGTTTGAGAAGAATGGGCTTTACTTTTTGTTTTACTTTATTTATTTATTTATTTTTAATTCAGCAATAGGAATATTGTGCTGTGTATGTTTATTGTGTTTCAAGAAGTTACTTTACTTTTACTTGTTATCTTTGATTTTATGGCTTGGAGTCATTCTTTTTTTTTTTTTTCTTTTTTTAAAATTCAGCAATGAAACCATTTTGTCCTGAACTCTCCTTTGTTTTAGTCTTTATATTGAGTATATATTTAAGTTTTATGTCTTTTGGTTAAATTTTGGTAGATTATATGTATCCAGAAATTTGTCCATTTTTTCTGTCTTCCAGTTTGTTGGCATATCATAACTGTCCATAGTAATCCTTTGTAGTTCTGTGTTTTCAGTTATAATGTCTCCTTTTCCTTTTGTGACTGTATTTTTTCTTGGGTAATCTAGCTAAAGTTTATCATAATTTCTAAAGTTTATCAATATTGTCATTTTTATATTTTATTTTATTTGTGGTAGTGGGCAAAGAACTCAGAGTTGCTTTAATACTGAACTATATCTCCAACCACTGCCCTTTTTTTTGTCCTTAGCATTTTTCCTCCTCCTCCTCCTCCTCCTCCTCCTCCTCCTTTTCCTTGTCCTTCTCCTCCTTTTCCTCCTCCTTCTTCTCTTCTTATTTTAGTAGCAGGGATTGAGCCCAGGGACATTTAACTACTGAGCCACATCACCAACCATTTTTATTTATTTATTTTTATTTTGAGGCAGAATCTCGATTAGTTGCTTAGCGCCTCACTTCTTTGCGCAGGCTGGCTTTGAACTTATGATCCTCAGTCTCCCAAGCTGCTAGGCTCATGCCTGATTTTTTTTTTTTTTTTTTTTTTTGAGACAAGGTCTCACTAAATTGCTCAAGGTGGCCTTGAACTGAACTTGCCTTTTTTCTCCCTCAGTTAATTAAGGAACTAGGATTACAAGCATGATCCTCTGTACATGGTTTCAATTTTGTCATTTTGAAAAACCAACTTGAAGTTCTGTTCTTTACAATTTTTTAAGTTTCTATTTTGTTTATTTCTTCTCTGATCTTTATTTTTTTCTTTCTAAAAATGTGGGGTTAGTTTTTCTCTTGTTTTACTAGTTTCTCAACTTGCATCAATAGGTTGTTTATTTCTTTTTTATATAGGCAAATTATTACCAGAAACTTCACTATTTGTACTGCCTTTGTTTTATCTCAAAGGTTTTGGTACGTTGTGTTCTATTTTTATTTATTTTAAGAATTTTTAAAACTTTTATTATTAATTTCTTCGTTGACCTATTTGTCATCCAAAAGTATATTGTTTTAATCTCTAAATTTCCTTTTATTGATTACTAGTTTTATCTCATTGTTGATATATATAATTCTTTTAAAATATGTTGAGATGCCTTTTGTGACCTAACATATTGTGTATCTTGGAGAATGTTCCCTGTGCTAATGATAAGAATATATATCTGCTATTTGATGAAAAGCTCTGAACATATATTTTAAGTCAATTTTCAATAATATAATTTAAATTCAAAGTTTCTGCTTTGACTTTGGTAATCCATTCATTGATGCAAGTGGGCTACTGAGGTGCCTAAATATTTATTGTATTGGTGACTATCTCTCCTTTTATGTCTAATAATGTTTGCTTTGTATAATTAGATAATACAGCATGAGATATATTTGCAATTGTTATTTCCTTATGCTGAATCCCTTTATTATTATATAATGAAATCTTTGCCTATTTTTATAATTTTTTACTTAAAGTCTATTACATCTAATAGTATAGGTACTCCTGTTTTCTTTTGGCTTAGGTTTGCTTGAAATGTCTTTTCCCAATTTGTTTCTATCAGTCTTTGTTTATCTTTACTGATGAAATGAGTCTCTTGCAGGAAGCATACTGTTTGTTCTTGTGTTTTTAAATCCAATCAGGACCACTAAATCTTTTAGTAAGATAGTTTAACTCATTTAAGCTCAAAATTACTATTGACTGGCAAAGAATTTTGCCTGTCATTTTGTTAATTTTTTTATGATTGTTTTTATAAATGTTTTTTCTTTCTTTCTCTCTTTTTCCTCATCTTTGTGACATGTAAATTTTCTGTAGGAGTAAGACTAGATTCTATTTTTATTCTCATTTGTGCATCTGTTTTCCTTGTGGGTTTTATACTACTGCTTGTTTTTATGATGGTAAAATTATTCTTTCATTTCCAGATATAGGACTCCCTTAAACATTACCTATAAGGTCAGTCTGGTGGTGACCAATTCCATTAATTTTTGTCTTAGAATATCTTTGTTTCTCCTTTTTTCTTCCCCTAAAGTATAAATATGCTGATAATAGTATTGTGGTTGGAAAGGTTTTTCTTTTTTCTTTGTTTTAACTTTCAGGACTTTAAATATATCATCTTACTTTGTCTTAATGCTTACATTTCTGCTGAGAATTCTGCTGTTAGCCTACTAAACTTCCCTTCTGTGCAACTTGATGCTTTTCTCTTGTTTTTAAAATTGTCTTTTTTTCTTGGTCTTTTAACAATTTAACCATAATATGCTTGGAGAGAACCTTTCTGATTAGATATAATTAAGTTTAATTGAGCTTCCTGGACTTGTATGTCAATTTTCCCCAATATTTGGAAAGTGTATGTTTGTTATTTTACTAAATAGATTTTTAAGGAACTTTACCCTTCTCTCCTTCTTCTGGAATGCTCACAGTGAAAACATGTTTGTTTTCAGGTACCTACAAGTCTTAAAAATTTTCTTTCTTTTCTTAATATGATTTATTTTAAAAGAGTGCCCATCAAGAGTTCCCGTCAGTTTTAATTTGCCACTGGGGGTGAAAGCAGCTGTCTGCTTTGCCAGCCCGCTTTGCCTATCTTCAAGCTCAGAAATTCTTTTGTCTGCTTGATTTAGTCAATTACTGAGGTTCTCAATTGCATTTTTTACAGTTTATTGATTTCTTAAGGTCTGTGATTTCTGTTTTTTTTTTTTTTTTTTGCGGGGGGGGGGGGGGGGGGGGGGGTACCAGAGATTGAACTCAGGGGCACGTGACCACTGAGCCACATACCCAGAATTATTTTGTATTTATTTAGGGTCTCAATGAGTTGCTTAGGGCCTTGGTAAATTGCTGAGGTTGGCTTTGAACTTGAGATTCTCCCCAGCTGCTGGGATTACAGGCCTGTGCCACTGCACCTGGCTGTTTTTTTTTTTTTTTTAATTGTCATCTCTGCTGAATTTCCCACTTAAATCATAAATTGATTCCTAAATGATTAGTCTATGTTCTCTTGTATCTTGTTATTTTACTTAAAAGTCAATTTTTAGTTATTCTTTAGGTAATTCATTAATTGTCTTTTCTTTGGCATTTGTTGCTTGTTATTTTATTCCTTTGGAAGAATCCATGCATTCCTCTTTTTATGATTCTACTGTACCTACTTTGATAGTTGCATGTCAGGCCATCACTTTCCTTTTCCAAATCTAAATGGTAACTTTTGTAGAAAAAACATTTTCTCCTGGATATGTAGTGAGTGTTAGTTGGTTTAACTTCAGGAGTTTTGGCTCAAGGTGGGCACAGTCACGTAGTCTGCACGTATGTTTTATAGCAGTAATCAATGTCAGCAATACCTGTGAGTTTCTCAGTGACTTTTCCTGCATGGTTTTGTGGGATTGCTCCACCAGCTGAAGTGTATGTTGATGACTCTGGGTATAGGTGCAGGTTTGAGGCCCCATGTTTCCATAGGTCACTGAGGATATGATCTGCTTGGTCCAAGCAGGTGAGGCCAACCTAGTGTGTCAGGGAAGGCAATTTGCTTATAAAATGACAGGCATAAGTCTTGGTCTAAGCAGGTGAGGCCTACCTAGTGTGTCAGGGAAGGCAATTACTGTTTCTCATCAATTTCTTATGGCCATGTGGTAGCAGGCCACTCAGGTGGACTTAGTTGGGTAAAGCATATCATGTTCAATAGTTAGGGCTTTGACACATTAGTATCTGAGGGTTAAACAGACAATAACATTGGGCTTTAGTAGTCTAAGCTACTCAGAGAAGGCAGGCTGTCAAGCTGCTTCCTTGGGCCAAGGTCAGGTGGGCAGAGGTACCCATCTTCTTTTTAGGACTACAGGTTGATGGGCAAGAGTGTCCTTCAGTTTTCATTTGCCACAGGGGGTGAAAGCAGCTATCTGCTTTGCCAGCCTGAAGTCAGGCAGTGTCTCATAATGGCACTATGTAACTGGAGTTTTTGTGTGAGAGGGCACAGTATGGGCTGGGCTATCTCCTGGGTAAAGCTGTGGCATAGATTCTTCATCTGCTCTTCAATCCTGACTCAGAGCCTATAATGACTGCAGGCTTCTCACCAGAACATATTTCAGGTACCCTTGGCTTTAGTGGAGAATGTTTAGAGGTTCCCTGTTTATCCATTTCCTACCATGCAAAGTCCTTTTTGGTTCAAGATCCACTTCAAATGGAAAGACGTTACAGCAGATATTGTTTGTTTTGTTTCCTTGCTTATAAAGCCATCTTTGTTTTACTGTTCCACAGTACTCTGCCACGTCCCTTCTGCACTCTGTCACCCTTCTTCAAACACTCTCATGGAATAGTTATTTTCCCTTTGTTTTGGTTCTTTTTGCAGGTAGCATGAAAGGCACATCTACTTTGCTTTCTTGCTGGCACTCACATCTAATTGATTCTTAAACTTCCAGACTCAAATCAAGCACCATTGCTTTAATTCCTAGTTCATTTCTACTTCCTCCAGTTCCACTACTTTTCCTTGTGAGTCAAGGATCTCTGTGTAACTAACTTTGGAAAACAGAAAATTTAAGTGCTTATATCATCCATAGAATAGTTTGCAGTCTAATTATGTGAAGGGAAGAGTTTAGTAGCAAACCTTAGGAAAATGGAATCCGACAACTTGAATGATTTACTGTTTCTCATCTTTACCTCTCTCTGTGGTTGTGGGTTTTATTCTTTCTCACAGCTCACTGGCTTATTCAACATGATTGGGAACAATGGGAATTATTCAGCTTTACATTTTATATTTTTCACCCTCATATGTTTTTTTCTTCTTTCCAGTTTGAGCAAATCAGAAAGGCCTGGTTGACAAAGGTAAAAACCTCTGAACCTAGCAACTGTGCTCAGTGTATAAATAAGAAATTTTTTCTTTCTTTTTTTTGTCATATTGGCATTGTTCCCAGAGGCACTCTACCACTGAACTACATCTCCAACATTTTTTATATTTCATTTTGAGACAGGATCTCACTATTTTGCCCAGGCTGGCCTCAAACTTGCAACCCTCCTGCCTCAGCTTCTCAAGTTACTGAAATTACAGGTGGGTACCACCATACCCAGCCAAGAGATAGCTTTAATGTAAATCAAGAGAGATTTTCAGTGAAAAAAGGAAGTGGGGAAATGTCTTTTACCCCTCTTGCAGTATATTTTTCCTCATCTTGTCTCATCTATAAGCATAGCTCCAGTTCTAATTCTAGCACAGCTTTTCTTGTCTTCATTATAAATATTGCTCATCTATGATGGATGCTGCTATAGACAGCATAATTGGGTTAATAGCTGCATAATTTCTGTATATAAATAAATTCATCTACATGACATAAAACCAATAATTATTAATTCACTTTGTTTTAGGGTAACGCAATGG
Source organism: Marmota monax (assembly GCF_021218885.2). Taxonomy (NCBI): domain Eukaryota; kingdom Metazoa; phylum Chordata; class Mammalia; order Rodentia; family Sciuridae; genus Marmota; species Marmota monax. The sequence continues at coordinate 294,553 of NW_026694521.1, read as the reverse complement.
AAAATACTATGCTGTTTCTTAGAAGATAAAATTTTATATGGATTCCGGGATGTCTTCCTTGACAGGAAAATGGCTCTGTTCAATAAAAACTAAGTAGTGTTTCTTCTGTAAATATAGATAACCACAGTTGAGGGAGAAAATATAAATCATACTATCAGCTGTACAGCAGCATGACCCTCAAACTGTGAGTCTGCCTCATTTGTTATATTGCACATATGAGAATTACATATTAATCTGTATGCTATTACCAGTGATAACCTCCTTAATAGGTGCCAGAAAAGGGGAGATGGCAAATGCTTTGAATGAGCTGCAAGAAGCCTGTTAAGTGGTAAAGTATGCCTAAAATACATCCAGGGAAACATATAATCCTTTAAAAACACAGGAGTTCCTTCTAGGCAGTAAGATAAAATCCTCTGTGGCCACTTTTGCTTTATGTGATATCCTGAATGTTATGAATAAATGTGATGCTGACTGAAATAATTTCCCATCTGGTGGCTGACCGCTCTGCTTTGCCTTTTGTTGGTAACACAGCTGAGGACTACTTTGAAACCCAAATGAAAAACTGCAAAGGAAAAGGCCTACTTACCCAACTTAGAAGAACTAAGCTAAATGTAATCTTAGTTTTATGTTGCTCCCTAATGAACTCAGAAATCTGACGAAAAATGAATATTAGACATCATTAGGACTACCATCTGTGTGTTTCTACTCAGAGTTATATATACTGGTTTGCATATTTCATTATATGGGGAAAATGTTAATGATGAATTCTATGGTTGTGCCTTAACGAATCCCCAAATGATAAAATAATTACTTAAATAAAACACAAAACATGATTTCCAAAATGAAATCTGTCATTGTTTTCATGTTCAGGTGCTGTTTTATAAGTTTATTTAGAAATTAAACATTTACTTAACAAATGTTATCTGCAGTGCTACACTGAGGATAACTTAAAATCAATCCAATAATGAACCCAGAAAAGTTTAAAATTTCCACCTGAAGACTGATAAATATTCTTGCTTCCAAAGGACTTTAAGGATTATAACCTTAAACATCACTTGAACATCAGGGAACACTTCGTGGAGGAAAAATCATTTAAAATGGAAATTCAAGAATCACTAATACTTGGATGAGCAGATATGAGGACAAAACAGTTACTATACTAGAAACTTATGTGACCAATAACCGCTACTTAATAGGTTCTAGTTAAGCCTGAATTCTGTTTTCCACAGAGCCTTAGTGAAGAAAGGATGTTAGAGGAACACAGCTCTGAGGAGTAGTCATCAGTACAAATGCTTAGACTACAGGCTTTGTGCAGGAAGAACATGAGGGATCAAGTTGGTAAAGTCTGAGAAGTATTGGTGAGGAAGGTTTTAAGTATTGCTCTCAGAACTTTGTATTTTATTCAGTAATTAAAGGAAAACTTGAAGATTTCTGGGAAAGAACAAGGTAGTTACAGTTATGCACTAAGTAGATTAATCAGGCTGTAGATTAGAGAATGGATTCTAGGAGTAGAAACTTGGAGCCAGAAACACCAGTTAGGGGGGTTATGTCATGATCCTTTGGAAAGACTAGCAATTCATAACTTTGCTGCTTCTTTTCCTTTGGAGAAATAGTAAGATTCCATATTCTTGCACAGTTGAAGTTAGAGCAGTCCTATGACTTATTTTGAAAAAAAAATAATCTGTGCAGAAATATTTAGAATAAGAGAATAAGGACATATTTTGCTTCTTTTTATTACCTCTGCTATTCCACAAAGTGGCTGTCTTATCATTATTGGCCCTGTAGAAGAATGACAATATTGCATAGCAGTAATCATGCTCTAGTTAGTGCTGAATATGTAGCATGAGAAAAAAAAAGATAACACTTTAATCAAAATTAAACCATTAAGACTTGGGAGTTGGTTTGCTTATTTCCATTACCTAACTTATACTGACAGACCAAATAAAAGATAGTTAGGGTGTGGAGTAGCCTTGAGTTAGAGAAAGAGAAATGTAAAGGTAAAAATGAGATTTCCATTTTATGGATATGATATTGCTTAGATTATTTTCATTCTATTCTTTGGGGATTTCATAAATCCTTACATTTTACAACATTTGACTGGAAGGTCCTGCCAGTTTTCCATCAGATAATCAGTATCATTTTGGGTCATACCATATCAGACTTAGAAACTTAAAACCACACAACATTTAGTAAAGAGATAAGTTAAAGGGATATTAAGCATAAAATCCAAGAAATCTTTGAAATAAACCAAGAAGCATGATTTCAAAGAATTATATTCTTTCAAAGTTTTTTCTGACCCTCTCTTGATTTTGATAAGGGGAGTTATGGTACCCATTCCATCTGAATCTCATAGAGTATTAATAAAAATGTAAATTCCTCACCCCAAATACAATAAGTATTATGGTCTTCGGTAATGGAGCTTAGGAATTTGTACAATGCATGAAAAATTTGGAAAACTGTAAAATGCACCAGCAGTGTTAACATACTCTCCGTCCTCTAAAATTTTAAATCTATTTTAGTTTTTATTTTTTGCTTTTCTCAAGTAATTTGTGTATCATACATTTTAATAAACTGAATGCTTCCATGAAGCATGAACTATTTACATCTTTCATTCTCCACAGTGTCTGGCACAGTCACCTCACACTAACAATAGAGAAAAAAAGTACTCATTATATGGTTTACTGATCTTAGCCACAAACCACAGAGATGTAGAGGAAAAATCTGGTTTATGACAGTAGATATCTCATGGAAACCTGAGAGGGCCTTAGAGGTAGAAAACTAGCAGTAACACCCAGTCTTGTCCTCAAAGTTCCTCTGGGGAGATACTGCCAGTTTAGCACTGTAATAGTTGTCGGCATTTTATTGCAGGAATTATGCAACATCCACCCTTAAAAAATCGGTGCCTTCAACAGTGTTCTTGAAAAATGATAAATTCTAGCAAAATTCTCTTTGCTCACTTACATGTTCAAATCTTTCATGAGTAACTGAGGGTAAAGACCATAGGTCATATGGCTGCTTCTGAGGTCAAGGGGACATCTTCCCTTGGCAATGCAGAACTCATAATGTGAGAACATTCCAAAAGGAAGGAAAGATGCTTAAGTAACTGTACTAGTCACATGAAAAATGTCAACTCTGTGGTTTAATATAAAATTCTATTCTACCCAAAGTGCTGATAATCTAGACAGAGTGGCCTAGGAGGACAATATAATGACAGTTTTTAACTGTCAGGTGATTTCTTTGAACTAAGATCCAGGTCACCAATATTCTCTATCCAATACAAATCTATTAAGTTCTCTGGATGCTGGTGTTTTTGTCTGTAAAACGAAGGTGATAAAATATAGTGTCTGTAATATCTCTTTTGCTCTATAGATTTTACCATTCTTTAATTAATGCCTATCCAGTGGAGAAATTAATGTGATTTCAATGACAACAAAAAAAGAAATCTTATGAACATGTACATTTTGAACCAGTAGGCATTAAATAATATGCACTGCAGTTTAGCATAGGTATTATAAGTGTGATACATGCGAACATACAGGTGATGTAGAGGCAATAATAACAGGACGAGAAACAAATAATTCACTTAGGCTTCTTCCCTAGGAAATTGAATTTTTGTTATTTAAACTGGTCACAGACCCCCTTAAATCCCACAAATTTGGAGTGTGATTGGTATTTTTAAAATAACATTTCTCTTTATTCCTATGATATTCCTTATATTCAAATTTATGCATTTTTTTCCTGAAAGACCTTTGTCTAGATCATCTATAAATGTGTTATGAAGCACATGATCCGAGACGGCAGTGTTCAGAAGCTTTTTTCCATTGCTTATTGGTTGTACGTTTACCTCTTGACCTACGTAATGTTTCCTGTAAAGCCGAACCAGCCATATGGGGAGAGGGTGAGTGACCTCACTGACAATATAAAATGGCCAAATATGTTCCCTGTAACCTCCAATGAGCAAGATGAAAAGGGGGCAAGTGCATAAAATGGCATTATGGGAAGCTATTCTTTTAAAGAAAAGCCAGGGACATGAATAAAACCTTTTATAGGATTATAGATAATGTATTTTTATTTTAATATACAACTTTGCTACAGCATTCCTTACAAGAACAACTGTGTACTTTATATTAATGAAAATGGTGGAAGGGTACAAACCCTAGATGAAATTTTCTGTGATGATATATATATATATTATATAGAAATCATTAAATAATTGATAATCCGGTATTGGAATAGAATATCCAAGAAGTGAAGTGTCTAATGAAATAATGATACCGAATGAGATTTCAGGCTACTCATCTTCACTGTCTGGATGAAATACATTCTTTTTAAGTATTACTGCCACAATTTTCTAGCAGCTGATTCTTCATTATCTCCATGGCTATTTTCTCCCACTTACCCTGAGTAAGTGACTATTACAGTTCAGATGAATGTCAAGAGATCTTTCATTGGATGCCTGCATGTCTGAGATGTTGCCATTCCTCCCTCCTTGTGTCACACACCAACCTGCCTACAGGGAACGAACCCAGATCCATGGGTTCATCCAAATTTTAAATTGTATCCATTTTTTTCTGATATTATTATACTATTCAAAAAGTTTAGATTTGTTTTATTATCTCGCCTCTTTCTCAAAATTTAAATTTAAAGGAAGTTTACGGAATATTCTTTCAATCCTCATTTCTTACACAAACATGCTATAAATGTGTGACTGAAAAATAAGTATCCGGATCATCTCCCTTCAACATTTTATTTTTATGTGAAATTTTACTCTCAAGCTTTTTGTTGTTGTTGTTGTTGTTGTTTGTTTGTGCTAGGGATTGAACCCACAGGCACTTCACCACTGAGTTACATCCTTAGGTTTCTTTATTTTTTCGTTTTGAGATAATATCTCCCTAAGTTGCTGACACTAGCCTCAAACATGTGTTCCTTCTCCCTCAGCCTCCTGAGCCTCTGGGATCACAGGTGTGAGTCATCTCACCTGACAACTCTCAAGATTTTTTTAGTTATATTTTAGACATCTAATTCTCTGACTAAGAGGACTTTAATTCACAGATGCCTTATTATGGAACAATTTGAATGGGCATTTAAAATATATATATATATATATAATTTATTTTATTAGTTCTTTTTAGTTATGCATAACATTATAATTCATTTTGCATAATTATAAAAGTGTGGAATATAATTTGCTCTGAATCTGTCCTCAGTTCTTTCCCTGTTCTTCCCCTCCTCCCTCACAATGCTCTCTTCCCTCTACTTATCTTTCTGCTATTTATAGTTTTTTTTTTTAATTAGCACCTTGTGAGTATAAATAAAAGTGATATTCACTGTGGTGTATTTATATATGTACATAGGAAAGGTAGGTCAGCTTCATTCCACTGTTCTTCCCTTATGGTATCCCTTCTCCATCCTTCTAATGAATTTATTTATTGTGGCTCCAAAATCCTGGGTACAGAGGAAAGGAACCTACAATATAGCTAAGTGGTTCAGAACATAAGTGCCATTAAAATTCCCACATAGAGAGACAGTATCATTTTAAAACTTTCTTGTATGGAAAGTGTTTAGTGAGTTGGCTGACATTATGAGATTCATTTTAAGATATATTTATTTTGGTTTCCATTATTTGTTTATGTGGGATGGTTTGCAAAGTGACCTGGTAAAGACTGAGCAGCTACAGTTCCTTTCAAGCAAAACCCTTGGTACAGCGGCTGCTAATACATGTACTGATGGGTTAGATGTTAGTTCTGCTCCTTCCAACTTATCCGTGTGGTGTATACATGGATATTAAGGATCTCCTATCTGTCAAATGTTATCTTAGATATTGCTGATACAGAAAAAGGTCTTTTTTCCCTTTCTAAATAATCTATGGAATTGGATTCAAGTACTCATGTTTGGTTATTACTTTGTCTATACATACATGGGAGATTTCTTTTACCTACAATATCTGTGGGGAATCAAATAGTCACTCAGTCCTATTTTTCCACAATACATTTATTAGATAAAAGTACGATATTGAAATATATGTCTGGTAAGAATCAGGCATCAGGGCTACTCCACCACAGTGAGTTGTTCTCCTCAGAAGTACTACCCTTAAGATAGGGAAGGAAATAAATCCAAGGGCCTGCAGTCTGCTTCTTGGTATGGGGCTCACAGGTGAGGAGGAGTGAGTGGAAACATCTGCAGAAAGAAAAAATACTCCGAGTATGAGATGCTGGTAACACATCACATTTAGAGCATCAAGCAGTTCTCCTAATATATCTTAGACTCAGTTTTGGAGTGACAAGTCATCCAAACCTTCCCATTTGGAGTACAGTGAACAAATTGAACATTGAACCCCTTTGGCTTAATGGATCATAGGTTGGTACCATTTTTGTTCAGGAGCTTATGTGCTTATTGTGTTCAATTCACAGATTTGGGGAAAAAAAGAACAAAACTAAAAATTTCTCAAAGGCAATTGTTGGGGACCGCAAATCAAGTCAAGATGGTGCCTGGCAGTTTGCCAGGAGGAGTGGTTTATGAGGCAACACCATGGAGTCATTAAGATGGTGAGGATTCCTTATTGGCTGATTGCTGTATCTGGATGATGCTAATTGAGTCAAGCTGTGTGTAATTAGTTAGGTATATATACCTCTGCTGTCCCGAAGAGGAGCGGCTCCTGCTACCTTGGGTGCCCGCTACTTTGAGTTCTCGCTCAGTTCTCACTGAGTTCACTCGCAATAAAGTAGTTCCTGCTTCAACCTTCAAGTTGCTTGTCACCTCCCAGTTATTTGGCCCAGCCATACTGCGGCAGGCAATTTGTATCTTTATTGGAACAAATATTTCCCAAGATGCAGCCTGGTTATTAGAGAAATCTCATTTCATTTATCCCCTAATGTTATACCAGACAAAAATAGGTATTGTGCCTTAAAAAAAAGTGACTTTTTAAAAATTTCTGAAATAGTTTATATGTAAAAATCTTGAAATATTTTAAAGAATAAATGATGTTAGTAGAAATATGAAATGGATGCCCATTGTATTAATTATTAATTTCTGTGTAATCTATTATACCAACTTAGTGGCTCAGAAAATATATGATTATTATTTCATAGTTTCTGAGGGTCAGGAGTTGAGGTGTAACTTTTCTGGGTCCACTGTGTCAGGAACTTTGCCTTGGACCTTGCTAGACTGCAGAAAAATGTCAGGCTGGGCTGCAGTGTCATCTGAAGGCTCAGCTTCATCTCAAGGCTCAGGAAAGCTCTGCTTCCAAACACAGGTGATTTTTGGGAGAATTCAGTTCCTGTGATTGGAATATCTGAGCATCTCACTTTCTTGCTGGTGGCTGAATTGAGGCCATCTTCATTTTACCTATGGAGCCTCTTCCATTGAACAGGTCAAAACATAGCAAACTCACCTCATCCAATTCAGCAAAAGAAAAAAAAAAAAAAAAAAACAAAAACAAAATTGTAATCGAGAGGCTCACAGTCCTAGGTAATGAAATCCACAGAAATGTCACCTATGCATTATCTATGCAGTCTTCTACTAGACCTCATTCATGAGTTCTTCCTATCCTTTCAGAGGAGAGGGTTTTTCAAGGTGTGAATATCAGGAAGATGTGTCGCTGGGGGCCATCTCAGAGCCTGTCCCCATAATTCATATTCTGACCCCTAAGTGTGACCCTTCCATCCACAAAACAAATTCACCCCCCTGCAAGGTCCCCAGGAGTCTTGTGTCATCGGCTCAGAATATCACCATCTAACTCAGGTCCCAGTGTGGATGGGTCTACTTTGGTGTAGTTCTCTTGATTTGCAGATCTGTAAAACTAGAGAGACAAGTTATCCACACTCAACTTCCCAAATTAATAGTAGAACAAGCCTAGGAAACCAGCCATAGAGATTTCTGTTCTAAAAAGGAGAACTCGAGAGCCATGACAGTCGACAGCAGTTCTGAGATGCAGTTGGGCAAAAGTTGAATATTCCTTGATCAGGATTTTAGGCTAGGAATACTTCTTCCTTTCTCTTGGCTCTGCCAGAGTCCTTTTTCATGAAAGGTAGCAGAGTGGTTTTATTAGCCTGCTTTCTGACTGTAAAATTTTAATGGTCCAACAGTCTCTTTTCATTTTGAACTATCTGTCCTTTTCTGTCCCTTTCACTCCATGTTTTCAGAGGGTTTTTTTCTTTTCTTTTTTTCTTCAAAAACTGTGGATTTTCTGCCGAGTTCACTGGGGTTCGCTCCACTAGACAGAAGCCACATTTACAGAGCTCTTTGAGACAAGCCCTTTTAAACCTGGGATCCCAGCTGAGATAAGGGACAACAGGATGATTTTTCCTACAGGTCCTTCCTATTGCTAGATTGACACATTCCATGAGGTACACTTTTATTTCTTTAATGGATACTCAGTGTGACTGCATACTCTGACCTTTTGATCATTTTAAGGGTTTCACAAAATGTATACTCACTTTCTCAACTTCTCTAGAATGGGGCTTATCCCTTTTCCACTTTTTTTTTTCTGTCAATGCTAGGAAGTAATTCCTCGGTTTTAGCATCTTTTGTTCTGTGGAAAAGCTGAGAATTCTTCATAACGGTCAAGTCTTAGCTCCTTTTTTGTTTAACAGTTCTCAAATTTACATTTCTCTTTTTGTATCTTACTATAAGTGGAAAGAAACCAGGCAACACTCTTTGGAAATCTCCTTAGATAGATAACCATGTTCATCACTTATATAGTCTGCCTTTGGCATAATGGCAGGTCGAAATTTTGCCAGGCTTTCTACCACTATGTCACAAGGACCCTTTTTTCCCTCTAATTTCCAGTAATGGTTTCTCAGTACTGATGCCTTTGAAGTCCAGATTTCTTTCTTTTTTTTTAATTAAAAAGAAATTTTATTACTATTGAACCCAGGGGTGTTTTACCATTAAGCTCTACTCCTGGCCATTTTTAATTTTATTTTTTGAAAAAAATTGTGAGAGGGTCTCCCTAAGCTGCTAAGGGTCTCACAAAGTTGCTAATTCTGGCCTCAAACTTGCAATCCTCCTGCCTCAGACTTGTAAGCTGCTGGGCTGGGCTTACAGGCCTGCACCACCAAGCCTGGCCAAAGCCCAGATTTCTACAAACAGTCTGATGAAGGTGCATTAGGCTTTATCATTGATGTAACTGGAGTTGGGAACATGGTGTCCAGTCTACCTGTTAAGGCAACTTACTTATGCTCTCTGTTCCTGCTCATGCTTTCTAACAGATGAACCATTTCCATTCTCTAATACATTATTTCTGAATATAACCTACTTTACAATTTAATGTGTCCATAAGAGCCAGTTAATAATTAGGGATTTTTGCATATATTTGCATATGATGTCCCTTTCTCAAGCATTACCTGGCTATAAGGGACAAGTAACACACAGTACACATTTATCTAAAAATCCATATATGTCTGCAATGAGTCTACTCAAGAAGTCTGTGCTGTGGTTCTCCCAAGTAGAATATTATACATTTCACCGTAAAAATTTGCTAGCACTGACACTTCCAGTATCAATAGAATTGGGAAGGTTTTATCACTCGTGTGGTAGGGATGCTTGCATTGCAAGATGGACCTGCAGCAGAAATCTCTGCTCATCCAGACACCATTTGATTCAGGAAGCCTTTCAGAAGCCACTTTGTGTATGATTCAGGTCTGTTATCCCTATGTGTAACTGAGAGTGTGCTAGCACACTCTTTGTAGTATGGCATGAAATATGTAGCCATTTGTCCTTGATCTTGCAAGAAATGCACTAGAGTCCCTTTGACCCCTTGATTCTTAAAATTTTCAGTGAAGGAGTGGGTGCCTGAATCTTCATAGAAGTTCCCTCCCACTTTCCAATGCATGTGTGTCTTCCTAAGGATTCTTGAATATTAGTCACCTCATGCTTATCCTGTTTAATCAGCATGATGCTATCGATTAACATGAAATGGATTAGTATGATATTCTGTAAGATGCCCAAGCAATGAAGATTTTTTTTGACTACCTCATAACAAAGGGTAGAAGAGTTAACATATTCCTCAGGCAAAACTCTCAAGTGAATGGTTTTCATCTGATGTGGATGCAAATTCTTTTTGGTTCTGTTTTCTAATTAGGATAAGAAGAATGCATTTATCAAATGAATGCCAACATAATGTCTATGTACAATTTATTAATCCACTCTATCAGTGACAACTCATCTGTCAGCTTCACTGAAATCAAGGGAGATTATTATTTTACAGCTGTTCTCTAGAATTCCTTTGTTCTCAGTGGAAGTTAAACTAGAGGAATAACTGATAGGGGTATGAGAGATTCACCACCTCTGCATTCTTTAGAGTTTTAATGGTGACACTAACCTTCACTTTCCTTGGAACAGTGGGAATGCAACATTTTTAGCTTATTCTTTTGGACAGAGATTGGGAGTTTAAGACATTTCTTCTTGGATTTCTTTGTCTGTGATAGTGATACCAGTTCATTGGGATCAGGAACAGGTTCTTGTTTCCTAGAATTGAAGAATAAATACCAGAGAAATGCCAAGGCAAGCAAGTTGTATTTAGAAAAGAGATAGAGACAGATAATATACACAAGAAGGGGACCTCAGAGCTGAACACCCGTGGAGGAAGTGTGGCTTGCTTACTTATAGAACTCAGAAACCCCCTCTTTAATCATTGTTTTCTCTTTCTTCCCTATATACCTGACTAGGAGCAGGAGCACAAAGGTTAATTGTCAGAAACTCAGAGTGCCAAGGAATACAATTGGGGAAGTTAACCATTAGCAATCCATTGTTCTCTCTCTGGTAACCAGTTGTCACCCTCTCAACCACCATCTTTCATTTTCTACGCTGACTGCCTGACCTCTACCCCTGTCTCAATAGCACTTACCCCATAGTAAAGGGATGCAGTACAGGTCCTCAGACTGTTAAGTGTATAAAAATCATACTCTGGGACTAAAGAAATGATCAATAAGTGAGTCTTTGTTCATAGACTCTGAGTTAAGTTATAGAAAGCCATTTATTTCCTTTTGTCCTAAGCTCCAGTGGGAAGGGGAAGCTGTGAAGACAGTTTGGGTCCGTGAGTAGTAACACAAACATTGCTTTGAAGTACTCTCTAGTTTCTCTCCTTTCTCCCATGTCCAGTCACTCAGTCAATGACTATGGGTCCTTTCAAGGAAAGAGCTCGGGAAATCATGAAAGTACACTGCTGTGGATGTTGCAAGATCTTTCTTCTTAGGGAACGGACCACCTTTTTTGCCAATGGGTTCTGGATTTAAACACTGTCTAAGATCTGGAAATGGAGCAAGAGATCAAGATTTTGGGTTCAGCAACGCCTGTATCGGATGCCTTGTTCTTCTCTTTTCTGGTTACTGAAGTTCAGCACTTGTAGACTGTGTTGTGTATCCTCATACTCACTGTGATTTCTTACAGGTTAAGGTGCCTTGGCTTCCACTCAATCCTTGTTTGAGTAATTGTGGACTCTGACTTCTAGAGGGTGTATCAGAACTCGGCTTCTATTACTTTGGGGACCCATAGTCCCATGGGTATTAATGTGGCTAGATCTGTGACCATTTCTACTACATGATGTGTGCCAAGGTGACCAAAGGACCTAGTAATGCTGGTGTGTCTTTCACAGCCCATTTCTGATGGCCTTGGTGGATGGCAAGTCCCGGGAGTCCTCCTTTGGAGCATAATTATCTGATAGATTTGCTTATCTTGCATAATGTATCCCTTCTAGGTTTTATGATCCTAGGTGTTCTCTTTTGTCCTAAGCTCCAGTGGGAAGGGGAACCTGTGAAGACAGTTTGGGTCTTATTAACATAACAGACTCCCTAGGCTGGAGCCTGGCAATCTGCAACTATCACTATCAGATGTGGTATGCTGCTCAGCTGCCACAGCTCGCTCTCTGGAGGATGCAACTGCCTCCTGGTAAACTGTCAAAAGGCCTCTATCTTCACCCTGTCTTTCACACCTCGGTTTCTCATTATCCCTCTGTGGGTTACCAATGGTGTTTACTAAACCATACAGCTCTGCTGTCATTGTAGGTATTACTCCTATTCAGGTATTTTGGATTTCAGAGGTCATCATTTCGGTGAGATGGTTACAATTGGATCCCCATAAAATAGAGTCTCTAATTTAAAAGTTAACAATATTTTGAATGATGAAAACTTAAGCTGCTTCTCGATTGCTCTTCAAAACATGGTGACTATTAATTAGAACACACACAACACACATACATGCATACAAACACACACCTGAGAATATTCTGAATTGTCTACAAATATCAGCCGTTTCTCTTTTTTGATAAGATTCAAAAATACAAATAGGCACTTTTTTTCCTGAATAGTAAAGTAGAAATATATTTTGTAGTATTCAAGTTTACATGAAATCAAATTCATTTCCTTGTATTAGTTTCCTATTGCCATGTAACTAAATATCTCATGACTTGGTTGCTTAAAACAATCAAAATTATTCTATGGTTTCCTGAGTCAGGAATGTGGGCTCAGCTTTTCGGGGTATCTCCATGTTAGGGTTTTTCGTTAGGTTTTATTTAAGCTGTTGTTTGATACCTATTGTAAGCTTGTTTGTGTTGCTCAGGGAAGGATTTGGTGCCTCATAGTTCCTCACTGACTGTTGGCCAGAGCCTCTCTCAGTACCTTGACAGGTAAGCCTCTATACAGAATAGTTCACAACATAGTATCTGGCTTTCAGAGTGAATAAACTAAGAGAGTGATTAGGGAATGAACACTCAAGATTCTGATGTACTTTAGCCAATATAAAAGACAGACTATGCCCACCTCATCCATAGGTGGAAAAGATAGCAGAGGACATGGACTCCATGAGCCCAGGATTACTGGGGGTCATTTAGAGATTGTCTGTCATATTTCTCCTCCAAGATTTTTGTGGAACTTCTCTTATATATTGATGAGGACACTGCATAATACAAACCACAGTATAATTGCTTAGGACATTCTGGGTTTTTCTATTATTCATGCTACTTGCTAGCAGGGCAAATTTTGACAAATCCTTCAATTTTGGGGAGCCTCATTTCCCAAATTTGAAAATTGAGATAATAATATAAGTCCTGGCTGACATTAGGACATATGCTAGTTCTAGAAACTTGTAAAGAATAAAGTTACTTTTTTTCTCCTCTACACTTTGTAATGTAACTAAAACTTTATTAGCAAATGCAAATGAACTATTTCAAAAATTATTTGCAATCTTTTATTTCTACCATTTCAATGGGAAGAAGTATCATACTTAGTGTGAAGTCAGTCCTTCCTGGATTTTAGTACTGAATTATAAAACCACTAGTACAGTGGTCGGGCAGTGGTGGCTCTCATTACTGCACTCCTACACCCATCTATCCTCTACGCAGCCATGGAGACCCCAGATAGGAGATTGTGTGACCTCTTTACCTCTCAAGGGCTCCCAGTTTGATTTGTAAAAAATGGGGGCGGGCTGGGTGATTAGAAAGATCCCTTTGAGGTCTTTCCATTTTCCTAGAAAGCTATTAGAGGCTGCACCTATTTTCACACAAAAAAAATGTTTCCTAAAGCCTTTTCCTGTAAAAAGAAAATTCTTAGCAATTACTCCTAATATACTGGTAAATACACATAAAAGGTTACCTTAGTTTATTTCAGATATTACCATGTTACTTTAATGATATTATATATTTAATTCATAATAAGAAAATGGTTTAGTTGAGTGTCCTACACATATTATCAAATTTATTTATCAAATGTTAAGATGATTCAAAATCCAAAAGAAAAGTGCCATGGCTTATGAACATACTTTTACCAGATTTAAATGCATTTTCCTATTGCTTCATATATCATTTTTATATTCTATAGTAAATTTATTTGGTGATCAAATAATAGTGTAAACAAACACAATATGATATATTAGAGAGTCACAATGTATATTAGCTCTTTTCTATATTTTTTACAATAAGATGCTTTGTTTTATCTAAATAAAAACTATTCACTGAGACAGAAATCCAGTGTTAGTGGCCATTTTGGTTCATATTAGAAATGGTTTTGTAATAGACATAGTAGAAGTAAGACTCTTATAATGTGCTTTCCATTTATATTTCTCAGGATTTGTAAAAGCTGCTTCCATTCCCTTAGATATGTGATCCTGCAGTATCTTTGGCAGTGTCCTATGGGGCATATAGAGAGAATAATATAATCTGACACTTAAATAACCATAAATGACTAAATAAATGTCCAAGTCACTAGGGAAAAGAGAAGGTCACAGAATCTGTATTTCAGCTGGCAGAGCAGGAATAAATTATGCCCTAGAGAATTCACCACTGTTCAAGGAGGAAGAGCATTACCTCTGTTAACATATTGACAGAGGACAAAGAAAGGTTTAATTAACTCAGTAGTTAACTTGAAAAGTTTAAAAGAATCTACAACTGGAGAAGTTGCATCAAATTCATTTTCTTTTTCTGATAATAAGCATTAAATTATACAACAAATATGAAACATCAATTACCATGTTATGCTTTCAAGGGGTTTCTAGTTTAGACAATGAAATTGAAATTAATTAAAATATTAAAGAAATAACTGTGCAATTACAGACCTGGCTATATGCTATATGCATTGAAAGTATTTATAGGTGAACTTGAATCAGTCTTAGGAAATCAAGAAAACTTAAAAGAGTGACTTGACCTGACAGCTGATGATCAAGGTCATTTACTAGCTATTTAATAAAAGGGGCAGAGAGAGAAAGGATTTGGACTGAGAGAATAATGGGGGTGTACACTTTGTGGTAAAATCTTTATGTATGAGTGCTTGATAGAGAAAGAAAGTCGATGTGGTTGGCCAGGGACAGAGAAAGAAAATAAAAACTGAGACATAGATGAATTAAGACATTTGCTTAAGTTCTTCAAATATTGAAATACCTGATTGCCTCAAATATAAATATAAAATAGACTAACCCATAAATAAAATAAACAAAGTTCAATTCTGTTTAGGGGATTAGTTTGGTACATTTAAGATATATGAGATACTGGAACTACCATTTTTTTTTTTGTACTAATGCTTTTTAGCTTCTGGAGAACATGCTACATAGCAGAAATACCAACATTGGGTGGGGCCTTCACCATACAAGTCATTGTAGGTCATATTGTAGGTCATTGTAGGTCATGTTGTTCTTTACTGTAAGCAGAAAATCAAAACACTTTGGTTGTGGAAGGACAAACAATTTGGAGAGAGAAGGAATGGCTATACATTAATATATTTGAAGGTACCATGCTATATTGGAGAGTATAAGGAAAAAGAAGACAGAGTTAATATATTTTAGGAAGCAAAAATAAATTGAAAAATTTACAGGTTCTAATTTTTTCACTTAGATGGATTCTATTTATTGATATTCTGAACACGAGAGGAAAATTAGAAGTATTTTGAGAAGGTGGGGGGGGGTGATTGTGATCTGTGTTTAATTTGAAGTAACCTAAGAAACTTGAGTTGAAATATCTGAGAGTTAGATGCAGAGCTGTGGAATCAGAAGAGATATCTGAGCTAGGGATATTGTTTAAAGGACTGTCGCCACATAAGGAAATGAGCAGAAGATGATACCTACATGAATTATGTTCACTCTTTATGTAGACCCAGGAGAATCTGAGGAGACTGAGAGGGATCATTAAGAAGGTTATGAGTGAACTCAGTGGAGATGAAAGAGAAGTCCTAAGTAAAAGAAGGATATAAGAAAAACAAACCCAAAGTATAATTCAATCTTTAAAAAGACAAAAAGATAAACAGAGATATAGATAAGGAGGGAGACTCTGGGACACAAATCAATGCATTTAAGTGTCTGTAGATTGTGCATTTATGTTCATTGATTTGTTCAAGGAGATTTAGCAGAGACAATCCTTTTGTTAGCCTTTGTTCATTCAATAATTAATTGAATGAATTACCTACTGTGAAACAAAAGAGAGGAGAAAGAGGGTGGTGGAGACAGATACTTTTTGTCTTCATGGAGTTTGTTATCTAGTATTGGAGTAGAAGAATACAGGCAGTAAACAAACCAGTAACACATGATTTGAAGAAAAATTAAAGCAGAATAAAAAAAAAGTTAGTATTTATGAGAGAAAGGGGTTATATTGTAGGTGTTCAGGGAAAATCTTTTCAGACAATAGTAACTGAGCAGAACTCTAAATGAAGTCAAAGACTGAGTCACAGGATATCAGGTTGGCAGAGGAAAAAGAAGATACATGTACCTTGAGTGACAAAGGGAAGTTGGTTTGTCTGGAAAATTGCAAATGAGACCAATAAAGAATTAGCCATAGGGATAACGGTGTTATAAATATATGCCAATTTTTTTAAGACATAAGAAATAATGGTTTGCTTTTATTTTGAGCGAGATTAAAGATCATGAGAAAACAGACTTATTCTGTTTCTAAGACAGTATCAGGGCCACACTTGTTGCTGTGAGGAGAACATACTAAGGGAGTAGGGTCTGAAATGTAAAGACAAATTATGAGACCATTAAACAGTCAAGAGTAACAAAATTGGCTGTTAAAATAGGCATCAGGGGGCTTGTGTTGTAGCTCAGTGGGTGAATGCTTAACCAGCACGTGTAAGACACTGGTTTGATCTTCAGCACCACATAAAAATAAATAAATAAAATAAAGTTATTGTGTGTGTTTACATCTAAAAAGAAAATTTAAAAAAGAATAAGCACTATCACAAAAGGTATGAAAGGGATTGTAGACCATAAATGTAGATAAATATAAGAAATTTATTGAATAGGAGAGTAGAGAAATGAGTAAGTGATATAGAAGGATGTAAGGTCAGAAACATGTATTTTATGTAGGAGGATATTAAACTTTATATGTGAGGAGTATATGTTGTATATGGTTGGGAATGATTTAGGAAAAGATAAAAAATAGAAGAGGAAAAATATCACTAGAGTGAGCAGTAAGCCCTTTAAAAGTATTGATTAAGTACTGTGCCAGGCACAGTTCTGGGGGATTTAAAAGTAAACAGCATACCTGCTGTTGTTCAGCCTAACACCAGTGGTTGGGGAGAGAAGGTAAATATACTAAGTGAACCAAGGCGGGGCAGTGGGAGGGAGGAAGCCAGAAGGAGGCCAGCGAAATGGCTATGATGTGAGACAGAGCTCTCAGGAAGGACACTGGGAGAGTGACCCTGAAGAAAGACGTGAAGAATACGGGTCATATTGTGGCAAGTAGGTATCAAACTTTATGAAAACAATTTTTTCAATTGCCCATTCTTTTTGTTCTCAATAGGATTAAAGCTAAGCTGGTAGTTTTTAACACTGAAAAAAATTCTTGCTCATCTACTGAAGAGAGGATTAAAAATAATAATTGCATCATTTTCCTTGAGCATAGCAAGATTAATCAGAAACTCATCTTCCTATTTTCAAAAGACCTTGGGTCATAAAAGCTTAATATTTTTATTAATACATGAGAATGAACATGCACAGAATTCCCATTTTACAAAATATAGGTTTGCAATATACTATTGTGTTTATGTACAGCCATTAGGAGGACAGAAAACTTGGGCTTCCAAACTGTTAATATTATAACAGTTATAAAGACAACATTCTGTTAGAAGGCAAAACAACTCAGTCTTCTCTCAAGCATGTATATATGTATGTATACATATATATGTATTTTATATACACACACATATACACATGTATAAAATATTTTTTTCCTTTCATAGCTGCTTAACTGTACTTTAAGACTGCATCATCTCCATGGGGCATGTCCTAAGTAATGATTTGTTCTTTTCAGTAGTTGTATCATTGTTAGTGACTTCTATACAATTAATGCACCTACCAATGGATAGGTATAGCATTTGTAATTATTCAAACTCAAGGTAACATAGTTGCTATAAAAATTAGCTATTTAATAATTTTAGTAACATTCTTCTTTAATTGGACATTTGAAAAGATCTTGATAGCACACAGGATTTTTTAATACACACAACAATCAACCTTTCTCATTAGTAATGTTTTTATAATGTAAATATTTTAATTTTCCAAAGTAATTATTTGAGATAATATATTTAAATAATTAGCAAAGGATATGGCATAATGAGATAATAAGTGATGGTTATATTAATGATAATATTAGCACATAATAACAAAATTATTAGAATATAATATAGTCCTATAAAAATCAAATTTTATAAATATTTGAATGATTTTAGCATGATGAGATGATTTTTCAATATACTTTGAATTATTAAATTTACTTTCAGCAGTGAAAAACCCAGTGCTTGTATAGATAGATACATTGAAACTGAAATATAAAAACAAAATAATTGAAAATCATTAATACAGTATTTGAACAAATGAAAAAATAAATGATATTCTGCTTCTCTTGAAATTACCTATGTCCTCTTTACAGCATTTTGGGCATACTATACTTAATTTTGCACGATACTTGATTTTTGACACAGAAACACTGCTGGAGTATTCATTTCTTTGATTGGTTTACAGCTCAGGTCAATTACCTATTATAAATAATGGACTTACATGATTATTGAGAAAATTTCTCAAAATGATATTAAACTCATAGCATTCTTGTAATAGAAATTTCACTCACTTTTTAATTTTGTTTTAGATTAATTTAAGAAGGCAGAAATTTATATTTTAGGAAGTAGCAGTTACATGCATTTATAGTGTGGTGTCTTTATCATTTATTTTTGGTCTATGCAAGTAGTTTCAATTCCAGACTTGGCTCTTGAAGACAGAGCCAGTGCTCTGGAGGAGTGAGCTTGCGTGGATGCTCTGTACTTTCATGGTGACCATTGAAAAAAGTGGAAGATTTTATTCCTTAAAAACTCTAAGTAGTCTCACAAAATATAAATGAGTTCTAGGTCACTTAACTTTGATATTCTCTTATTCATCTTGACTGTTAAAATCAGAAGTGTACAACTGGTATACTTATATAGACAGTATATAATTGCTTGTAATGAGCTTAAATTCTACATATAAATCCTAGGCAAATTTCAAAGTGAATCTGAACATTTTATGCCATATTATTATACACATCATTAACTTTCACAATACTGTTCTTGCTCAGCAATAATAAACTTTCACAACAGACATATTTTCTTCTGTTTGTGATTTTTTCCTGATTGATATTCTGCTTCTCTTGAAATTACCTATGTCCTCTTTACAGCATTTTGGGCATACTATACTTAATTTTGCACGATACTTGATTTTTGACACAGAAACACTGCTGGAGTATTCATTTCTTTGATTGGTTTACATTTAATATCATTTAATTTGTACATTTATGTATATATCACTTAAACCATCACTTGATAAATGAAAGCTTTGTTTTTGAGGAGAGCAGATTGTATCATGATGGTGCAGTTAAACAAAATGTCCCAGGTGGGCCCAGGACACAGAGTACCACCTGTTACAACGGAGATGAATCAGATGTTTCAGGTCCAAAGAGTAAGAAGGTGAGGCCTGCTGTGCTTTAAGAGTAGAAATTATAATATCAATTGACAGAAATAAAGTAATGAGTATATTGAAGTACATTTGAATGAACATGAGTGTAAAGATGGGCACCTAAAATAGGGTAAGTATTGTCATTGGTTATTCGGAATCAAATGACACAGGACTGTGCTGTTCTCAGGAATCCAAACCGAGGTTACAAAAATTGATTCAGATAAAAAATACATGGATTAGGAAAATTAATTCCCTCACTGCTTCCAGATTTCCAATAGAAATTCTCATGTGAGGTTTATTGACTTTATTAATTTTTCCAACTATGTTATTAAATTTACCATCAATATAGTTCCAGCTTGCCTAAGGGACTTAGGAAAAAAATCCCCAATCCAAGACTACAGAAAATTCTGCAAGTACTCAAGTGGTTGCACTGATTCCTCTTTCAGAGATAACTGCCTATAGCTGCCACATGAATGTGTACTGGGAAAAATAGGTTATTATGTCGCATATAAATTAGCTTATTATGTTTCAAAAAGTTTCTTTATATTTTCTTATTTTCTTTGATGTTATGGTTTTTGAATCATTCTTTTTTTCTTTTCTTTTCTTTTTCTTCTTTCCCTAACCAAGGAAGACTCTAGCACTAAGATACCACTCCACCACCATCCCTTTTTATTTTGAGACAGTCTCATTAAATTGCTGAGGCTGGCTTGGAACACACCATTCTGCTGCCTCAGCCTCCCAAGTTATTGGAATTATAGCTGTGCCTGACTATTTTTTCTCTGACATCACATCTAATATGATAAGAAATCTTATTGATTCTACATTCAGAAAGTAACTGACCATTCTGCTGATTCTACCCTGGTCAAAACCATCATCTATTTGGACAACTGGAATTTCTTCTTGAAAGGTTTGTCTTGCTAGTGGTTTATTCTCAAAAGAAGTGACAAAATGAAGTTATTAAAAAAATCAAACTGCACTATACTTCTCTTAGTATAAATGCAATCTGAAAATATTTCTAAGGGGCTTATACAACAAGCCACTTTTTTACCTGCTCATTTCTTGCCAAATGTTCTCTTCCAGCCACCTGGTTTCCTTGCTATTCTGGGTTTCATAGGGCTTTTAGCCACATCCCTTGCCTCTACTCACAAGAAGCCAATAGGACTCTCTTCTCAAGCTGCAAAAACAAAACAAAACAAAAACCTCCAGACATTGCCAAATATTCCCAGGGGGAAAAACTTTCACCCCCCCTCCACTAAGAACCACTGATTTAGAAGAACCTAGAAATAATTCTAGTATGTATTTACATTGTCTTTGACTTAATTTTCATTTCCAGGTATTTTATATAACTATAACTGGTTGATTGCTGTAAAGAACACCTGTGGAGAAAACCCATGAAAAGATGACAAAAGGACAGACACACGCACAGGGTACAAGCAGGCAGGCAAAGGTGGCAGACAAAGTGGGTGGCTGCTTCTCTCTGCTGTTGCATTTATTAACCCTCCAAAAGTTACATATTACCCATCACTGTGACTACAGTCTAGCTAGTATTCCTTTAACCCTGAGTGCTAGCTAACTGAGATAAGGTCCAGGTTACTACAAACACAGAGCCTCACTCCTCCAAGGACACTACTATGGAAACCAAGTAGTGCACCTGCATAGTTATCTTCATAGCCTCAGAGGGAAACTGCTGGGCCTTTCAATCACGGGAATCAGGGCACCAGTGTTGTCTCACCCCCCTCCCCCATACCCCACCCCGAGTTTGTTTGCTCACCAGGGAAATGCTTCCCTGTCTATTTCCATGGTCAGAATACCTATAGATTGCTATCTTTTCCTGCTTATGTGTTGAGTTTGGGTAAACAATATATTGACTTTTGTAAGAAGGATCCAAAATTAAAACTTGACTACTTAACATCACACCATAGACAAATTGTGCTGCCTTTAAAAGACTGCAGAAATCACTACTGTATCTATAGGATCACAAAAAAATATTTTCTGAACGTTTATTTGAAGTGTGCTTCTGAAGAGAAAGTGCAGTTATAAAAAAAATGAGCTCTATTTTTTTAACATAAAATTTTTCAGATATTGTGCAACAAATCACTCCAATAAAAAAAATAAGCACTTATTTCAAGGCCTAAAGCAATAAACATTTACTTGGCTTACAAGTCTACCACTTGAGGTTTTGCTGAGCACAGAGAGACAGACAAGGAACACACTTTTGCATCTGTAGTTAGCTTCCAGTCAGATATGCAGCATTACTGATCCCGGTTACACCATCTCACAAGTCCTAGCTAGGATAACAGGACCAAGCTGTCTGAGCTACTCAAAGTCTGGTTCAAATAGGTTAGCTTGGATTTGTTCTTACAGTGGAGGGCAAATTGTAGTAGAGAATAATTCTCAGAAAGTCTCTTGAGGCTCAAGTTCAGAAATGCCATATCATATTCTGCTATGTTCTGTTGAATGAAGCAATCCCCAGGGTCAGGTCAGGTACCAGGCTTGGCCAAAAGTACTCCACCTGGTGGTAGGAGATCAAAAATTTCCCTTGCAAAAGGAATAAAAGGAGATGGATAATGATGGATACAATTACTATTACCAAAACCAGCATTATATATAATTATATATACACACATACATACATACATACATACATATGATGTTTGGAAATTTCACCCTGCATTCTCCTTCCAAGTTCTTAGCATTTTACATAATATATTTAAAAGCAATATTAATTTAGTGTTATTCAAACAGGTGGACTTGAGACATCCTCTTTAATTTGATATTAACTGGTATATTGACTGTATAGCAGAGCCCAATGACCAAAATAAACAAAAAGAACCAGTTTTGCATGAAATCATGAATAATTTTCTGAGATGTTTATATTAATCTAAAATGCATTTTTACAAAGTAAATTAAGGTGTTAATATCTACTTTGAATAAAAATTACTTTGTCAAAACAATTATCAATGTAACATAAGGAGAAAAATCCGAAAATCACTCCCAAGAAGATAACTTTAATGATATTTCAGAACTTAATGTTTGCCTTTTGAGGGATTATCAGTTTCCTCAAACATCTGGCATTTTATATTTATGAAAAGAATTTGTATTTGGATATTATTTAATTAGGATCAAACATTTCTGATGTCTTTCACTGGTATTTAGAAAATAACAATCTGTGCCAATTCAGTGCAAAGTCAAAACACTTTCAACATTCCTTTGTATCTATTTTAAACCATTGTAATTCTTCTTTAATTTTCAACATTCTTTACTTTCCTCTCCCCAATTAAATTTTTCTTCATTTGAATTTTGTACAAAATTTTAAAATTAAATGCCATTAATCAGGTGAGTCCCTGATGTTCTACTGAGTTTCGTCGAATATATCTTATATATTACTGTTGTCTTGAAGAGCAAAATATTCTACATATGTGACAATTTATGTTACATAAATTTATTTTACATAAATTAAGCTTACTTAATTTAAGGATAAATGTATGCATTATGAAAAACAGATTATAAGAAAAATACAAAGATGTTAGAAAAATAATACTTTCTATTTTAATAAATTTGGAATAAAATACTATAAAATACTAAAATGTGTGGCTATACAAAATATTTTAACATTCTTTATATGTTTTATGTATTTTAATTTTTCTACAATATAGTTGCTTTTATTTCATAACTAGAAATAAATAATCATCCAGCAGACAAAAATCAAGATTCTTTTTATTTGACATATAATTGTTTATTTTTGACTTGAGACCTTTTAAAATATTTGATATGTATACACATTAGCTAATGTTTTCTGTTTCTCCCTTAATAATAATAACAACCATAGAAGCTAATGTGTACTGACTGCATTCTGCTTCATAAGTGCTATTCTAAACATTTACATTTATCTGAGCATTTAAATTTCACAACAATACAAGGTAAAATTATTATTCCCATTTTATATATAAAAATATATATTCATATATATATATGAGGATTGCTAATGTTTTTTCTACTGCCTCCTTCATTGTCATGTAGATACTTTTAGGAAAATATTTTTTAAAAGACACTACTGCTACACAGGTTTAGTGAATATATATATGCTTGTTTACAAAATTTTGACAGAAACGTTAAATTTCTTTATTTTAATTCAGGGTGAGTATAATATGAATCTCAGAAAAAATGTCACAAAGAATTTTACATGTATGAAATATTTCTACCTAATTTGTAAAAATGGTAATTGCATTATTATTGAGAATAAGGGAATTTTAATATGATTCTGTACATGTGGCCTTTGGGAGGATAACAAAATATGTAAAAAAAATGCTCATTTGTGCTCAGTATGATGCCTAGAATTAAAAAAATAAAAATCTGACATAATAGAAAAAAAAGAAGTCTATTATATAATTACTCATGTAATTTTTTCAATACTTTTTTGGATAGATTTATTTTAGTTATTTAATGCTGCATAACAAATTGACCCCAAACTTAGCAGCTTAAAACTACTGATATTTATTTTCTCTCAGTTTCTATGGATATGGAGTGTGGGCACAGTTCAGCAATGTGTCTCTGAATGGGGTTTTTCACAGAGTCTTAGTAAAAGTAAAAGAACAGTGGTCATCTCAAAGCTCAACTGCAGGGTGGAACTGGCCTGTAGGATAATTACCTGGCTGTTGGTAGGCCTCAGGTTGTAGCTGACTGTTGTGCAGACATCATATCCTACAATGAAACCCACTCTGAGGCATTGCACGTGGCATATCTGGCTTTCCTAGGGGCAAGTGAGGAGCAGAGTAAGAGGGACAAGCAAGATGGAATTCAGAGTATCCTCTTCTCAGAAGGACACCCCATCACGTTTTCCATAGTCTATTCACTAGATCCAACCAGAGGGTTTGCACTAAGGTATAAATACCAGGAGGGAGAATCAGCAGAGGCCATTGTGGGGATTGCTTTTTATGGGGCATTTTTCACAGATGAAGAAAGTAATTCAAATTTAAACACTTAGAAGTTTAGCTAGAATTTGTACACAAATCTTATTCTAAATTCCATCACTGCATTATAGTCTCTGATGTTATTAATTACATTTAGTTAGTGAAGGTAAGATGCATATAAATTTTTTGTAATAAAACATAGAATATGATCAATACTTGTAGAGTAGTGTAAGTGGAATGAGTGGAGATTTATATCATGTATACAACTTGGCAGAGTTGGTTGAAAGAGAGGTAGAGCCCAAGTTCTTTTTGGTCAGCCTATAATTTTAAGCACAAAGTAGAAAATAATTAATGGCCGAATATTAGATTCCCCTGTTCTAGAAAGACAGTGCAGAGAGAGAGAGTCTTCTTGAAGGGCAGCTGAAGCAGTGCATCTGAGCATCTGCTTTGAATGGGAGGAGCACTGGCCCATTGTGAAAATATACACATTTTCTTGGGCAATGGCCAAGTACTTGACTACCTGATCAGGGACCTGCAAATAGGATAGAGGATCAGAGATGAGAAGATCTGAGTAAGCATGTATATGGATATATGGAAGAGAGCACAGACATTTTTCCCCCTTAAAGCCCAAGCATGTATACTACAAGTCCTAACCTTGCTACTTTCTCACAAGTCGTCAAATCATACCCCAAATATTTTACTTCTTGTGTTTTCACTGTTGGATCTACTTAAAAAAATTATATGGTATCTATATATTAATTCTATCCATAATATTAATGTTCTTCTGGTAATAGGTGTAAGTTTTTCCAAGTAGGAGATATCCAGTATGGAATAAGACTCTGAGTAGGGTATCCCACAGCCATAGTACATGACTGTTTGTAGTAAGTCCAGTTTACCAGAGCAGTGCAGGGTTCCAGGTCTCGCAGCTCATATCAGGACATTAGTAGGCATCTTGAGTCCACTGACCTTCCATACCCTCTTACCTATGTAGGTGAAGTTTTGCTTTATCTCCCTAGCTATCCATTCTTGAATATGGATCCAGAATAGATTCATTTTTTACAAATTTCCTCTGTTTGTTACTTAATAACAAGGCCTTCAATTAGTTTAAACTCATGTAGAGATACTTGCAACACCATCTATCCAGTTTTAATTTTTTGAGCCAAAGGAAAGCATGTTTTCAGATGTCTAATAAAGCTTTTTAAATGTGTAGTCACAGATGTTATTTCTGAATTTAATTTCTGCCTGATTTGAAAACTTGTGTTTTTTATGCAAAGGCACATGAAGGGAACAAACTATGCAAATAGAAGTCAGAGATTACTGTAGATGCAAGTGATACAGAAGAAAATGTGTTTTTTCAGTAATTGAATAAGTGAAATGACAAATGCTAAAAAAGGAAAGTATTATATAACAATTCATAAGAGGTACCAACATAGAGAGCTTGATATAGATCCTTAGCTTATGATCAGTTTTGACTTCTGGTTTTCTTACATTGAAGGGCATGAATAATATAACATGGATACACATAAATACCACTGGTGACAAGATCAAATATAACTGTAAAAATGAATTTATGATTTGGATGCTATTCAAAATGTACCTAAAATATACCTAAAAGCAAAAATTTATAAGAAATCTATGAGGAAATATGAAATATGCTAAAACAACTTAACTATACATAAAATAATTATATGTAAATAAATTCTAAATTATAGACATATCAATGGACCTTTTGGGAAATGGGAATTATCAATAAAATACATTTTACTGTAAGTAAAATTTAATGTTTTTTTCAACTTATAAATTCAATGAAATTGTGGATTTCAAATATAAGTGTGAGTACACGTAGAAAATGTAACTAAATATTAACTCTTTTTCCTTATGGAAAAAGATCCTGAGAAAATTACATTGTTTTAAAGAAAGGTCAGTGTTCAGAAAACTGGAATTAGCATTGTTGGAAACACTGAGAGTAAGAAATTAAATATTCAAATTAGAAAAGAGGTCTGCATTTGGTGGACTTCCCTACAACCATTGTTTTTTTTTTTTTCCTTTTGTACAGGTTGATCACTGTGTTGATGCCCAATTTTCAAAATAAAAAATATATTTAACTTCTGTTTATTTTGAATAATAAATCATTTTGACATGAATTTTTGGCCTCATATATAGTCCTGTTACTCCACATCACTAATTGTTATAAAATTGTATTTTTTGATCATGACAAAGCATTAAAGCAGAGGGATTAAAACCACAAGGATTGAAATCAGGAAGAGAAATTCAAACTAGCTTAGTAAACTTGAGTGAATTTCAAATTTTTAATGAGGGTATCCTTGGGCAAACTCTTAATCTATTTCAGGTTCAGTTTCTTTCCAGGAAATGAAAGTAATAGCAATATTTACCATAAGAAATATTATGAGGGTTAAATGAGATGATATATCCATACTTCTTAACAGTGTTGTCTAGTATAATGTGACCCAACTTTGTTACCTATTTTTATTACACTGTAAAAATAAGTAATCAATTGCTAATTATTCAAAATGAGTAAAGTTCATAATTTCCAATTTTTTTTCTTCAGTGTTGCTTAGTATGAAATGTGAGTGTATGATCCATTTTGAACATGTGTGCAAAAATTCCGTCAAATGCAACATGGCTTTGTTTGTGGCAGCAGGTCATGGCCACTGTAGAATAGATATACCATGTCCCTGGTGTGGTGGGGGTTATGGCACACCAGCAGTACACACAAGTGGGTATGACAAAGCTTATTCTTTACATAACTGTGGTCTCTAAGGGCAGGTCTTTCAAGAAGTTCCAAAAGTACTAGAGAAAAGAAGGAGAGAATAGTGGTCTGGGTTTTTATTGTGGCAAGCATGTCAAGGTCAGGTGATGCTTCTTCCATGCCTACTGAAGAAGCCCTGAGGCTTTCTTATCAGCTTGCCCAGATAATAGGACACAAGGAGGACAATGAGAGGTGATGCTTAAGAGCCATAAGCACGGTCACATAACTTAAAAAACAAAACAAAACAAACAAAAAACCCTCAGACTGGGCTGGGGATGTGGCTCAAGCGGTAGGGCGCTTGCCTGGCATGCGTGTGGCCCAGGGTTCGATCCTCAGCACCACATACAAACAAGGATGTTGTGTCCGCCGAAAAATTTAAAAAAAATAAATAAATGTTGAAATTCTGACTCTCTCTCTGTCTCTGTCTCTGTCTCTATCTTTAAAAAAAATAAAAATTAAAAAAAAAAACCCTCAGACTTCTTATTATACAGCAAAGAATGGACTGTGAAATCTTTGGTACTTTTGCTTCCTTATATCTTCTTAAAAAATTACTCTTATACAATGTTGTAATGCCATTAAATGCACTGATCATGTTCAATAATATTCCTAGAATTCCCAGGCAAATATTTACATGGTTTAAACGAGTGAAATTGTCTTCTTTTTCTCCTTCCTTTCTTTCCTCTTTTGGTCTGTTTTCCCTCTCTGCCCCCTTCCCCTCCATCTTTTTCTCCCTCCTTTTTGCTGTGTCCTCTTCTTTTCCTTTTTTTTTATTTATGAATAACTTCATTGTTTTTCTCAATGTTGTGGTAGAAAGGTAAGAAAGTAATACTTGTTCCATAATCCAGAGGTTTCACACTGATTTCCACAAGGAGTGGTGTAGTAAGCACTAAGGAAGCATTTTCAACTGTTGGGAATGACATCTTATCTTATTTATACTGCACCTTGGTGGAATGTCAGAACATAGCTTATTGTTGATACTAAATTCTTATACATGTTTTAAAAATAGAACAGAATTTTAAATGATATCTAGTGTCTTTTGAAATTTTATACAATACAAACGGGTCCATTTTTAGTAACAGTCAACTTGCTCTATATCTTCCAAATTTTATCAAAATGGGTTTTTATTTTTCTTATATTACTCTGGTTCTCATTTTCAGCTATATATCATAAAAGGACCTGTAGGCATATACTTCATAGATTATTTTTAATACATTAGAATTTCTTGGGGCTATTTTATGAGACTATTTCCTTCTTCCCTAATGAAGCACATACATATATTATCCAAACTAATTTATATTCTGTAAGTTTGACTCAACAAGCAATTTTGGAATGTATATTTTTGGATCCTTTCTTAAAAGTAAAGTAATTTCTTAAAAGTGAAGAGATTAATAGTAAGAGAGACAGAGAAGTTATATTCCTTTCTGTGTTGAAGTGCTCACATTAATTATTAATACATTAGGAGCTTTAAGATTTACACAGATAAATTAGAAAAAAGGTGCAATATAAACCATAAGTTAATTAACATTTTAACAACAAAACAATGGTACTTTTATAAGTTTTCATATCCCTTGACTGAGCTATTCTTATGTATTTTACTGCACTTAATAAAACCATAGCAACACAAATGATGTGCAATTGTATCTCATAGTGAATTAATGTACAATAAAGATAATAATCATGTATAGTGAGATGAAGGTTGAATTAGCAAATAATAACCAGAGAAGATTAATAATATAATCAGGGAAGATTTTATAAATAAACATGATCTGAAAGATAGAAATTTGAGAATAAGTTATTCCAAGTGGTAATCATAACAAAGTCACCAAGTGTATGGATAGGCAAAGGGTTAGTAAGTGATCATGATAATTTTTCTATAACTGTCATTTTTATTTCCAGCAATAATATTAGAATATATGCAAACAGAAACATCAATTTGTTAAGATTCAGTGACCTGGGTGATCCTATTAAAGATGTGATTTAAAAACTCAATTAAGTCCAAGAACATATAATTCATCTATAGAAAATATATACAAAATAATTTTGTTAAGTGAGAATAGAGCTAGAGAATCTGAAGGACTTTAAGTGATCAATGGTTTTTCTAAACATTGAAATATCCAATGTATTGAAGAGATTAACATTACTTATGCTTGATTCTGTTTCTAGTAATTGTCAAAATCAGTTTAATCTGTTTTTTGAAACTACATGAATACTTTGAATGTGCAGTCCTGATTCAGAATCATTTCTGTAAGCAGCCAAGGTCCTGGAAGAAGGGAATTACTTGTAAAAAAAATCTTTCCAGTGGCTTGGATAGCTTTATGCTATTATAAGAATCCTAGAAATAATCTCAATGAATAGCATTACCCCGAATTAGCAAATGCAGATAATGATAAATACTTCAGGGAAAACAGAAGTTATTTGTTATGATTTGATATAGACTACCTTAAAATACATTTCTTGAAAACCTTTCCTGAAAAGCCTAATATATTATTAACCAGAATTAATATTATGAACCAGAGATAATTATACATGCTGACATGAATAAATGTGTAGATTGATATCTAAAGTTTTCTGGTGCTGTCTTACTTACTAGTTCAGTGCATGAAAGAAATTTTAAAAACTACTAGACTTGTAGCAAGAAGGGGATAAACTTGGCTGATTTTCTACCATATTAGTCTTCCTGAAATATAATTTAGTATAGCCTTAACTACACAGAAGTGGAGGTTAGCCTGGGGTTAGGGAAAAAGCAATCACTTGCTGTTATGATTATTCTTATTTAAAATTCTACAGCCATCCCAACTTCCCCACCCCTCAATTTATCCTTTCCCTTCTCTAGCTTGCTTTGTGCCTGGCCTCTGTGGAGTACATGACTAGAGCTTCCCTGCCTGATGATTTCTAGGATTTTGAAGAAACAGGATTTGCAGACTTGGTGGTAAGGAAGTCTGCCATAGTTCCATAGAGAGATCTCTTGGAATAGAAAGAGAGTGTGAATATTTGGTTTAATATGATTGCACACTGGTGGCCATCTAATGCAGAGGCAGCTTTTAATAATCAAGTGGCTATTTTATAGCAGTCAAACAGCCTCTTTCTTTAAACAACATAGTGCTTGATTAAAAGGTTTAGATACAGAATGTCCATGATAACAGGGATACGTAGCACTCAAAACCTTCTACTTCTACTTCCTCTCATTAAAACTAATCTGGCTATTAGATCTGTGGAGGGCTCAAATCACTAGTCTCAGAGGCCATGGATTTGGCATGATTTATTTGGAGGACCATAAAGCCACATGGGGTCAGAATGATTCTCAGGACCTCTTTCATCCAAAAGGGATAGTGATTTGTTTGCATCATGTATTTATAAAGTGGATTTTTTTTCTGTCTGTAATGATTCTGCCAGTATCATGTGTGGACTTACAAAATGCCTTATTCACAGCTATAATCTGTATGTGGAAATTATTTCAGACCACAGGTCTCAGTTTAGTTACTCCATAATAACAGATCATTAGAGATATAGTTTTCCAGGTAAAGAAATCTGGTTATTAAAGTACTGGTTCAGGAGCCTAGAATGAATGAGAGAGAGAGAGAGAGAGAGAGAGAGAGAGAGAGAGAGAGAGAGAGAGAGAGAGAGAGAGAGAGAGAGAGAGAGAGAGAGAGAGAGAGAGAGAGAGAGAGAGAGAGAGAGAGAGAGAGAGAATGAAAAATTGCATGCTATCCTCAAATAAACTGCAGAAGCCTTGATATGGCAGTTGTGCATCTTTGATATTAATGATTTTTTTCTTTTTTCCATTCCTTTTGTTTCTTGCCTTGTGGGGACAGAAGGGCTGGTAGTCAATACCACAATTAGGATTCCAGGTGGGAGTATAACTGGATTGGCATTATCTGTGATGATGTAATTGTTTAAGGATGTCTTCTTTATGTTTAGGAAGATACTTTATTCAGTTAAAAAGAAAGAATAATGATAATAAGTAGAAAAGTGGTAAATTGGGCTGTGTAGTTTAAACTTACTTTCACAAGAGGTTTTTCTTCTTTTTCTACCCTACTCTAAGCCCAGGGAATTTGAAACCTGCTCATATTCGGTTTCTTTTGCTTGATGGTGAACTTTACAGTATATTAATCTTGACACTTCCATGATATTTCTTATATTTGTAATCTAATTTCTTAACCTAATGTACATTAATTTCCTTACTAAAGAACTGGATCTAAAGAGCCTTCTTTGGCACTATGTTATGATCCTGGTTGAAAACATTGTACTGACTCTGGAATTTTGAGGAAAATCCCTCAATATTTGGTTAAATAAATGTTTTTAGAATAAGATCATAAGGGGGAGTGAATATAGAAGATTTAAGGCAAACATATTAGACTGAGCACAGAGACATTGCATTTTATGGTTGAATGCTCAGATTACATAAATAAATAAGCTCTGGTGAAGAATCTATTAACAGAGTAGTGAGGACTATTCAGTAATTAAACCTTAATAAAATAGAAGACATTTTTATATGATATTTATTGAGGTCTGGAGGCCCACTCTTAAAAATTGAAAACAATATGAGAATTTTAAAATTTGTTTAAAATTTAAACTTAATGCTATAAATAATGAATAAATTGTTGAAAAGGAAAATAAAAGGGTATTTGAGACACATTCATTTGAGAGCATTCTACAGGTGAAAAGAGTAGAAATCAAAGCCAAGTAGATACAGTGGCAGGCTACGGAAATTGGAAAGATACAGATTATTAGTGAAAAGAATTCTGTACTAAAACTTAGAACTTTTCTTCCCACAGCTTCAGTTCCATCACCATTCCAATGAAAATAGACGTGTGTGTAGAATTCTTTATAGAATGGTTATTGGGAGGGATGTAGCTCAGTGGTAGAGTCCTGGCCTAGTATGCACAAAGCTTTGGGGTCTGCAGAAGAAAAGATGGAGGCCTTCAGTCAAAAGAACTTATGAAAATGCTTTGAACATTGTAAAATGTTGTGTAATGTAAATTTTTATTTGCCTCTATTAGGCTTGATATTTAGGGGGACTGGAGTAGTATAGTAGAAATAAAAGTAGACAAGAAGGTATGGATTGGAGAGCTTCCATTTAGGAACAATGGATAAACTATAGTTAAATAGAATAGGGAAATAAAAAATGTAGCCAATGATGATATGAAGTTCCGAACTTCATGCCTAGGGCAATAGTGCTTCTACTACAAAAAAATGTAAATGGAGAAAGGGGCCAACTGATGAAAATGTTCCTTTTAGTTCAGAAATACATCAGAGAGACATGCAAAATTTTAGCGCAAGGAAGCAATTCAGACTAGAAATATGTGATTTGTAGACACTCCCGTGAACATTTATTGAGACTATGATATGCAAGATATTGTGGTATGTAGTTATACAAACCATCTTTGCCACAATAATTCTATATAACACACTGCTCAAAAACTCATTAGCTTAAAAAACTGTATTCAGCTCATGGATCTGAATGTACCTTTACTGCTGTTGGAGCTAATTTACATATTTGCAGTCAATTATGTGTCTTACTCCATTGTCCTTGGCTGGGTTCCTTAAATCTGGAGGTCAGCTGACTGATGTTCTAGGATGATTTCAGCTGGAATAATTGGGGAGACACATCTCTGCTCTCGGTGATTCATTCTTAGCTGTCTTAGAAAGACTTTTATAATAAAGCTAGATTGTTCAGGAGCAATCAACTGAAAATTCTTACAGCCTTTTGAGGCTAAGGGATAGAAATGGCAATGGTCACTTCTGCCACATTGAATCAGCCAAAGAGGTAGTACTCAGTCCAAAACCAGGTTGAAGGAAATATGCTTCCATGCCCCATCTCACTAATGAGAAAAATTAAAATTAACATGAAAGGTTGCAGATGGATAGAGAGGTGAAAAGATGAGGCCATTAATGAAATCAGTCTGCCTCAGTAATGTTCCAAATTAATATTTATCCCACAAATATTCTGAGTGCCTCTTCAGGCACTGATATAAAACAAGGAGAGGTCTCTGCCTAAGTAAGAATTATATGTTAGAAAAATGAGTAAAAAATGTCCTTTAGTGATAAATGCTATAACAATACAAGAAAGTGATGTGATATAATATTTCTATGTGAATGGTATTCTAGATCAGGTGGGTTATAGAGTAGTTGAGAAAAAGAAGAGGCTCTTTGAAGATGAAAGCAAGGATCATTCAAGATATTAGGGAGAACCAATGCAAAGGCCATAAGATGAAAAAGATATTGGTATATTTGTAAACTGGGAAGAGAGCAATGTTATGAGAACATACAAATAAAATGGTGGTTGATAAGAGGCAATTAGAGAGGCAACCTGGAAACAGAACATGGAAATGCTTGAAGGTGAAGGTAAGAGCCTCAGATTGTATTCCAGTGAGAAAACCTGAATAGTTTGAAGCAGAGAAGTACCATCACAGGATTGTGTATCAAAAACGTCATTCTGGATGTCATTCAGGTAACGGACGCAAAGTAGGCATAGATGACGAGTCTTCTTATATGTAAGTTCTAAGTCAGAGACATGTAGAGAGGAATAAATGAATAAATAAAATAAATGTCAGATTAAAATAAGGGATAAACCGAACACTAGCAAAAGTTTGAGTGAAGCCAGAGGAAAGAATAATTTATTCTGACAGAGGGTCTATGAAGACCTCATAGACACAACAGCACTCGAGTTGAGCATTGAAGAATGAGCAGACATGAAAGACATTCAAGGCACTGGGCAGCAATGGTCAGGGATTGAAGTTCCAAACTGCATCTGTGCTCAGATGTTATTTAAACACACAATTATGAAATTTCAAATGCATATAAGCATATGATGTTGTTATTTGTGACAGGATAGTGGATGTTCAAAGTACAGTCTAAATGCTTCGTTCTTAGACTTTTTTTTGTTACATACTTTACAATTGATTTTAAAAGTGCTAGAGATTTTTTCTTCCTAGTACAGTTTTACAATTATTCATTTTTAGGAATTCAAGGGCATGTTTAGGTAATACCATAGGTAACCATAACATATATCAAATCATATGTGCTAAAAATGACCAAAAATCTGTGTATAAGAATAATATCACAATAAAAGAAGACTCTCAAAGCAAGAAATATCATTGTTTGAATTATTTTACAGATGAAACATGAAGACAGGATATCAAAACATCTTAAAAGGAATTTTAGATTTGTGTTTTCTAATCATGGGACTGTGTTGTTAAAATCTTTAAATATTTGGGTGTTGAATTTAAATTTTCTCTATCATTTCTTGATTTCCTCTTTCCTTCTATAATATTTTTTCTTTTTCCTTTTCTTTCTTTGTTACTTGCTCTTTTCTTCCTTCTCCTAACTTCCCCCCTCTCTCTCTCATCTCTGCTTCCTCGTGCCATGTCCCAAGCTGCTTTCCTCTATCACACACTTCTGCTATGATATTCTACCACATCTTCTGTCCAGAGGAATAAAACCATTTCCCTTCTGACCCACCCTCTCTACTGTCTGCTCATGTGTCTTCTTTCTCCTCCTTTTTCTTTTATTACTCAGAAATATTAGTTGAATAAATACCTAGCCTTATTTACTCAACAACGTTGTTTTCATTACTATTTATTGATGACCAGAGGTTACTTTTTCTGATTACCTTTACAGTCTTCATCGTGTCTTGTTCTAACACAAGAATTCATTCACACTTTCTTTCATCTATCCATAAGTGTTAATTAATCATGAGAGTTAACATTGACTCAGTAAATTTAAGATTGAATTTGAAACACAAAAAACATGAACCTTGATCCTCATGAAAATGTGATCACAGTATGTATCTTTTTAGTGGTGAGTATCCCAGGTTGTTGCATGTAGCTGCAGGTTATTTTTTTACATTGAATATTGCTTTATTGCATGAAAATATTTGACATTTGTAGACACTCTAGAGTCAGTGGTTTGAATTACAATATCAGGGTTTTGGTATTTTTCCAGTTTGATACATTTAAAATGAAAGATGCTGATGCTACACAGATTTGTGGATATGTCCTTGGTGAATTTAAATATCCAACCATGTTGGGAACAGACGCAGCAACCAAGAAGTTGCTCAGTCATATGTTGAGCTTTAAAATTATTGTACCAACTTGCATTACAAATAGGAATGCACACAGTCTCTGACTTCTGATAGTTTCATTTGTGGCTTAGATTTTACAGTGGCATGAAAGCAATGCATTCAGTAGAAATTATTCTTCACATTTTGACCTTTTCCAGGCTAGCAATATGCAGTATGACACCCTCTCAAGATACCAGACTCTAGCAGTGAGCCATAGCTTCTCATTGTAGTGCGCACTCCACAGTGTGCTGTGTTCTTGGGCTGTGATATTCAGTAGGTCAAGTGCACTAAATGCATTTTTGACTTAAGAATTTTCAACTTAAGATGAGTTTACTGTGATACAACCACATTATAAATCAAGCAGCATCGGTATTTGAGCTCTGCTGTCTCCCCATTCTGTCCAACCTGTGATGCTACACTCATTCTGATGTAGCCTTTATGTTGGGAATCTTAGCACTTGATAATTGTGGCTCTGATTTGCATTTCTTTGATGACAAATGATTTCAAGTTTTGTACATGTGTACTGACCATTTAAGTATTCCTTTTGCAAGCTACCTGTTCAAAATACAGATTATTTTAAAATTGAATTGTCTAATTTTTTATCAATTTGCAGAAAATGTTACATATCCTGGGTACAAAATATTTGTTAGTTAAAAGAATTTGGAAAAAAGTCTGACTTTATTTTAATAAACTATAATTATTTAGATTTGTTTTGAGGTTAGTGATTGTTCTTTCCCCGGCCTGGAGTATCATTAAATGTATAAACTGATCAGTATTCTGCTAAATATTTGATGGGAATTCTATCAAAACTTGTTTTCCCCTCCTCTCTTGCTCTCTTCTGCTGGTCTTGGTGCATGCTCTAGAAACCTTGCTCCGACACATAGGTCTGTATTCTTTGTTCAGGCAGTGCACTGGATATGGACAGGGTTCATACTCCTTGTGATGTGGTTGTAATGTTCTATTAAGTTAGGGAGATGCTGCAGTCATGGTTTTCATCAAGGCTGTTTTCTCTCCCTCTCTCTTTTTCCTAGTATGGATCTTTTTAAAAATATTTGTTCTAATTTGTTATTTATGATAGCAGAATGCATTTCAATTCATAGCACACATATAGAGCACAATTTTTCATGTCTCTGGGAATTTGTGCAACAAATATGGAAAGCAGTATGGAGATTCTGTGGAAATTTTGGAATGGAACCACCATTTGACCCAGCTATCCCACTCCTCAGTTTATATCCAAAGGACTTAAAAACAGCATTTTACAGTGATGCAGCCACATCAATGTTTATAGCAGCACAATTCACCATAGCTAAATTGTGGAACCAAAATAGATGCCCTTCAGTGGATGAATGGATAAAGAAACCATGATATCATGATACACATACACACACACACACACACAATGGGATATTACTCAACATTAGAAGAGAATAAAATTATGGCATTTGCAGGTAAATAGATGGAGTTGGAGAATATTATGCTAAGTAAAGTAAGCCAATCCCCAAAAAAACAAATGCTGAATGTTTTCTCTGATATGAGGATGCTGATCCATAAAGCGGATGTCAGGGGGTGGGAGGCGAGCATGAAAGGAATAGAGGAACTTTAGATGGGGAAAGAGGAGGGAAGGAGCAGGGGGGTAGAAAATATGGTGGAATGAGATGGACATCATTACCCCAAGTACATGTATGAAGACATGAATGGTGTGACTCTACTTTGTGTGCAACCAAACACTGCTTTGTTGCTTGAAGTTAAAATCATGGTTTTATGTATTTTGTCTCTGGTTTTGGTTGTTTCAATGTAGAATAAATCCAGTCTGTGTTTTTCCATCCTGGCCTAAAGTAGGAATTCCTTCTTTTCCATTCTTTCCCATTTGTTTCTGTTTTTTGATACATATACACAACATAAACACATGCACATACATGCACACATATGCACACATTCACATGTGCACCCACAAGTGTGAGCATTTTCCAAGGCTTTAAGGTATATTCTGTTTCTTCCTTTCTTCCCTCTCTGTGCTGTCTCTGAGCATCTCCCGAGTTACCTTGTCTTTAACTATTAGCCACCAGTTTCAGATACACTTTCAGCTTTACATATCCTGAAGATAAAGATGCAGATATTGAGTATTCACTTTGGTAGTAAGAATGACAGAATATAGAAACATGGTTTCACATTGGGATCTTCATTACATTTGCTTCTTTCAATGCATAAAACTATTTCAGCACTGGTGCCAAGAATACCCGAAAGAGAAATTATTAGAGGAGTAGGGAAGCATTTTGGATAGAGAGTCCCCCAGCTATCTCAGAGACCCTTTCTGGAACATTTCTTATTTGATATATGCATTTTTAAATTAATAAATCCTATACATGAGCAGAAGATAATCAGTTTTAGTAGAGATCTATTGATAGCATCTTTTCTTTCTGTCCTGGAATTTTCTACTGATTTGCTTTATTTTTTTCTCCAAATTTCAGCCTTGTATTCAGTTGTATTTCTAAGAATCCTTCCACACAAATTCTCTCCCAGATGGATTTGAGCATTTTAGCCACTGTATCTCCAGCTACTGAAATTGTACTTACTTTGTGATCTTTAACTTGAGTGCATTCCACCCCATGCAACTTTCACAGTTCACTTTTGTGTGATTCCAATGACACCCTGAAGGTAGTTATTTTATAAGGAAAACAGGCTTCTGTAAAATTTCAGTAGACATAAGATAAAGAGAAAAGTTACTTTTATTTTTGAAAAATTACTTCACAAGCTTATCTTCATTCATAAAGGACTCTTCTGGATCAGGGATTAAATAAACCCATGTTTAAAAGTGATGAAAATGAAAATGCTAAAGTTGTTCTTCCTGGGATCACAGGACAAAGAATTTTTTTTTAAGAGTAAGAGGAAAAGGAGACTTCATGAGACTTCATGGAAGAAGTGCTAAAAGGAAAAGAGAAGATCTGGAGAAACAGTGGCCTACCATAGAATTGAAAGGAAAACAGATATAGTTAGGAGGTTTTTGCATTGGTCATGCTGAGATGTTATAGTAAATTAGAGGAGTGGGGAAGGATTTTGGCTAGAGTCCCCCAGCTATCTCCGTGAGATCTTCTGGAACATTTCTTATTTGATATCTGCATTTTACCTTAGAAATACAACTGAATACATGTTCCAAAAACATGACAAATTCACTGTTACTATTCATGTTTACCAATATAGTAAATGGGTTGGACATCCACTGTGATTCTTGTAGACCACTATGGTCTTTAATATAATTTTTTGTGGGTATAATAAAAAAAATCTGATTTTGGTTTGAGGGGACACAGGTTCCAGTCTTTGTTCTGTCAAATACAATATTACAGATATGCCTATTAGCAGATATAAAAAATCTTTGCTATATCTATTAGTGCTAAATTTCAGAAAAAATTCCCTTTAAGACCCAGTTAATGCCATGATACCCCTAGATAACCACTTGCTGGATTGAAGATCAAGCTGGAACAAGGTATTTAAGATTTTGAACCATCTAGATGTTAGGAACCACTGGAGGGGTTTGGGGTTCATTTTTGTAATGTTTTCCTTTTTTTTTTCATGGAGATGAAAAAAACACATTGTGTTGGAGAGGAGCTTTTTTCTTTTTTGAAGCTAGTTGGTAACTATTGTGATTATTATTTAGGAATGGAGGGAACGAAGCTTAAATAAATAAATACATATGTGAGTGTATACACGTGTACTATACAGACAAACACACACCTTCAGGAGTAAATAAGTTGGTTGTAAACTGCTCAAAATCAAGGACCTTTGTGAAATTCTGACAGATGAAATGCACAATATTAGTAACACATTGCTCTTTATGATCTAGTAAGAATCAATATAGAAATAGTAGAGATGAATTCATTCTTTGAATCCTCAGTTTCATTGAATAAATAAAATACTTTTTCTTTTACTTCTTTTGTTCTGACATAAACATTCACAGATTTTACTTTAGATGTAGCCCTGTTTGCTATATGTTTACACTAGACATAGCCATGTTTGTTATAATTTTTACTTTTCGATTATTACTTTTTAAAAATGTGTTTGAATGCATTTGCCTTTGGGCAGTGATTTTTTCCTTCCTTTTTCCCTAAAGCAGCATGCTCTTCTGTGATGCATTCAAGGTCACAGTCTCTTTCCCCTTGCCTGCTGTACATAGGCAGAGCAATAAAACAGGTAATACTCTTACTCAATTGAGGTGCAGATCTCATTTCTACTGAACATCTGTGCAGTATGAATCTCCATATTATACCCTAAGCACCAATTTTTTGGTAATATTATCGACTTTGCCTCTTTGCATTTTTATTTACATTGATACGACTCAATTGGGATATGCTGTTGTTCAGACGTGCATAATTCTTAATGATATAAAATGTAGGAAAAACCATACCGCCATTAAAAAAATGTAGCTTTGAAGCAATACAATTTCTTAAAAAAGAACTTAGAGAGGCATTAAATATTAGAAAATAAGCTGCTTCTCTATTTAGAGAATCATGCTTAAGGGAAAACTATTGAATCATTATATAATAATGAAAACAAATCATTTTTTATGATAATATTAGAATTATGTCTCCTTTTCAGCCTTTACTCTTTTCTATCTAAAAAGTGTGTTTCACTGCCGTGTTGATTTCTAAACTAGAAAAATTAGAATGATATGAACCAAAGGCAATGAGCATCAATAGGTACAAAAAGGAGCAAGCTAAGCAGTATATGTGTTATTATTTTCAAACTGATAAATATTTAAATCTTTTGAATAAAAACTAGTCTATATTCAAGCATAAACCATTCAGGCAAACAAGATTCAGGAGTGTAACACATCTAATTCATTTGTGTTTTCTTTCTTGATATGTATGAGTAAATATATTTCCAGTGGGTTCAGGAACAAGTAAATGAAATAGTAAACTGTGTGAAATTTTCAAAATGGAGGATTATTGCATCCTACTATTCATTTACTGTTTAGGCAACTGACTTTTTGATTACTTATTCAAGGGTACAAAAGATTGTGCTGAAGCCTCAGTCTAAAATCATTCTTTTTATAATGCTAACTGTACAAACTGCCACTTATGTTCTCTAAAGAAAAACATAATTTATCTTGATTACTTGTCCAATATTGCCATTTTGCTTACATACATACATGAACATGTGCCCACACACATACACACGAATAAGTAATAGAAGAATTTTGCTTTTTGAGAATTATATTCAAACAAAATGAGATGCTTTTTAAATTTCTCAATATTTTCTCTATAAGTTAGGCCTTACTGTTCAGTCAGTCCCTCTCACATTGTAGATAATAAAAGTTAATATTTGTTGTGAGAACAAATGAATTAACATTTTCTCTCAAATCTCTGTAAACATCCTCAGGGAGTTGGTCTTCCTGTGTGATCCCATAATGCTCAACTCATAATGATTATTTGACATATACGTCATTGAAATCAAACATTTTATGTTCTCTTTTATTAACCAGTTATATGCTCCTTATAGAAATGGACAGAATCCTTGGTATCTAGCAGAACTAAATATCAGAAAGTGCTTTCTAAATAAATAACCTGGATCTGTGTTATGTAATGGAGAGATACGAGAACTTCATAATGGACCACAAGCTAATAGCAGCACTGTGCTGTGTTTAATTTAGACTCTGCAGCTTGACTGAGATGTAGGAGACCTTGCCAGAGAAAAGCAATAAAGATAATTATACAATTGGAAACAGAATTCCTATGAGAAAAGCCTAATGTAATTAGTCAACTGTGTTTTAGTGAGGATAACCACAAATGTGTATGAGGGAAAGGTATTTAATAATAATCAAATCTGTGAATGTGAAATAAGCCCCTAGGAGATAGTGCCACATGTTTATGTTGCACATTTTCTTGGGCTCTTGTGAGAAATAATCAGTATTAAATAAAAATCATGCAGTTTAGTAATTTCTATTGATCAAATTAAGCAGTTGCTTGTTAGGTTTCCATTTAAAACCATAGATATGATATATTTTATGCCACTAAAATGTGGGTGCATTTAAAAATACTAACTTTCACCTCTTTATTCAGCAAAGCATGTAAGATATAAAATGATTTTTTTTTCATTATAGAAGCTTCTTTTCATTGCTATTCCATGACTGTCTTTTATGGCTATGCCTTAAGAAATGACTTAAAATTTATCTAAATAAGGGCAGAACACACTAGATTTTCTTTTGCAAACACAACAATTAACACAGTATAAAGGGATCCTTATAGACTAGTTGGTATTCTTCTGAAATTGTAGTCGTATAAATAAATAAATAAATAAATAAAAACCTGAAAATAATAGTAAACTAACTTAAAAGAAACCCTGTGATCTACCACAACAGCAATCAACGAATTAGAATTAAAGGAATGTCCTCAACCGAATTTATTCCTGTCTTCACAAAAATAAAGTCAAACAGCTGTGGTCACTGACATTTTTCAATGTTACAGGCTATTTTCCCAAGCTAGAGTGAGGGTTGGGATGTTCTGAGCAGAGATGTTTGCAGATTTTATGGAGTAATAAAATATTCAATGAATAGATTATAAAGCACTTGATAAAATTTTAGAGTCATATAAATACCAAGAGATGTAGACTGTTGGGGAAAGGAAACAAATGCACAAATGCATTCTCTGCTTTCAGTGGGCTGGCTGGGACTTTTGGGGAAGGATGAAGGAGAAATAGGAAGTCCAAGGAGGCCAAAGGTACAAAAGAGGAAGGTAAAAATGCATATGGGATACTTGGAAGTAGTTTGAGCCCTTTCAAAAGTACAGAAATAATTATCATTTTTAGCAAATAAGTAAAATACCTTGACCTCCTGTTATGATAATAACTGAAACTATTTTTTTAAGTAGAGCACTGTATTAAAGCCATAAGCCACTGGTAAAAATTCTCATTCAAACCATTATTTTAATCTATTTTACTGACATTAATTGTATCTTTGTCTCATTGTAGTTCATCTTTCCCTATGATGTTTATGCCATTTAGTGGAAAAGACTAGTGTCAATTGAATGAAAATATATGGCTTTTACTTGTATTTATGTAAACTAATACTAAAACAGAAATTGCTAAAGTTTGTATGCAATGCTAAGAATACATACTTAAGATGCAGAGAAAATCACCCAGGGAGCAGAAGATTGGAAGGATCTTTGCAGAGTGTTCTGTCAGAAGGGTGGCAGACAGGTCCTTTGAAGCTAATGTACTCAAATTTCCTGGGGCTGCTGCTGTCTTCCACAGGAGCAGCCTCTGAATGAGAAATATTTCTGTCTAATCCTGCTGAAGACAGATAAGTCTGCCAATTGAAACTGTAAAGTCCTGACAGCCAACGGCATTAGTTTTGTAATAGCAAAAGACTGATGCTGAAATATCAGAAATGGAACAGCATTCTGTGACAGCAAGAAACTAACATGTTTGACAAGAAATTGGGACCATGATCATTTCTAGTCAAACAAGATGTCTGTTCATTCAAAGCATCAAATTTACCTTCATTCCCAAAGTTCAAGATTCATTTCATTACTGACACACTCTTTTCCTTCCCCCTTATCAAGTTAAAAAACTTGCAGAGTTTGATACATTTTACCAGTAACAACCTTTGCTATTTTCCTTTTAATAAGGACCATATAAAAAAGATTCAATGTTTCCTATGTTGTGCTCAATCACTCTGCCACACTCATTCATTCAATCTGTTCTATTAAACCATTATGTCTCTGCACATTCCTCAAATATCCATCAAATTTGAGCACCTTTCAGTCCCTCCACTTCTCCCCACATTCTATCTCATAACCCATCTAGTTGTTACCCATTAGTCTTAAATCCTTTATGATAGATTAGACTATCTACATTGGCTTGACACAAACCACAAGAAAAAAATGTTGCCATTAAACTATAGTGACTGAAGAAAATGGAACTTATCTGCTATTTTCTTAATATTAAGGGTAGGTAATATTTGATTTACTGATTGGAGCAATCCTCTTGTATACTTGTCTCCGTCTTAGGAGACTGAATAATAATTTATCAGACCAAAGCAACACAATTCAAATAATTTTGTTACATTGGCAAAATCTTGAAGTCTTCCCATGCGTGTTAAGAGTGATTTTCAAAACAAATGCCAAATGTTCCATAAACTCTATCTATCTATCTATCTATCTATCTATCTATCTATCTATCTACTGTGATTCTGGAGATTGAATCCAGGGGCTGTCACCTGTTGGCCAAATGCTTTACTAATGAGCTTCATCCCTAGTTTTGTTTTGGTTTTTTTAACCCCTTTTGATACAGGTTCTGGCTGAATTGCCAAGGCAGTTGAACTTGATGATCTTTCTGCCTTAGTCTTCCAAATACTGGAATTACAGACATGTTTCACTGTGCCTGGCAGCAAACTTTATCTTATGTATTAGGAGCTTTGAAATATAGTATATATTTATTTTAATGTTATTATAATGAGTTACACTTATCCATTCTAAACTTAAGTCAAAAATTTCTAAATCAAAATGAAAAATACTCTTAAGTTAATTATGCCCTTCTCAATTTAAAAAAATAAAATCTGATCATGCATTTTATAAACAGTTACAATATTATTATCATACAAATAGATATACAGTAATCTATGAGCAGAGTGAACATTTATGCTATAATTTATGAATGACATCAGTTTAGAAATTTGGTAATCATGTAATTCCATGTAAGCAATAAAGAGAAAGATGAACCATTGACATAAAATTCTGTCTTTTCCTAATCATGGATGTCAGCTTAATTACATTCTCTTGTTGGCATTTTTTTT
Organism: Marmota monax; assembly: GCF_021218885.2. NCBI lineage: Eukaryota > Metazoa > Chordata > Mammalia > Rodentia > Sciuridae > Marmota > Marmota monax. The sequence continues at coordinate 250,628 of NW_026694521.1, read as the reverse complement.
TGCACAATGAATCTCATTCCACAATTATAACATTTTAAAAATGGTTAGCTATCATGAAACAAAGGTGATTTGCACTTAGTTTACTTTCTTAAATGTTTCATGCTATTTTCAAACAACAGAATTACTAGAGGTATAGATGAGAACAAATTGGTCTAATATTAAACTTCTATATTTTAATTATATTTTAAGAACACTGTTTAGTCCTAAGTGACACATATTCTGTGTACATGTTGTGGACTTTGAAATCAGCAAGTATAACTGGAAATTCTTTCCAGGCTCTACAATTTACTAGTTGTCCTGTGTCCTTGCAAGTAACAACTGGAATTCTCATTTTTCCCATATGTAAAGTTGATGTTTGGGAGTTTCAGATTGACCCATCACTATATTCTTTACTGGGATAGCATAGGAATGGAGATGTGGCATGAGGGCAAGGAATAAGGCAAGTCCCAAGGAAAACTTGAAGTACACATTTAGTCCCAGTGGTTACAATAAAAAGTGATGAGTTTGATGCCTGGGTTGTTTTTATAGTGGTCTTGTTCTGTTCTCCCGATTTGTTTCTAAACAATGTAGTGATTGCATATAAAGAAAATAAGAAAGATCTGAATCACACACAGATTATTAGAATATGAGCACAAAATGCAACACTTTTGATAATAAGTTTGGGGTAAAAAAAATTTCAGAACTTTATTCAATCTGTTTCAGTAATGTATAGCTTCAATTAGATCATTTAAAGAAAATAGGTTGTTCATCCAACAGTATGACTGCATGCCTATTATAAGCCAGGCAATGTGTTTGATAAACTAGATAAAAAATTGTACTCTTTGCCTTCAATAAATTCACACAGTGGTAAAAACAACAGGCACGAGTGCATGTTACACAAACATACACCGTAGATGCTCATTGGCTTACAATAAATTTATGTTCCAAGAATCCCTCTATAATTTGAAAATATGGTAAATCAAAAATGGATTTACTATATTTAACCTACAGGACATAGTTTAGCAACATAGTACATTGTATAGTACACTGTGCACTACAAGCCGTTTCCCCTTATGACTGTGGGGAGGCTGTGGAACTGCAACTCCCTGCTGCTGTCCAGCACCTTAGAGAGGTGGGAAAGATCAAAATTCAAAAGTCTAAGCACAATTTTTACTGAATCCCTGCCACTTTTTCACCATCAAAATGCTGCAAATTGTTGAGTCAAATAATTTTAAATGAGAAACATCTGCAAATGTCTAGGTATGTGATATAAGAAAACAACATATATAAATGGGAATCACCACTCAATTATCTGTTTTCTCAGTGCCGACGACTTGACATGTCTGAGATAGTTTGGAAATTTTGTGGAAGGCAGAGGAGCTCATCATCTGTAGTAGCCCTTAGAGTGGGAAGTTGTTTTACAACAGCATGTCTCTCTGCTTCTCCTGTGAATGCTAAGGGGCTCTTGAAGAGAAAGATGAGAAAGAATGGGAAAGGAGCAGGACCCTTCCAGTTATAGTACACTGGTTAAAACATAGGTTTAATTTCTGCTCCATTTCTAGCAACTTTGTTACTGTAATTTGAGTGAGTTTGTCTAAGAAGCTTAGAACTTTTCCTCATTTTTCTAGAAGGGCAAATTTTCAATAAACTTATGGGACAATAACCCTTAATTTCACTCATTCTTGTAAGTTGAATTGTATTACTATTGCTGGTATTAGCTGCCTTTTTGTACCTCGACTGTGCCACTTATACCAGTTTAACATTAAGGGTTACTTAGACAAATTTTATTGCCACACTTTTCTGGGCTGTGTGGCTTCAAATCCCAATGCTTCACTTAGGAATTTTCTGTGGGGTAATATGGTTTTAGTTACCACTAATGATTCTAAACATTATGTCACCTGGCTTATTCATTTTCTTCAGTTATTACAGAATCCCCATAGGGGTCTATAATTCCCTTTCGTGGACCTGGTTTGCAGGAAGGGATATTTTGATCTTCAATTTTAATCACATGCTAGATTATATCTTCCACTGTGTCTCCTTTTAGCATTTATCTACTGACTTCTGTGTAGGTTTTCCCTTTTATTCCTTGAAACAGTTGGCTCCATGTGGATCCCTAACACCTCTCCTTCCCTAGTCCTTGATTTCAATTTCCTGGTTCACAATTTTTATTAGGTATTGTCCTGATAGTTCTTTGACCTTGTCTCTGAATGTCAACTGGCATTCAGTCACTAAATCCTATCCATAATGAGGTCCTAGATTTGTTATTAGAAATGGTTTTGATTCCTCTCTAATCTCAATGTACAGCACACAGATTTTCATCCTGTCTTACAGGGTGACTTCTTATTCTCTGACTCTTCCAAGGCATATAATTCGTTGTTTCATTTTTGCCTCATTCCTCAAGCTTTTTCTTTCCCTCCTTTTCCAGTTTAAACTATTAGCCTCTCAAATCTATTCTTTTCCCCTCCATTTTTATAGCTTTCCTGGCAAAAGTCCAACTGCAAGAGGAAAAAAGAAAAAAAAGAGATTCAATTTCTGCTCACTCAGAATCTGTACCAGCCCAGGTGAATATAACTAGAGGAAAAAAAAAATCTGCAAACCTCTGACTTTTTCTTTATATTAAGGTCACTAACCTCAAATGGGCCTAAGTTTATTCATGCTCCTGTTCTTTTAAATGACTCATAGTTTTATAACCCCTGCTAATCTTTTGGTGCCTCTTCTCCCATTACCTTCAGCTGATTACCTAGATCTTATTTCAGATTTGTAGTACAAGCAATTTTAAAAAGGTTTTCATAAGCCCCCACCATCATATAGACTTACCTAAATCACCTCCATAAACTGTCTCTGCATCCGTATAATTGCTGTCAAGCTGCCTGTGTAGCCACCAAAGGCCAATGGCTTCCAAATGTGCATATGTCCTGTCTACGTATGGCCATCTCATCATCCACTGTTATGGTGCTTTCAATTCACATCGGCATTAAAATGTTGATAAATTTTCTCTGCATTTAAAAGAAGTATCTCTCTACTCCTGTATCTATCTACTCCATCCTCTTCAGGAAACACCTCAATTATTTGGTTTCCTTTACAATGACAACCTTCAAAGGGGTCCAGGTCTCTAATTTCCCAACTCTTTGTTTTTTTTTTTTTTTTTTTCTGGAAACCACTTGAATCAGATTTTCTCTCCCATCACTCCTGTGAATCGACAGACAATCTCAACAACATTCTCCATGATGTTACATCCTGTGAAAAATTTCACATTCTTATTTCTTTGATTCCTTAGCAGCAATCTCTAAGCAATCCCACAACTCTGCTTTCCGGAGTCTATATTTTCTTTTGCTGTTCCAGCTTAGCGTCTCTCCTTCAGTACTTTCCCCCTCTGTTTCCCCTCATTTCCTTGCCATATTCATCAAGCTCTTCTGTTTTGTTCTGCACTGTCTCATGATGGTGATGATTTCATCCATTTTCATTGTTATCCAAAACTTCAATATGCCATGAACTCTTGTATTACATCTACAGCCCAGGTCCCTCTCCTGAACTCCACACCCACGATTCTCATTTATGAGTGTAAGGCATAAAATGCTCTTCCTATCAGTACTGATATTTTCCTCTATCTAGTCCTTCTCCTTTTTTTTTTTACATTTCACTTTTCCAAAAATTCTGGGGTCATCAAATATATCTCCTATTTATTCACTCTCTATACAAGTCATTAATAAATCTAGTCAGCTAGACCCTTCTAGCTTGTCTTTATCTTTTTTCCTTACTTTTCACTACAGTCTGTTCTCAATGTGCTATTCCATGATCATCTTGAAATATACATAAAGTCAAGCCACTCCTCTGCTTAAATTATCCAGTGACTTTGTATCAAGGACACTACCAAAATATTTGCAATGCTCTTGACCATGTGGCTTCTACTTACTTTTTATTTATTTCTGCCATCACTCTGCATTTGATTCTTTCTAATCTCAGTTCTTTGTCCTCCATTTACTCTTTCAAATATTTGCTCAATGTTACCATCTCAATGAGGCCATCCCTGATGACAGTATAACTTCAGCCTTGCTTACTACAGAAATCCATATTTCTCTTTCCTGCTTTATTTTTAGCAGTATTATATATTGCAATCTGATAAAATGTTTAGTTCTCTTTGGGTTCATTATACATTTCAACCCTACTTCTGCTGCCCACTATCTTTGTAGATTGTAAACCCACAAAGGGTGGGGTTTTTAATTTGATTAACTGTTATCTATACAGTAAAAAAAGATACTGTATATTGTTTACTGAACAAATTGATGAAGTAAGTTAATACATAATAGGGATGAAGGAAAATGAGGTACTGTCTTAATTTGTGATTAGACAACATGCATATCAGTGTGGCAGAGTGAGATTAATATAGTAGAAAATACGCAAATAATTTTGAACAGAGTGTCTTGATTGTATACATATTTCAAGCACTTAACCCATTTTTTTCTCTTCCTCTCTTTGTGCCTACAGTAGAGGACCTATATAATCCCTAGATTTGAGGGTGGGGAAGGACTATGTAAAGCATTGCTTAATTGGATTAAAGCAACTCAAAATTGAGGCTTAGAAGGCACCAACAGGGCAATGTAATAACTGCCACCTTTTTCTTGGAAGCCATCTTAAATATCAAAGCTAGCACTATATGTAGAATTTTGAATTTAATTATTTTTTTAGATATTTAAAAAATATTGTGACTACAGAAACTAAGTGTAGATGTTGGGTGCTTTTTAGGACCTTTTTTTCCTTTTTTGGTCAATGGTTCACAACTATTGTTTCATTGATAGCTGATAGAAAACAGAGTCGAATTTATGTTTCATCTTCTGTAAGTACCATCTCAGAAATGCATTTTATGTATGTGTAAATTAAATGAAAATTTTTGACAATTAAAAAGTAAAGCAATTAAGCCAGTACTACGTTTTACATACATATAAATTAATATCAGAACAATACTGGCTAATTGTTTTGCCAAATTTTTTAGATCTCACAGTAGCAGTCACTCTTCCTAGTCAATAAGCAAATATAGGAGAACACGCTAGAAAGAAATTGAACATTTTTATTGCTGTATGTATATAGGTGACTGTATGACCAATGTGATTCTGCAACCTGTACAATCAGAAAAATGAGAAATTATGCCCTATTTGATTCAAATCTATGAATTGTCAAGATCATTGTACTGTCATGTTTAACTAATAAAAAAAAAAGAAAAGAAAAGAAATTGAACATATAGCATCAATTCCCACTTGTTACATATTGCTCATGATGTTCAATATAATGAAAGAAAGCACCAGCACAGGAAGACAGCAGGAGTAATACGAGGGCCAGATTCAGCCAATAAGAAGTTCTTGGGAAACATGGGGGAGATTTTTGATATTGAACATAAAGGTGAATTTATGTGGACTACTGACTCTGTTTCTAAAATCAGAGCTTGAAATTCTCAGGAGAGAGAGTCTTATCAGTAGTTTGATGCAATAAAAGTCTATGATCTGCACTTACCACAAACACTCAGAAGTGTTTGGAGAATGGAAGATGGTTCAACAACTTTAAGGTGTAGTTGAGTCCCGGGAAATATGACTGCTGGGACCAGAGATCTCTGGGGTAACAGATGGAGAATGGGCATGTACTTGAAATAAATATGAGGCCCTAATTTTATTATATGCAGGCAAACTTTGTTCCTCATGGTTTTTAGGTATATACATATTAAATTCTTATTTTTCAAAAGTCATTTTATGAACACATGAATTTATGGAACATTGACAAAATTCCAACTCTTTTCTTGGCCTTATATCAGTATCTAGCCTGTGTTTATAGATATAACCTGTGTATTTTCATGATGATAAATACCTTTCAAATAAATGTCTTAGACACAAGGGGAAAAAACACTTAAAAACCAATGTTCATAACAAACTTATATCTCTGCACACAGTGATCTTGGATCCGACTTTTAATCACCAATAGAAAGAATTTTTTTACTCCACTGATTCTCTCATAAACTTCTTGACGTGTTGAACTTTTAAAAAATATTTCATAATATGTTGCTAGACTTTTAGTATCTTAAGTTTTGAAATTACCATATGTAACATGATAGGAATCATTCGAATTACAAATTATGATGACTTTAACTTAAAAAGCAGATTTTCTCTAGAAACAGAACAAATAGGTGGACATTTGTTACATTCAGTCCAATCTTTACAGTCAGTGTGAGGTCTGGACTTTTGTGGCTAGATAAGGAACATTTCTACAGACTCAGGTGTGTACTTCACTGTACCTCAGTTTCTGCTTCATTGATTTTCCAAGGAGCAGACAACATTATCATTTCAGTGTTTCCAACTTGTTACCTGCCAATTTCAGACAGAATCCAGACTTGTGTTTACAAGGGCCAGGTGAGATTGCTTAGAAGCCATTCCCTATATTCCAAGTATTGAAAAGTTCAACTACTCTAAACTTGACAAGTAAAGTTTATGACAACCAGAAGAAAGTTCAGTTAAAATGCAAAATTTGACTCCTGAGTTTTCAATGGGATTGTGATATCACAGTGGGAGTCAGTTCCCAGCCCACAGTAGTCCTCTCTTCTGTTGCAACTCTTACTTCATTTTGTTTGTTTGTTTGTTTTTACATATTTTATTGGTTCTTTTTAGTTATACATGGCAACAGAATTTATTTTGACAAAGTTATAAAAGTATGGACTGTAATTTGTTCTCTTTCAGTCCCCAGTACCTCCCTTTCCTTCCCACCACCTGTTCCCTTCCTGCTACTCTACTGATCTTTCTGCTATTTACTTACATTTCTTTTTCCTGAAACTAGTGCCCTGTGGATGTTCATGATGGCGAGATTCTTTGTGGTATATTCATATATGTACATAGGAAAGTTAGGTCAGATTCTTTCCACTGTCTTTCCCTATCCCAACCTTCCTCCATTCTGTTCATTCTTCTTTGTCTGCTCCACTGATCATTCTTCTATTCCTTTTTTTAATCCCTCCTAACTTATTTTGAATTAGCTTCTACATATCAGAGAAATCATTTGTCCTTTGGGTTTTGGGGACTGGATAATTTCACTTAGAATGATAATCTCCAGATTCATCCATTTACAGGCCAATGCAATAAAGCCATTCTTTATAGCTAATTAATACTCTATTATGTATATACACTACATTTTCTTTATCCATTCATCTATTGAGAGGCACTTAGTTTGGCTCCTTGTCTATTGTGAATTGTGCTGCTGCAAACATTGATTTGGCTGCACCACAGTAGTATGCGGATTTTAAAATCCTTTGGTTATGTACTGAGGAGTGAGCTATCTGGGTCAAACAGTAGTTCTATTCCTAGTACTTTCAGGAATATCTATACTTCTTTCCAGAGTGGTTGCACCTATTTGGAGTCCCACCAATAACATATGAGTGTACCCTTTTGCCCACATCCTCACCAACATTTATTGTTACTTGTGTTCTTGACTTGACTGATAAAATCTCAGAGTAGTTTTAATTTACATTTCTCTAATTGCTAGATATGTTGAACATTTTTTAATATATTTGTTGATCATTTGTATTCTTTTGAGAAGTGTCTGTTCAGTTCCTTTGCCCATTTACTGATTAGTTTGTATATTTATTTATTTATTGGTTTTAATTTTTTTTAAGTTCTTTGTATATACTGAGTATTAATACCCTATCCACTTTGAGCAAAGTGTGCTTATCCATACCCAGATACATGGCTGCCTTGTTTCTGCAGATCAAGTTCTGTCAATAATCATGCAAGTAGCTGCTCTTTGCTTTTATGCTTTGTGATTTGAACATTGAAAGTGGGCAAACCATTGAAGTGAATTTGGGGTAATTTAGACCAGGTATTTTGGGTCCCAAATATCTAGGATATGGTTAGAAGGGAGAGGCATGGAATTCAGGTAGATTGGTCCTTCAGTTTTTGAGATACTTTATTTCAGAGAAGAGGAACTTCCAGAGGAGGGCCAGAATGCTTACCTTGTGCCACAGTCCGGCTGCAGCAAACTAACCGGGGGGTGACGAGCAACTTGTGTAGATGCCGCAGTCTGGCTGGGCACAAATCACGAGCCACTGAAGCAGGAACAAACTTTATTTTTAAACTGCAGGAAAACACTTCACACAGCTCCTGGGGAATCCTCCCGAACGCGCCAGGAGGATTGTCCAGGAACCCCCAGCCGGAAATATCTCTCCCGGAAATCCCTCCTCCTGCACTTCCCCAACCAATGGGAACTCTCGGGGAATCCCCGGAAATCCCCATGAGAACTCCAAAATAGTGCGAGAACTCAAAAGTTGCGGCAGAGGCGGATAGTAATGCCTCGCCTGTCAATCAATACTGTTGGCAAAATGCCAGGGGCCATACAGACTCGGCCGTGGCTCTCAGCATCTCCCCCTTTTTGTTTAATTAAACAACAAGCAATGTGGCTTAGGGACCGTGCCTGTTAGGCAGTCCAATTCAACATATGGTCCTTACCCGTCATCGGATGAACTGACCTCTAGGCGTCAGCCTCCTGTCTTAGGTTGGTACCACTGCAATTGGATCATACCCGTCACTGACTACCGGTCCAGCATACAGCCATACTTGTGGATAGGCCTTTGCACCAGTGGGGGGTGAGGTTCTTTGCCTCACCTCTGTTGGCCCCCAAATTTTAGACCATCACTAGTAGAAGGGAGGAGGATGCAAAATGCCATGACACTAAGCCAATTGAGGGCTCCTTTGAAAAATTGTACCACCGGTGACACCATCAGCAAAAATACTCCAGCACTACCACAATTCGCTGTACCAACAGATAGTTCACAATACATACAAATGATACATAGTCCAGGCAAGGTCTGCAAGCAATTCAAAGCAGAGGAATCTGTCAATATGTCCATTTCCTCCCAAAGTAAATCAACTCCTTAATTGAGCATTACTTGTTGAGTTATTATTCATTGATGCATCAGTTTTTACAGTTTGTTGTGATAACTATCGAAGAAGCTGTAGTTTGGTTTTATCTTTGTCTTCACCGGCACTGGGATGAAGATAGGAATTCTGGCAATGATGCTAAGAAAAAAATTATGTAACATTCCAACAGGCACTAAGAAAACAATTTTTTGAACAATTTACATTATCCTGAACAGAATTATTAAATATAATGAGAAGGAAAGGTGAAAGTAAACAAACAGATCTGTTAACCTCCTTATTTGTTCACATATTAAAACAATTTTCAACAGCTGTTTACCCAATCTAAATTAAACCATTAAAATCACATGAATAAAAAAAATTTGGATCCATTTATTCATGAGCGCTCCTCATATATGATATATGGACATACACACATACAGACATACAACACAAAACAGAAGTGTGCACACATAACATACAACACATAAGACAATAGTAAAGGCCTTGTAGCTTTACCTAGGTGAAATCTCCATTGCAATGCTTAAAAACTCCACAGTCAAAAAATAAAACTGATCAGAAAAACATTATCCTAGGTCTGTATGAGCTCAAAAATAAAATAGAACTTTATGATGTGGGAAAAGGCAAATAATAAAATAAATATTGAAAAAAACATCCTGGTTAATCACCGTCGCAGATGTAAGAATAGCCAAACTGGAGTTCTGGATATCAGCTGTTATGGATTTGAGTCAAATCATCTTCCTTTTGGCCTGTAGAAATTGTTTTAGTTAATCTCTCTGGAATCCAAATCGGCTGCTGTTCTCCCTGTGGAAAAACACAAACAGAACCCCGACTCCAGACAATCACTGGGTCAGGACCTTTCCATTGTCCTGTTAGAATATCCTTCCAAAGTACCTTAGGCTTATGTACATTTTTTGGACACATATGCCTTTCCGCAGCACTAAGCCCTGAGGAATCCAAATTTAAAAAGTTTAGAGTAAAAAGGGTTATTTTAAGTTTATCTTTGGGTGACATATACCCCTTTCCAATTCCCTCTTTTTGCTTTAGTAAGTACATTTTAATAGTTTGATGAGCTCTTTCAACTATGCCTTGTCCCTGTGGATTGTATGGAATTCCTGTTATATGAGTAATGCCAAATGATGAGCAAAATTGTTTAAAAGAGGTAGAAATATAACCAGGACCATTATCTGTTTTTAACTGTTTTGGAACGCCCACAGTGGCAAAATTTTGTAAGCAATGAGCTATAACATCTTTAGTTTTTTCTCCGGAATGAAGGGAGCCCATCAAAAATCCGGAAGAAGTATCAACTGTAACATGCAAATATTTTAATTTTCCAAATTGTGGCAAGTGTGTGACGTCCATCTGCCAAATATGGTTAGGTATCAGTCCTCTAGGATTGACTCCAAGATTAACTTGTGGTAAAAAGGTCACACAATTTTGACATTGTTTTATTATTTGTCTAGCTTGTTCCTTAGTTATTTTAAAACGCTTTTGTAAAGTATTAGCATTGACATGGAACCTTTTATGAAAATGTGTAGCTTCTTCTAGTGTAGAGAAAATATGTATGTCATGTGTAGTTTTATCTGCTAAATCGTTGCCCAAACTAAGGGCTCCAGGCAATCCTGTATGTGCTCTGATATGTCCTATAAAGAATGGATCTTTTCTGTCCCAGATTACACTTTGTATAGCAGAAAACAAAGAGAAAACAGTAGAGGAAGGGGAAATCCTGCCAGCATCTTCAAGGGATACTATAGCATTAACTACATACTGACTATCAGAGAATAAATTAAATACAGAATCTTTAAACATCACAAAAGCTTGTAAAACTGCATTAAGCTCTACCTTTTGAGCTGATTGTTTGGGTACTAAAAATGTAAAAGTTTGATCAGGGGTAACTACTGCTGCTGTACCATTATTTGACCCATCAGTGAATACATTTGGAGCATTCATGATAGGGGTTTTTCTTGTCATTTTTGGAAAAACTACAGGATGCGAAGACCAAAAAGACAACAAAGGATTAGATGGTAAGTGATTATCAAATGAAACATTAGATTTACACATGATTATTGCCCAAGTATTTAACTCATTAGCTAACTCATCAATTTGATCCATAGTATATGGAGTAATAATTTTATTGGGAGAAATTCCAAACACTCCCTTTGCTGCTTTTATTCCTTTGAGTATTAATTGTCCTACAGCCTCAGGATACCTAGTAAGAATAGTGTTAGGAGAATAAGATAAATGTATCCACAATAATGGACCTTCTTGCCAAAATACTCCTGTAGGAATATTTTTTGTTGGTATTACAATAAATAATAAAGGCAAAGTTATATCAATTCTATCCAAATGCATATTTTCCATATATGTTTCAATAATTTTTAATGCCTTTCTTGCTTCAGGCGTTAACATGCGGGGTGAATTTGGATCTGATGGACCTTTTAGGATATCAAATAAAGGTCCCAACTCTCCTGTTGGTATGCCTAGATAAGGCCTTATCCAATTTATGTCTCCTAATAACTTTTGAAAGTCGTTAAGTGATTTGAGTTGATCTACTCGTATTTGAATTTTTGGTGGACGGACCATGGTTGAGGATAATAGAACTCCTAAATAATTAATTGGAAAATTTAATTGTACTTTATCTATTGCTATCTCTAGATTATAATTTTTTAATAAATTTGTAAGTGTGGCATAACATTCTAGCAATGTGTTTTTATCTTTGTGTGCTAACAATACATCATCCATATAGTGAAATATTTGTAGTTTAGGATTTTGATTTCTAAGTGGCTGGATTGCTTTGTTAACATAAATTTGACACATAGTTGGGCTGTTAGCCATCCCTTGAGGGAGTACTTTCCATTCATATCTCTGATCAGGACCTTCATGATTCAGTGCAGGGATAGTAAATGCAAAATGTGGACTATCCTCAGGATGAATTGGAATTGAAAAAAAACAATCTTTAATATCTATAGCTAAAACGTACCAGGTTTTTGGCAAAGCAGACAATTGAGGAATCCCTGATTGAGCAGGTCCCATAATAACCATCTCATTATTAATGGCTCTTAAATCTTGCAATAATCTCCATTTACCAGATTTCTTTTTAATGACAAAAATGGGAGTATTGTAAGGAGATACGGAAGGTTGTATATGTCCCTCCGCTAATTGTTGTTTGACCAGGTCATGGGCTGCTTGTATCTTTTCTTTAGTCAGGGGCCACTGAGGAACCCATACTGGTCTATCTGATTTCCAAGTAATTTTTATTGCCTCAGTGACCCCTTCTGAAAACCCAGTCCATGTCTATTTATTCCCTGATCTATCTGAATTGGTGCTGCTATGCCTTGTTCTCCTAATCTTTTTTCTTTCCTGAAACCTTGTCTAGCCCTAATAGTGGGCGCATTTGGATTGATGTTATTTGTTAATGTCAAACCTAATTGATCTAGGACATCTCGTCCCCATAAATTTATAGGAAGATGATCCAATACATATGGCTGTATAGTTCCTTCACATCCTTCAGGATCCTTCCAATCTAATACCATTGCACTTCTATGGGGATTAGTCGCCACTCCTAGGCCTCGAAGCGTTTGAGTGGCTTGTTGTAACGGCCAATGTTTTGGCCATTCTTGACGAGATATGATGCTAAGGTCTGCACCTGTATCCAGTAGTCCATTAAATTCATGTCCTTGAATATTTAGTTTTAGCATGGGACGAGAATCTAAATTTAAAGACAGCATAGCCCAATCTACACCTGTGGAGCCTAATCCCCTGGAACCTCTTTCTATAGTACTACTGGAAAATTTATCATGTAGGCTGGGTATTATTAATAACTGTGCTATTCTATCTCCTGGTGAAATTACTGATATACCCTTTGGAGAGCTAGCTATAATTTTTATTTCACCTTCATAATCGGGATCAATTACCCCGGGACATATCATAAGTCCTTTTAGCGTAGAAGAACTGCGTCCTAACAATAAGCCTACTGTTCCTTGGGGAAGAGGTCCTTTTACTCCTGTGGGAATGATTTGAACTCCCATCTCTGGAGTTAGTACTGCTCTGGCGGAGGCGCAGATGTCCAACCCTGCGCTTCCTCTGGTTCGTCTGATGAGAGATCTGATGGATAATGTGTCCTGGGCACTACCCTGATGGTGTTGCTGGGTTCCTCCATGGTGTTTCTGGGTTCCTCCAGTGCCCCGTACATTTGTGGTCGTGGGCCCCGGAGCATTGGGCCCCCCTGTCCGTTTTTTGGCAATGGAGCTCGATGCCTTTCTCCACGATATCGTGGGTAAACACTTGGTCCTTGTCTGTTTTTTGATAACGGAATACCCTCTATGGTGGTTTGAGAACGGCATTCATTAGCCCAATGTTTCCCTCTACGGCATCGTGGGCAAATACCCGGTATTCTATTCGTTTGATATCTAGCTTTGTTAAACCCTCCTCCTATGGGGCAACTCCTTTTAAAATGTCCTGTTTGATCACAATTATAGCATGTTTTTGGCCTGGCATCTAAAGCCTGTTGTACTGCTGCTAAGACTTGCCCTTGTTCATTAATGTCTCTACATAATTTAATATATGTGTTTAAATCTTCATGTCTCCATGGTCTAATGACCTCTCTGCAACAACGATTTGCTTGGTCATAAGCCAGTTGTTTTATAAATGGCATTGCCTGTTCTGTATCCCCAAAAATTCTGGAAGCTGCTTGAATAAGCCTATCTACAAATTCAGCGTAAGGTTCATTAGTTCCTTGTATTACCTTAGATAATTGACCTTGTAAACCTCCATGCCCCTGTAAAGTTTTCCATGCCCTAACCGCATCTACAGCAATTTGTGCGTATACGCCAGGATCATATTCAATTTGTTGCCGTTGACCCTCATAAGGCCCTTTTCCTAACAACATATCTAGATTTCTTTGAGGGTAACCGGCTGCTGCATTTCGTCTAGCTGTCTCCCTGCAAAATTCCTCATTGGCAACCTTCCATAACAAATATTGTCCTCCATTTAGCACAGATTTACACATACTAGCCCAATCTGCTGGCGTCATGTCCAAGTTGGTAATGGATTCGACCATGCTTACAGTGAACGGTGCTTGAGGACCATAGGTTGTTACAGCCTCCTTTAACTGCTTCACTGTTTTGAAATCTAAAGCACGGTGAATTCGCTGCCCTCCTGCCTGCTCAAGTACAGGGCATGCTAATCTTTGAGGTCCTGTCTCAGGATCCCATCTATCAACTACGGGGTTTGAGGGCCACTCAGCTATCTCCATAGGGGGAGCTGTTGGTTGAATTACGCCCTCTGGTGATAGAACGGTGTTAGTAGCAGCCTCCTGTTGTAGCTTTTTCCCTAATAGCTGTTTCTCCTCTAAGCTTTCTTCCTTTAAATTTTCTTCCTCTGTCTGACTAGCTTGAGAGACCTTCTCTTTTGCTTGATCTAAAATGTCTTTCTCCATGGTCTGAACCTCTAACAATTTACTTAACACTCTTTCAGTTTGTTTTTTACTAATTTCTAATCTGTTATAAAGATAACGCAACCCAGTAAGATAACACAAAACAAAACCGAAACAGGATGAAACAAAAACGGAACAAAAAATCGTTGTATCAATTTTCCTATTTTCTTGACATGTGCATTTGTGGTCTATTTCTATCTCTTCCTCAGGGGTGAACAACTTCAAACCTTGAGCCAACCATTTTTCCCAATCTGCCTGAGAAAATTCTAGGGATAGGCAGCTTGAAACAAACACAAAACAAATCAAAACAAGAACACATTGTTTTTTTAAAATGGTCGCCCATTCTCTCGCCTTCCCTTAGGGGCAAGCAATTTCACTTACCCCGAAGCTTCAGACGTTCCCCGAACGGGCCGCCAAATGCCGCAGTCTGGCTGGGCACAAATCACGAGCCACTGAAGCAGGAACAAACTTTATTTTTAAACTGCAGGAAAACACTTCACACAGCTCCCGGGGAATCCTCCCGAACGCGCCAGGAGGCTTGTCCAGGAACCCCCAGCCGGAAATATCTCTCCCGGAAATCCCTCCTCCTGCACTTCCCCAACCAATGGGAACTCTCGGGGAATCCCCGGAAATCCCCATGAGAACTCCAAAATAGTGCGAGAACTCAAAAGTTGCGGCAGAGGCGGATAGTAATGCCTCGCCTGTCAATCAATACTGTTGGCAAAATGCCAGGGGCCATACAGACTCGGCCGTGGCTCTCAGCATGTAGATTGATACAGCAGGAGTGGGAGCCGTTTATTGTAGGACAGGAGGGGTATATATACATTCCACGCAGCTTATCTTAATTAACATAAACTAGATACAGCAGTCAACCAATAAGGAGTCTCCACACTTAATGGCTCGCTGGGGTTACTTCACAAACCACTCCCCCTGGCAAAATGCCAGGCGCCATCTTGACTTGTTTACAGACCCTAACAACCTTGGACCTCTGCCCAAGTTTAAGATTGATATATTTAAGCCTTTTATTTTGAGTATCTTTTTAAAAATGTGAAATGTATTTCATTATCTCATTAGCAGGAATGATGTAAGAGAGTTGAGATTATATTAAATTATAAACTCAGAATTTAAATATTTATAAATTATAGTATTATAGCATTCATAACTACTATTAGTACTACTACTAATACTATATTACTGTTACTACTGTAATTATTAATCAATATAGTACATGGTGGTCTTATATATCTATTTATCTAAATATCTACAAAATATTTGGGAAGATATACATTTTATCTAGTCATATATGGGTAAATGACAGATATCAATTTTGTAGCTCTTGATTATTATTCCTCTTTTATCTATCTTTTTTACATATAGTATTAACATTTTCTTCTAAGTATATTGATGCTAGTGAGTAAGTTGTATTAATAGAATAATTATAAAGTGGGGTATTTACCAGTGTTCAATGCAGAATAACTAAATTCATGCAATTCATTTATTCACTAAGCAAAAAGTAATAGTTTCCAGAGGGACTATATAGATCTATATAGATCTTTTTTCTGTGGTAGAACTGGATTTGGTTGCTTCTCATATTGAATAGGTAACACATTATACATGGCAGCCCTAAGGAAAAAATAAATTCATTTTAATCTTATTGGTTGAGTACATCTCCAAGGTAACAGCAATAAAATATATTTTGATGACATTAGAAATCTTCAAAATCTCTTTTATTTTTTATTTATTTTTTTTGTAGTGAAATCAAGTATAGTTTTATTTATTTAAGAATTGGAAAGAATAATCAGTATCTGTGAAAGAAAATCCAATTGAAAATATTTAAATAAACATTTCTGCATGTAAAAAGAGTAGAATAATTACTCTGTAAGTCCCTCTCCTTGTGATGGGATGGGCTGCCTCCCTCAGGCTGGTGGGATCTTCCAGGCCCAGGACATGCAGCCGCAGAGCAAGGGCGTCCACCACTCAGAGAGGCTGAGGTCTCTAGCCCTGCTGAGCCACTAGGAAAGCAAACTAGGGTGGGTGCAACTACCTAAGGCAGTGAGAAAGTGCAGAGGGAACAGGGGCTCACTGTGCCTGTCGCAGGATGTGACCAAGGAGCTCTGGCTGAGACCTCACCAAGTGTGACAGGGACACAGCTCAGAGATCTAAGAACGTTTTCCTGTCATACCAATCCCCAGTTGGTAAGTAAGTGAGCCATCAATAAAGCATATTTTCTAGGCTTAACTCTGAGGGTCTCCTTCCATTTCCATGCAATTTCCCTTCTCTCTCCCTTTCCCTCCCACCTCTCATCCCTGTTTAATGTTAATCTTCTTCTCATGCTCTTCGTCCCTACTCTGTTCTTAGTTACTCTCCTTATATCAAAGAAGACATTTGGCATTTGTTTTTTAGGGATTGGCTAGCTTCACTTAGCATAATCTGCTCTAATGCCATCCATTTCCCTGTAAATTCTATGAATTTTGTCATTTTTTAATGCAGAGTAATACTCCATTGTGTATAAACATTTTTTTTATCCATTCATCTATTGAAGGGCATCTAGGTTGGTTCCACAGTCTTGCTATTGTGAATTGTGCTGCTATGAACATGGATGTAGCAGTGTCCCTGTAGCATGCTCTTTTTAGGTCTTTAGGGAATAGACCGAGAAGGGGAATAGCTGGGTCAAATGGTGGTTCCATTCCCAGCTTTCCAAGAAATCTCCATACTGCTTTCCAAATTGGCTGCACCAATCTGCAGTCCCACCAGCAATGTACAAGTGTACCCTTTTCCCCACATCCTCCCCAGCACTTGTTGTTGTTTGACTTCATAATGGCTGCCAACCTAACTGGAGTGAGATGGTATCTTAGGGTGGTTTTTATTTGCATTTCTCTGACAGCTAGAGATGGTGAGCATTTTTTCATGTACTTGTTGATTGATTGTATGTCCTCCTCTGAGAAGTGTCTGTTCAGGTCCTTGGCCCATTTGTTGATTGGGTTGTTTGTTCTCTTATTGTCTAATTTTTTGAGTTCTTTGTATACTCTGGATATTAGGGCTCTATCTGAAGTGTGAGGAGTAAAGATTTGTTCCCAGGATGTAGGCTCTCTATTTACCTCTCTTATTGTTTCTTTTGCTGAGAAAAAACTTTTTAGTTTGAGTAAGTCCCATTTGTTGATTCTAGTTATTAACTTTTGTGCTATGGGTGTCCTATTGAGGAATTTGGAGCCCAACCCCACAGTATGTAGATCGTAGCCAACTTTTTCTTCTATCAGACGGCGTGTCTCTGATTTGATATCAAGCTCCTTGATCCATTTTGAATTAACTTTTGTGCATGGTGAGAGAAAGGGATTCAGTTTCATTTTGTTGCATATGGATTTCCAGTTTTCCCAGCACCATTTGTTGAAGATGCTATCCTTCCTCCATTGCATGCTTTTAGCCCCTTTATCAAATATAAGGTAGTTGTAGTTTTGTGGATTGGTTTCTGTGTCCTCTATTCTGTACCATTGGTCCACCCGCCTGTTTTGGTACCAGTACCATGCTGTTTTTGTTACTATTGCTCTGTAGTATAGTTTGAAGTCTGGTATCGCTATACCGCCTGATTCACACTTCCTGCTTAGCATTGTTTTTGCTATTCTGGGTCGTTTATTTTTCCATATGAATTTCATGATTGCTTTCTCTATTTCTACAAGAAATGCCGTTGGGATTTTGATTGGCATTGCATTAAACCTATAGAGAACTTTTGGTAATATCACCATTTTGATGATGTTAGTTCTGCCTATCCATGAACAGGGTATATTTTTCCATCTTCTAAGATCTTCTTCTATTTCTCTCTTTAGGGTTCTGTAGTTTTCATTGTATAAGTCTTTCACCTCTTTTGTTAGGTTGATTCCCAAGTATTTTATTTTTTTTGAAGATATTGTGAATGGAGTGGTTGTCCTCATTTCCATTTCAGAGGATTTGTTGCTGATATACAGGAATGCCTTTGATTTATGCGTGTTGATTTTATATCCTGCCACTTTGCTGAATTCATTTATTAGCTCTAATAGTTTGTAGACCCTTTTGGGTCTGCTAGGTATAGAATCATGTCATCTGCAAATAGTGATAATTTAAGTTCTTCTTTTCCTATTTTGATGCCTTTAATTTCTTTCGTCTGTCTAATTGCTCTGGCCAGTGTTTCGAGAACTATGTTGAACAGAAGTGGTGAGAGAGGGCATTCCTGTCTTGTTCCAGATTTTAGAGGGAATGCCTTCCATTTTTCTCCATTCAGAATGATGCTAGCCTGAGGCTTAGCATAGATTGCTTTTATAATATTGAGGTATGTTCCTGTTATCCCTAGTTTTTCTAGAGTTTTGAACATAAAGGGATGCTGTACTTTGTCAAATGCTTTTTCCGCATCTATCGAGATGATCATATGGTTCTTATTTTTAAGTCTATTGATGTGGTGAATAACATTTATTGATTTCCATATATTGAACCATCCTTGCATACCAGGGATGAATCCTACTTGATCATGGTGCACAATTTTATTGATATGTTTTTGTATCCGATTCGCCAGAATTTTATTGAGGATTTTTGCATCTAGGTTCATTAGAGATATTGGTCTGTAGTTTTCTTTCTTGGAAGTGTCTTTGTCTGGTTTAGGTATCAGGGTGATGTTGGCCTCATAGAATGAATTTGGAAGTTCTCCCTCTTTTTCTATTTCCTGAAGTAGCTTGAAAAGTATTGGTATTAGTTCCTCTTTAAAGGTTTTGTAAAACTCTGCTGTATACACATCCGGCCCTGGGCTTTTCTTAGTTGGTAGTCTTTTGATGGTTTCTTCTATTTCCTCAATTGACATCGGTCTGTTTAGGTTGTCTATATCCTCCTGACTCAATCTGGGCAGATCATATGACTTAAGAAATTTATTGATGCCTTCACTATCTTCTAATTTATTGGAGTATAAGGATTCAAAATAATTTCTGATTATCTTCTTTATTTCTGAAGTGTCTATTGTGATATTGCCTTTTTCATCCCGTATGCTAGTAATTTGAGTTCTCTCTCTTCTTCTCTTCGCTAGCATGGCTAAGGGTCTGTCAATTTTATTTATTTTTTCAAAGAACCAACTTTTAGTTTTGTCAATTTTTTCAATTGTTTCTTTTGTTTCGATTTCATTAATTTCAGCTCTGATTTTAATTATTTCTTGCCTTCTACTTCTTTTGCTGTTGTTTTGCTCCTCTTTTTCTAGGATTTTGAGATGAAGTATGAGATCATTTATTTGTTGGTTTTTTCTTTTTTTAAGGAATGAACTCCACGCAATGAATTTTCCTCTTAGAACTGCTTTCAATGTGTCCCATAGATTCTGATATGTTGTGTCTGTGTTTTCATTAATCTCTAAGAATTTTTTAATTTCCTCCTTGATGTCTTCTATAACCCATTGATCATTCAGTAACCTATTGTTCATTCTCCAAGTGATGTATTCTTTTCCCTTCCTTCTTTTATCGTTGATTTTCAGTTCCATTCCATTATGATCAGATAGGATGCATGGTATTATCTCTACTCCTTTATATTGTCTAAGAGTTGCCCTGTGACATAATATATGATCTATTTTTGAGAAGGATCCATGTGCTGCTGAGAAAAAAGTGTAACTGCTTGATGTTGGGTGGTATATTCTATATATGTCAATTAAGTCTAGGTTATTAATTGTGTTATTGAGTTCTATAGTTTCCTTATTCAACTTTTGTTTGGAAGATCTGTCCAGTGGTGAGAGAGGTGTGTTGAAGTCTCCCATGATTATTGTATGGTGGTCTATTAGACTCTTGAACTTGAGAAGAGTTTGTTTGATGAACATAGCTGCACCATTGTTTGGGGCATATATATTTATGATTGTTATGTCTTGTTGGTGTATGGTTCCCTTAAGCAGTATGTAGTGTCCCTCTTTATCCCTTTTGATTAACTTTGGCTTGAAATCTATTTTATTTGATATGAGTATGGACACTCCTGCTTGTTTCCGAAGTCCATATGAGTGATATGATTTTTCCCAACCTTTCACCTTCAGCCTATGTATGTCTTTTCCTATCAAATGCATCTCCTGTAGGCAGCATATTGTTGGGTCTTGTTTTGTGATCCATTCTACTAGCCTGTGTCTCTTAATTGGTGAGTTTATGCCATTAATATTTAGGGTTATTATTGAGATATGGGTTGTTCTTCCAGCCATATTTGTTTATTTATGTTACTAAACATGGTTTGTTTTCCTCTTTGATTATTTTCCCCCCTTTAGTGTCCTACCTCCCACTGTTGGTTTTCATTGTTATTTTCCATTTCCTCTTCCTGTAATGTTTTGCCAAGGATGTTTTGAAGAGATGGTTTTCTAGCTGCAAATTCTTTTAACTTTTGTTTATCGTGGAAGGTTTTAATTTCATCTTCCATCCTGAAGCTTAATTTCGCTGGAAACACAATTCTTGGTTGGAACCCATTTTCTTTCAGTGTTTGAAATATGTTATTCCAGGATCTTCTAGCTTTCACAGTCTGTGTTGAAAGATCAGCTGTTATCCTGATTGGCTTACCCCTAAATGTGATCTGCTTCCTTTTTCTTGTAGCTTTTAAAATTCTCTCCTTATTCTGTATGTTGGGCATCTTCATTATAATGTGTCTAGGTGTGGATCTCTTATGATTTTGCACATTCGGCATCCTGTAGGCTTCTAGGATTTGGGATTCTGTCTCATTCTTCAAGTCTGGGAAGTTTTCTCATATTATTTCATTGAATAGATTGCTCATTCCTTTGGTTTGAAACTCTGTCCCTTCCTGTATCCCAATGACTCTTAAATTTGGTCTCTTGATGTTATCCCATATTTCTTGGATGTTCTGCTCATGGTTTCTTAACAGTCTTGCTGAGCTGTCTATGTTCTTTTCAAGTTGAAATACTTTATCTTCATTGTCTGATGTTCTATCTTCTAAGTGTTCTACTCTCTGGTAGTATTCTCAATTGAGTTTTTAAGTTGGTTTATTACTTCATGCATTTCTAGGATTTCTGTTTGTTTGTTTTTTATAACCTCTATCTCCCTGTATAGTTGATCTTTTGCTTCTTGGATTTGTTTATGTAATTCATTGTTGAAGTGATCTTTCATTGTCTGATTTTGCTGTCTGATGTCTTCCTTGAGACTCCAGATCATCTGAAGCATGTATATCCTGAATTCTTTATCTGACATTCCATCTGCTGCAGCTATTACCTCTTCTAACGTTGAGTTGACCTGCATTGCTTGTGGTCCTTTCTTTCCTTGTCTCTTCATACTGTTCGCATTCCTTTCTACTTGGTGAAACTGCTCTGCTATTGAATTTTCCCCCTATATATTTATATTGGTCTTGTATAGTTGCAAAGTCTCCCTCACAGGCGCGGGCGGCGGCTCTGCCCCTCCTCCAATTGGGGCAATGTGCCTACCACGCCGGCCGGCCACTGGGCCTGCTCTGCCGGTCGGTAGCAGGTCCACCTACCTTGCAGGCGCGGGCGGCGGCTCTGTCCCTCTGTGGGCTGCTAGGCTTGTTCTGTCGGTGGTCGCAGTTCTGCCTAATTTGCAGGCGCAGGCAGCGGCACTGCCCCTCTGCAGGCATCTGGGGCTGTTCTGCCAGTGGGTCGCAGGTCCGCCTACCTTGCAGGCGCGGGGGGGGGGCGCGGCTCTACCCTTCTTCAGGCCACTGGGCCTGTTCTGTCTGTCGGTTGCAGGTCTGGCCTATTCTGATGATGGTCACAGTTCCGCCTACCTGGCAGGCGCGGGGGGTGGGTGGCTGGCGGCTCTGCCTCTCAGCAGGCCGCTGCTCCTCTTCTTCCGGTGGGTCGCAGGCCCGCCTACCTTGCAGGAGTGATTGGAAGCTCTGTCCCGCCGCGGGCCACTGGGCCTTTTCTGTCGGTGGTCACAGTTCCCTCTACCTTGCTGGCGCAGGGGGAGGGGGCGGCTCTGCCTCTCAGCAGGCCGCTGCTCCTCTTCTGCCGGTGGGTCGCAGGCCCGCCTACCTTGCAGGAGTGATTGGAAGCTCTGTCCCTCTGCGGGCCACTGGGCCTTTTCTGTCGGTAGTCACAGTTCCGCCTACCTGGAAGGCGCGGGGGGTGGGGGGCGGCTCTGCCCCTCAGCAGGCCGCTGGGCCTGCTCTGTGGGTGGTCACAGTTCCGTCTACCTTGCCGGCGCAGGGGGAGGGGGCGGCTCTGCCTCTCAGCAGGCCGCTGCTCCTCTTCTGCTGGTGGGTCGCAGGCCCGCCTCTCAAAATCTCTTTTAAATTATATAATTCAAAATTTGTGTCCACAGAATCTAAATTTAGCTTTCTTGTCATTGATATGCACTTGTTAAAATTTTTTGACAGTAGAAGATTCATTTTGTTTTATGAAAATTACCTTAAATTATCAAAAGGTTCCAAACAATTGATTCTATATTTTTTTCTCATATTTCTCCAAAGTAGGTTTAATGTGGTTTTACCCAACATATTTACATCATTACTTTAACATTTAATCAGTCTGGGTAAATTTTTTTTTATATATAGACAAAATTTTATAGTAAACAAATATGCTTTTCCACTGAGTCAATGGTGTAGGGAGAAATTCTGGAAGAATTCATATATGTCACACAATAAAGGGGGATTCAAACAAGGAATGCAAACGGGCAAGATTACATTCATTTGTGTAAAGCAATTTAATTTATGCTTCTATAGCTAGAAAGATATATTTGTAGCTACCATCATTATTGGAAAGGCAAGTTTACAAAACCATCTCTGTGTACCATGCACATATTGGATGGTATCAAGAGAAAATATTGTATGTGAACTACATTGTACACGTTAATGGGCAGCATCAATAAAAATGTATCAATCATATGGAAATCTCAGGTACTGAATAAGAAGAGATGAAGGCAAACTATTCTAAGACAGAAGAAAATTCATATTACATTTGGCAGCTCTGCTTAATAAAAACAGTAAATCAGAATGTCAGATGTTGTGGGAATTCATGCCTTTTATTAGTGTATTTCATCTATATATGTAGATCACAGTAATGCTTTAGCCACCATATTTTTTTTCTAAAAAAATAAAATTCTTCATATCAATTTTAAAATGTAGAAATTGATTTACTTTCATTGCCCTTTTGGTCAGGTCAACCAAACCTATAGAAAGAATGTGGCTCAAGTGGTAGCGCGCTCGCCCGGCATGCGTGCGGCCCGGGTTAGATCCTCAGCACTACATATAAAGATGTTGTGTCCACCGAAAACTAAAAAAAAAAAAAAATAAATATTAAAATTCTCTCTCACTCTCTCTCTTTAAAAAAATAGAAAGAAAACAATAGTCACAGCAGTCTCTGTAGAGAGTAATTTCATTTTCTCAAACAATGATCAAATTACCTTTACTGCTTTTCAGGTGCTGCAGCTGGTGCCATCTTTGCATTTTCTCATTAAGCAAAGTCTGCCCTCCCTTCTTCAGTCCCTAAAACTTTCCATGCTTACATTTAATGAGCAAGTGTTTGACCAGGAAGAGCTACCTTACTATGTTCATGACAATTTTGAGGATGGTAGAGATGCCAAGGCAGAGATCACTGTCACAAGGATATGAATACTATGGGATATGGATTCATGAATGCCTAAGCTCAAATGTTACCTCTATCTCAAATCGTACTCACAAGAAGCATCACCCAGACAGGAGTTCTCCCTGTCCTCCTCTGCTCACTTAATTTGTTTAACAACTGTTTCCCCATCACTAAAATATGGACTCCATTGAAACAAGAACATTTTTATTCATGGATAGATCCCCAATATTTAAACACCTGGCTAAAATAGGCTCAGAGAAAATACTAAATAATATTAATTAATGATGGAATTCAGAAACA
Source organism: Marmota monax (assembly GCF_021218885.2). Lineage (NCBI taxonomy): Eukaryota > Metazoa > Chordata > Mammalia > Rodentia > Sciuridae > Marmota > Marmota monax. The sequence continues at coordinate 226,495 of NW_026694521.1, read as the reverse complement.
GCATCCTAGTGACCTTCTACTCTCTGATCTCGTTCCCCATCTATAGTTTTGCTTAAGGTTACAGAATCAGCAAATTGTAGATATTGGATTTGAACACTCGGCTTATGTGAGTACAAGTTATATGCTGGTCTTATTGATTTCTAAAGTTGCAAGGCATGCTACTATCTCAGGGTCTTTGCACTTGCTATTCTTCAGACTGAAATGTTTCTTGAATATAACAGGATGGCTTTTCCCTTAGCTCTTTACTCAAATGAAAGAAAATCAGGACCAGAATGATTGAGACATTATGTGACTAGACCAGCTTTTTCTCAAGGAGACAGAAAATTATTGAAAAGTTTTAAAAAAAGAAATACTTTACCTGGTTTGTTGTTTAACAGAACGAGGAGACTAGTTCAAATGCTGGAAATGACAGAAGCAGTGTCAGGAATACTGTTTTAGTCCAGGTGAAAGAATACTGTATCTTGAGCAACAGTCCTTACCTGAGAGTGAAGAGGTTAGAGAGAGAACCCATGTTGGTTATAGAGCCAAGGGTTTTAATATAGGAATGAATATGAGATAAAGATAAAGAGAGCAATTGTGGGTTATTCCTTCTGACTTGAGGCAAATAAATAGGAAGAACAGATTTGTCATACTTGGATCCAGAAAATCACACAAGAACTGATTCTGGAGGAAAGATCCAGAATCCATTTCAATTCACATTGTGTAGGTGCCTATTAACTGTCCAAGTGGGTATAATCAGTGAGCCCCAGAAAACACATGTTTAGAGTTCATAAAACAAGCTTCAATGAGATATTTAATCCGAACATCACCAAAACTGCAAAGCATATCTCAAGTGCCTAGATAATATTGCCAAAGCAATTAATATGGAATGGAGAAGAAAAGAGGTATTGAGAGTGAACCCAGGGAGATCATGTTGAAAACTCTTGAAGTCCCAAGCTTTCAATTCTATGAAAAAATAAATACTCAAATATTATTTCAAAGATACCATAGAGGTCTATTTGTTATTCAATTTAAATTTGCACAGGTGTGCCACATCTGGAAGGAGGAGGAAAGTGGGTTTGAAATATTACAGAAATGAAGAAAAACCAGCAGAAAAACTTAGAAGCAAGCCTGGAGCAAGGAATAAAAATAGGGATATCTGATGTCCTAAACTCCAAGAAATAAGGAGTTGCGAGTGGTGAACAGGATCATAATAGCTAATAAATATAGGGGTTGGTTAAGTAGGAATTAAGAACCATCAGAATACATTCTACTTCTTTCTATGGGTTGGCTTAGTTTTCTTGCACTGACATTCACCACATGACTGAACCACAGTTTTTACAATGTTCTGTGCTTCATAACTTTTCCACCTCAGAGACTGAAAAGGTTGTAAGGCTTCAATTTAAAATTTCCTGAAAAAGATGCTTACTTATGATTCTACACTCTGGCCCCTTGGATAAAAATGGAGCACAGGTTTGGTATATTTTTGTTGTCATTTTCATACCATGACTATGATAAGAGAAATACCATTTTCAAGACAAAAGTATATATTTCTACCATAATGGTTTATTGCCAAGGAAGAGTTGACCATGTATGTACACTTTCATTTATTTTCTCTTTCTCTCAGAAGGAGTAAGTACTTAGGATAGCTATATGTTAGGGCTTCCATTAGACTTGTGAGATATTCAGTCACTCTTCAAACTAAATTTCTTTCCTTAATGTTTTTATTAGTAGTGCATGATAGTTCACACTAGATTTCTAGTATTGCTTTAAGTATATAAGACTTTGGGTCTGTGTCTTATTTTAATGTCTAAATAACTCTTGATAACTTTACCTTTATTATTGAGAAAACTCCTAACTTTTCTACCTATTCTACCTTGTTTAAATCACATTTTTAGTTTCACAAGTTCTGTGAGGTAGACAATATTGTTATTAACTAATTTACAAGTAAATACCAAAGCTGCAAAAAATAAAAAAGCAACTTTTTTTTGAATTTCAATGTCTTACTCAAAGTTATAAAGGTAATATATACTAGGTTTTAAATGTAGGCCAATTTAATTATAAAATGTATGTTTTCTTCAATCTCAACACAATTAATTTGATTTTGCTTTCATAAACTGTGCATGCTACTCTAGTGTTAATGTGTGGTACTATCCATCTTAAAATGAAGCTGCTTTATTCACTTCATGTTTTTGGCATATATCAGCTGTAAAGTAAAAGTTTAATAGGAGGTCGCATAATACTGAAGGAAAACATTTTTCTTTTTTGAACTGGGATTGAACTCAGGGGTGCTCTCCCACTGAGCCACAATACTTTGAGTCAGGGTCTCACTAAGTTGTCTAAGGTGTCTCTAAATTGAAGGCTAGCCTACAACTTGTGATCTTCCTGTTCTGGTCTCCCAAGTCACTTCCAAGTCATTATAATTCCAAGGAATTATAGACATGTGCTACTGGGTGCAGTTCAAAGACAAGTTTTGGAATGAAGTGGATTAGGTTCAAATCTTGACAATTATTTATAGATGGGTGTCTAAGTCTCTTTTCTGTTCTATAAGTGAATACCACAGTTCAGGTACCTTATAAAGAATCAAGTTTATTTAGCCTGTAGTTCTAGAGGCTGGGAAGTCTTAGAATGTGGTGCTGGCATCTGCTCAGCATTTGGTGAGGGCTTCCTGCTGGATCATGGCAGGTGGAGGCATCGCATGACAAAATAGAGCAAACTCAAGTCTCTCTTCTTCTTCTTATAAGGCCACTAATGCAACCATGGGAACCCTATCATTGTGGTTTTATTTAATCCTAATTACCTCCCCAAAGCCTAACCTCCAATGACCACTAACAAATGATTTGGAAGATTCAGCTTCAACATGAGTTTTGGAAAGGACAAATATCCAGACCACACCTTATTTAACCTCTAGAATCTCAGTGCTTGTTCCTTTCTGTAAATTGAGTATGCTTTTGTAATGTTTCATAAAATTGTTAGTGCATTAAATTAGATGATAAATAAATAAATGAATTAGATGATAAAACCTAGAACAATTCCTGGCGTATAAGGTGTGTAAAACAGTACATGTATAATCCCCAGCTGCCAAGGGAAGGAGGAAGAAGCTCCTGCTGCATCAGGACTGAACAACTGACTGGAACTGCATGGCTTATTACCAGAGAGTACCCATCTTAGAGGATTGCAAGTTTAGGTCTTTAGAGAACTAGAATTATCATTCAGATTATCTAAGTGGACTCCAAGAAATGGGCTGTACTGGCAGGAACACTCAGAAGTGTCAAGATTTTCAGTTCAGCATTGGTTCTTGGTAACACACAGTCTGTATTCACCAATGACACTATAAACAGCACTTAGCCCATTTATGCATTAAGCACTAATAGGAACTATGCAAAGGAACTAAGCGATAAGCAAATGTCTCTGGTGCATTCTCCAGGACTGCAATCTTAGTATCTAAACATAGTGGGAATTGATGCTGTTTGCAGTTATTCAGTTTTGTTCCCTGTAAAAGGTTTGAAAAATCAGTTCACCACTCAGGTCATGCAAGGTTGATAAGCCTATGTTCACACGTGATCATAAGACAGGAAATTATGTCTGATTCTCACTAACCTGTAATCTCCATTGGACTTGCCTTGGCTGTTGATCTGGGATCAGCTGAGCTGGTATTTCTGGATTAATTTTCTTCATAATTGTGTAGACTAAAGGAAAGTAGGAAAGGACTAATGGCCATTCATTTTGGTTTCCATCATTTACGTGCACAGAATGATCAGAGAACATCTAGATGCAATATGGAACATGTCACATAGTGTGGGGAAAGTTAAATTTTGGAGGATGAAGTGAAATCTATTGCTATAAAACCAAATTATTTGATATAGATAATTAACTCCATTAAAGCCAAATAGCTTTTGGATTGTCTGGAAATTACAGTCTCTGGGGTTTATATTCTTTAACAGCAGAGAGTACATTGTCCTGGTTTTGTGCTGAGTGAAGAAGATTTGAAAGAGTGAAAGGTTGCGGCAGACATTTTCCTCCCTTCATTTCAGCTGCTGAGCACAAGTGTTACTCAGTGAATTAATTTTGCCTATCCATGATGACTTCAACTGAAAAGAAAGCCAAATACCTCATTTCATCAATTAAAGACCATATATTAAGCCAGGAACCTTTAATAAGATTTTTCTTTGTGAATGATTCAACTGCTTATAGTTTTGAATATTTTGTTTCTGGAATGCCCAAGGTACTTTGTATTCACATTACTGAAAATAAATTATAGCAGGAGTTTCTATTAACACAAAAGAATGTTGGGCTGATTTTTCAAATCAGATAAGTAGCATTTTCTGTTAGTAGTTATATTAATAATATGTGGTTATTTTTAGCAGATATCCCCACGATGAAAATAATAAAACTCTCAGTTTATTAAAATACATCACCCAGAGTAAAAATCATCATCAGATATTTTAATTCTGGATTAATTACTAATGGCATTGGTTCCTACAAATAATTCTGCACATCAATGAGACTTATTAAAGTAAGATTCAGCAAATGCAATTAATCCACTATAGTGCACAATTTTAAAAAGGATAAGTTCAACTACACTGAACACGGAATAATAATTTTAACAACCTCTGCAGAAAAAATAACCTAATTAATAAGTGAGATAAGTACACATTCAAGTGGCACCATTGTTGAAGTATAAATAAATTATAAATTCTGTGGAGAATCAGTTCTGGTAATGGAGAAATAGTTTGTATCACACTAATTTTTTCCATAAATAAAATTATGAGCTATGGGACAAATTCTGTTTGTAGACAACAAAAAATGATTGAAACAAGTTGATGGGAAAGGAGTTAGCCCATAAAAGAAAAAAAAAGTGTGTCATTTTCTTTTATATATCTTTGTTCCTGAGAGTGTTCCCCAGTTCAGGAGCAATGAAGTAGCTAGAAATCAGTGAAGTGGAATGCTTTGGGCTCAGCATCTGACAAAGGATAAACTTTGGGGTTGTTTGATTGGCTGTTAATTGAAGGGTAGGGAACAACACAAGGAGAAGCCCAGCATCTGAACATCAATTCATTTCAAGTTCTTGCAACAACTCCTGAACTACACTTGAGTAGAGAAAACTCTAAGGAGACTGGTGGAAAGAAACACCTAGAAGGCAAAAAAACAACAACAAAAACAAAAAACCTTAGTTAGCAGTGATTCCATATCTGTTCTGAGAGAAGGAGACCAATTAGGAGACCTTGGTGAAATGGTTAAATATTAACTATCAAATGTTAAAAGTGAGCATTTATTAATTTAACTTCCTATTAGGATAAAAAGTAACATTCTTCAGAAAAAAGATATTATAATTAAGAATATATAAATATTTTATTCACTGTGTCTGGTATACAATAAAGAAAAGCAAAATAGAAAAGAACACTAAAAGAGGTCAATGAAACATACATACAGTTGGTTCACATATTGGAGTTAGCAGGTAAGAGCTTTAAAGTACCTAAATTAGTTGTGCTCAAGTCTTAAAGAAGGTGGACATAGTGAGGTAACCATAGGAAATCTCAAAAGGGAACTGGAATCCATGAGAAAAACAAAAATAGAATAGAATTCTTACAACTTAAAGTATAATGTGGTAAGAGAAAAGTTCACATAGGGTATTCACAGCCGATTGGAGATGGCAGAAGATAGAAAAAGTGAAGTGATCAGATGATTTCTGGAGCAATATCAAGTGATCCATATTTGTGTAATTATTTGAGTTCCAGAAAGAGAAAAGAGAGAGAATAGGTGAGGAAAAATATTGGAGAAAAGAAAGACTGCAAATATCCCCAATTTAGTGAAAGCTGTAGATTTATAGAGCAAAGAAACTAGGCAAACCTTAATAAGGCAGATATGAAGAAAATCACACATAGGCGCATCATTGTCTAGATGCTGGAAACCACAAGAGAAAAACATAGAGAAAAACCAGAACAAAGAACACATTCAACCAGCACCATAAAGAATGGCATGAGATACAACAGATGACTGCAGTAAAAATCATAAAACAGTGGCTCTTCCTGTGTTCAAACTGGGAGACCCTTCAGCTTAATTCTAAACCCAGAGAAAATAACCTGCAGAAATAAAGCCTAACCACGAACACTTGGATAAACGTAACATCTGAATGAAATCAGAACCAGTAAATTTGTCCTTGCCAAATGGAATGATGGGATTTTTAAGCAAAAAAAAAAAAACTTCAGATGTAACTGCATTGGTGGTTACATTTACATTCTTTTAAAACGGGAAAATTGACATCTTAAAACAAAAGTTATGACTTTGTATTTGGGGGTTTGAAACATTTATAGATGTGGCAGAAGATAGAAAAAGTGAAGCGATCAGATGACTTCTGATATGAGCAACTAGAAGATTAGTTTACATCTTACTTATTTTTCTTTTATATCTTTCCATGTTTAAAACGCCTTAAGAAGAAAGTTCAAAGATGACTTGACGCCTGGTGTGGTGGCACATGCCTGTGATCTCAGCAACTCAGGAAGCTGAGGCAGGAGGATTGTGTGAGTTCAAAGCCAGCCTCAGCAAACTGAGGTGCTAAGCAACTCATTGAGACCCTGTCTCTAATAAAATACAAAATAGGGCTAGGGATGTGGCTTAGTGGTCGAGTGCCCCTGAGTGCAATCCCTGGTGGCAAAAAAAAAAGAAAAAAGAAAAAGAAAAAAAAAAAAGAAAGAAAGAAAAAGAAAGGAATAAAAGAAGATGACTTAAGAGATATACCAGTCCTGACATCCGGGGATTCTAAAATGGATAGCATTTCAAAGGCTATTTCAGAAATAAATGAAAGAATATTAAAGTAAGTTGAAGTAGTCTTTGCACTAAATACACTAAAAGTTTGGTTTGGGGAATGCATTATAATATTGCTCTCATATATCCTTGGAAAAGATTTTATTTATAGATATAAATATATGTGATATATACATGTGCATACATATACTTGCATATTTATAGTTTCTATTGAACATTATCTTGGTTAAGTTTTTATTAGTCATCTCTATGAATTTTACTTTGAGTAAATTTAAATTTGTAAATTTATTTAATAGTCGCAAAGGTAAATTTATTAAAGTCTTTGCTGTCTCATTGGAGGTAATTTTATTTTACTTTTTTAGTCACACATAACAATAGGATTCATTTTGACATAATTATAAAAGCATGTTCTAAATAGTTCGTTCTAATTTAGTCCCCAGTACTTTCCCTTTCTCTCCCCCACTCCTTCACCTGTTCCTTTCCCTCTACTCCACTGATCTTTCTGCTATTTACTTATAGTTTTTTTCCCATTTTTTTTTTAAAATTATTGTCCAATGTATGTACATGATACTGAGAGTTATTGTGATATATTCATATATTTACATAGGAAATTTAGGTTAGATTCATTTCACGGTCTTTTCCTATCCTGTCCCTCATCACTTCCCTTCATTTCCCTTTGTGTACTCCACTAATTTTTCTTCTTTTCTTTATTTTTTTTAAATTTCCCACACCTCTTATTTTGGATTAGCTTCTACATATCAGAGAAAACATTTGACCTTTGACTTTTTGGGACTCCTTTATTTTACTTAGCATGATAGTCTCCAGTTCCATCCATTTACTGGCAAATCCCATAAATTAATGTTTCTTTATGGCTGAGAAATACTCCAGTGTATATATGTACCACATTTTCTTTATCAAATCATCTGTTAAAGGGAACCTAGGTTGTTTATATAGCTTGTTTATTGTGAATTGCACAGTTATAATCATCAATATGACTACATCTATAACCACTCTGGAAAGCAATAGGGAAAATACTCAAAAAAACTAAGAATGGAACCACCATTTGGCCAAACTCACACTGTCTCTTCTCTCTCTCTCTCTCTCTCTCTCTCTCTCTCTCTCTCTCTCTGTATCTCTATCTCTATCTCTCCATATATATCCCCTCCTATATATCCAAAAGACTTAAAATCAGCATACTCTAGTGATGTATTTTCAGTGATGTATACGTATGTATACACACACACATCACACACACACAATGAAAGTAGTTGTATGGTGCTGGTATTTATATATTGATAGAAGATAGTCAAATAATTATTTTTACCTAAATTTATCAAATTTTTACAGAATATTCATTTTTTCCAATTTTATTGTTTATGGGAAAAGTTTTTACTTTTGCTCACTGCTTGCAGCCTAGATGCTTAACAGGAAGGCTTTTAAGTCAAACTCATGTTTATATCCACAGGAATAATTCATTCACTATGTAACAGTGAAAGACAAAGAAATGAGAAAAAATATCTGCCTTGTCTGATAATTTGCTTTTAATAAAAAAAATAACAGTTGTCTCCTTTTGTTGAGTTCAGAATAATGGGAGAAAATGTTGAGAAAATATAAAACTCAGAGCCTCAACAATTTATTGTTTAATTTCTTTAAAAAATCAAATATCTTAATCAACATTTATTTATAGAGGATTAAATCTAGGTGAGACACTGATGGTGGCACATAAAGTAAGATTGAGATCTTAAATATTCTCCTTTTTGTTTATTTAATTATCTTGACCTCACTTAATTTACAAATAAATAAAGCAGCCTCCAGAAAATTTAGCCTGAGAGACTTATTCTATAAATCATGAAGCATCCTCTGCAGGACTGAACCCTTTGATTGCCTGCATCTCTAAGCCAGTTCTGGGATCAAAGCAGGTTTGCAATATATTTGAACAATGTGGGGCCAGATAGTTCTCTTCCTGGTTTGCTTAATTGTAAGTGTGGTCATCATGGTCATCATGGTCATCATTCCAGATTGAAATAAGTCCATTTTTTTGTTTACTTTTGTTTTTCCACCAATCATAGCATTTTGTGTAGGGTTGTATTTACTTCATCAATAAATGTTTTTTTGAGCATCTGTCCTCAGGCAACTGAGCTGGGCATTTGGGATACATGGATGAAAGACAGTCTATTCCTTTACAAATTTCACATTCTGATTTTATCAGAGAATGAAGAGGGACTATGTGTCTGATAGTATAATATGTGCATATATATGTGTACATGCACCAAATGGTATGGAGATACATAACAAATTCACATAAAAAAGCCTGAGAAATAAAATAAAATATCATTTAAGAAATAGTTTTGATGTATTTCATTTTTCTCCATAGGATAAATGAGCTGATTATTGGGAAATATATAACTTTGTCAGGTAAAGAGGGAAAATTCATATTGAATAGACAAAAACCAGCAAGAACTCAAGAGAACACAGTTTATACTTTGCATTTGTGTGCAAATCATTTACCAGATCTGGATCAAAATCAGCAGGTGAAGATGAGAGGTAGTCAGTCTGAGACCATGAAGTAAAATGTTTTGGATGACATTCTGACGAGTTTACAAAGGCAAATGGAGACTAATTTCATTCAAGATGGAAAAAAAATCGTTAGGAAAACTACTCTGCAAATGGTTTGTGGATGTGTCTGAAGTCGGGAGAAGTTAGAAGCAGAACGGTCTCCTTCATTATAGTTAGTTCACAAACTAAGATGGTACCTATGACAATAGAAAGAATGGATGAGATAAAATTCAGAAAGTAAAAGTTTGTGATCATTAGAAGGTATGATACCAGGCAGAGGGGACAATTTTCTGATGTAAGTGATTTCCATATGGAATCTCCATCTGCCAATATTGAAAATTGTGAACGAGGAACATAGATGGAAATATGATTATAATTTCAGATAACACAGCAGAAATTCAGAAATGTATGAAGTATTAATTCATTGCCAAATACTCGATAGTGGGAAAAATAGACTACACACACACACACACACACACACACTGTTTATATAGAAAAAAAATTCTCAAGGAAAATAGGTAATCATGATGTGAAAAATATGAAATTAATGACTAAATTGAGGTAATGTATGAAGCGAGATAAGAAGCAAAGTAGAAAATGTAATGGATTTTTTAATTGAGTTTTTCTATTGCATTTATGTGGATTTCCTTCCTATTTTTTTCCAATGGGACTTGTAATGTTTGGTTCATTTATTTTGCTTTCCAATAAACAATATTTTTGTTTAAAAAATCAAGCCTATTTAAATCATTTTTCTATTTTATTAATATATATATTTTACTATCAAATGTATTTCTTCTATTAATTCCAGAATTATTTTTTATTATATTTTTAATTTCTTTCTATTTTTATTTCTTATTTATTTGATAAGTTTTGGTTATAGTACATGGGTATCTACGATCTAGGTCCCTGACTCTCAGTGAAACATATATTTAGAAACTAAAGGACATTGCAACCCTAATATTTTGGGCAGATATATTTTTCTGACTACATTTTACATATAAGACAGTATTTTTTTCAAATTAATTTATACAATTATATATTCGAAATATCTTGAGGGCCTATCATAAATATAATTTTTTGACTCTGAAGATCACACTGTGGAAGAAGTGGATTTATGAGGAGATCATACTACAGGGGTGAGTAACAGGGGTTAAAACAAGATGTTTAAGCCACAAATGAATGTTTCACATAAAGAGTTGCACTGGGCTTGAGAGAGAAGATGAATATTTTATCAGTTATATGTAGAATTTCAAGGTAATTCTCTCTTTAGGGGGTTGGTGTCAATGGTGACTTACTTTGGAGGACAGATGATGGAGCCATTCCTCAGCAAGAGGTGGATCCTTTAACCATGGGGGTCTTGAGAGAAGAGAAAGCCAAGGGAGATGAAGGCACCCACAGAAAGCAAGAAACATTTCCTCAGGATATGTGTGGTAGCACTGAACATAGTCTCTCTCTCTCTCTCTCTCTCTCTCTCTCTCTCTCTCTCTCTCTCTCTCTCTTAAAGAGAATATATCAGAATATGCATTGCCTTCCTGGAAAACTAAAAGTTAACTTTCCATATGTTGACAACCTACAGGAGGATCTCAAATGATTTCCATTAAGAAAATTAGGAAATTGCTGTGAGCATTCATTGATTTCATGTTACACGAATCACTATATTCATCATTGCATTAATATTCAATCATGTACATCAGGGCTTCAGTTGCAAATATTTTTTAAAATTGCATATAATTATAAATAAACATTGGTAATCATTGCAAAAAGAGTAAGTGTATTTTCAAAAACATCATGAAGAGTGTGCACCAAGGTACTTTTTCCTCCTCCTGAACTTGAAGATAGTTCTCTATTACAGTTTAACTCCCACTATCTGAAGTCTTTATAGTGAAATAAAAACACTTGGGAATTATTTATTTGTTTAAGTGCATATTTACTGAGTGCCTCCTACATCCTAAAAGGTGGTCTAACCATGTTTATATTACTTTTATTATCCTTATTCTGAAAAAAAGTGTTACCTAGAAGAATAATGTAAATTTTAAATCATAAATTGAATAGAGTAAATGAAGTCTATCAATAAATAAAAACATTAAGTAGAGATGTGAGTGAATGACTCATTCAGTCCTCAACACTGTGCTGGGCATTCAAAATTGAATGGGTTGTACTTTCTGCATAGCTGTGTTTATAGATAAAAGGAATTATAGAAAGAAATGATCACTAAATATATGGTGGGAGATATCACAAGAGATCTCAGAAAGAGGCTTGCTATTTAAAATTGCAGAAAAGATTTGTAAGATTACTTATATAAATAATATTATTGAGATCAAAAAGTGCTATTAATGTTACTTTGGTTTATATAAAATAATATATCTCAAGATTTGGTTTTAAAGACACATCTGGATCTTTATCTTGGTATGCTTACCAAGCTATTGAGATTTGATCTTTAAGAACTTTAAGCTTTCAGCCTTTAAATAAGAGATATAAACAAGGGAATAGCAAAATTCCTTTTAATATTTACTGGTATTTATAGCCTTTGAACGTTTGGGGTTCCCTACTGCAATGTGACTTTAATTATCTCTTTTAAGCATTTACATTCATTGATTTTCTGCTTATTTAGTTTGGCTTTGAAAATAAACATATTAAAACCCTAAAAACACACACTCTATCATTCTCTCTCTTTCCTCCATCTGTCTCTCTTTATCAAGTCTATCTTTTTTTATCTCTCTCTCTTTTTTGCCATCAACCAGGCTTTCTTCAGATATTCAAAGTTATTAGAAGTTTAAATAGTAAAAAAAATTAATATCCTGATATTACCATAAATTCTCTGTTAATTTTTTCTGCACTCTGATTTGTATTAACATTTAATGCCTAGTTTCTATAAAGGTTAAAAAAAAACATCCATGAAGAATTTCTCCTGTGGTTATACCACTCTGAAATGCTCTAGAATGCTCTCAGGAAACATGATTTCAGTTCATTCAGCCCTCTAAGCTCACCAACTCTCTTGTCAAACATCTGAGAACCTCATCAATGATTTTTTTTCTCCTCCATACTATTACTCACCTATTCACTTTTATCTTTATAATAATTAGTGAATGAGAATGTAATAAATTTCTTGTAGGTAGGATTTTTCAAGCTCAGTATTATTGACATTTTGAGATGGATATTTTTTTTTTTTGTAGTGGGGGACTGTCTTGTTCACTGTCAAATGTTTAGAAATATCCCTGAATTCTGCCCACAAGGTGTCAGTAGCATTTCCATCTCCCCAGTTGTAAAATACAAAAGGTCTTAAGACATTATCAAATATCCCCTATGGTCCACAGGATTGCCAGCTAAAATGCAGAATACCTACATAAATTTGAATTTCAAATCACTAGCACACACACATGCATATATTTAGTATAAGCATATACAAAACATTGCATAGGTTAGTTATACTACAAAAGTAGAGTTACTTGAAATTAAAATTTAACAAGGTGTCCTGCATTTCCATTTTAAACTTGAACAATTTTAAACTTGATTTGGTGGGCAGATAGTACAATTGTATTATTGAACCAGTAATCTAGGATTATATTAAAAACTAAAATTAAAGTGTTTTAGACATAATTTTGACACAGCCATGTGTTAAAGCATTTAGTTAAATGAGTTATTGCTAATACTAATTATTTTGGTATGTTCAAACATCTGCAATAGAGATGGAAAAAAGCAAAACATTCCACTTAGTTTCTCTAACAGGCCTCAGTTATTGATTGATTTAGTACTTTGGTATCTTTGAAGACAAGTGGCTTCATTGACTTCAGTTTTCTGCAGTGTTCATTGGGCTGGAGGCAGGCTATCTTCAGATATAAAAATGATGGATAGAATTCAGAATGTGAGAGCTGCTCTCATGACAGCATAGACCTCAGGAATATACATCTGCCCTCTGCATAAAGCCTACACACTGTTGGAAACCCCATTGAACCATTTAATCTGCTCTGGGCCCAAGTCGCCTAATCCTGCAGTTGATATAATCATGGGTAGACACTTACAGGTCTCCAGACGACACAGCTAAGGAAGATAAAAAGACAAGGTGAACTTGTGTTTGCCCTCTCATTAAATTTTGCAAGCTGCTATGTTTAAGTTTCTATTTTATGGACCACTTAGGCAACTATTAACCTTTAAAAATACATTAGCATTTTTATTTCAGACTTTCAAGAAGACACAGACTGAAATAGAAATAAGTGATGGTGGGGAGTTCTGACTTACAAATTGATATTCAAATGTTCAAGACATGTTTTTCCTACTACCATATTAATGCAATATTCCAAATAATCCACCTATTATAGTTCTCTTTAAAAACTAGCTTTGTCTCTTGCTGGTACAAATTGTACTATGATGGAAATAAGCACAATGAGGTTTGTCGAAATGCAATGTTAGAGAAGAATTACTGATGTTCTATTACTTTTAAATTGAAAGATGATGAAGAATTAAATGAGCAAAGAGAGACTCATTTACAAGCAGTAAAACTGAATCTACTTCCCTTATAAGATGATAATTAAATACATTTTTATTAGACTCTTTAAGATTTCATTTTTAATTTGCATTGGCCAGAAATTGTATTCTATATTGTAATTGCTTTTTGTAGATAATCATTGCATAAATATAAATTTTAAACATTTTAAATAGTTATCAAAATGTTGTTGCTTATGTGTCATATTTGAAACAATATGATGTTTTATATTAGTCATAATATTTTAAAATATTATTTTGACAATACATGAATATTATTCTCAAGGACATATTTTGGCTTAATGATTATTTGCTTTATTTTTGGATTTTGCAACAATCTGTTTTGAGCTTGGGTACTGAATAGTAAATAATGTGATTCAAAAGTCTCCATGATTTTTGAAGAATCTATAGTATACTAGGCATGCAGGTTTTAAAGAGCATTAAGAACACCTTCAAATTTAAATATAAAATCCCTAAACATGTCTGATTGCCTTCAATGAACATGACTTGTTCTTTGTGATTGGGATATAAAGATCTCTGTTTGAAAAACAGAGAAAATTTGGAAGTCTTATCTATCCTATTTCAATTAATCTGAGCTTGGAGATGAGAAGTGAAGGACTGAAGAGGTGACAGGGAGATGAAAGAGGGCTGATCTAATGTGTAGAGTGATTCATTGCAGGCTGATCCTTCCACACAAAGTTCTTCTAAGCAGAGAGAGAGAGACGGAACCCTTTTCTCTTCAAACAAGTTCTTTCTATTATGAAAATTTGATGGCAAAACTCAAGACATTGTTCAAACTATGATCGAATCAAAAGGAGATGTAGTAAAAAGGAACTGATGAGCTGTCTAAAGGGCTGGAAATAATTAATCTTGAAGTAAAAAAAATAAGGGCATTTGAAGTAGTTCTCTAGGTTAAGGGTCAGAGATAGAAGGAGTAGTTAAGATTGTTTTAGCTTAGCTGCAAGGGAGTTTACATTAAGAAAAAGCCCACTGAATGAACAGTTTTCCCAGGGGAAGTGTGAGAAGCAAAAGGCCAGAGATAGCCATGGACTGTGATGACTGCTAGAGGATATACTCCTCTCCACCAACCTCCTTTGCAGCTACTCTAGCTTAAAGGTTGCAGGGGATTGACTGGAACGTGGCTTCAGCTGCTTTGGTAGGAAGCAGCAATTGACTACTGTTGGTCCTGGGCAATAGTTAATGAAGTTTAGAAACTTACATGTTAATTGGCAGTTATGATATAGTAAAAAGTATGGTCATAACATTTTGGTAAACGTGAGATGATCAAATGTACCTTCTTATGTCAGAAGTGTAAGGTAGTATCATTTAATTTATGGGACTAATAAAAATTTCTGGTTGTGCTTTTCTTATTTTTGGTATATTGTACCTATAACTAGTAATAATTTGTCAGATTATTTCATTGAATTTAAATGAAATTTAGAGATCTACTTTGCTATAATTGAAGTATATAAAATTTATCTATGTTTCTAGAATGTTGATATAAAATTAACCCATTCAATGAATTTTAATGATAGATAAAATCACCAACTATATGTTTAAATTAAGCAAAACAAAAAAAAATCAAAGTTTCTTTTTATTTAGAAAATCTCTCAGAGGCTGAGTGCAGTGGTGCACAACTGTAAGCCCAGGAGCTCAGGAGGCTCAGAAGGATTGCAAGTTTGAAAGCCAGCCTCAGTAACTTAGAAAGGTCCTAAACAACATAGCAAGGCCCTTTCTGAAAAATAAATAAATAAATAAAAAGTCTGGGGACGTGGCTTAATGCCCCTGGGTTCAATATCCTGGACAAAAAAAAAAAAGAAAGAAAGAAAAAGACACTAAAGAAAATCTTTCAGAAAAATTGGAAATTTAATTTTTAATGTTTTTATTTCTATTTGGAAATCTTGAGTGTTTTTCTTAGTGAGATATTCTGATGTTAGAAATGAAAGCCAGAATAGGGTGTGTGTGTGTGAGCTGAAGTTTCTCCTTGGAAACTTTTAAACCTTGAAAGCAAAACATTCTGAAAATTCATCATTGTTTAGTTTTAGTCCAAACCATTCAATATGGCTTTAATTAGCTTTCAAAGTCTCCAGTACAGAATAGTGTGGAGGCAGAAATAAATTTTTTAAAAGAAAAGTACAGACTGTGCTGAAATGCACAGCCTAATCTTCAAGAAATACTATATTCTAAGCACAATCTAGTGTTGTCTTATTGCCTTTGTCTCAATTTGATTTAAAAATATGTTCCTTCCCTTTTCCACAGAATATAAATAGCTTTAGAAATGTAAAGTTTACTTTGAAAACTATAAGGCAATAGTGATTTTTCTTTGAGTTCAAATTAGGTGCTTAAAGGGAAAGTGAACTCTTAAAAGTTTCTTTATCATTCATCAAAGTATTTGATGTGCTGTTATACACAGCTTCTAGGATTCATAGATGTGAATCTAAAATTGTAAAGCAGTTTTCGTCATCTCCACATGAGCTCTGAAGGTATGTCCAACTCTTCACTTCTGTGTTAAAAAGGGCAATGACACTTGGATATTAGAACAGTAAATGAAGTTAAAAATGATGCGGGTGGGGTGCTTACAGGGCAGATTTGAAATGATTTTGGAAAATTATAGGTTTTGAATGCATTCCCCCTGAAAATATACTTTGTAATAATTCTCCCAATTTAAATTTGTATATGTATATTATTATTTCCCAACTGATTAACAGTAATGACATCATATAATTTTTAATGCATTAATTTGATCGCAGGCCATTTTATAACCACCATCTCATTGTAATTTGTGGAACTCCTCACAAAGTTGGGCTATTGTTTTTATCCACATAAAACATAAGAAAATTCATACAAATATTAACTAACTTGGGTTGTCTCCACTAATAGATACAAAGATATTTTCCATGTGTACTCCGTTTTGTCTTATGCATGCAAAACTTCAGTTTTATAAGATATCACCTTTTAAAAAATATTTTAGTGTTATGGTTAAGCCAAGATAGTGTTGTTTTGTCCTGTATGTGAAGGGTTCTTTTCTATGGAAACCACATTATTTTCTGTACCTGGGCAATAGCTGGTCTCCCTACCTCTGTAGCTTGAAGACTTCACTTCTATGGATAGGACAGGGCAGTCATTTTTATCTTCTATGTTGCCAGTTGCATTACTCAGAATATTGTGATGACTTAACCTGAGTACCTTTCTCCCAGTCTATGTAACTTTGAGCTAATTACAGTTTTTTCACCATATTCATGGGGGATTTGTTCCAGGATGCCACAAATACCAAGATTTGCTTGTCCTCAAATACGTTATATAAAATGGCATAGTGTTTGCACATAACTTAATCACACCATTATGTATTAATGCAAATGCTGTATAAACAGTTAGATATTATGCTATTTAGGGAATAACAACAAAGAAAAGAAAGATTGCACATGTTCAGTATAGATTCAGTTTTTTTTTTTGTTTCTGAATACTTTTATACCACAGTTGATTAAATCAACAAATGTGGAATCCTGGGTTATAGAAAGGAGACTATACTGCTTTGTGTCGATTTTCCTATCTATAAAATAATAGTTACCTCATGAAGAGTTGCCTGTAAGAATTAAATGAATTAATGTATGTAAATCTTAATATATCTTAGTTATTATTATTAGCTTTTAATTTTTTAATACTTTTGTTTTATTTATTCATATGTGGTGCTAAGGATGGAACCCAGTGCCTCACAGGTGCTAGGTAAGCACTCTGCCACTGAGCCACAACCCCAGCCCTAGCTTTTAAATTTTAAACATTATAGTATTTTTTACAAACAATCAGAATAATAATTATTGCTTTATTGTTTCACACATTTATATGAATTGTGTTATGAGAGTCTCAAAACAATCCTATGATTTAAATAACACTAATCTTGAGATTATAGAGAGGTTCTATAAATGGTCTAAGATCACATAACTAGTAAATGGTGGCAGTTGCATTAAAAATCCAAGGATTCTGATTTCAGAGCCATGATCCTTAAGAGTTATAAACAGATAATTAGGTGTATATTTCAGATCAGATTCTCTCTAATCTTGACTTTCATACATGCAGTAAGATGACTCTTTGACACTTATCGTATAGGGCTATATGCATGAATTGAGATAAAATCTAGTTAGCAGTTTTATATGAAAATATCTTTCTTATTCTCTTGCATTATGTCTTAGTTTGTGAAGACACAAGTGTACCAACACACTCAAGGCAGTCTGGGGAACTTTGTGGCTGTATGCCATTAGTCAGCCAGGTGGATGACCCAAGTTAGTGCAGAAACAGTACTCAAGTAAGATCTTCACTACTGGAACATATAATTATTTTATTCACTTCTGAGAAAAGTCCTTTTGTGACTATTAAGATTCAAGCTTGTCCTCAAGCTATACATCTGTACTGTGAGACAGAAAATTGCACTTCACTTTTTTATATTCCCTATTTGCTTATTAAATATTCTGACAGTCATACTCCAGTATTATAAATCATACATTTAAATAATTTATTTAAAAATCGACATGCTGCACAGGGTGAAAGCTGTGTACTAGCTCTGTTCAGGACCCCTAGGTCTTGATGCATATTGATAAAATAATAGTGCAGGGAGCTTATACTATTTAATAGCAAGTTGTTTCTTATGGTGACTATGGGAAAGTTATCATGATTAAGGAAATGAACATCCATTTCCTCTATCATTACATCTTTTAATTCTAGGATAAAAATCTTACTATGTCACTGGAGAAGTACTTGATTATATGTAAGTAAGAGGACAAAGCATCCTCCTTTATAACTGGGAAGCAGGAAAATAAAGTTGTTTCAGCATTACCTCCTGAAATAAGGCAGAGAGATAGCTTTAGCAATTTAACATTTTTTCCCTTTTAAGCAAAATGGGGTAATGATGCTAGATAATTATATTTAAAAATATACTTACATAGCAAATGCTAAGAGCATATTTTGAATTCTATGAATTTGATTCATTAAGAATTTCTTGGAATTCTTATTAGACCATCAGAGTATTCAATTCCTTCCGTTCACTTTGCTAACTGATGGGTCCCATAAATATTGAACCACATGAATTGTACTGATTATAGTCTCTGTGCTCGGAATTCTTACCTTTAATTAAGTGGTGAGGCTCATAAATTTTGGACCATGAATTGTCCCGGAAGTCACAGTTTAGAATGATTACCAACCAATCAGATCTGTAAATTTCCTTTATTTTATTTTTGGAAACAAAATGAAGCTGCAACATAACTGTGAATGTGATAGATACAGAGTGTTTGTTAGTTTGGCCTTCTTTGTTTTTGTAAGCACTAATATTTTGGAAGATAAATAGCTCTTGATGCTTCATTTACTTTGATTGTTTTTAATTTCAAGATACTTTGGAAAATTTATTATACCATAAAGCTTGAGTTAGCTACAGATTTTCTATTCTCATCCAAATAAGCAACAGTCATCAAAAAACTTCAGTAATTCTGAAACACTGTGTCATGGCTATACCAACAAAACTATTTCAGAATGGAGCTAATTATTGATTATCCCCAGGGCTTCTGAGATCAAGTATACCTCAGAGTAGTTAATTATGCCCTCAGCCCTGCAGAGTTTTTGCAATGGCAGGTTCAATTTACTTAATAAAAATATTGCTTGATGAGATTTGCAGATGAGTCAATTAGATAGTCATTAACTGGGTAGCCATTGGAAATGGGGTGTTACCCAGTTGGGAGATGGTCTACTCTGATGACTAATGTATATTAATGCCAGCATTAATGACCTTTGAGTCTTTCCCCATGTATCTAAGGGAAAGCAAATTAACGAGCCATTCAAGAAAAAAAAAAAAAGATTTTGCTGAATTGGTATGTTTTACAGGAGAAAGATTAAAATTGCTCATTAAATGTATTAAAACCACGAAATTTCAGAGTAACAGCAATTGCTGTATTTAACTAAATAAAACTAAATGCTGGAGATTTCATAATAAATAGTCACAGTATCATATCATAAATATTTTCATTAAGTAGGTGATTTTAATCCCTTTGAGTATTTTTCATTGTGACTTTTAAAACTGTAAACAATTATAATATATCCAACTATTAAATAAATTATGTAAATAGTGTTAAGGAGCTTACTGAACACATTTCTTAAGGGGTAATTGGAACATTAAAGAATGTTCACATTTTTGAGCACATGATAATTAAACTAATAGAATTATACCATGTCCTAGTTATGAAACTTATCTCAAATTGCTATTATACTTTATTGAGTATATTGTAATCTCCATATTATTGCAATTAAGTTAAAGGAGCATAACTGATTTTCAAGAAAATCTTTGTAGTTTGTATATTTATACCCTAAAGAACTATATAATCAAAAAATGAATTAGAAGAAGAGACTATATAAAGAAAAAATATGGAAGATTGAAATATTTGTAAAAATGAACCTATTTTTTCAAAATGCCATATTTTGTGTCTTGGAATCTTTTTCAATTTCTTTGTGAGATGCAAAGAAATAGGTTTTGTATATGTAATCCAGCAATCTAATATAAATCATGTGCAAGCATGGGTAAGAAATTAAGAAAGCTTAGCTCAATGTGTTATTTGGACAATATTAATATCACATAAAAATAGGATATAGAATAGAGGTCAACCTCTTTGCAGAGACCTATAGACTTGGTTCTTAATTGTTTCTAATGCCATTTATAATTGTTCTGAGACTCATTTTTTTCCCTTATACATGCCATTGATGGCTGCAGATTGATAGCAACATTAGTAAATATAGCAGCAATATGTCCTAAAGAATGTTTCATTGAACACTAATGCCAATGGTAAACATTGGAAGAAAATGATGTGGTCAAGTAAGTCTGAGAAACACCAAGTTAAACCTCAGTCAAATATATTTATTGCAGGGATTCTTCAGACCTATGCAGATATCTATGGAGAATTTTTAACAGGAAGAAATGTTGAGTCATCTATTTAAAATGATTTGGTCCTGTAATTTCTTGAGTTTCTCATAACACTATTTCTTATGCAAATGTTCCAGAGAAAACATTTAGATAAATCAATTTAATAAATTTTGAAAGCCTCTAACAACTGAACATATAAAACTCAAATTGTGATGTTGGATTGTCTCTAGAATCTTTAAATTTGAAATTCTGTGTAAATATATGATATCTGTTACATACGAAATACTAGAAATAAAGTATAAGGCAATTAAAATATAATAAAATATAATAAAATTAATTCCACAAACCAGATTTTGAATGATAATGCTGTTGATATGCTACTTCTAGGAGGATACTCCATCATCATCCCTTGCCCTGACTACATTTCTAGATAGCCACTACCTTAAATCCAGTGTCACTGTTCTTTTTCTTTTCAAAATACTTTTACTGTATAAGCAAATGGATCTTCAAGCAATGTTAGTTTTCCATATGTTTGTTTTTGCTTCCTAGAGAATCATTGTATATGAACATTTATAACTTAATTTTTTTGTAATTTCTTAGATACATCTATATTGTCATTGTATATCTCTAATTCATTCATTCTTACTGCTATACAGATTTCACTATGAGAAAACCTATGTTTATTCATAAGTCTTCAATCATCAATTCTTGAGTTGTTCACATACCTCTTTAAAATATTAAAGGCAGAATTATATTTGATTACTTTGTACTTTCCTTTGTTTTATAAATGATTTATTAAAAATGCAATATTAAATGTTATAACAAATACACCCTTCTTCAGGAATCCTACAGTCTTATAGAATATAAAACCATGCATATAATTAGAATGATATAATGAGATTATATTTCTATCTACATTACCATGAAGGAAGAGTGATTATTCTGATTTAGGGAGATAATACGTAACAGTGTGAAATGTGAGCTTATTCTTGAGGGGAATTTGCATTTTACCAGGGGAAGAAACCAGAAGAAAAAAACATGAAATAGGAAGAAATGCAATCAGTTCTGTAGAGCAGGTAGATAGACCAATTGTGAAAGTGAATTAGAGGGGAGATAACTCTAAAGGAAAATTATACCCATGAGAGAAGGTATAAGAAAAACGACATAACTCTCAAAGCACCATTTAAATAAAATTGGTTACAATATTCATATAAAATAATTTTACTGCTTATTATGGTTTGGATATGAGGTATCCCCCACAAATCTCCTATGTTGATACAGGAGATGAATCAATCAGATAAAGACATATTCGATATGACCAGTGGATTCATCCATTTGATGAATTCATCATTTAAAAGTTGCTGAGTGGTAACTATAGGTGGGTGGGGCATGGCTGAAGAAAGTGGGTCACTGAGGTTGTGCCCTTGTGCCCTTAATGACCTAAGGAGTGTATCTTGTCTCCAGGGCTTTCTATTTCTTTCCCTCTGCTTCTGAAATATGATGAGCTGAGCAGCCTTCCTCTACCACACCCTTCTGTCACAATGTTCTGCCTCAGGTCAGGCCCAGAGCTAAGGATACTGCCAAACCTCTGAAACTGTGAACCTCCAACACTTTTCATCCTTGAAATTGTTTTTCTTCAGCACTTTTGTCACAGCAACAAGTCCCTGACTAATGCATTACACTTTAATATTGAAACCGTCTTTGTTGCACCATTTTTTCAGGCCTACCACTATTAGCCATCTGGGTCAGATAATATTGTGTGTGGAGACCTCTCTTAAACATTATGATTATCTCACAGAATCCCCTTTCTCCTGCAATTAGACATATTACTTTTTAAGTAACCAAATGTTTAAAATATTGCAAATATTCCCATCCTCTGAGAGATATAATTGCCTTACTTGATAACCACTACTCTATTCACAATCTCTGCAAAGCTTTAGAAGAACATTAGAAGAAGAAAATGATGTGATAATCAAATACTTTAGCAGTGAATAACTGAGTCAGTGCAAAAAAGAGTTTCCAAAATTTGTAGGCATCACTGAAAAAAAGAGGAGGTATAGGGGGAGAGGGGGAGGAGAAGAAAACTGAACAAGTCTAGTTAAGGCACATGTAGAAACAGGAGGAACATTAGTTAAACCCATAAAAATTTGATAGTGACTTTCAAAAAATGTTTTATGACCTTCATAGAAGTAGAATTTTGAGAACAAGAAAGATTTATTCTATTGTATTTCCTCTATTGTTGTAATTCTCCAATTCTAAACACTATAGGACATTTTAAAACATGTTTTTTTTTCCCTTCTCCAATTCCTTTGGTGTTCTCTATTGTCTTGGAGACAATTTGCAAACAAGATATTGCAATAATCTTAAATCTGCCTAATTTCCTAAACTCAGTTGTTGCTACATTCCCTGCTTCCTATGTCCTCCTCAGCAAAACCAAAAAACTTAAACTATAAAATATGCTTTGTACACTCACCCACCTTAACCCTTTCCCAGTCTCTCTGGGTGATAGACACTAGCCCTCAACAATCTACTATTAAATCAGAATTAAATAGATTTGGAAAATGATATTCATTTTAAATACTCCTTTATACAATAATAAGAGATATGCAAAATGAACAAACAAAAAACAAAAAGTAGGTCAGGGCAAAGAAAACCTGAAGTGCAGGAAGGAGATACAATATAAACAGAATGGTTCAGGTAGCCTCACTGAGAAGTATTTGAACATATTCTTTAAGGAACTGTGAGTGAGGATATTTCAGGCAAAGTCAAAGCCAGTGTAATCGGTTGAAAGCTGATGTTTGTCTAACATGTCCATGGGACAGTCAGGTCTAGGCAGCAACAAAAGCATGAAAAGAGTAGTAAATGAGAAAACAAAAGTCTCGACCGTGGGACATGTAGGGCTTCTTAAGCCATTTTAATGACTTTTCTTTTACTCTGGGATGCATTTGGAAAGTTTGATCAAAGCAATGCTACAATCTCATGTTTTAATAGGACCTCAGGAGCCACTCTATTCAGAGTGCAGGGGAATGGGTAAAGGTGGAAACAAAATATGCAAAGGTAGAGTGGTCCAGGTTAGACTTGCTGGTGAATCAAACCAAGGTTGCAATGGGCAAAAGAAATGTCATTAGAATCTGAATAGATTTTTCATATGTATAATTCTATTTTACTTTTAGCTGATATATATTGGCTATTTTGATTGTTTCCATGAAAGATTACAATATACATATTTGATTTATTAATGTTTACTATAAATTAGTGCTTTTATCAAGCTCTTCAATTCATTGTACACAAGTGGAGCAGAATTTTTCGCTTCTGTGGTTGTACATGAAGTAGAGTCACACCATTCATACAATCATATATGTATCTAGGGTAATGATGTCCATCTCATTCCACCATCTTTCCTACCCTTGAAGCCCCTGCCCCCACTTTGCCCATCCAATGTTCCTTCACTCATTCCCCTCCATTATGGAATAGCATCCACTTATCAGAGAAAACATTTGGCCCCTGATTTTGGGGGGATTGGCTTATTTTGCTTAGCATGATATTCTCTGATGCCATCCATTTACCTGCGAATGCCATGATTTTATTCTCTTTTAATGCTGAGTAATATTACATTGTGATGGACATTATTATATAAAGTACATGTATGAAGACATGAATTAGTATGAATGTACTTTATATACAATAAAAAATGAATATTAAGTTTTTTAAAAAAAAAATATTACATTGTGTATATGAACCACAATTTCTTTATCCATTCATCTATTGAAAGACATCTAGGTTGGTTCCACAGTTTAGCAATTGTGAATTGTGCTGCTATAAACATTGAAGTGGCTGTGTCACTGTCGTATGCTGTTTTTAAATCCTTTGGATGTAGACCAAGGAGTGGGATAGTTGGGTCAAATGTGGTTTCATTTTAAGTTTTCTAAGGAATCTCCATACTGCTTTCCGGATTGGTTGCATCAATTTTGAGTCCCTCCAGTCCCCCACATCCTCTCCAACACTTTTTTTTGCTTGTATTCTTGATAACTGCCATTCTCATCAGAATGGGATGAAATCTTAGAGTAGCTAAAAAGCTAAACAGACACTTCTCAGAAGATACACAATTTATCAATATATATAAAAATGTTCACCATCTCTGTTAAATTTGCTTGTTTTAAACCTCTCAAAACCTTATAATTGCTTTAGTCGATGTTACTCATTTGCTCATATATCTTCTATCTAATTCCTCCTTCCTTCTTGTTTTACTATATTTTTGTCTAGGATAATATTCCTTTTGATTTTAAGAATTTCATTTGATATTTCTTTTGGCTTAGTCTTTTGGCAAAACGTCTTTCAATTTTTAACTTACATAGTTACAATTTACAGCAGAATAATTTTCAAGAGACCTAGAATGAAGGGTTGAGTCTTTTTTCACTTATGTTGAAGCTAAAGAAAAAACTAAAATTAAAAGGGTTCTCAGGTAAAAGAAAGGAGACCAATGGAGTCAAGGAATAGAGGAAGGGAGGAATGGGACCTCGTAAAGTGCTGGGGAATGAAATCTCCTAAATTAAGTTATGTCCACATATGAATATATAACATGAATCCCACTTGCATATATAATAATAATGCACTAATTAAAAAGTAACAAAAGGGAATAGAAGGGACTCAATAGAGTGGATCAAGAAGTCGGGAGAGGAAAGAGTGAGAAAGTGGAGGCACCTGGGGAGATGGATCAAGTTATGTGCATGTATGAATACATCATAATTAATCCTCCTATTATGTATAATTGAAATATGCACCAAAAAAAAGACTTAACAATCTAAGATAGCAAGCATTTTCTTTCAGAGTTCATTTGTTCTTTTTCTTTTATTTTGTTTTTATTGCTTAAATTGTAAAGTTACTCTTTGTTTTTATTCTTTACAGTATTATTCCTGGATTGGTTTTTTTTTATTTGTTTCTCTTGCTGGTGTTGAAAAGGGATTTTCTGATATGTCAGCAGGTATTGTTATTTTCTCTTCTTGATTTTATAAAGCTTCAGTAATTCGTGGTTTATTTACTTATGCCAATTTTGAGAAGTCCGTTTTTTTTATTGCTTTGTGCTTTATTTCTCACTCCTGCCAAACATTATAGTTACAGATGTTACAATTCTACACATTCCATGGGTTAGATGTTAATCATACTTCCTTTCCTTCTAGTGCTTCATATTATAAATCTATACTGTCCCAAAAGCCAGTTTACAAATTCTGTATTCTGAGTTAAATGTGTGGATGAATTTATTAAATTATTTATTGCAATTATTATAATTTTCATTCCAGAACACTGCATTTTATGATTTTGTACTTATTATATTCACTGATTTTTTTCTGTATCTTGACATGTACTTTGGGAAATATATTAGTCACAATCAATCATTTTCAAATTTATGTGTGATAAAAGCTATGCCAAAAATAACCTAAGAAATTTTTTATTAACTTGGATTCTTTTCATTTGTTTCTGTTTTTGTTAATTTCCTTTAATTTTACATGAATGTGTGTGTGTGTGTGTGTGTGTGTGTGAGAGAGAGAGAGAGAGAGAGAGAGAGAGAGAGAGAGAGAAAGAGAGAGAGAGATCTGATAAATTTTGATTATATGTCAGAAATTGTGTCTGAAAAGTTGCAAAGATTCAGAATGATATTATTTTCCTCCAGAAAGGATATAATTTTTGTTTCTTATTTTTCAGATGACTAAAGAAAAATTGATCAACTTGATCACATCAGGGTTTGATATGACTTAAGACTAAATTTCAATCATATTTTTTTGTTTCCAATTTATATTTATTCCTAGACTTTTTCATACTTTTTAGACGTATGAAATTCCACCGAATTCTGAGTTGCTATTTTCTGCTCCTTATCCAAACCTTTGAAGGAGGTGTAAAGACTCAGGCTAGTCCATCAGGCTGTTGAGGCAACAAAGAAGCAAGCAGCAAAGTGGGAGAGACTGTTCTGATCATGAGGGAAATTACAGAAATTAGAAATTGACATTTGATATTTAAAACTGGCAAATTCCTCAAGGGAAAAAATGAAATTCAGTATTTCCTTTTTATATTGAGTCTCTACTTCTCTCTTGAATTCTGGCTGACTCAAATGTTCCCTGGTGCCTAAAAATCTGTGTGTGTGTGTGTGTGTGTGTGTGTGTGTGAGAGAGAGAGAGAGAGAGAGAGAGAGAGAGATAAAGTATGTGTGATAAAGTACACACATTGTATTTTATCAAGTTTTTAGCTGTTCTTATGGGGGACTTGTTTTCTGATGTAGACTATTGGGTCACAACTGGAAGAAGTCGGTTTGTAGTTTGGGACATATTTTTTTTTTCTTTTTCTTTTTGTATCAGGGATTGAACCCAGGGGTGCAGGGGTGCTTAACCACTTAGCCATATCCCCAGGCTTTTAAAAATATTTTCTTTAGAGACACAGTTTCCCAGAGTTGCTTCGGGCCTCGCTCAGTTCTGAGGCTGGCTTTGAACTCACAATCCTGCCTCAGTCTCCTAAATTGCTGGGATTACAGGCATGTGCCACGGCACCCAGCCATGTGGGGACATATTTTTAAATTAAATTCAGTAAAATATTACTGACTTTGATATAGCATGTGAGAAAATAAAAAAAAAAAATCAATGACAAAATTTAAGGTATTTTTGTTCTTTTGGTTTGATTCACTTAAAAATGAATTTTTCATTAAATGCAATGAGAAAAGCTGCAGATGGCGCAGTTTTGATAAGATAATTGGTTGTATAAACTGCAGATTAATAGTGAGAAATGGATAATATGATGTGAATGCAGGAGTCATTAGCTTATACAGAGACTATAAAATATGTGATCAGAACAGCCCTAAGGATGTGCAGATAAATTGGGAAGAAAAGAGGGACATGGAATGAGTCCTGGGACACCTCAATATTTAAGGTTTGAGAGAAATGGAGGAACCAGCAAAGATCCTGAGAGCAAGAACTAGAATACCAAGGGCTAGACAGAGAGAATATGATGTCCAGGACACGAGAAAAAAATATTTCAAGGAGTAGAAAATGAACATCATTAACTATTAATGAACAACATTTGATGCTGCTTCTAGGTCAACAATGATAGAAATTGCATTACTGATTAGGAACATAAATATTATTGGTGAACCTACAAAAGCAATTTCAAAAAGGGAAAATCTCTATTTGGACTGAGTTTAAAAAAGAAAGAGAAGGAGGTACTTGGAAGCAATGATCATAAACAACTCTGCTAGGAATTTGGTTTTAAAGAGAAACAAAAGAAAGATAATAATTTCACTAAAGAGATGGAAAACAAGGAAATATAGACTTGAAATAAAAACAATGGCCAAAGGAGGTGATTGGTCAAGATACTTTATTTCTAGAGCATAATAAATAAAACATGCATTGTAGCTAATAGTCGTACAGGAAAATGACCTTGTAGAGGAGAGAGAAATGCTGACATAATATTCCCATGGAGCTGCTTACAAGTACAATATTTATTTACCTAATCCTCAAATAAGGTACTATTATTTATTAATGTGGATATCCTTCATTATTTCTCCAATTTTATGTATGGAAGGAGAGGGGCTCAATAATTTATCCAGATTCTGCACACACCAAAGCCTAAGGATCAAGAATGGTGCATGTACATTTCTTCTTGTGATACCAGTGACAGTGAACTTGCTGCTACTAATGGCCATCCCAAGGACCAATTTATTCCTGACAGGCTTTTTGTCCAAGGCCCGACTAGATGGTGCTACAGTACTTAATGTAGTTATATTTCCTAATTCTCCCAACACCTTTTCTGTAAAAGAGCTTAACTTGGTAATAAAGAACTGACTTAAAAACTGTAAGGAGAAAAATCAATTAATTTTCTCTGCACTAACAGGTTATTTTGTTTTACTGAACTATGAAAATTGGTGTTAGAAAGAAATGTAAACTGGTAAGGTGAGTTGAAAGATCTACTTAAGATTTTGAATTACAGGAGTTTTTTTAAGATCCAGAAACATGAAATTTCTGATTGCATTTCTTTGAAGATAGGATGGATGATGTGTGTACAGTCTGTGGGTGATTACAAAACAGCTTTGAGTAAATCTTCCAGGGAAGCACCAATTTTTATCCTTCGGTAATCTCAGTGGTTGGTATGGTAGTTCATTTTTATGGCACCGTGCTTACTGTGGTCTATCCCTAAAATATTCAAACCTATCTTTTCTCCTAGAGGAATTGTTCTTCATATCGGAGAGTCTTAAATACAATACTTAATTTTG
The DNA here is from genome assembly GCF_021218885.2 of Marmota monax. Lineage (NCBI taxonomy): Eukaryota > Metazoa > Chordata > Mammalia > Rodentia > Sciuridae > Marmota > Marmota monax. Next base: position 197,570 of record NW_026694521.1, on the reverse strand, counting down.
TAATGAATTTTTTTCATGCTGTTTTCTCAAATGTGGAAGATCTGACATTGCCAAGAATTTTATTTAACAGGTCCCCATTTTCATTTTTTAAATATGTATAACCATATTAACATTAATATTAATCATGTATGTCATGACAAATGATTGGAAGAAATTTGTGCATTTTTAATATTGAGATACTTTCCTAGCAACATATTTGCTTTTTTTCTTTTGGCTATGCTTTTTACTGGTCTCTTAACAGATGCAGCTGCACAAGCATGCTTGATGGATACACATGTGCAGACACACAACTGATGAAAAAGCTTCTCACAGCACACATGCCTACACTGTGCTAGTTTCAGTTAGATAGATTTAGCTATTGATGCGATAGGTCACAATGCAATTTAGAAGCAATTAAAAGGTAATGAATGTGCTGAACTGAAACCTCTGCCTAGAAGGCTTTTTCTGTGTACACCAAGAAAGTAGATAGATTTGTGTCTTTATTGCCCCCTGAAGTAATGACTTCAGGCAAAATGGCAATGTCAGTGACTACAGACACCTGCCTAACATGGGTGAAGGGCAATCTGGCCTTCTTTTCTTGCAATGTTTACACAGAAAGTTATGAATCCTTCATGGTGTAAAAGCATGATTCATCTTACAAGCAGTTATTAGGCGTGGGCTATTTTAAAGTCAAATTTCCACTGTGCATTTTTAAAGGCACACTGATGACAATATATATCTTGTGATAATAAATAATGGCCACCCTTAGTGTTTTGTGAAGAAGTGCACAGGGAGTGTGGATTGTTCACCTCACCCACACATTTTTCACAGGCTCTTACCTGGCTATGTGTAAGAGGAATACACTTAAGAATTGAGGCAGTTTAGCCAGTGTGCCTCATTAACAAAAATATGTGCCAATCACTAACTGATATGGATGCCATTGTAAGCATGAAAACATCAGATAGTTTTGTTCATATGGTGTTAGAGTCTGTAAACAAGTCAGGATGGTGCCTGGCATTTTGCCAGAGGGAGTGGTTTGTGAAGTAAAGCCAGCGAGCCATTAAGTGTGGAGATTCCTTATTGGTTGACTGATGTATCTAGTTTATGCTAATTAAGATAAGCTGTGTGGAATGTATATATACTCCCCCTCCTGTCCTACAATAAACGGCTCCCACTCCTGCTGTATCAATGTACACAAGTTGCTCCTCACCCCCCAGTTATCTTGCTGCAGCCGGACTGCGGCAGATGATGGCCCTTTACGGGGAGCCCCGGGACACTCGGGGGTAAGTAACGAAAAAAAAAGTTGCCCGTCCATAGATAGGACAGGAGCAAATCTGCTGGTCCCTAGGCAGATAGGGCGAGAGGAAAAATGGCCATTTTGAGAAAACGGAGAAGATTGATACAGTATGTTTGTGTCTTGTTTTGTCTTGAAATGTTGTATTGTCTTTGTGACGAAAATATGGAAGGGGTGAGAAGTAAACTACTAAGGGAAGGAGGCACCCCAGTGGAACCAAGAATAGTTAGGGCATGTGTTGATAAGAGCCCAGGAACTCTAGTCAGAAAGAAAAAGAAAGTTCAAAAGAAGAGGGATTATCAGGAAAAAAGTTACAGCAAAAGGCTATTACTAAATACTTTTCGTTACCAGAGGGTGAGTGAATTGGTGCTGCGGCTGCCACGTGCGCAAGCTGGTCATGGCTCAGCAAGGACTTTCCAAGTGGCAGCAGCCAGCTCTTCCCTGCCCACCGCCCGAGGAGTAGGATGCCACTGCGAGAGAGCCCAAATCCAAACCTGACCCGGAGGCACAGTCTCGCAGGCTCTTGCTCCCTGTGTCCAGTGGCAGTTTGAGTCCGGTGGCAGTTTGAGTCTCTGGGGCCATCTGGGGCTGCCCTGGAAGCTGCAGGCGGAAGATGGCTGTGTCCCTGAAGTTTGATCATTTCCAAGGCCAGTGACTACAATGGTTCTCCCACACCTGGAAGCTAATGAGTAATGAGCACTATTAAGGCTTATTTCAAATGTAAAAAACCTTGAGATAATGCGCTAAATTGTCCAGAAGGTTGTTTTCTTAGCACCTGCTGGAATACTACAGGATTTTCTTTAGCCATCCGGAGTTCCTGCCTTGTCCCAGTGCCGGTGAGGACGAGGGTGGAAGAATTTCCAGTGTTGCTGAGAACTGGACGAGACTTCGGATCAAGCTAGCTGCCTGCAGAACTTACCTGTACTGTGATTTAAGCTAGCTGCCTGCAGAACTTACCTGGACTGTGATTTAAGCTAGCTGCCTGCAGAATTTACCTGGACTGTGATTTAATCTATTGAGACACTGCTTTACCTGGACTGAGACAACAAACTGGTATAATTTTTCCAAGGGCTTCTTGCATGGAGCCATCAATTGGCTTGGTATTGTGGCATTTTCTATCCTTCCCTTCTGCTTGTAGCAGATTATTTATGGTGTTTGTGTAAAAACCACTATGGTCGTTATTTAAATTTAACAAAAGGGGGAAATGTTAGAGTCTGTAAACAAGTCAGGATGGCGCCTGGCATTTTGCCAGAGGGAATGGTTTGTGAAGTAAAGCCAGGGATCCATTAAGTGTGGAGATTCCTTATTGGTTGACTGCTGTATCTAGTTTATGTTAAATTAAGATAAACTGTGTGGAATGTATATATACCCCTCCTGTCCTACAATAAACGGCTCCCACTCCTGCTGTATCAATGTACACTAGTTGCTCGCCCCCCCCCCCCAGGTTACTTTACTACAGCCGGACTGTGGCAATATGGCACAGTGCAGGTAAAGCAGTATACTGATATCATGCTATTTTAATAAAATGAACACATTTTTATTCTAAAAAGCATTCTGATGTGCCTTGTCATTATTTGCATGTGTAGTCCTCAATTCATGTGTAGATTCTTTTGTCTGTTTTATAATTAAACAGAAATTTTGAACATAACTAATTTATAATTATGCTTCAAGTTTTAGAACTATCAATCTAACATCTCTTCAATCTATTCCTTATTTTTCTTTTTATTATCTTGTTTTCTATATAGATTTAAGATTAGGTATTCTGGATAATATTCTGATCAAGAAAAGCTAGTTTCTTCTTGAAGAAAATATTATGTTACTTTTAGGTGAATTGTTTAAAATGGCAAATAAGAAAATTACATAAAATAACCACTAAAGACTAATTGCTATTTTTTTAGTGGTTTACTTTTTGGATTTATTTAAGCATACTCGATAAATAAAGATTTATGCATTTAAGAGGTACTACATGATGATTTACATACATATGTATGTATGCATATCTATATTTAACAATTACCAAAATCAAGTTAATTAACCCATCCATCACCTGAAATAGATAATCCTTTGCATATATGCCCCGATGCTTAAGATTTACTCTCTTACCGAATTTCAAGTAAACAACACAGTTATTAACTGTAGTTATCATGCTGTACACATCCCAAACTTATTTGTTTTATATAAGTCAGTTTTCTGTTAGTATAACAAAATTCCCAAAGTTGATATTTTATCAAGTGAAGATGTTTATTTAGTTCACAGTTATGGAGGCTGAAAATCCAAACAGCATGGTACCAACTCTAGAGAAAGCCTGATGGAAGAGAGCATCATGGCAGAAGAATGTGTGAGGGACAGATTACATCATAAATCAGGAAGTCACAATGCTACTAATTTCCCAAGGGACTATGTTAATTCCTTCTAAGGGCATGTCTCCAATTAGGTAACAACTTACCATTTAGCTCTCCCTCTTTAATATTCCCCCCATGTCCTAGCCTTACCACACAGGGAATGAAATTGCCAATAAATGCACCACAAATCACAAGAAAACTAGTGCAAGATTTTGTTCTATAAACAAAATATTTATTCAATGGAGATTCTCTTAATCTGTAAGTCCTACTCTAGATTTTACCCTATGATTTTGTTATTGTTGATAGACCTACCACTGACATAAATCAATAAGTATAGCAAAAAATTAACTCTTTGATTCCTTATAATGCCATAAATAATGTCTCCTAGAACAAATAGCATTAACTATTGTATCCTAGAACAGACAGTATTAATCATGTTATCTCTCACTTCAGGATCTGTATTCTTTATATATATTTTTGGCCATTCTTTTATAGATGACTCACAAGTGTTTATTTTGACTTCACAGGCATTATTTTAGCCAGAAAATTTATAGCAAACCTACTGTGTATTAATGCTGGAAGAACAAAGAAGATGTCTTTGAAAACATGAAATGCAGTAGAAAATGTGTAAGTAGTATTTTAGCTCTATCTGTATTTTTGCTTTTTCCACAAAAATATAGGTAAAATATAATATGCTTCAGTCTCACTATTGGCTTTTTAAAGCATATTAATCAATTGGATTTATTTAGGAACATGATAGTTTATTATCAAGCAAATATATTCTAAATTTCACAGTAGGATTTTTCTTTAGTTATTTGAGTAACAAGAGTGAAGACCTGGATTTATCAGTGACAGATTTTTGTGCACTGCTGTTTATATTGACCAGGCAAATAATTCCTCACATTTTAATTGCCTTAAGAGCATTACAGTTAGGAAGAAAGGCTTTCTGTGCCTCATTTGTTTAAAAATTAGTGACACTCATAGTCTCAAAATTTATATAGTGTCATTTTTGATTGATATTCTTGTTCCAGCTTTGCCTTCCAAGTATCATGGAATAGGTTATTGGTTGACCTCACCATGCTTTATTCAGGACAGTGACATTTCCTGTGTCTACATTTAGCATACATAGAATTTCATTGTTTTGAATACTTGCAAAGTATATTTTTCCAAAGCAAATAGAAAAATAAAAATGAAGCCCATATAGCACCCCAAAGATTGAATTAAAAAAGAATAGAAAAAGAAGCAGAGTACATAGGAAACTCCTAAAAGTCAACAAAAGCAGTTATAGACATTGAAAATATATAAAGATATATAAAATAATATGTAGGTAAATAGGTGAAGAGTGACAGAATAAGTTTCTAGGGCTAAGAGACGTTAGGATATTTATTCATTTACAGAGAAACCCTACCAGCTTTTCATCTTAGAATTTTTAGCCTTGAGCACATGTATTTCTAAAAAAAAAATGATATTTTTCTTAATTTTGATAAAAATGACTAGAATGAAGTAGTTAAAAGCATTAACTTCCCCAAATTAAATTTATTTATCTGAAAATAGAGGCAACATTATTTAAAACTCATAGAGTTGTTGAAGGATTAAAGGCGAAAATGTTAATAAATAGCTTGTTCCTTATAACTATTGCTGTTTCTTTGTTCTCATTATTTTCCATCTGTAAAAAAAAAAGCACATGGCCATCCCTTCCCCTTTTGATACCCCATGCTACACATTTTATATGTAGATATTATTCTATCTGACAGGTACTAGCCCCTTGTCAAGGGTGTAGTTTTAGATTCAGGGATTCAGTGAGTCAATTCCCATATATCTCACCTGATCACCTGTTTGGAATGTGCATATCTCAGAAACCAACCTATTCACTCATGCATAATATGAACTGGGTAGATGTCTTCATCAGGATGCTTGGTTAAAATAAAAATCCTTGTTCAACTAAATTTGAAAATACCATATAGTGTATTCCGATTTAAAGTTTCACAAGGTAAATTAGCATGTAAATTTTTGAATTAAAGAAAATCTTTGAATTGAAGAAACAGTTTTTATCCTTTGTTACTATTCTTGATAACTGGAGGTGGGTCTTTGGAGGTTATTTATCTAGGTTGAGTTACTGAGGTGTGACTATCTTCTCTTATCCTCAATTCCAAACATTCCTCAATTGATGTCCTTTGTTGAATATTCCAGAATTATTTTTTATGTACTTCTAAGCTGTTTCTTGAGGATATCAATATAAAGGCAAATATTTATTTGAAAGGTTTCTTTGAGGGAAATTTTTATTTTGGGGGGGAAGAGAGAAAAGTTATCTGAGAATAAAATACAAGCCTTAAAATATTGACACATTCAGTTTCTCAAGCTAGCAATGGGGAATTAACATACAATTTTTCTTTTTTATCATACATTCATTCCATTTCCCCAATTTCAAACTTTCACTGATTGTCAATAACATGGCAGAAATGTGTAGAGCCTGCCCAGGAGAGCTAACTGTGCACAACTCTTCCTAATTCTTCATTCAGTGGTAAACACTGGCAGCTTGAAACTGATGATCAGGGGGGCATTTATGTAATACAGAGCGTGACAACTGGTAGAAATCAGGTATTGTTTGCTTTGTACTAGCTATAAACATTCCCAAGCACACAACTGTAAATACCTCTAAGTCGTCATCCTCTCTCACATTCTTAGAGCTCAGTGTTCATTCTGGCCTCCTCTGGATTATTGCAACTTTGGCCTCATAATTTAAGTTTACTGCAAAATGTTGATTATGAAAGTTAATGAGTAAATAAGTAAAAGGCTTTCATATGTTTTACCACTTAATTTTCTCTTTGTTTTCTAATACCTAAGTGTTTCATAAGGTCTTAAAAGGCCCTTTATAACTTGGTAATTTCTCCATTTTCAGTTTTACAATATCTGTCCAGTCAAAAAGTCCTTTCTTCTATTTCCCAATAGCAGGATCATCATCTTGAAGGACACTTAAAATATCAGTTCTCTGCTATTAAATATTTCCTGAATAGTCTGACTATCTTAGTTTAATTTTCCTTTTTCTTATCCACCAAAAATTCATATATAAGGTTCAACTTACCAACAAAACCAATGACCCAGAATTTTGGCTATCTGTTAACATTGCTGTTCTTTCCATTGGAGTATGAGTGTTTCAACTCTTTGAGAGGTACTGGCTCTTGGATTGATGGTACAAAAATATTCTTACTACGTATGGCAGTAGCTGAGGGAGCACAGAGGAATGCAAAGGACAAATTAGACAGCCCTCTCCATAATTCTGTACTGTATGGAGTCTCTGTACCATAATGATGAGGCACAGAAAGTTTGGGCCATCAAAAATTCCTTCATAAAATAAGCAATCTCATTTAAGAACTTAGGCATTTAAACTGAGCTTATGAGAGATTGTGAAGTGAGAGTTATTAATGCAGAACCAAATTACTTTAGAGCAGGCAAAATAGTGGATGCTTATAATGGATTCTTCTAGTCATATGTCATCTGAAAAGCTCATATTTTCAAGAACTGATGGGAAAGTGGGTTGGAGAGAAGATCAGGAAAGGATTTCTCTTTTTAATCCAGGATTAATTCCATTATATGGTGGGGGTGTGTATTATAGCACACGGTGGATGTTGATTCATAACCCCATTTAATGTTATATGACACACATGTTTAAGAGCAATCTATTTTAGCTGCTTGCAAAACCTGCCTGAAATCCTATTAGGAAAAGGATCTCTGAAGAAATACATCTTACTTGCTGTAAAGGGTTTACAAACACAGGTATCTCAGAGCAATCCTGTCTCTACAACAAGTGTTATCTTAATGCAATGCTATGCTGAACAGTCATAAGTTTCTATACTTCCAATTCTGCAGGAAAATATATTAGAAGGAAAACAGTGTATCCGTGCCTGCCTGTGATGCTTTTGACTAAATAGAAATTGTGTATGAAAAGAAGAAAGATCGTTATCTAAAGTGATGCTCATTCATCCTGGAAATGTTTACTTGATGCCGATGTTAAACCAGACACCATTTCAGGCCCTTAAGATAAAACGGTAACTATAAAGAGACACAATTCTTACTCTCTCTGGGAGACAGATATTAAATAATAACTATAAAGATTCACTATAAAGGGAAGCAATGATTCTTTGAAGGCAAGAATAAATCTAGGTGTCTCAAGGCCTGAAACTACTGTAATTTGGCAACCTTTTAAAGAAAAAGGTAAGAAGTACAAACAAAAATCTAAGCTAAAGGAGATTGGTAGAATTGCTAAAAAATAAAGGATATCAATGCTTAAATTTCATCAACATAAGTATCCAACTCTGTTTGTAAATGATAGAGCAACTTGATTTAGAGAGTTTCACTATATAGCAACAAAGAGAGTATAAGAAAGAGTATCCATGATACCATAGGTGACTCTTGATGTGAAATGAAAGACAAAAATCTATGTGTTGTAGTTAACTAGATATGACAAGGGACATAGAAGGACTGAACATCTCATAAGATGTACTGCTCAGGCGAAAGCACTATAATATTTAAATTGGTGGTATTTTGTGACAAGTGATTGGACAATTTGACACTGAGGGTAGTGAGACAGTGATACCCAAAGAGCTCAAATAGAGGCTGTTGTCAAAACAAAGTCATGCTAAGTCATACCTTCATTTCTGGTTCCCTATTCTAACCCCAATGATGCTTCTTCACAGTATAAGTGGTATAGGCATAGACCAATTAGGGTATTTTCTATTGTGGAAGACCCTCTTGACTATCCCTCGCAATTAACCCATGTATCTCTTGGCTTCTCAGTATCTCCTTTAATGCACATGCATATAGACTTGCTTGACTTGAGTTTTTCTGCTTTTACTCTTATTATTCATATAAAAATAGTGTGCATACATGTTGTTGTTGTTATTGTTGTTCATGAATTTGGCTTGTACTGTTTGGAGAATTCTTGGGTAGATCATTGTTCAACTCTGAATTACATATGCCCCAAGCACATGGATTCTAGAGAAAGAACTTAAGAGGACTCAACAGAATGATCTTGGCCATTTTATTACTCAGGCACTCCTTGGTGGCGGCAGGAAAGGAAACAATAGACAGCTGCCCCATCTACACGCAAGGGAATACATACAGGACAGTTGCATGCCCACTGTGCAGATGGATGTCTTCAGATATTTTATGAGCACATTCTTTGACTGTACAACCAATGTCACTCTGCTTTGATTTTCACCTAAAGATTGGATACAGGAAGTAGCCAGCTTCCTTTTTCCCTTAACTTTGTTTGCATGTTTTAGAGAGTCCTTATCTTACTGCAAGCTTTTCTAGAAACTTGCTTAATGTTTAACACAGCAATTGATGATTCCGATGCTTACATTTTTCTAGCACTTTTTGTAGCACTTCTTTTTAACTAATTACTTTTATTGTTTTGATTGATACAATATTTGTGCATAATATTCATGAGGCACAGCTTACTGAGATTTCTCTTATGAGTGAAATTAGGTGGTGTGTGTTTTTTCTGTGTCTTATTTCACTTAACACAAAGTCCTCTGGCTTCATCTATGTTGTGACAGGATTTCATCCTTTTTTATTGCTGAATAAAATTCCACTACACCATATTTTAGTTATGGTGTTCCTCTGTTGATGGGTATTGAGACTGATTCAATATCCTGGCTCTTGTGAATAGTGCTGCAATAAACTTGGGAGTGCAGGTGTCTCTTTGACAGGTTGATTTCAGTAATTTTGGTATAAACTCATAGTGGGGATTTCTGGATTGCATATTGTTTCCATTTTTAGAAACTTGCAATATTTTTGATAATGGCAATACTAACTTAGAATTCCACCAACAGTGTGTAAGAGTTGGCATTTTTCTGCATCTATGCTAGCATTTGTTATTTTTTTTCTTTTTTATTAGAGACTTTCTGACTGAGGCAAGGTTGTTACTCATTGTGGTTTTGATTTGCATTTTCCTGCTGGTTTGTAGTGTGCTTTTTTTCATATATTCATATATATTTCATATATTTATATTTTTAATATATTTCATATATTTATTGACAGGTTGTAAATCTTATTTTGAAAAATACCTATTTAGATCTTCAGCTCATTTCCAATTGATTATTATTTTGCTATCGTTGGGTTGTTTGATTTTTATATATTCTGGATAGTAACCCATTTTTATATGTATATTGTGCCGATATTTTCCCTATTCTGTAGATTGTCTCTTTGCTCCATTGATTATTTATTTTGATGTACAAAAGCTTTAGTTTGATGTATTAATTAGTATTGATCAATTTTTAATTTTTTTTTTTTGCCTGTTTGTGTATTTGGGTCCTACCCAAAAAGTTGTTGCCCAGGCCAGTGTTCTAAAATGTGTCCTCTATGCTTTCTTTTAATAGTTTCATATATCTGTATCTTTCTTACATTTTCAGCTTTAATCCATTTTTAGTTAGTACTTGTGACTGGTGACAGAGAGTGGTCTTGTGCATGTGGATGTTCAGTTTTCCCAGCATCATTTATTGAAAAGACTTTCTTTTCCCCCTTGTGTATTCTAGGTCTTTTGTCAAAAGTTTAGTGTGGAATTATTTCTGGGACGTCAATTCTGTTCTATTGGTCCACATGTCTCTCCTTAGGCCAATACAATGCTGTGTTATTACTTTAGATTTATAGTATATATTGTACTCCTATAGTGTGATGCCTGCAGTAATGTTCCTTTTATTTAAGGTTGCTTTGATCTTTTGGGGTCCTTCATGGTTCCCTATCAATCTCAGGGTTGTTTTTCCTAATTCTGTGAAGCATGACATTGGTATTTTAAGGAGGATAGCATTAAATCTATAGGTCTTTTGGCATAACATACATATTTTAATATACTGATTCTTCTAATCCATGAACATGGGATATTATTCCATTTATTTGTAGCCTCTTTGATTTATTTCATCAATACTTTATTGTTTTCTTTACTAATATTTGACCACTTGTTTAAATTTATTCCTAGGTATAATTTTGTGACTATTGTAAATGGGATTTTTCTCTTAATTTCTTTTTCATAGAGCTCAAGATAGAAATCTGATTGATTTTAGTGAGTTAATTTTGTATTCTATTGCTTTATGGAATGCAATTATTAAAGTTTACAGCATTTTTCATTGAATTTTTAGAGTTTTCTGTATGTAAGATCATACATCTGCAAACAAGCATAGTTTCACTTCCTCCTTTTCAATTTGTATGTCCTTTGTATATTTCTTTTGTTATATTGCTCTGGCTAGTAGTGAAAGTTGGCATTTCTGTCTTCTTTCAGATCTTAAAGGAAAAGCTTTAATTTTTCCTCATTTAATATGATATTAGCTATGTGTTTGTAACGTGTGGAGTTTATCTTGCTGAAAAAATTTCCTTCTCTACATACTTTATTTACAGATTTTATCATAAAGAGAAGAATTTAACCTGGGGAAGCTTTACCACATAGCCACATCCCCAACCCTTTTTATTTTTTATTTTGAGAAGTGATCCTCCTAAATTGCTTGGGGACTTGCTAAATTGCTGAGGCTGTCCTTGAACTTGAGGTCCTCCTGTCTCAGACTCCCCAGTTGCTTAGTTATAAGGCATGTACAACCACACTTGGGGAATATCAAATTTTATCAAATAATTTTTCTATATCTATTGAAATAATCAAGGGATTTTGCTTGAATTTATTAATGTGGTATATCACATTTTTTTTTTTTTTGGTTTGCATGTGTTAAATCATCCTTGTGTCCCTGAGATGAATCTTATTTGATTGTGGAGTGCTTTGGTTTGGATATGAGGTATTCCCCAAAACCTCATGTATGAGATAATGCAAGAACTTTCAGAGATGAAAACAATGGATTATGAAAGCCTTAACTCAATCAGTGAATTAATCCCCAGATGGAATTAACTGATTGGTAACTGGGTAAGGTGTGGCTGAAGGAAGTGGGTCATTGAGGGTTATGACTTTGGGGAACAGATTTTGTATTTGGCAAGTGGAGTCTCTCTCTGCTTACTGATCATCATTTGAGCTGCTTCTCTGCCACGATGTTCTACCTCACTTCAAATCCTTGGGAATGGAGCTGGCTCTTTATGGACAGAAACCTCTGAAATTTAAGCCTCAAAATAAACTTTCCTTCTCTAATTCTTCTTTTCAGGTCTTTTAGCCACAGAAGAAATAAATTTGACTAAAGCATGGAAAATGGTCTTTCAAATGTGCTACTGCATTTGGTTCTGAAAAAGAGGTTTGATTTTTTTATGTAAGTAAGCACCACCCCCAAAAAAAGAAAGAAAAGAAAAACACGAAAATAATTTTCAATCAAATATTATTAATCAAAAAGGAGTACAGAGGAGAAGGAAGATGTGGAAGGAGAAAAATTAAATATAATTTTAAGAAGCAACAAAATATCTTAGAAAATGAAAAAAACTAATAAAAAGTGACACAGAAAATTTGTGAGCCAAACATGAAATACTTTTTAATTATCTTAATTTTGTCATTAAAACTGTGAAGAAATATCAGAAATAAGCAAGGAATTCTATAAGCACACAGAAAAGATATACCTAGAGGACATACATAAAAATTCTGTGACCAAAAAGTAGAGATGAATTAGTTAGAGATGGTAATATTGTGGAAAGAATAGAAGAGAAAAACAAATAACTGTAAAAGTAAAGACTAAGTTTAAGGAAAAAAATGAAAAATAGATGCTAAAAATGTTCAAAGAAATACATGAATTTTAAATGAAAACCATGACCAAAATGAATCACAAATAGATGAGAGGAATTTTTAAAGAGCAATCATTAGACAGGAGGACAAAGAAGATGCAGCACACTTATATCTGCAGTTCTTACAAAGATAAAGACACTAAAATAGAATGAGTATCACAAATTCCAAATTTTCTATAGAAATAAATACTTAAGCAATAAATATAAGTAAATACTTAAATAATAAACCCATTGTATTCCGAGACATATTAACACAGAGTCACAAATATCTTGGTAAAATGATTGGTCTTTAAAGAACAAAACCCCTTTTATCATATAATTAAAAATCAAGTTATATTATGGAGAATGACTGCACCTTCTGGTTACCCTGGGGCTATTGTTGATCTGAACTTTCTAAACTGCCCATTTTTAATGATTCTTAATTTCAAAAGAGTTCTCTTTTGGGAACAAATCTTAAACTCAAGTCTGCATTGCACTACCAACAATTTTTAATGTTTGTGGACAGTAGATCCCTCTTTTTGAGGAATGTATTTAAAGAGTAGGCCAAACAGTTTCTAGGATGAAAGTTACATACATCCCACTCTGAAGTTTCAAGAACTCACAGTATATATTTTCTATGACTTTTGTGATCAGTTTCCTAGATCAAAATCAGCAGAACATAGGCTGCAGGCCAATCCAAGTCCCTTGTCTATTTCTATATCTAGCTTTACTGGAGTTTGCAATTATATACTTTCCATGGCTGCTTTTGCACAACAGCAGCAGACTTGAATTCTAGAAGCAGGCATCATATGAAACAGAATGGCTACAATAAGTACTACCTCTCCTTTACAGAAAAACATTTGGGTAATCCATGCTGGTAGATCCAAACTAGAATTTGAAGTGAATTGAAAAGCAATCATTAGAAATTTTATGTTTATCAAATGATTTTATTATTGATAATTTTGAATAACCAGAATATTAACTGCCAAACCATAATTTCTACTTTATTAGTTTATATGATTGTGCAGAAAACATTAATATTTTCTCTTTTTAATTTGGTTTTATTAAGCTCCAACACATTAGATGTTAAAATATGCATTTTACAAACAATCTGATAGAGCAGAATCGATTCCTTGAAGTATAATGTGTTAATCTTCTTTCCACAACTCTAAATTGAACAGGCAGCTGCTGTCAAATGATGAAAAGCAATTCTTCTTTCCACTCCCACCGACTGCAAGACTAAGAACAAAGCTTCTGCAGCATTCTCATCGCCTGCTGGCTCAGAAGTAGACAATAGGTTTTAATAAATATCTCCCACCAAAGCTACTTCATGCCAGCATCGGCTTGCTGAGTCTGCTTCAAGAATACAAGTTTTAGCTAGCCTTTAAATTATGTCTCAGAAATGCTGTATGAGCAATAACTTAGCTTTCTAAAATAAATACCTTGAGCATATGACAGTGGCACATATTCTTGTTGTTTTTCTTTCATGTTTATAATACAGTTACCTAAGACTGGGAGAGTATCTCCCATTGAATATCTAGTAGCCATTTCATAGTTTTCTTTTTTTCTCATAATTTTGTAATACATAAGACATATAGAATTTCAGCATCACGCTTTAATACATGAAAGATAAAAGCAAAAAGATATAAAAGCAAAACAAAATTCCTAATCTAATAAAAGTGGAATTTTATAGAAAATGAGGTTTTCTAGCTAAAATCTTAAAAAGTTTATTTTTCCTATTTTCTGTTAGTATTAACTTTGGTTTTCTGTTAGGGTTGACTTTTTAAAAAGTGTATGTGGCCATTTATACTATGGAATCATCTATTTGATTTATTCATATTTCATACATAAAATAATTAAAAATAGAGTTCTATAAAAGTTTCCAGGTCAGTCCTATAAACAAATTATATCATTTCATTTAGAAATTCATTTACATTTAACTAATAGCTTTCTTTTTATAAAGTCAATTACTTATTTATATATTATACTAAATATTTATGTAGTTGTATTATTTGTGTAAAATTTAAAGCTTCCAGAATGTTTATGACTTCTCGAATCAAGTACACTAAATTATAAATACCATTTCCTTAAAGTTTTATTATTTTTCACACAGATTAAAAGTTTAAAAAATAAATTTGAACTGTAAGACAAGTCAGATATATTGTCACTCCCAAAGAATTTTTAATATCCAATATGTAATATAAATACATAGCATGGATGTCCTTCTTAAAATATCTCCATAGTCAACATATTCTTATATAAACTATTTTGTTTTGTAATAGCTACATTTTATAGAATTCATCTTTCAAGATAGCACTTTAAATCAGATCAGAAAAATGTACAATTACAACTCCCAAATTCAATCTAACATATAAAATAAATAAGTTAACAAATAAATAAATAAATGTTAAATTCAAAATTCAGCTAGTAGAAATTGGAATTGTGTGTCTTGAAATATATCTTGAATATCTGTGTTCTTTCCACTTGTTGCTGCTGAGAGAGATTACATAAACGATTTCAAATGACTTATGATATTATTACTTTGAAGATTGAGGAGTAACATTTTCAGTATTTTTATCCAAATATAGTAGTTTGTAAAATTTTACACACATATATATATATATATATATATATATATATATATATGTAATATATATTTCTTATGGTTTAATGGAGTGTTAGGAAATTTTTAGACAGGTTTGTGTTAGTATGTAGTACATTGTAACAGTTTCCTATTAGAAATGATGGAAAACAGATTTTTAGTTATCTTTTTTTGTTGAGAACATGGGGTTTTAGGACCCTATTATTTGTGTTTAAGTTAAGAAGTGTTTATTCTTTTCATAATTTCTATACTCAGTTTCAAACAATCTTGAGGTAAAGATAACATTTTTCCCCCGCAGGGGTAAATATTATGCCTTCCAAGAGAGCTATGTTTTTTAATACCAAGCAAATTGGATTTTTTTTTCACAGTTGATTGAGGTTCCCCATTAAAAGAAATGTTCAGGGAGTTCTTGTTATAAATGTCTAGGTCATAACAGTTCTTTTAAAAGTAACTAAATGAGCTAGTAGTGCAGTCCAGGCTTCTTGAGTTCAAGTTATGTCCTTACCTAATCCTGGGTAATTTGTTTCAAGTTCTTGTTTTATGTGAATGTGGAAAAACTGCTTTTGTCAATTAACTAAAATTACATAGTACTGTAAAACCATGTTTTCTAAAACTATGATTTTTAGAATCTTGACTGTGTAAGTTCTGTAAGAATGGAATATATTACTCTCGCAAGGAGAATCTGAGTCACCTTGAAATCTTTCACACTTTCAATTTTCAGACTATGGTGAGTGCTTTGGAAAAGGGTTTTAAAGGCATGGTAATCCACAGCTATCTTTGTAATTACTTTGTAATTTTCTACTGAGTCTGCTTCTCAGCAGAGGATAGATGATAACCCCTTTTCACATACCCCAATCTTGCTTTGCAACTATTGCAAAACTGATTTGTTTAAATTTTACCTGGAGATTCCATCCTCCCCTAAAAAGTGATAGGTTCCTTCTTCAAGTAGGCAGTCCTTGATTCTGTGGGAGGATGTTTTAGAAGATGACATTCTATAATAACCTTTATTTCCTACCACTTACTTGCGTTCAATTATATTTCAATTTGATTACTTTCCATATTTTTAATGTATTTTTTGGGGGGAAACCATAGGGCTTACCAAACTTAAACTTTATGCAGTGGGTTTTATAGATTTGTTAACTGGATTCTAGAAAGGAGATGTTTGTAGTTATAGTAAAAGTTCTCTGTAATGAATACAACAAATTCTTTTAGTTATGTCATTTAACCTACATTTGGAGATATGGAAGGCACAACTTTGTGTACCTCATATTCATATGAAAAAGTGATTATTCATAATCTTTCACTGAGACAAAGAATTAAATTTGTGAATATAAATGTAATATGATATAATAAAAATTATCAAGATAAAGTCCTATGAATAACAAATCTTAACTTTATTCTTTAAAATAATGAAATAATAGTTGTTTCAGGATTGAAGAAATGATACTTAAGTCCAAATTATTATTAAATTATTAAACTTAATTACAGGAGAAAAATACTCAGATGCACAGCATTTTCATTCATTCACCCGTTTATGGTGATTATAAAAGGGCCAAGCCTAGATTCTTAGCATAAATATTTTCAGGAAAATTAGTTTTTCAGTCTTTATATACTGCAAAAAAACTAAATTACTGTGATAATAAATTAACATCTATATTCATTTTTTAGTTGACTGTTTTTAACAATTATTTATAGCTTTAAGATGACTGTTTTTGGGAAAAATATTGTTACTGCCTAATAATACTGATTAGAAAACCACCAATAAGAGTACTTATTTAATTGCTTCCAATAGAGAAATAGAATCATAAAAATTGCTAAGGCATAATACTGAGATACAATTATTTCTTAATGCACATTTTGTGTAACATTGCCTGGTACACAAATGGCTGTCATTTTATGCTGTTTTAGAAATCTGCCAAGCTACAAAGCTTTATCTATGTTATAGTCAAGAGTTAAACTGGAGTTGGTACTAGAGCTATAACCAGGTTTACTCCTGCCAACTCCTTTGCTTGTTGCAGTCATAGCATGTCAGGGGATGAATGATAAAATCAAATGTCCCTCTATCCCTAGGTATAAAACTGTGCATGTGTGTTTAATATACTCTCTACAATGCACAGTGAACTTTTGATACCTTTTATGACATGACAGGAAACTAGAAAACATTGGTGTTACTGCTGAGGTGAAGATTTTTTTATAAAGAATTATGCTTAGTTCTGTGTGTTATACTTTCTGCCAACCTTAGGGAAAGGAGTTAATTGTTTTTAAGCCTCTTGAGTGATTCAGTATTAGTCTTACAGCAAGATGATCCTCCAAAGAGAAAGAAACACACAGCTTATGAAATACAAGCATCTGCCTTTGTTTCTAAATTTATGCTCAAAACATTTTTATTAAAACTAGAAAAAACATTGGTAGACATAATTTTAAAATGTCATGCTATAGCAAAAACCTGCACTTTCCCCCCATTATTTTACAGAATATAATGTCATTTTTTCTTTAATTTTAACTTAAACCTTATTTAAAAATAAGTTTGAACATGACAAGGTTCTCATTCAAACCTTAGCTTGGGAAGAGTCATCGTTTCTGTTTCAACTGAATCTCAATACTGAGCACCTCTTAGGAGAGACTGTCTAGCACATCATTTCCCTAGAACAAGACAATCCTATAAAATCCCTTAACAATCAATTAGATCTGAAACAAAGGTTGATATGGTGTTAATGGCTTCACACTCTTTACTTAGATACTTTGAGTGAACAAGGACTTTAAAGATTTTTCTACAAGGAATTACATTTGAAAGGCAAGGAAGATTGTTATCACTGAATACATTTTAAAAAGATATTGAGACCTATAGTAAGAAATGAAGATGACTGGAATTTCTATTGTTTGGTAATTTTTGTAAATTGGACATATCGTAGTCCATTATTATAATAAAATTTAGATCTTTAGGTAGTGTCCTTGGAACAATGTACTTACCTCATTTAGTAAAAACTCTAAAACAATTGAGTTTACTATTAATTTATAAATGAATAATGGAAGCTTCCAGGTTGCTGAATGCACACACAAACCAGGAGGGTGGCACACACACCTAACTCATTGGGGAAATGGAATCCTTCCAGGTCTTTCCCTATGGAGCTCTTCAACTTGTGGTGAGCCGCTTCTGCCGTTTCTGCAGACTATGGTCGCCATTACAAGATGGCGCTGGCTCCGCTGTGGTCTGTGACAAACAACTCCTTATTTGGGAGAGTTGGCGCATGGTTTTTCACCACCCTATGAGAAAGCTCCACGTGGCAGCTTCGCATTGGGGCTTGAGATGCTTTATTAAGGCTGGGAGGGGCATCCGAGAAGGAGAAGAAGAAATATCAAGGGCCTGAATAAACTGCTGAAAGAAGATTCCTGAGTTGTGTCTTCCTTGCGGGCAAGGGGTCGCGACAAGTGGTGCCGAAACCCGGGAACCAGAACTTTCAGCAGTCAGGGGTGGTGCACCGGTTAGTCCCAGGTAAGTGGGATCCGCGATCAAAGCGGGGCAGCTCCTCTGTAAAGAAAGAGAGAGCATTACATTTTATTGCAGCTGCACTGTGTACTTTCGCTTTTGTTTTCTGTGTTTCTTTTGTTGTGTCATTTCGCTTTTGTTTTTTGTGCTTCTTTTGTTGTTGTGACGACAGGGACGCTCCCCTGTAAAAGGAAGAGAGCGGGGAATTCATAGAACGGAACGCTCCCCTGTAAAAGGAAGAGAGCGGGGACTTTTGTACTTTCACTTTCTTTATAGCTCTAAAAACATTATGGGCGTTGCTTCTTCAAGCCCAATTTTGTTGGCCCTAGATGGGTTGTTACATTCAAAAGGACTTAAGATAAAGCAGAGTACTTTGCAGATGTTTTTAAGAGAAGCTGATATAGCGGCTCCTTGGTTTGCTTTTTCAGGGAGTCTTACGGTTCCCAGCTGGGACAAATTAGGGAAAGATCTAGATTTCGTTCATGAGCAAGGTACCTTGCAGGGTGGCGTTATACCACTTTGGAAGTTAGTTAGAGGATGTATAACAGATGGTAAATGCCAGGAAGCTGTGAGTGAGGGTCAAGCTATTCTTGAGCAACTGCATGAGGAAAAATCTGAAGGATCATGTAGTGAAGTGGCAGAGAGTATTAAAAGTAACAGTAGTGAGAAGGCAAAAGAGCCTGAAGATAAAAATAGGAGAAGGCTCTACCCAGACTTGACCGAATTAAAAACGCCTGAGAACACAAGCGACTCAGAGAGTTCTGAGGACCTTGATATATTGTTACAACAACTACATAAGATAAAAATGAAAAAGAAGAAAAAGGAGACACAGGGCACGCAGGCCTACTGTAAGAAGGGGAAGGGAGTTAACATCGGTCAACAAAACTCTGAGGAGGAGGAGGTAGAATATCTAGAAGAAGATATGGTGCCGATTGCCCCACCTCCGTATGTGGGGGGGAGCCAAGGTTCCGGGAGATCTTTTCATGCACAAGTTTGGAGGACAGTTAATTCAGATATGGGACTTGCATACCCTGTATTTCAGGACAATAACAGGGGAAGATATCATGAGCCTTTAGACTTTAAGATAATTAAAACCTTGGCAGAATCTGTCCGCACTTATGGCATAGATGCCGCTTTCACTCTCACTCAGGTGGAGGGACTTACTAGATTTTGCATGACTCCCTCAGATTGGGCTAGTCTAGTCCGCGCTTGTGTTTCCCCAGGGAAATATTAGGAGTCCAAAGTTGGCTGTTTAATGTTTCTGGCAGTACCCAAGACTCGGAGCGAGGTAGGAGACTTAAAATTTCTGCAAATAATTCACAATTATCTAATGCTACATTACCCTCCGCAGCAGTCTGTCTCCAATCTCCGTTCCTGTTTCTTTTGGCTAATGATACATTACAGGGGATGCTTAATTGCTCTAATATTACCTGTTATTTGTCTGAGTGTTGGAATGGATCCTGGCCTATGGCAGTGGTTATGAAAATTCCAACTTTTGTCCCGATCACGGTTACTGCAGATCCAGAGTCATTTCCTATTGTTGAACTGATTAGAGCCCATAGAGATTTTGGAATTACGGCAGCTATAGTGACAGCTGTGGCGGTATCTGCTGCTGCAGCAGTTACAGCTGGAGTAGCCATGGCCAGCCAAGTACAAACTGCTGCCACTATTAATCAGGTTATTCAACAAACATCCACCATACTTGAATCTCAAAGTAGAATTAATCAACACATTTTATCTGGGATTCTGGCTGCTAATCAAAGGATAGATCTACTTCAAGCTCAAGTTGAGGAATTGTCTGATCTAGTACATTTGGGTTGTATTGATCAACGTGCACATTTATGTATAACCTCTGTCAGATTTTATGATTCCAGAAATGCCTCCTGCATCATCGGGGAGTATCTATCCGGAACCTGGTCCATGGAAGCAGAAAACTTGATCCAGTCTCAACTAACTCAGATTGCTGTTTTGAACAGTCCCGTGTCGATCCCGTGACTTTGGGTCAGTTCACTGATTGGATATCTTCTGCTTTTTTCTTCTTCAAAGAGTGGGTGGGGGTAGGCATTTTTGGTGCAATGTGTTGCTTCGGTATGTTCCTCTGTTTGTGGTTTCTCTGTCGCCTTAAGGCCCGCAGTGCTCACGATAAGGCTATGATCATACAAGCTCTTGCAGCTTTAGAAAATGGCAACTCACCTCAAGTCTGGCTTGCGCATCTTAAACAGTAAACCTTTGACATGGTCGTTACACCCCAAGTTATTATAACATTGCACTGGGATCAACATGACTTTCCTTGTTATTCTCTTAGTGTTGGAAAGCCCTTGCACTCTGCCGGTCTTACTGCCATTGCACGCAGATGGGTTTCCACACTAGTGCTTTTCTATCGCCTTAAAGTCCGTGCCTTTCTTTCAGGGTGCTGTCAACTTGTTTGTCGTTATAAACAGCCACAGTTCAGCCTCAGCTATCCCCCTTCGTCCACCATCGTCACGATACAGGATGCGAGGCAAGGCACTGCACTTGAGTGATCCTTGACGTGGACCTCAAGGAGAGCATGTCCTATTGCATGCGGGTTAGACGCGTCCACGCCCCGCCCCACGAAAAAAGGCGTCGGCTGATATGGCCTCAGATCTGGGGAAGGGCCCTCCTTAGGACTGAGCCATACTATGCAGCCACTTCTGCACAGTGGGATAGGACCTCTACTCTCGCCTGTATTGTTTTAAGAAAACAGAAAGGGGGAACTGTGGTGAGCCGCTTCTGCCGTTTCTGCAGACTATGGTCGCCATTACAAGATGGCGCTGGCTCCGCTGTGGTCTGTGACAAACAACTCCTTATTTGGGAGAGTTGGCGCATGGTTTTTCACCACCCTATGAGAAAGCTCCACGTGTCAGCTTCGCATTGGGGCTTGAGATGCTTTATTAAGGCTGGGAGGGGCATCCGAGAGGGAGAAGAAGAAATATCAAGGGCCTGAATAAACTGCTGAAAGAAGATTCCTGAGTTGCGTCTTCCTTGTGGGCAAGGGGTCGCGACATCAACTGTTTGTTCATTTATGTGAATCATGGAAAAGAGAATATATTATTTTATTTTAAATTGAGTTGAAGACAGAAAGCAATCTCAGCACTATGAAAAGGAAACATGAGGACAGCATGAATAAATATGAATTTATTTGAATCTCTGTATATATCTTCCTATATGTGTACATTCATTATTGACTTTTTAGAAATATCACTAAAAATGTACATTTGAAGTGACATCAGCAAGATGGCACAATAAATTCCAGCCGTGCCCATAGAAACATGAATAAAATAATATCTCAAAATACCTTTATGAAACAATAAAATCCAGTTAAGAAGTTGTAACTCTTCAGGAAAGGTAAACACATACATAAATAAATAAATAAATAAATAAACAATAAATAAATTAATGGCTTTGAAACAGCTAGGAAAAACAGTTTTACTTAAGCCATGTTACCTCCTTCCTCAAAGTGACACAGTTCAGCATCAAGAGACATTCAAGTGGTCCATGATTTCTCCTGTAGAGGAAGAGTGAGTTAAATGTTCATCCAACATCCCACAGCCTTTCAGGATATTGCCCAAGAGGGCCACTTCTGTTTCAAGGTACTCAGAATGCTAAAGCAAACAGCAACTTTACAACCCCTGGATATAGCCAAAAACATGCAAAAAAAAAAAAAAAAAAAGTGAACAGGGACACTCAGCAGCCTTCAATGTACTGTGGAATTAAAAGAAAATACAAACTATTAAGATTTTTTTCTTCAAGAGGAAGTGAGACAAGTGGAGATCATATCTAGCTTCTCTGCATTTCTGTGTGATTGTAGGATTAAGAGAAGGTACATGTTCCTGAACCTTCTTAGGAAGTGAGGGGGAGAAGTGTAGCTTGCAGGTGATGTCCTGGTATTTCAGTGCATTGTCCTGGGGAAAAGCAATGGATGTTGCTCAGCATCTGGCAAAGCTCTGCAGGAAAGGGAAAAGAAAATCCAGAATTTTATCCTTCTGGAGGGAAGGAGAAGTAGAACTTTTACCCAAAGTTTCAAGATGAAGTAAAGTAAAGGAAGGCTTATGATGGCCCATATAGATTGGCCCATATAGAAAGCATACAATCCTGAGATTTTTCCCCACAAACAAGTAAGTAGAATTGAGTACGCATACAACATCCCAGCCCTTCAGTGACTTGCCTTGGGTAAAGGGTAGAGCAGTTGAGAATGACCAGTTCTTCCTGTGTTATTGGGAGAAGGCATAGGGCACATAACTCCCATCTGCTAAGGAGGGAGAAGAGCTGAACAAAAAGCTTATCTAAAGAAATAGGGGCCAAAAATTTACTAAATATGAGGTAGACAAAACACACCAATTTCTTGAAGCCAAAGAGGATCCAGATCAAAATAACCCAAACTGAATCACATTGAGGTGCATAATAATCATAAGTTAAAGACAAAATAAAGAACTTTGAAAACACCAAGAGAAAAATGACTCTTAATGTACTAAAAATCCTTGTTATACCATCAGTGTTTTAACAGCAAATACCTGGTGTTGAAGAATAGAGTGATATATTCAAATTGATGAATTAAAAACTTGCAAACCAAGACCACAGTTCTTAGTAAAATGGTCCTCAAAAACTAAAGAACACATAAACAGTTTCTCAGAAAACAAAAACTGAGAGAATATATCATTACTAGACCTGCTTTACAAGTCATGCAGAATGTGTTCTTCAAGTTGAAATAAAAGACATCAAATAGCAAATTAAAACTATATGAAACCGTAAGGTCAAAGGAAAGAAAGTCAACCTGCTGAAGAGATGGATAAATTATCTCCCTCCTGTGTTCACTGCAGCACTATTCACAATGGACAGGATATGGAATTAAGCTGAGTGCCCATCAACAGATGAATGGATAAGGAATGTGTCTGTACACAAGGGGGTATTATTCAACCATGCAAAGAATGAAATCCTACCGTTTACTTCAACATGGATGTTACTGGAGGACATTGTTAGGTAAAAATAGTTAAGAAGACAAATACTGCCTGATCTCACTTATAGGTAGAAGCTATATAAGTTGATATCAGAGAAGTAGAGAATAGAATAATAGTTACCAAAGTCTGGGAAGGGTGGAGGATAAGGGCATAGAGAGAAGATGGTTAATGGGTATAAGGGTGTAAAGAAAATGAGAAATGACTTCTAATGTTCTATTAGAGTATGGTAATCAGGATTGAAAATGATTATACATTTCAAGATAGTAGAATGGGTTTTGAATGCTTCAAGCACAAGGAAATGAAAAATGCTTGAGGTGAGGAAATTACTCTGTTCTGATCATTATATATCATATGCAGATATTGAAGTACAATTAATATATGTAAATTAAAAATAAGAAATAGACTAAACAAAAATGAAATGAAAAAGCATAAAACTTTTAAAATGTAAATATATAAACACAATTAGAACAATATAATAGTGTAACGGTGGTGGTGTAAAAACCACTTTTAATTTTAGAATAAAAGTTAAAAGACAAAAATATTAAGAATAAGAATCAATACAAATATTAATTAACAAACTTACTACATAAAAAGATACAATTTGAGTTTAGCAAAGTGATGTGAGCACTAAGTAATAGTGTGGAGTTTTTTCACTCAATTGAAGTTAACTGCCTAAAATGAACTATTATACTTTAAGCAAACAGTTGCTCAAGGTGTTCCTGCAGCAGCAACAGGCTACCTTAGATTTAGCTGCTTAGGCACAGACCTCGGACACAGTGAATATACTATGGATGATGGTCAGATTCTCTAAGAAAATAAAGAACTCTACCCACAATCTGAAACAACCAGTTCAGAAAGCAAACCAAATACCTATAGCAACCAATCCAGGAAGCCAACAACAACCTCTGTAAAAACTGACCTCAAATGTCCAATTCTGGTTCAGTAAATGACAGCTTTCCTATTTTTTGTTCCTACTGGCAACATAGGACCAACTGGGGAAAGCCAAATGCATTCCACTAACCAACCATGTAGGAATTTCTGCTTCTTATGAGCCTGTGTACAACTTTCCAGTGCCAAGAACCTGTAACGAGGGCACACCCAAAGCCTTCCCTTTTTCTACAGTACAGCTTTTTCATTACCCCATCTGCCTTTGAGTGTATAGGAAAGACAAGTGATGAAGGCTAACACCAGTGCTACAGTAAGCTAGGAATAAATAATTTCTTCTGGAAACACACACACACACACACACACACACACAAGATCATAAAAGATAGTCAAAACTGTCCTGAAAAACAAAATCAAAGCTGGGGGCGGGCAATAATTTCCTGATTCCAAAATAAGCTATAAACTATTTTAAGCCACTAAGATTACAGGCGAGCACCATGGTGCCAGACTCAGTGCTGACTTCTAATTCAATTTCTAAATTGTTTCCAAGAACACCCTGCTCTGCCATGCTAATGTATGCGATGACTAAGACATGGTGTGTATGGCAGCAAAAATATGATTCTTGTTTTTTTGGGAATTAACATTTCAGTAGGAGACAACATGCAAAAGAATAATTACAATATAATGTAAAGAAGCAATAGTAGAAATACCCATACCCTGACATGCTTTTGTTCTACCTCAGAAATCATCTAAAAATCTGTCACAGAAGTACTGACATTTTGTTATTATTTTTAAGAGCTAATCCATTACAAGTAAAACTTACCTCATGGAAAAAAGAATATAGTCCTTTTAATTCTGTTACAGAGAATCAGACAAAATCTCTTTCCATCCCTCATCTGCCTTTCTGCCCCATTTTATGAGACAATAGTGGTATAATTTCTATCTCCCTTCGTGCTACATACAGCATGGCACATACAAAGAAGAGAGTGACAATATGATAGTTTTAAGTGTTGGCAGTGGATCTAGAAGTTGATATGTATGCTGGTATAAAACCTGATAAAATACCAGTGTTTTTTATTGTACTACCAAGTTGACATGGAGACATTATTAAATCACTCCAAAGTAATTCATGCTTTCATAACAATGCTAGGGCCACTGAATATGCTAACTACATCCTTGTGGAATTAAATGTCAAATATTCCTGTTTTGATTTAACCAAATCAAAATCATGCCTTGTGCTATACCTTCTAAAAAGGTCATGCACACATATGTGTGCATATATATAAATATCTAGGAGAAGAGAAGAATTAAGGATTTTCATTTAGAATCTAGGAACAGAGAAAAAGGAAAACCCTGACTCATAATTTGCCTTATATTGTTTATTATTTCACTTTCCCTTACCCATGACAAAAACAGTATTTCCAGAGGAAATTTATATATAATAAGGAAGTAAGTCTGTTTCATTCAAAAAGTTATAAGAATATTTACTAACATGTAATTTTTCTTTATGTCTTGAATTATATACTTTTTAATGCTCAAATAATGTTGCCCAACAGGGTTTTGTTCCTTGATTTCTTCATGAAAATATGATGTTCTCTTAAGGGACTGTACACTGAGCAGACAATCAAAAACATAAAATAAAACGGAATAATAAATGGGCCTATGGAATTGAATAAAGCACCAGTTATTGTTCTGTGGATGGAAATGCATAATAAAAGTAAAATGCTAGGGAGGCTTTGGAGAACAGCCTCATTTTTGAATGTGGAAGAGAAAATTCAAGCTTAGTAGTTTAGAATTATTTTCCAAGCTGCAGATGGCCATCATACAGAAATATTAGTCATTTTTACTATGCTCACAAATCTCATCATAAAGATTTATTTAAACTCAATTAATTATTCGTATGCTCAATATTTGATTTATTTTAGAATTTAATATTTATATTCATTGACTTGAGTTTGGCCTCACAAAATATATGTAGTACATTTATATAATGATATAAAATGTATGTATACACATATATTCTGATTCATTGGTTTTATTTTGCTTCTTTAGTGAAAAGAAATTTGATCAGTCTTAGCATTTTTTGTTGTTGTTGTTTGTTTCTTCAAAGGGAGTTGTAGTGCATTTTCTTGTTTGACAGAGATTGCAACTCTTATCTTCTTCATCCAGGATTCTGTGAACACTCCACAAAAGCAATGAAAGCCTAAAAGTTGTCATTGTTGCTATATCTCTACCTAATGTTTTGACACCTTTGCATTCATGTTATCAATCATGTTATCAATTATCTAATCAAAACACATGGCTAGTATGATCATAGTTATAGATATTTAAACACTATGTACCACCAGATAGTATTATTTTCTTGAAATAAGGAAAATATGTCATGTTTCTGTATAATGCATTTTATAAATCTGAGTTTATGTGTCCAAATAAACAGTCAAGAAGCTTGAATTTTCAAAAATAAAAAAAATTAAAAAGCCTTTTACACCTTGAGTACCTTGTACATCAATATAAAATCTCTTTCTTGACTTCCAAAGGTTCAGAATGAAACCTTACTATACTTTCTAGCTTGAATTAAAAATAACTTATTTCCTTAAAGTAACTAACTATATTAAAATGAGAATAGCCTAGAATATGTAATTCTCATTACCATATGTTTTGTTTGTTTGTTTGTTTGTTTGGTACTGGGTATTAAGCCAGTAATTAACCACCCATCCCTTTTTAGAGACAGAATCTCACTAAATTGCTAAGGGTCTCGATAAGTAGCTGAGGCTGGCTTTGAACTCCCTATTCTCCTGCCTCAGCCACCTGAGCTATTGGGATTACAGGTGTGTGCTACTGCACCCATCTAAGTATAAAAATAAAAAATAGAAAATAAAAAAAATCCTAGATGTTCCTACAATTTTTAAAATTTAGATATTTATTTTTTTACCTGCATCCAATATATATTAATCAACATTATTCAAACTCTTAGTCAATTGGTGCTATGATTCAAGAACATGATCTGTGTTTACATCAATACCTACTATGCTGTTTTGCTATTTTAAAGTCAAACAATATTCTCCATGGGTAAGTAAAATAATATCCATGATTGGGAAACATCCTTGATAGACATAGTATGTACGAGTTTCTTCTTTCATAGGTATTTCTTCATTTTTGATTTCTTTTTCTTTTCCTTTCTCATTTACTCCCACTCTCCTTCTTTTGCCATTCTTCATTTGCTCAGTTTTATATTTTATTAATATAAAAAACACACAAATATAATATAAGACTCAAATTAGCCCTGCATTTCTCCTCCCCAGTGGAAACCACTCTCCCAACTTCCTGCCCCTACTTTTTTGGTTACCATCAGCATTCACAATCATCTATGAACTTTATTTAAAAAATAATTCTTCATATTTGGGTAGAATAACATAGAAACTAGCACAGAAACTTGCTCTAGAATATGTTAAGATCTGCTACCTTTCATAATTTTACACTCTTTTTATAGAATTTTGGCATTGATTTTCTAATTTATAATCAATATTATGTAGTCACATATAAAAGAGAAGTGCTAGAGCTGCTTGTCAGATAATCAAAAATGAATGTACTACTTTCTAAAATTTGGAATCCTATAGTATTTACTATTGTTTTAAAATTTATAATTTTTTATACTTTTTACAAATTGTAATTAATTATTCACCTTTGAATGTGAGTTTTGAACTTGTAATTTTGTTAAAGAGTTTCTCAAATTGTATAAATATCTGACTCCATAATTCTTTCTCTGAACCTCTTGAGTGTATAAGCACTTCACTGTATCTGCTAACCTCTAATCCATAGATTCATGTTTTTAACTTCTCCAAATAATCTACACTGACATTTTTGTTAGGGAGTTTCAGTCTCTCAGAGCCACAGGGCAAGAAAAGCACATGGAAATCTAACAGCTACACAGGTTTCTTGCTCACATGACTTTTGCCACTACTATTAAAAAAGTCTGGTTATCACTGTCACCATTTTCCCTAACTCTAATGATGGACTTAATTCTCTTCCTTGATTTAACTTGATACCAAGTCCTTCAACAGAAGGAGGATGCGTAATCTAAGTATCTAACACAGGCAAATGCAGACATGAAAATCAGGAAACTTCTAGAGGAACATTAATGTCCTCAAAGTGGCAAATTGTGTTAATAATGAATATACCCTAAAACACATAATATTCACTAAGACATTTGATTTTGACATGTAATTAGGTGTTAAAAAATGTAACTTTATAAAAGTATTAACTCTGTGGCTGTCCTCATATACCTAAATTTGTTGAACCAAAGTAATTAGAAGTTTGAGATATCATTCAAAAAATAAAAAAGTTCACAAAGTATGACAGAAGTGCCGTCTCTCAATATGTCTTCTCTAAATGATGACCTAGGAGTTCTCTACCTATATACCATGTGTCATTGAACCTCTAAGATCAACACCTTAGTTGGTCAGGCAGGCTATAAAATCTGACTTGTTGACTTGTCATTATTGGGACTGTGAGCTCCTGCTTGAGCCAAGGACTTGTTATTTTGAACTTTCTTTTTTAATATTTATTAAGGACCTACTATTATTGGATACCATGCAAGGATGGATACACACACACACACACACACACACACACACACATATATATATATATATATATATATATATAGATATATATAGATATAGATATAAGGATATACATATATCCGTAAATCATTACTTCAACTCTTTTATAGGCTGAATTATGTCACCAATGAAGAAATGTTGAAGATCTAACCCCGCTATCTCAGACCATGTTAATTCTAAATATATTTGTTGCAAGTGTAATTAGTTAAAATGAGGTCATACTGGAGTAGGATGGGCTTTTAACTAAATGGGATCAGTGTCCTTATTAGAAAAGCAGATTCACAGAGATAGAGACAGAGAGGAAGAAGGCAGAGATTGGAGTCATGCAGTCTCAAGCCCAGGGATGTCAAGCATTATTAGCAAACCACCAGATGCTAGAAGAGTGGGAGAAAAGGGTCTTCCTGCAGGTCTCAGAGGGGAGTGTGAAACTGGCAACACCTTGATTTCCTCCTTTCAGCTTCCAGACCTGAGACAACATGTCTTATTTTAGGCTTCCTATATTGGCAATTTATTACAGCAGGCTTAGAAAACAAATACAAAGTTTGTATGATAAATTCATTTTCATTATACAAGTGACTAGCCATGGTCTTAGAAAGGTTATATGGTCCAAGTTTACTTATTGATGATAAACAGGGCTGTCTAGTGTCAAATCCAATGTTCTTTTCCCTATAAGTATTTCCAGTCACTTCAAAACTCATGTGTTACCTACCTTTTCCATAATTTGGGATAAGTCAAATATTCCACAGAAGTTTCTGTGTACAATTTTAAATGCATTTTCACTCAAAAATAAATAGCAGCAGAGCCTTCTTTATAAAAATAAAAAAGAAAGGAGTGACATTCTCTTATGTTTCTAATTGGATGCCATATGTTGAACTCTGTCAACCCTGTTCATGCCTCTGCCCTCTGTGACACCCTTGAAATACAAGAGAATGCTAAAATTAAATCAAGATTGTATGTGCTAAGAGAATCATAAAAACTGTATAATCCAGATATTCTGGTTAATGACTGAACACAGGAGAAGCACAAGAGAACTATATTTATAAAAATCAATATGAGCCCTCATTTGTAGAAACAACCTTTAATGCCTTTTCTCTTGACATTTTTTTTCAGTTTTGAGGAAATGTTTTATGTATAATTTCTGGAAACACTCCTCAACTGCAGGTTTGGAATAGAATTAGAAACATAGAGTTGTTTTTCTATGTATGAATGCAGAATGAATGAATTTTAGAAACAAAAATTTCAAGTCTAAAGCTTAACCTGGTGATTTTTAGACATTTATAAGACATTTATATACATTTATAAGATAGACACCATTAAAATGAGTCTTCCTTGTAGTGCAGTGACTATAATCTGATGTTGACAGTGTTATAATAAAATGCTTTTCTAAGAAAAATGGTTAATATAATTAACAGTGACAATATAGAGTATTCCTTATTTTATTTTAATTTATTTAATCTTCACTATATTTGATGGAGTAAATTGAACACATAATTTAGCAATATTAATAATCTACATTCTGTACAGTCTACTGAATACTGAAAGTTTCCTAAAATAACTTGCACATTTAGGGCTTTGATCACATATCATCTCCTGAAAGAAAATGAAGTCCCATGGCTAATATAATAATAATTACAAGAAAATTTGAGATACATTTTAATTTCATTTCCTGCTATATCACTAAGACTTTTCAGTAAAACCTTTGAAAGATAAATCTTATCAATTTTCACTTAATAGATTCTAAAATGAAAATTGCCAAATGATTAGACAAAACACAAACCATGTCTGCCAGTGCTGGACTCAATGAGATTTTAAGAGACAAATTGGCTTAACCACATGCAAGCTGTGAGTATTGTTCAAGTTAAATTTTCAACTTTATTTTCTTACCTACCATATTATTGGCAAAGGAGAATGGTAACATATTTAAGTGAAAACTAGCCCAATTAATATTAAAATTAGAGAAAAAAATCAAATGGACATATGGCAATTAAATGTTATAATCATATGGAATGTGCCATAATTGGCTGAAAGAAAACATAAAAAAAGTTATAATCTCATGCAGTGTGCCCTAATTATAGCCCTACTGTGTAGTACGCTGCCTAATTAAACAAAGAAATTTTTTCTTCTAATTTTGAATGAATATATACTAACACATATCCTTATCAGGTATGTATCTTTTGCATGGCTGGGCTCCTAAACTTAATTCGAAGCAATTCTTTATTATGCGTGTTTATTTTCCAATCCCTTGAACCCAGACCAGTCTTTTCCCATTTTATTTAGATTATTTTATTACATGCTCTTAATTTAAAGTTTGTTAAGTGAACTCAGGCCAAGTTGACATTTACATTGGTACAAAAAGTTGTGCAAAATTCTTTGACCCTCTGGTTGAGAAGGCTTCTAAATATAAAGGTGTCTTTTTCAATCATAAAGTAGTTGATACGTCTATGTAGTACTGAAATATGTTAAACACTATCCCAACTCCATAAAATATTTTTAGTTTCTACTTAGATATTTAGGGGTTGTTTTGGAAGGTGACTGCATCTATAAGGTATGCATGAAAGATAATTAAAGAAAAATATCATGGACACTAGGTCCCCTTAAAAAGATCCAAATGTGTGGGACACTGTGTCAATGATTTAGCTTAAGTGCTATGATTTGATACAGGGCCGAAAGTGCTATTGCAGGGATCCTTCATCACCACATTCAGTGCTGGTTAAGCTTGAAGAAGGAGAGAACAATGAGCTATCTACATCAGAAGACTGAACAGGGTTCCTTATTATAAAGTAGGCAGAGTTTCCACTACAAAATAAATTTTCACTAGCTTCAGTATAACTTGATCCATATCTTAATAATAATTCAGGGAAATGAAAAGAATATCTTAGAAACAGTTCAGAGACATATTTTTGTATTTTTTATTTATTTTTATTTAATAATTTAAATTAGTGTTATCTAATTTAATAATAATAATAATAATAATTTAAATTAGTGTTCAGGATCTGTATTCTTTACCTATTTTTGACCATTCTTTTACAGATGACTTGAAAGTGTTTATTTTGACTACACAGGCATTATTTTAGCCAGAGAATTTATAGCAAACCCACTGTGTATCAATGCTGGCAGTACAAAGAATAGCAGCCTCTATCTCTGAAAACATGAAATGCAGTAGAAAATGTGTAACTAGTGTTTTAGCTCTATCTGTATTTTTATTTTTCCATAGACTATCATTGCTGCAATGATAACTTTTGCTTCTTTGTCTAAAATCGGTTGCATACATGTGCATGGATCTCCTCTGGGCTCTATTTTTGTTATTGTTTAGTTCTGGAACTTCCCAGAGTCTCTTGTGTTGAAGATTTGGTCCTCAGTGCAGTATTGTTTAGAAATATCCAAGTGGGGCTTATAGGAAAAGATGGAATCACGAGGGTTTAAACTCAGCAGGGGATTAATTCATTGATGGATTCATAATTTGAATGGACTATTAGAAGGTAATCAAAATAGTAGGAGGTAGGAACTAGTTGAAGAGAGTGAATGCTTAGGGGTATGCCCTTGGGAAATAAATCTTCTCACCTTCCCTTTCCTCTCTCTCTGCTTCATGGCTGCCATAAGGTGAGCATCTTTCCTCTGCCACACCCTTCCATCATGATGTTTCTGACTCACCATAGGCCTCAAAACTTATTCCCTCCAGTTCCTAAGGGTCACAGTTGAAATGCTTGTCAGATAATGAACACCAACTGCTTGGTCCAGAAAATGAGATCATAAAATAGCTCTGCTAACATTTTTGCCTCTCGGCATCTATTTTAGAAAGACAGCACTTGTGCAGGCTTCTTCTCTTTCTGCAATCACGGTACCTCACATTCTCACATGTACCTTATCTTAATCAGATGACTTTCACTTTCACGTATTTTCTTCAAATACAAGTTTTCTAGTCGACCTCAGTAGAGTTGTTTTCATTTAAGCTGTACTTTCCATTGCCACAATCAGATATTTTATAGATGAATATAAACTACATGTTAAACAGTTTTATTCATTAAAAAATATATGTACATATATAAAAAATAACTTTAAATGGTTGAAAATGATTTATGAAAATGTCAAAATAATAAATTTTTAAAAAGAAAATTTATGCAATGTAAATATCTAACAAAATACAATACTTATTTAAATTATTTTCTAAGGTATTTTCTACTACTATTGTGGTATTTTCTATCACTATTCTTGTTGCTGCAAAAGATGTCTTTTGAGTCTGTGGATGTGGCTTATAATATCTGTCTCAGTTTTTTTTTAACTTATATATACATGTTCACTTTTGTAAGACATCATAATATGATTTTCAAAGCAAATATATTTTCTTCTCATAAATTTCTCCTGGAAATAATAGTTGCAGGAAGAATTGTGAGTATCTGATTAAAGTGTTAACAAATAAGGGAAATTAGATCTCATTAAGGCAAATGTCTGCATGTAATGTGCTTTTCTATGTAGTGAAAACTGTATAATTTAAGCCATTAGGATTGTGACACTGCATCCCAAAGAATATAGTATTATCTCTAATTTTCTAATTTTTGTGTAATGTAAATGATGACAAATGACACAACAGTTACTCTTATGATAATCCGAGTGGTCTTGTGTGTGGAGGGGCTTTGCCTCCTCCATTGTCCAGTGATGGCTTGCATCTCTTTTTTAATAACAAGGCATATTTTTATTAGATAGTTTGAATATTAAACCACAAAATGAGATCTTTTGTTAGAACCTGTTATGGTATTGTGTGATTATTTTCACTACCCATAAAAATATTGGCTATATCATTAATTTATGTCATTTCCTCTATTCTCAGATTTCTCTGTTCTTTAAACCCCCTCTATTCCAACAGCCTTTTATTTGCCATTGTCCATGATAATAATTTGTGCTTTATTCTTTCATCAAAGATAGCATGGGTCAGAGTCATTCCTATCCTTTCTCTTGAATATCCAACTGAAATGTCTTTATCTCAAATATTTAAAGTTAAAATAATATCTCAAGTTCCTTTTCATGTCATACATACATTTTCTAATCTGTAATAATTTTAACTTCTTATGACCAATTAATTTTTTTACTTATATTTATGCACATGATTCCCATCTTTTTCTACCCATTTCACTTAATATATAAAACAAAAAATTTTACCTTGAATAAGATAAAATAAGTTTTTCTACTCCATTTATTATTTTCCATCTTTTCCTCTTGTTAAATACATTTCACAAATAAATATAGAAAGATGAATCATATAGTTATTTTAGAATATATGTAGCCCACATAATTCTCAAAAGCAATTTATGTAATTCATAAAAACATAGATACAATAAATACAAAACTACACTTAGAAACTTAAATCTATATAATAAATATAAAAATAGAGAGGAGCAGGGGCAATAAAACAAGGAAGCTTATTTGAGTATTTATGCTGAAAAAGAATGTCTGCTAATTTATCTCTGAGTTTCTTTACAGTCAAACACAAGAATAAAATAAAATGAACAATAAAGGTTTTGCTATCTAACAAAGGAGACATACTTCTTTAATGGTGGGCTCATTTTATTTCTTGGCTCTAAATTTTGAGGGGATTGTGATAACATTTGTGTTATCACTTGCTCAACTTTGTATGTAGAAATGATTTATGTCAGCTATTTGATTTAAAAATCACATTTAAATTTTATGCATACTGTAATTCTTAAGTAAATATTCAATAAAACTTAAATATAAAGTATTATTATACCCTTTATGGGAGGAATGTGAGTTAGAAGCTAATATATATTACCCAGTAGTATAGCTCAATGGTGGGTTAAAATTGAAGAGTGATATTTAACCTATGTTTAAGTACCAACATAATTATTTTTGCTAAGTTTGGCTGTGAAAATCATGATTAATATTCACATCAGAGGTGCCAAAGGATCCTTGAGAGACCGATATTATGTTTGTTAAGTGAAAGATGATACATAGTAAATACACAGGGAGAAAGCACTATTCCTGAAATGTACACATGATAAATGTTAAATCAGCTGTCATTATACTAACAAAAGATAGCTTTCTTATAGGTACAGTTAACTTGTATTTCCTTTATCCATGCATTAGTTGATGGACACTAAAGTTGTTTCCATTTCATTTCTTTTGAATATATACCCAGTACTGGAATTATTGGATCATATGGCAGTTCCATTTCCAATTTTTGGATGAATTTCCAATTTTCCTTAATCCCTGAGCTAATTTTCATTACCACCAGTAGGGTAGGAATGAAACCACATTCTTGCTAGCATATATAATTTTTTGTCTTAGATTAATAACCATTCTTTTTGGGTTGAGGTATTATATCTTTGTGGTTTTATTTGCATATCCCTGATGACTTATTACATTGACAGTTTTTTTTTTTTTCATGTACTCCTTAGCCATTAAAATGTCCTCTTTTGAGAAATGTCTACTTTGATCTATTGACAAATTTTTATTTGGATTGGTTTTATTGTTGTTTAGTGTTTTGAGATCCTCATATAGTCTACATAGAAAATGAGAATTCTTTTTCATACACATAATTTGCAAATATTTTCTCCCAGTCCACAGGTTGCCTGCCAATTTTGCTCCTTGTTTTCTTTTCTTTGATGTATAGAAACTGGGTAAAGAATGGGTAAAGAATAAGTGATATACATATGGATACCATTCAATTATAAGAAGAGTGAAATCCTGCTATTTTTGACAACATGGATTGAGCTAGAGATCATTACAGAAAGGTAAGTAGTCTATATCTCATTCATATGTGGAATCTATAAAAATGTTGGTCTCATGGACGGTTGATTTCATTGAATGGTAACTACCAGAGACTGGGGGAAGAATGCATATGGTAAATATGGGGAAAGATTGATTGATGCATATTAAATCATAGAAAGTTAGGAATAAGAAGTTTTGGTGTGCTGTTGCTTGGTAGGGTGACTATGGAAATTAATTGTGTTTTGAGTATTTTAAAAAGCTGGAAGAAAGGACTTTGAATGCTTTTACCATAGAAACGATAAATGTTTGAGGAAATAGATGTGTTTACTCTGATTTAAACATTACACAATATAAACATGTTTCAAAACATTGCATGATACATATAAATATGCACAATTTTATGTTTTTTGTATCATCTAAAAATAAAATATAAAAAGATAATTTTCAGATATATATATATATATATATATATATATATATATATATATATAAAATTTGAGTTAAATGAATTACTTTGGAGTATGTTTCATAATAGCATTGATGTTACACATTTAATTATGTGTTCTTTCAGGCTTTTGGTAAATAAGACAGCACTAATTCTTTATGATTATGCCTTCTAATTCTTGGTTTTTGAAATAAAATTAGCAGAAAACTATGAATTATGACCTATTTTAAAATAAATTGAATCTTCTGAATTTATGCTAATAATATCTCTGTGAAATCTGAATGAAAGACTGCCTTGAATTTTAAACAATTTGAATTTTGCTTCCTGCAGCAGAAGTCTTCAGATTTGGGTTGAGAGTTCAGTTCAGGGGAAATTTCCAGAGTAGCCACAGAGAAAGAAGCATGAAACTGTAGGAAATGTCTGGGTGTATAAATTGGTTAAATGCTGGTAAAATGTTCTGTTCCATTTAACCTTAAGGAAATGACTATGATTTAGAAGATTAAATTCTATCAAAAAGCAGAGTGTGGTGGCTGTTCTCAATAGACTGTCAATCCTAAGGATAGTCAAATTTAGTTGTATGAGTGGAGTTAAAGTTCATGAAGAAGGAGAGAAAACTGAGCACACCAATCAAAGAAGGTCTAAACTTTACAGTTTGGCTCCTTCAGAGAATGTTTCTTATTAAAACAAACAAGCAAACACCAAGGTGAGATCATGAGTAGAAAATAAAATTGTCCGAATGATAGGAACTCTTTTTCAATCTGAGCTCACAAAAATGTCCTCACTGGGGACACAAAGCTGAAACAATGGTACAACATTTGCAGTCTGCTCTTTAGCTCTGTAGTACCTTCATTGCTTTTATCTACTACCAGTAAGGAGCTCCTCAAAAGATCCCACTCTGATGATGGCCTGTCCGATTCCAGGTTTTCATCTCATCTTCTCTAAGCATTTTTGGTTATTATCTTATATATACTAATAAGATATTGTAGGATGAGAAGTAAAATACACCTAGGGTTTGCTAGAGAATTCTAGTTTTTGAAAGCTTCAACCTTGTATTTTTGCTTAATTAAGTTTCTATGATTTTGCAACTGATGAAGGATGAGTTCGTCTGGAATTTGTTACCAAAGCCTGATCCACTTGATCTTTTCTGATTAATTGCTTCATTTCTTTCATTTATCAAAAAACAGTCAAACCTCTTTTATTTTAAATTCATCCCAACAAGGCCACTTATTTTAAAAAATATAATCACTGTTACATTGTTTATGTGATCTTGCCACCTCTCTAGGTTCCCAGTAGAAGGCAGCTTCCACAGATATTTTTTAGAGAATATTATTTTCAGCATTCGCCCTGTCAATCATCCAATTTTACTGTTAAGTAGTAAAAACCTGAACTGAACCTTTCCTCTATGTTCCCTCCCTAGGACTTGTAAGATTATGGAAATTTTTGCTTGAAGATTCAATGTAAATTGATACAATCAGATTGTAATTGATGTTCTTCAAATAAGGTGATTGCTTAAAAATGAACACTTTGGGTCATTATCATTAAAAATTTAAGAAAGAAATTTAACCACACTCTATGATTCTAATTGTATTAACCTAGGTTACATTAATCTCAATTTAAAAGATAATAGAAACATATGTGACTAAAATTTTATTTTTTAGCAATCATTTTTAAAATAAGCTAGAAATGATTAAGCTTGACTTTATTACATTATTCAGGGCTTTCAAAGAGGAGTTGAAATATTTAGTATTACCTTTATCACAAAGATTGCAATCTTGGAACTGTATCTCAAATTGGAGATGCTGAATTTTCACTTTCTAACAGGACTGACATGTATGATACTAAATGTGACACTATTTTCATACTGGTCATTAAGTTAGATGGATGTTATTATCCTCAGTCTCCACTTTGCCTTTTCTGTGTGTCACTTATGGCTAGAGGACTAAAGGAACCTCACAATTGGAGGCAAAGCAGAAGCCTTAGACACTGAGACTTTTCAAAATAAATTAAAAGTCTGAGACCACCCTAAGACTTAAAAATCTCTAGACAATCATCGTTTTACAGATTACAGATTTTAACATTCTGTGTCATTTATATCAATGATAATGCTTATTTTTATTCATTAGTACTGAAAAACATGTTGACAATAGGGACACAATTATTGTAATAGTACTTTTTTTGCATCCAAAAATATACTAATAAGATATTCTAACCCTCATTTGTTGTATTGTGTTGATAATTTACAAAAAAATGGTACAATATTAGCACATTATCACTAGAATAGGGGCCTATGGCAATTTTCTCATAGATACTTATATGAATCTGCATGATATGTTTTTATCAGCAATAACTGTCTCATTAATAAGCTCCTGCATTTTTTTAGTCATTAAAACACTTTTAATGTTAAGTGACCTTTGACATTGATTTCTAATTCCTCTAGAACTTGTTTTTAAAATAATGGGAAGGATTATTGAATTACTAAGCGGGGTGTTACTAATGGTATAGATCTTTTTAAGATGATTAAAATGTATTATAGTTGTAAAGGAGAAAATGAAGCAATCAAAAATGAAATAAAAGATTACCTTAAAAAACAAAAATTTCTCATTTTCATGAGTATGTGAAGTCACAAGAAGTGGGCATTGGTTTTAATAATGCTCTAAGTATTTATTGTATTTCATTGAGTTTACATGGAAATAATATTTTACCTGATAAACTTTGAGTCATAATGATTAGGGCTAACAATCATACATTACTTTTTAAAAAAATTTAAAATAGTCTTATATATTTCTTCTAATTGAATCCTCTCTTCTGGACACCATTTACTGCCCAACACAAGAAAGAGGTTATGACACACAATTCACATTATTTTAATTATTTGAAATAATTAAAACACCTGCAATCCCAGTAGATTGGGAGGCTCAGGTAGGAGGATCTCAAGTTCAAAGCCAGCCTCAGCAACTTAGTGAGGCACTTAGCAACTCAGTGAGACCCTGTCTATAAATAAAACATAAAAATGGGCTGGGGAGGTGGCTTGGTGGTTAAGTATCCATGGGTTACACACACACACACACACACACACACACAGTTTAAAAATACTGTTCAAAATTGCAGTGCCTTGTGGAACTATACATATATTTAGGCCATTAACAATATTTTAAATTATTTTTGGAATTATTTGCTATGTTATATTAGAATCCTCAAGGTTCTATCTTTATTCTAATAATCTTTTGCTGCCTTTTTCAAATAAAAAATAAACTTTCACATTACATTTCTTACTTATACTGATAGCCTTTCTTTTTTCTAAACTTTCTGCATTTTTTTCCAGAACTGAAAACATGTACTATTGTTTTTTCCTATAGATTATCTCCTTATTGAAAACATGTACTCTTGTTTTTTTTTTTCCTATAGATTATCTCCTTATTGTGTTCTCAAAAATTTATTTATAATTTATTTTGATTTCTTGAAAAAACAGCCAGGGATCTAAACCTGAATTCTTTTAAAGATATCTCTTTCCTATTATTTCTTTTTAAATCAACTCATAAAATTGCAGATTATTTTTAGTAAATTTAAAACATAGCAAATATAATATGTAAGTGTGTACTATCAAAAACAAAAAAAACATACTATGTACTAATATAAAATTTGTAAGTGTGCTGTTCCATATCACAATGCCTTCTAAAATTATTTGAGAATATCTTTGTGCTTTTATCTGGTGACTGCTCATACGAGACAAGGTTCAAGATCATGAGATCAGAAATTCCCAGAAATTCTCACAAGATTCAATGGTTATTATAAAGTAAAAGTCATATAAAAATGACTTTTGAGTTAATTACTGCCTAACTAAAATAAATATTTACCAATACAGGGATGATTGCCATTATTAACTTTGTTTTACTTTTAACTACATTAAATCAAAATACATATTTATTAATGATAACATATAAAGGTATCATAAGTGACTTGAAGAATCAATAATGTTGCAAACTCTTTTTATTATAAATAAGCCTAATTAGACACTTTGCCATATATCAGTATATAATTCCATATTTTGAATTATTTATGAGCAGGTACAAGGACAGCTATAATATTTCATTTTCATTCTTATAAATGGAATAGATACAAGGTACTATCAACCTTTGTTGCAATGATTGCTGTTTCTAAATATAAATTTAATACATGTTATATATAAAAGACATGACCTACCTATGCAGAAATTAGCTTAGTAAAACCAAATAAAGACAACTTTGAATATATGAACCATCATATTTTTTCTGTATATAATTAAACTGTTCACAAGATTAAGAAAGAATATAATATTCACATAATAGTTACTTTAATTTTGGTGTTGTTCGATACAGAACAGTTGATTATAGCCTGTCAATAAAGAGTATGCAAAGAGGTTATATTCTATTGATTTAACAGTATGTAGATAAATGGATAGATAAGTTGACTTGGTATGACCAAGGTTTATCAGTTTAACAAGGGTATGTATATCATAGAAATTTTCTTAATAATTCCTGATAACTGATTCTTCTCATAAATACACACTATATTCCCCTTTAAAGCACACTAAAAAAAAAACAAACAAACAAAAAACAAAACAAAACAAAACACAACACTCCTTGAAAGTCAAACACTTGTGATGCTCAGCATAGAGGTATATGCTCCTTACCCAGGTATTCAGGACACTGAGTTGGGAGGATCACAAGTTTGAAAACAGTCTGGCCAAGTTAGTGAGACCCTATCTCAAAATAGTGAAAAGGGATCAAAATAGTGAAAAGGGCTGGTGATATAGCTCAGTGGTTGAACACACCTAGATTCAATCCCTAGAACTGGAAAAAGTAAAGAAAAATTGTTGCAAAAAATTGACTATTCTGTCTTCTATGAAATGTGTGTATTTGATCAAAAAATTTCAGTTTCATGCTTATGTATTTGTGTTGTTTATATCATTATTTTTATGGTGACTATGTAACATATATCATGTATTATATATTATTATATATGATATTTTAGGTATTACCAATAAATTTTAATATGTTATTTAATATCCAGCATGTGTTGTTGTTTTAAATAGGTTTTCATTGCTGTAACTGAAAAAACCTGACAAAAACAACTTAGGGTAGGGAAAGTAGATTTTTGACTCATGGTTTCAGTGATTCACTTTATTGTTGACCATCTCCATAGCTCCAGGCCTGAGGAAATTCAGAACATCATAGCAGAAGTGTGTGGTGAAGGAAGCAGTTTAAGACAAGGCAACCAGGAAATAGATAAAGATGTCCACTTATCAGGGACAAAATATATACTGCAAAATATACCCCCAGTGAATTACCTCCTCCAGTCACACACTATTTGCCTGACTTTACAAACCAGTTAATCCATTGCAATGGATGAATCAACTGATGAAGTTAAAATGCTCATAATCTATTCATTTAACCTCTGAATATTTGTGCATTATTTAACACAGGAGCTTTGGGAGGACACCTCATAGTTAAACCATAACATTCTACCCCTGATCTCCAAAATCTCATGTCCATCTCACAATGCAAAATATATTTAGTCCATTTTCAAGAGTCCCCATGGTCTTTAACAATTCCAAGTTGCCAAAAGTTCAAGTCCAAAAACTCCTCTGAGACTGTAGGTAAACTCTTAGCTATGAACCAAGATCAAAAGCAAGATAAATATAAATATAAAATGGTACAGAGTAAATGTTTCCATTCCACAAGAGTGAAACAAAGGATGAGACCAAAGCAAGACCAAAATCCAGCATTTGGGATACAGAGCATCATGGTGTTCTCTTAGAAGGGCTTGTATAATTCTACTCCTAATATCTTGTTGGTCTCAGTCCATATAGCCTCTCCTTCAACTTGTCTTTGCTCAATTATTGAAGCTTTCCTGGGCAGATATTTCACATTACTAGCATCTATTAATCTTGGAGTTTTCCATTGAAGCTTGACTTCATTCTCACTTCTTCACATACCATTCTCTGAAGGGCATCCTGCAGGGACTCTGACCCTACTTTGAAAACTCTGTGGAAGCCTCTATGACCCCATATTTCCAGCATAATTCATTCCTAAAGAACAAGCACAATGTGGTTGATTCCAAGGTCTGCCATCATCTTGAGTGTAGCCAAGTCTTCTGGAACCACGGCTGCAGCAGGCTGTGAGTGCTTGGGCAATTGAACATGGTGACAAATCCTTCCGAAGGCTCCTTCTGCATAGAGAATGCTCCCATGGTTTCTTCTCAAAGGGATTTTAACTTTCACACCCATGCACCTTATTTAAATGTGTGGTCTTACCAATTTCTGTGATGCCTTCAAAGTCATTTTTTCTATTGTCTTTGTACAAGGTACTTAGCTTTTCTTTAGGGACTATAACCTCTTTAACAACCATAACTTTCTGAGCCTCAATTTTACTCACAGTATTATGGCCAAACTATGAGATTTCAAAATCTTTCTGCTCTGTTTTCTGTTCCTGGTTATCACAGTAAACTTGAATGAAAGCTTTCAGCAATATCCATGCCTCTGTCTGAATGCTATACTGCCTTCAAATTTCTTATGCCAGATTAATAAATCCATTGCTTTAATTCAGCCTTGAAAATTTTAGGACTGGTAAAGTGTAGACAACTTATTTGCTAGAAATTAATATAAATGGCTTGTAGTCCAATTTCCAACAGAGTCCTCCTTCTCCTCTGCAACCTCGTGAGCCCAGTCTTTACTGTTTGTAGTCCTCTCAACATTGTGGTCGTCTGGAACCCTAACAGAATCATCCATTAAATCCCACTTAAAATATTTTAAGACTTTTCCAGTGTGCATCTCTAAACTTTTCAAAAATTCTCCCATAAATTTCAAAAAGCTCCAAAATATTATGAACCACACAATGAGGCTAGTCACATCAATAACCCCACTTCTCAATACCAATTTCTGTTTTAGTCAGCTTTGCATGACTGTGACCAAAAAATCTGAGAACAACTTAGGGAACAGAGTTTGACTCACACTTTTAGTGGTTGAATCCATAGTCACCCAACTGTATTTCTGTGTCTAAGGTGAAGTAGACCATTATGGCAGAAGAGCATAGTAGAGAAAAGTAACTTAGGACGTGTTATCCAGGAAGCAGAGACAGACCGTCACCCATCAGAGACAAAATATATACCACAAAAGCATGCCCCAGTGACCTACCTACTCAAGCCACACCCTGTCTGCCTACATTTACCACCCAGTTAATTTATATAAGTCAGTGAACTCACTTATTAGATTATATATCATAAAATCGAATCTCTTAACCTTTGACCATTCTTGCATTGTCTCACACATAGCTTTTGGGGGACACCCCATATCTAAATCATAACATTTATATAATAATATTTTTCACCATATTATGAATATATATTGATTTGTTTTAGTCATATATATAAATATATATATATGTATATGTGTGTGTGTGTGTGTATATATATATATATATATATATATATTTTTTTTTTTTTTGCTGCTGTGACCCAAATGATGTCTCAAGATTTGGGGGTTCATAGTATCAAAGGTCTCAGTCCATAGGAGGCTGACTCCTTTTCTTGCTGCCTGAGGTAAGGAAGAACATCCTGATAAAAGGGTAAAGTGGGAGAAGAAAGAAGAAAAGTTAAAATGGCAGAGAAAAGTGGTTCATGACATCTCGCCAGGATGCAGAAAGAGAGCACTCCTCTCATCAAGGAAAAATATATACTTCAAATAGGTACTAATGATTCACCACCTCCATTCACAACCTACCTGCCTATAATTGCCACCCAGTTAATTGCTAACAGGATATTAATGAATTTATTAGGTTAATCTCATAACCCAATCATTTTCTCTCTAAACTCTTTTTTTTTTTTTTTTGCCTTGTCTCACACAGGAGCTTTAGATGGGATGCATCATATCTAAACTATAATACTTACATATAAATTTAAAAAAACAAATCATGTATATGAAAAAATAAATATGAATATTTTTACAAGTTTTTTTGGATTGTTTCTTAAAATGCAAACTAAAGCCAGGTCACACAATTATAATTTATTCTGAGAATATGTTTTGAATTTTTTTATTTCTAGTCCAATCTTCATCCCGCCAAATTGTTGCAATTCCCTCACTACAACTTAGAGTGGATATGAATGATCTAATTATTCATTAAATTAAATATTATAATAAACTTCCAGAACATTTATTCTTTTGGCTATTCTCACAGTTTTCTCATAAATGGTTCTTGCAGAATTTTTTTTAAAAAGCCTTTTTATTTAATACTTTTTCAGTATGTTTCTATAACATGGTATCTAGGGAAGGTTTTCCTCTATTATCCCATGATGGAAGGGCAGAGAGAGTAAGAGATCAAATCCCAATCCTTAAGCTCTACCCTTTTTTCACTGTTGTGTCTTAAACATATTATGAATTATTGAACAAATCCATTTATTCA
Source organism: Marmota monax (assembly GCF_021218885.2). Lineage (NCBI taxonomy): Eukaryota > Metazoa > Chordata > Mammalia > Rodentia > Sciuridae > Marmota > Marmota monax. The sequence continues at coordinate 153,104 of NW_026694521.1, read as the reverse complement.
TCTATTAAATGTAAAAAATGAGTAGTGAAACTCATTCATATGTCAAATACTGTATTGTGTATAAGGACACAGAATACTTCTAAAGTCATAATAAATGGTAGTATGTCCAAGTCCTTTTTTTAATACCTTTATTTAATTCATTTATTTTTATATGGTGCTGAGGATGGAACCCAGGGCCTCGCATGTGCTAGACAAGTGCTCTACCACTGAGCCCCAGCCCCAGCCCTGTCCAAGCTTTTTAAATGATCTAAAAAAATTCATGAGGATTAGTTCTCACCACCCAACATCTCACACTGAGCTCATGACCCCAGTGACTTGTGAGTTAAGTTTCTAAACATGACTTTGGGCAGATATATTTGAATCATAGCAATATTATGTGGATCTCTTCCATCTACATACTAATTCTGTTTTGTGTGAAGCAGTTTGTCAAACCATAGTTCAGATAGTAATGTTTACAATGGGTATTGAGGAAAATAGGTGCAATTTTCTAAAGTCTCTAGAAAAGTTGCTACATTTTTATGATGAAGGTTTTTTTTTTTAATCTTAAGTCCAGAGTAACTACCTCCCATGTTATTGTAAATCAATATGGGAATTTAGATAAGAATCTTGAATAATATATATATATATATATATATATATATATATATATATATATATATGTGTGTGTGTGTGTATACACACACACATTTATATTATGTACTTCATATGAACCAAAATTTTGCTAATGCTTGTGTTATAAGAAAATGGTACAAGGCTCCCCTTTTTAAGTTCTGAGATTCTGCTGGAGAATAAAAAATTATAAAATTATAATAATGCATGCAGTATTATTAAAAAATACAATGTTGTTCAACCTGTTTATTTTAGCAATAGAACATGCTAAGGGAAATTTATATTCAGTTGCTAGCAAGGTTTTTAAGTGTTTTCTCTTGTTTTAAACTACGTATCATTTTCAGCTACATTAAAATGTAAAAAATCTCTTGCTGTATACTTGTTAAAAAGGAAGATTGTTTAAAAATGTAAAATTTACTGTTATAATGGATACATTTTACTATAAAGGAATACAGGGTCTGTAAAATTGGTAAGTCTACAATCAGCAAATGAAACTGCTGCATTTTCTCTATAAAAATCTGTTCACTTATATGCTATTATCCTGAAAGAATGATCATTTTCTTGGAGTTTAAAATTTTTAACAGCTTTGGAAAAACTTGAGGTTTCTTGTGATGAGTTATTTTCCTATCTTATATTCAGAGTAGCATATTACTACCATGCATCATAATTAAATAATCATACAATATCAACTTTGTCATCTAGTTAAAATATGCAATTTGACATTTTGTATAGAAAATACCAAAAAGTTTAAGAAATTCAGACTTGGTGCTTATTAATATATTCAATAAACTAATGGAGTTAATACCAGATCATATATTCTAATATGTTAAGATTTTGTCTTGTTATTATGTAAAATTCTGGTCTAAGTGGTTAATCCTAGGCAACAATAGACTGCAATATACTTGACTTTAGTAAGGTAGCCTCTTTCTTGTTATGAATTTCTTCACATATTTGGCAAACTTCACCTTTAATGTTCTTTAAATTTTGACTTTTTCCTTGACCATTTTACATTATATAATTGCTCTATTAAGAGCTTCAGCTTACCCCCAAAATATCCCTATTGAAAGAAGGAATGGTCTATTAAACTACAAAAAGATGTTACTGAAAAGAACATTAGAAATTAATAGAGCAGTCCAACAAAATAATTTTGATTATAAAGTTTCATCTGTAATGGAGTCTAGAAAAAAATACTCTCTTTTCATGTAAAGACATTTGAAATATGTCAATAACTTTCAGTTGTAGACAGTGACATAATATGCATTTTAATTTTGCATGGCTAACCTACTGTTTCTTGAGAATCTTTTACTCTACATCCATACCTGAAATTAAGAATGACCTAGAAAGCTTTGCAATTACTAAAACATTGTTCGTTCATTTTGTTGCTTTTTAAGAACAGATTTTAAGGGAGGCGTTTTTTCTAGAATTAGACTGGATTTCAAAGTGACTGAAATAGTGAAGAACTAAGCTTGAAAACCAGATGATGTTCCCTTTTATTTCTATTGTCACTCTTAATGAAAATAAGAATATATATTTAAAATTGAATGAAATATAAAATATTGCAAAATATGGTTTTATATAACTTAACAACTGTGCAATTAATCATAAACATATGCATACATTATATTTATCATATTTATCTTTCAAAGGGTACTCAAATATCCTGTTCTTTGAAGTCTGCATGCACTTGCTCCACTGTTAACTTATTCCTATATTAATTTTCCCTTTCTCTTTCTATTGACATTTGAAACATTTTCAGTATTCACTTCTGATATCAGTGTCTTCTGCAGTTTCCACTGACCCCTGATCATTATTAATTTTTTTCATTTGATTCAATTCCTTCTGAATTTTACAAAATATCTCTAGCACAGATCTATTCTGATCTAGGTTCATTTTCCTAAATATATTTAATGTTGAAGTCAAAATATGCAAATAATGGACAATAGACACTGAACAAGTATTTGATAGAATTAAACCAAAACAATGCTCTTTTCCCCCTCCCTGCCTTTTTTTCCCCCCTGAAAAGAGCTAAATTCCAAGGCATGCAATTGATTTGTGGCTGAAGTAGGAATAGTGATGATACTAAAAGGGGTTAGGCCAGTATTCATTGTTTGCTGTTATACTTCTGATAAGAGATGTGTTTGGCTTACTAGTAATTAAACTTGTATTTGAAACTAAGACTTCATATATAAAAATACTTTATTTAAAATTTATTTAAAATTGACTTTCTTATATCTAGAGACCTTATATCTTATCAGAGCTAAAAGAATGAAGCATGTGATCAATAAAATTAATCATTAGTCAATGAAGAATGAAATTATGAGTTATACTAAAATTGCATTTACTTGCCTCTTTAAAGGACAAAGTGATACAATCTGATCTGCAGATTTTCAGATTATGACTACTATTCTCTGCTTTTAGGCAGTTCACATTTCAGTCATAATTATTTGGACCAAGCAAGATAACAACAAAATTGGTCAGAGCACCTCTTCTGTTGTAGGTATTAGGAAAAGAGAGAGCTAAGTTGAGTTAATATCTAAGGTAAGTTTCTACAGATTCTGGGACTGAGACAAGGACTCATATGTACTTAATCTGTTTTGAAAGTAATCCTAGGGGTAATGGAGAAAGGGAAGTGTGATAGAAACTAAAGAAACATAATTTTAGTTTGGAGTAAATCCAACTCCATAAGGATTCTGTGATGAACCTTACATGAAAAATGAAGAAAAGCTAGAACTCAGGAAGGTAAAGACCAGTGGAAAGATGTTAGCTGAAGAAGCTTTCCAATACTTGTTCAGTTCTCCAAGGGCATCAAGGAAACTCATGAACTTGCAGCCTATTCCTTTATAAGAATTGAAAAGACACTCTTGCTCATTGTACACTCAACTGAAAACTTGAAACAAACAGTTATTACTTTAAATGTTTCTTTTAAATTTTTTTGGAATTAAAAATTAGGCCAATATTACATTTACAGAAAATTTTAAGAAGAGGGAATAGTATAAATAATTGTGTGCCAAATATTAGGTAATGTAGATAATTTAACAACTTTCCATAAATAAAATAATAAAGTTGATTTTAGGAGAGAGAGAGAAAATAAAATAGACCTACAAAAATTTAGATTAAATTCATAATCAACACTTCCCACAAGTACAAACTCATGCCAAAAATAGCTTCACAGTGAATTTTGCCAGCTGTTTAAAAATAATTAACACCGAGACTTCACAAAGTTTTCCCCACTGGAAGAGAAGGAATACCACTCCAATTCATTTGAGATTAATATATTTATTACCTGACACCAGAATCAATGACCTCACAATAAAATAAATTACAAAAAAGTAGACTTTAAAAGTATAAACACTCACATAAGCATAAATGTAATATAAACAATCCTAAAGAGTATGATAACTAATAATGATAAATGCCTATTCATCAGGTAAACTTAAAAATATTAAATGAATTCATTTTTAATTTTAAAACTCCCAAATTTAGAAAGCAGTTTTATAGAGCTAAGCCAACATAAATACACAATCATAATTGAAGAATTTAACTCCTTTCTTTCATTAACTAATATAAGAAGTAAATGATGAGTTACAAATTATAACTATATGAACACTACCAATTGATGATATTGAATTTAAATGTAGGACATACACATAATAACTACAGAAAATACATTATTCTGTGCCCTTAAATCTTTCAATATGAAAGACCATCTACTGGTTTATAAATTCAGAAAAAAAGGTGCCCTTTGCCTTCCCAGCTGTGTTCAATCAATCTCCTCTATGCCTGGTCAAAGGAAGCTAATTACAATGTCCCTAGAAGTAGCTTAAAAATACAAGGTGATATACTTTTACATGACAATTAGTTGTATGAAAAATAATTCATATGTACATGTTGCTACAGGAAAACAAGATTATACCTAACAAAATTTGGAGATTTACAAAGAATTTCTTGGCAGAGATAAAATCATTCCAAAGGTAAAATAGGAATTAGCATGAATCATATATGTAGCAAAGCAATTTATGTAAGAGTTATTTAAGCGAAAGTCAAAATGGGAACATCTTTAAGACCAGTTGTCTAATGTATATGAAGGGCCATATTAATTGAAATTTTAAAATTCAATTAGAACACTGGAATAGAGCCAAATACAGAGCAGAAGTAAAGTGAATATGATCATACAAAATATTGTAGGGTCACTTAAAGGAATTTTGGACTTTGTATGTTGTGAATTGATACAATTTGCACCAGGTCTTCTGGATTTTATCAATTAAAAACACTCTGAATTTATGCCAACCTACTGAATAGAGCAAGGGAAGAGTGAGACAAAGATCTGGGAACCACCATGAAAATGACAAAAATAAATGAATTTAAACATGAGACTATAATTTAATTATGTATAACTGTGCTACCATGGTCTGACTCTATTGCCCCCAAATTCATATGAAAAACTGAATCATCAAAGTGAGAGTATTAAAGAATGAGGGAGGACTTCAGGAGGTGCTTAAGTCATGAGGATAAGTCCTCACAAATAGAAGGGTTTGAGGGAGTGGGTCCATCCCTTTCTATCCTGTTCTTCAGGTGAGGATAGCATTACTCCCCTCTGGCATCTGCAGCAACAAGGTACCATTTGGAAGAAGTTAGAAGCCCTCAACAGACAGGCAATTTGTAGGCACCTTGATCTTGGATTTCCCAGCCTCCAGAACTATGTGAAATACATTTCTATTATTTACAAATTACCCAGTTTATGACATTTTGTTATAGAAAAACAATTCTCCAAAGATTTTGCCTTCATTTTATTGATAGTATAGAAATAAACTATAATTTGAAACACTTGTCAGAACAGTCCCTTAGAGTTTTCTTACAAGCAAAATATAGGGGTCTATTTTTTTTTTTGGTATCTGAATATACTGTAACCACATATAAAATATAATACTTTAAAGAGGTAATTCAACATATTCTAGTTTAAGTTTAGAAATAGGAAACTTCAGTTTTAATGTTGGCTTTCTACCTATCTGAGGGTTAGAACTATTCAAATTCTGAGCCTTAGTCATTATGGAAGATAATAAATAGTGATGATAATCCTTGGGTTACAGACTTATTTTGAGGCTCAAGAATACTCTATATTATACATTACTGACTACATATTAGTGTATCTTATATATGGTGCATAAAACATAGAAAGAAATGACTGTTTTGAAAAATTAAAATAATATTTCATTCATATGCAATTGCCCATATTTCTATATCTATTGTTTACTTAGTCCAGACTTTTTTTGATATGTTGTATTTTTAATCACTTTGAAATTGATATGTCATAAAGGTGCATACTTCATTTATATTAAAGAGTTCACTGGGCTTTTAAACACATAATTAATCTGTTGCTTCATTTTATACTATTCATTTAATTATTTCCTAAGCTTAACAATTTGATTTATTTTTATTATAATTTCTCCTTTACCTTTCAATAGGTAGGATTATGATACACATTTTCTATTAACTCATAAATTGACCTATTTTTTCAGTTGTTACTTTCATTTTGTATATTTAAAAATAGAATTTATTCAAATTCTGATATATATGGATGTTTATATATAATCTCATGAAGAAATGTATAAATGAATATTATATAACAACTAATACATTGGTTTAAATATGACCAGAAATAATCATAATTGATTTCAACAATCACATGCCAATCCTTCACTCCTTTCAAACATGTTTTTGGGGTACAGGGTGAGGAAAGGGCCTATCACAGGCACTTGTCTTCTCTGACTCTGACATAGCCATCATAGTCAGGGAAAAACCAGCATTTCTACAATGACCTGCATTAGTTAAAGGAGGAGATTTTTATAGCATTCAGCTTCCAGCAGAGAATATCTATTACAATAGTATATGTAATAGTAATGTAAGTCCTTCATGCTAAAATATACACAGTAAGCTTTGTGACATATTGCATTCTTTATCTTTAGAAAAATAGTTTTATTTTTGTTATATTTCATGAGATTTATCATGTATATTTATATATATATAAACTTGGTTTCCACTTTATTATTTGATTTTATATTTCTTTAAAATGATTTATGATATTGTATCCTATGAAAATGATATAGTGTATCCTATTTTGGATGTTATGCAGTTTTATTTCTCCATAAAGTGATACGCAGAATTCAGTTTTACTATTTGTTTCCAATTTATTCCATTTATTTCCTCTGGAAAGATTTGACAGAAGCCAAGTCCCTTTTTCTCAGTATACATGAACTTGAGCTCTAACTTACAAAGCCCCCTCCTGAAAAAATGGACTGTAGAGTACTTTAGATTTAGACAATATTACTGGAAAGTATTTTAATATTGTAATTTTTTGTCCCCCCTCCAGTCTAGTAAAATATTATTTACTGATTACTATTTATACAGCCAATATTTATGTGGAATTACTTTAATCATTATCAGTCATTCTATTTGGTTATCATTCTTTCTTACATTGTGTGCTTCTCTTTGGGGAATTATTTTTTCCTACTTTCCTATTTTATTTTTATTTTTTTGAAAATGTTTTCTTAGTTTTAATTTTGTTGTTGTCTTTATGTTTTTGTTTTTAACCCTTATTCTTGAACTTTCAGTATGTTAATTACTCAATTCTAGCTGAAACTGTTTGTTTTGTTTTGATATTTCTCAAACTCTGTCTCTTCCTCTGTGATTCTTTTGTAATCATTATTTTCTTTTTTTCCTTGCTGGCTTTGAAAGGTAGTAGTTTGCTTTGATGCCCATGGAGCTTAAAGTACATTTATTTCTTTCATTCAATTTGAGATTTTTTTTTGGTAGTTTATGCTTTCAATCAGTTTAGAATATCTATTAAAATATTGTATACTTGGGGGTGGATACATAGTTTTTATTACTAACCATTTACCTGTCTGGTCATTGAATTTCTTCTACTGTCTTCTTGAATTTTCCATATTACTTATAGTTCTTTCATGTTTAATTTATCTTCTTTCCTTCCTTCCTTCCTTCCTTCCTTCCTTCCTTCCTTCCTTCCTCCCTTCCTTTCTTCCTTCTCTTTCTTTCTTTATTTCATAGTGGGAATAGAACCCAGAGTGTTCAACAACAGAGCTACATCTCCAGCCCTTTTAATTTTTATTTTAAGATAGGCTCTTACTGCACCCCCAGGCTGGCCTGGAACTTATGATCTTCCTGCCTCAGCATCAGGAGTTGTTGGGCTTACAGGCAGCCGCCACTATGCCCAGTTTATCATTTTATAAACTTTTTAGATTTATAAGTTTCTCTGCCTTAATATTTTCTCAAATTTCCTCTCCTTTACCAGTTCTTCTTTTAATTATAATTTATTAAAAAAAAACAACTCTTTTACATTTCCCTCCCCCCCCACACACACTTTCTTAAGTATTCACTCAACTTACACCAAACCATCATTTTCCCACCTTCACTGACAAATAACTTTCCCAAAGTTCACTAATGAACACAGCTCAAGGCCTTGGTTTTGTCCTGCAGTACTCAGAGAGCTGTGGTGTCTGGCCACTCTTTGACCTCACCTTTCAGAAACTCTTGAGAGTCCTGGACTTTTGTGAGGGCACCTTCTCCCAGGCGCTTCTTTCTTTAACTACCCAGGTTTTCCTTCACTAGTCCTCCTTTAGTTTATGGTCAGTTCTCCCATCTTGGGCACTTGCGTCCTTTACTATGGCAGGACACAGGCGAGTCCCTATGCCTGCGACTGCACTCTGGATTCCAGATTGGGGCTTCCATCCAGGTAGAACTGTATCTGTATGTCTCGCCAGCAGCCCACAAGTGTTGTTTCAGGGAGTTTGAATACCAGTTAATAATCAGTTTCACTTTGATAATAGATTCCAAATGGAACATTTATGATTTTGCCCGACCTTTGTTTTTCCACGTATCAACTCCCCAGACATCCTTCCTAAAGGGTGCTGAGTGATTCAAACTCAGCTGAAAGAGAAGTTTTCTCCAATATTCCAAAACTGGTCTATGGGAGTGAGAAAGTGTGTTTGTTTTTGTTTTTCTTTTATTAAAAGAAAGTTTATAAAAATTTGAGCCTAGAGCTTCCTCCCAGCTACCTCACAGAATTAAAGGTTGGGTTGAAATGTGGTTAGAGAGAGAATAACAATTGATTTTCTGTTTCTAGTCTTCCCTGGGTCTACTACTGATTTCTCTCTCTCTCTCTCTCTCTCTCTCTCTCTCTCTCTCTCTCTCTCTCTCTCTCTCTCTCTCCCTCCCTCCCTCCCTCCCTCTCTTTCTGGTGGGGGAAGGGGTAGGGTGAAGTTAGGCAAATAAATATTAGCTCATTTCAATTAAGAAACTGTGAACAGAGTTTCTTTTCTTTGCAAAGAAATATTGATATAAAGAAATAAAATGTCTTGAACAATAAAGCTGGAGAACAGTATCTCTCTTTTAAAAAAACTTTTTATGAACACATATACATATTGTTATATAATTTTGCAGCAAGCAACTTGCAGATTAGTGCCTGTAAATTAGATGCCCATCTTTTACATGCAAAAATAAAGTGTGTCCACCATCCCACACTTACTTTGGTGGTGTCACAGAAGCTAGGTCATTTTACTAAACCAGGTTTAGAAAAACAATGCAGCAGCTTAGTAGTTGTTGCTGTACTAAGAATAATGTGATGGTGGACATGATTTCATAAATAAGTGTTGTATTTTGGCTAGCATTACTGAGGATGCTATGCTTTTATTTCTTCAGAAATTACTGTGACATTGCTGTTGTTGAAGTATTAAGTGCTCTTTTCCAGGTGTCATTCTAAGGAGAAATTAATTCTTCCTAACAGAAATGGTCTCCTAGTCTTCTTTATGAATTTGGAGCTGAATTACCAGACATAATGCTGCCCATGTGGTAAGCTGAGAGAAAAAGAGAGCATCAGTATCTCAAAGTCATAGCTATCATGCTGCAGAGAATATTGAAGAAAGAAAAACTTCTCATATAAATTGATATATACACCCTTGGTGCAGACCCATGGTACTTCCAGCACATGAAAACATAAAGACTAAGACTCATTATCAAAGTCCCTTAGGAAAGCAACAGATACCATAGTATAGAGGAAAGGTAGAAGGAAAAAGGGGGAAAAAGATGCCAGTGTGATTTTGGTTAGAGCTATGATTTTATCTTTACTATGGAGATTGTCACATTATTTCTCAGAGGGGGAAAAACAGATATTTCTATTAGAAAACAAACTTCACATGTTATCAAATATACACATGTAAATTAAGTAAGTTCTATATAAGGTTTATTAGAGTCTATTTAATCATGGACAACTACTCTTTATATTTCCTGAACAAGTCCCAAGTTTAAAAATCCCAGTGCATGCATTGTCATGTCTGAGCCTAGCAGATGTAGTTTATTAACTTGATAGTGCCTTAAATAAACAAAATCAGGTAAATAACTTTCATTTTCTATTTAAGCAGAGATTTTTATGTGTAATTCTGGGGCTCAGTAAGGATGAAGGAATGTAATATTTTGGAAAGTGTTCCACAACAGGGGATTTCCAATTGTTCTTACATCTGTTTTATAATGATATGTATATGCATACTAGCATAATAAAAGTATTGGATGTTAAATGTTGATGCATTTCAAATTATCTGCCAAGAAGGTGGTGGGGGAAGAAACTAAGTAGATGGCTAATTTTGGTTCATTTTCAATACAAAGGCAATAAACAAGATATGTGAGCAATAATATCACCATCGTTCCTTGTGTGGAAACGTGGGAGATGTTTTAAAAGGGGTTTGGCTTTTGAACAATTTTAATAGGCTTCTGCAAAGCTTTAATTAGCTAGAGATCCAAATAGTAGCTGACAGCTAGCAGAATTTCTTGTCTTGAGTTAAAGTCAAACTAATTAAATTCCAGAAGGAAAACATTTTCCTTCTAGCACCCATAATCAGTCACCTTGCTTAGCAGAAGGAAAACAACAACAACAACAACAAAAAGCCAAACAAATAATATGGAGTCATATGGACTGACAGTAATAAAAACAGACAAATTCTTGGTTGTGAAGCAATGATGGGCCAATTTCCAAAACTACTAAGTTATTAGGCAACCTCCAAAAAGAGTATATGTTTTTGCTTTAAAAAAATTCATTTTAGGAAAAGAATAGCTTAAGGAATTAAGTAGTGTTTTTGTTAAAATTCTAGCATAAGATTGACTTTTTAAAAGACATTTGCTGCTTATTTATATTTAAATATACATCATACATAATATAATTACTAATGCATTATAAAAATTACACAAATACCAAAATTTCTGAATTTATTTTAAAATACCAGTATCAAAGAGAATGACTCAAATCCATATCAATTATAATATTCATGGACTATAACAAAGATTTATCAAAAGTATATGGCTGTCTAGCAAGATAGTAGAGTAAATCTTTTTAAACAATGAAATTCAAATTTTCTCAGCTAACTGCTATAAAGGATTATTTGTTTATAAAAAAAGAAATGCTATATTATTTACTTAACATTTGGAGTTACACTAATAAAGAACCACTCTCAAAACTGGAAAACACTATTTCGCTGTGAGATCTTTGGCAATCATTTCCTTCCTATTCTCACAGTTCCTTTTTAGAGAACTGCCTATGTCACATGGGATTCTGTTCCTGTAAGTACTGCTAATTGGCCAGGCTGGGGGCGGGTGGAGCTGCTGATCTCCACTGCTGGTACCATGGTTGGTCAGGAAGACTGGCTTTTTGTCAAAGAATTTACATCTCAGACACTACTACTGATCCTGAACCTTAAATTGATGTAAGTCTTGAGTAATTGTAAGGAAAATTAAAAAAAAAAAACACAATAACAGCAAATCATCTTTAGAGGAATAAAATAATTATATAGGTGTATGAATCAAGCATAAATTAGAAAGACAATGGTGATGAGAGGACAAAGGACAGATAAATAAAAGAATACAATGATGTTGACAATTTTTTTTTTTTTGCTATTGGTTAGAACTGTTGCTGTCTTCCCTTATTTCTTCTTCTCTTGTTTCTTGACACATATTTTGATGTTCTATTTGGTATCTGTCTCTACCAATCTATCTGTCTAGTTTGTTCTCTGTTCAGAAAACAGATTTAAGGACACATAGACAATGTTTTTGTTGTCATTGTTTCCACTCTGTTCAGAGTAATGGCCTTTTAAATATTTTTGTCCCTGTGATCAATGATTTTCACTATTTAGAAATAAGAAACACTGAATACTACCATATACCAAGAGCTGTTATAAAAACTGAAAATACAGTGATGAAATAACACATTTTTTGCCTTATTTAGTTTGCTTGTCTTCACATTGGCATCTGTGACGTGCGTGGATCAGGTTGGGGCAGGTTACACACTAGATTTGGATGTGAAGAGAGTGAGACAGAAAATAAAAGGAAAATTTTTACAGTTGTAGTATTGAAATAATTGCTTTAAATAATTAGGATTATAGTTTTCTGGGATGTTACAAAAGCATATAGAATCTTTTCTACTATAATATTCTCAATGACAAGAGGCTGGACCATTTATCTGCCAGTTCCTATTGCCCACCAGTTGAGGACTAGCCCCAGGGAAAATATCTTCCCTCATAAATTCTCTGTTTCTCTTGGGTCATAGATGAATGGTATGCTTTGTGTTTATAAAAGGAAACAAAATGGAAAAAGAATGGAAAAATAGACAATTTCTGAAAAAACATGAAGTCACAGGTCAGTTGTAACTACATCTAAAATCATGGTGAGCTGAAAAGATGTTAAAGGGACAACAAAAATACCTGCCATAATCTCTGCATCAGTATGTCTTCTTTCCATGATGCAGGAAATCTTAAAGTCTAACTGAAGTAGTGTGATTAATAGAACAAATCATAGTCTCATTGGGTAACTTGTATCAAAGTACAAAATTAATACTCATCATTTTTCTTGGATTTTTAAAAGTTTTTCCAGCACTTTAAATAGCCAACTCCATAGGATCTAAGCCCTTAGTTTCTAGGTACATGACAGATGATCACTAGGCAAAGAAGCATGATGACAGTTCTATGGAGTCACTGAGTTCCATGTTTATTCATGCTAGTCCCTACTTAAAAAGCAGTAGCCCTAGCTTTGTAGCTTCAACTAACCCTGTCAGTAGAATAATTCCTTTCATTATCTTTTTGTTTATCCGTGCCAGGTACAAGTTATAACTATAAGTTCACTGAAACTTTCTCGAAGAATGAATTTTATAGAACCTTTAATCTAGTAAGACCTATGGTTTGGAAGATGAGATTCACAAATTAATACATAGGTCACTGGGAGTGATTATGAGAGAGGCTGATCCTAGCTTGTCTCATTTTCCTCCCTTCTGTGTATTACAGGTATTAGGAACACAACATTGTATATGTGTTGTTTGTTCTACACAAAAACTGCCCTTGTCTCACAGGATGTAACATTTTACTTAGAATTTTACCTGAGACTTTAGGAGACCATTTCAATTTCTATGAGAATGCTTCTGAATGAGGATATAACGAATCAAGAAACACTGTACTCAGGCTCAGTTTTGCCCCTATTTTATCATAAAATGTATCACATGTTAGAATCCCATGAATGTGAATCCCACAAGAAATTCCAAGTGAAATTCGATGAATGTAAATCAGGCCTTCACTGAGCTCTAAATTACAATTTGCCAGAGAAATTTTAGTCACAGATCCCTATCCAAAACAAGTATCAATTTCAACAAGGATGGTTTACTGAATCTCCTGGCATTGAAGGAGACAAGGTAATTAACTTTTACCTCTAAATCACACGCTGCTCTTTCCACAAGATGTTACCATAAGGGGGAATGGGTATCATTGACTATTACTGACAGAGGAAGAATTCAACGATAACAGTAGTTAAATTAGTCTTGATTACAGCAAAGCCATTCTGGTGAACCATCACATTTGCTATCATGCTACCATGTTTGTGGCCCGTTGCAAAAGCATTCCTACTCCCAAGTGTAGATGTTAACTGGGGGCTTCAAAAAAACTTCATCATGTCCACCCATTTGTTCACTCATTTCTCTACAAAGGAAGCTCTCTGATAAGGTTTGATAGTGAAAGCAAAATATCTAGTAATACTTTTATTGATTTTCATAGGTTCATTCACTTGTATTTTTCTCAATATCCCTTATATAGAATTCATTAGTTATTTGCCTTTCAGGTGCCTAATCCATCAGGTAAGCCACTATTGGTACCATTGATGTATATATTCATTCATTCATTCATATATATATATATATATATATATATATATATATATATATTACACACACGTGTGTGTGCATATATATTTGTATACATATCAGACTACTTATTTCTCTATACAATGTAGAAGTACCACATGCACAACTTACATCTCTATCCAGTTTAATGTATTCCATTTGTCTCTGTCCTTTAAGGATAGCAACCAGATCAACTCTTGTATGGGAATATTTCATTTTCAGTGCACATCTACATTTCAGAAAACATATCTCTAATCCAGTCTTGTTTTTTTCATCTCCTAAAAGCTGGTCATATGACCAGCAGGACAAAAAAAAAAGAAGAAAAAAATGAGGGACAAGCACTTATACAACAGAGGTTCCCATCTCGTTTTGTGATTTCCTTATGCTATATGAAACTGATTGGGGTCAATATCAAATAAACTCTGACCACTGAATCGTGGTAGTTTTCTGCATCAAAGCCTTATAATTCACTGGTTCAGATAATATTCAACTTATGAAGTGGAATAACTTTCAGAGTCACTTGATATTCTTTAGTCAGGTTTTCAGTTTCAAATGGGTTCACAGAACACCAGAAACTGTTATTTAAATACATGGCAGTCTTTTGGGTGCAGAAAGTGAGTTCTGTTTCTAATATTCTGGTAGTCAGATTGTGACTTTGTCAACAGAGTTTGCCTGGAATTTCTCAAAGAACTTTTAGCTATTGTAGATTTCTCTAACAAGATGAGATCATCTCCCTAACTCAGGAAATCAACAGGGCTCTGATTCAGTTGCTTTCTCTCTGTGTCATGGTCTGCAAACTTTCTGGGTGCAGTAACTTTGGGCAGTTGTAGGGATTAACATGTTTGTTTCCCATCTCTCGGGGATCAGTATCATTCATTGTTTGATGTTTCCTTGTCTCTAAAATCATCATTTTGTGTAATTTGTTTTACTTTTTTGTGGTTTTGCTGTTGTTGTTACTGGTTCAGACATGAAGGTAAAGGCAGCAGCATCTAGATACCCCACAGCTACCAACAGAGAAATTCTTCCTTTTCGACTTCAAAGATTTTCTCTTTGTTCTTGGGTCTCAGCTGTATGAATATGAGATATGAATAAGTGGGGGTTTTTTGTATTATTTTTCTGCTTTTGTTCCTAGCTGCTAACCAAATATATTACTATTGGATATGTTTTCCAGTTTTGTGTTTCAGGAATTTTATTTTCAAACACTGCATTTCCCAATTAATTTAAATCATTTTCTCTCTCCCCCACCACCATGTACCCAATTCCCCTTTCTAGGATTTCACTTACAGCTATTAGAAAATGTTTATTGGATCTCAAGTTTCTGTCATTTGTGCCATCCTTTTTCTATATGTACTACTTCTTAAAAATTCTCCATATTTAATTGTAAATATTTGAGTCTGACTTCAAAAACAATGTTTTAATTCTTTTCCACTCCATGTATAGTACTATTAAGCCCAACAAAATTATATTCAATTAAATTTAATATGTACTTGATACATAATTTTATTCAAGTAATTACTCTTTTGTAACTATGTACACTGATCCCAGGAAGCAGTGGATTCCAAGATTCTGCTGGTAAGAAATGAGAAAGCATTTACTTCTCCACCTTATGCTATGTCTGATTTATTCTGGCAGCCTTAAGAGAGTCATTCTTCCTACCAGCTTAGTTTAAATTATATGTTGGATGTAAGGATATGTTAATGGCCTGTCTGATATATTCAGCTGACTCAGTTTTAAATTAGATTTAAAGTCCTATGCTATAATTTCTGCCTTATCATCTCTGGAAACTCTGCCCTATAATTCTTCCAATCTCAATGAAAAAAAATTCCTTTTCTCAAATTAACTCCTTTCAAAATTGATAGTCTTGGTGCCCATCACTATTACCAATCAGCTTATTATTTTTTACCTTCCCCTTATGCTTCCAATACTTTGTGTAAAGTATTTTCTCATACGTACTTCCATTAAACAATGAAGAGGCCAAAATAGCATATCCAACTTATTTTATTTCCCACAGTATTGATAAGAGTTCTCTGCTCCAATCAATACATGTTGGATGATTCAATTATCAAGTCACCATGCTTAGATATTAAGAATGCTTGTATCAAATCTTTGTGTAAAAATACTGTTATTTCATGGTTAAACTAAAACCTATTATTCTTTTTGGATAATTCTGGTTTATCATATGCATTTTGGGGGTGCTCCTTTTCCTAACCTGGTATACTTTATCCACTGCCCCAGTGCCTTTAATTTATCTTGTTCTTTTGTTTTCAATGACAGCTTAATTAATGAGTCCTACTTATTTAAAGGAATTCACTAGAACATGAATGATGAGATTCATTTAAGGTACCTAGCATTTCTAGTACCAGTTATATCAAGTAATAATAGTTCCCCACTCTTCCTTTAGGTCATGTTACTGCTCAAACTTTCTAATCTAGACTAAAAAAATATTACCTACTTCTTTTCTATATTCAAGTTCTCTACTTATTTCAATATAATGATTAATTTTTTTATATATGAAAAATTCTCTCCTTCATTAGTTTTTCCTTTTACTATAAGGAAACTAATAATTTTTTTTTCTAATATATGATCTTCAAAGCTAATTGCTCAATTTACTAACTTCTAATTACTATTCTTGTTAGCTGTGTCTGCCTCCTACTTCATCAGGAACATTACTATGAGCACTCTAGATTAGTGTACTGATTTCCAGAGTGAGGTGGAAGCAAGGTATTTTATTGGCATACAAAAATAAATTGTTATAATTTCTTAATATTTTCATCTAATGTTTAAACAGATGGATATCTACCATTTCTGATGGTTTAAATTTACCCTCAAATTCAAGGGGCTACCAGTACCCAGCCATTTGGCCAAACAGTACTCTAAGTGTCTATGCGGTATTTTTTGGATAAGATTAATATTTGAATAGTAGAATGAGTAAAGCAGATTTACTCTCCTAATTTGAGTTGTCCTCTTTAAATCAATGCAAAGATTACTAGAGATGAGAATGCTGAATATGAGGAAACTCCACCTCTTTGATTTATGAGGCAGGATGTTGGTCCTTCCTGACCTCCAGATTCTGACTGAGATGCCTCCTGCTTTTTCTGGATCTCTGCACTGCTGGTTTGGAACGAAAACCTTTTTTTTTCTTTTTTTTTTTCTTTTTTTTCTGATCCACTCTGAGACTACTCATCAGCTCTCCTGTGTCTCCACACTCCAACTCAGCCTGTGAGTTTTGTGATGTCTTGACTTCCATAATAACCAAGCCAATTTTTACACTTAGTCTCTTAGTTAGATAAAAATATGTGTTCTATAGAATACATACACATATGTCTTGTTGGTTCTACTTTTCTGCAAAAACCTGTATATACACTCTTATTTAAAAAGTGATCAATACAAATAATATTGTGAAACTTACTGATGATTCTTGAGCTGTGCTCCTTTTGTCATTCTTTCCTCATTCCTCTGTATGAAGTTTTTATCTTCTTCTCTCCCTCTTTCCCTATGACTATGAATCCAATGGTCTTTATGAGGTTTTCACTTTCACACTGTACACTAAAAGGAGTGTCTTACAGGTATCTATCTAGGCTTGTTGGTCTTTTCATTCCCAAACCATTTCAATAGTTCACTTTTCTGGTTTTGTGGTTCTGGAAAAAGACAGCGGGTATCTTTGTTTACACTGTATTGAACTTAGTCTGTTTACATGTATGTTTTTCTCACAATGATAAAACTTTCAGGAGAAGGACTTCATTTTGTTCATCTTTACATCCTGGTTACTTAGTATGTTGTTAGGTACACGGAAAAGGACAATAAACTTATTTCATCAAAGTAACTTGGACTATTGGCAGTGATAGTCTAGTAAGAAAAAGAGTTTAAAACTGTCTATAGGAAATTAATGAAATTTTTTTAGCAAACTTTAAAAAAAACCTAAAAATATTTAGGGAAATAGATGAGTAACAAAATTGGAAAAATCTATCCTGCACAGGCACAGAATAGTAATAGATCAACTGTAACTAGACATATAATTTTGATTCAAGATGGTAAAATTTACTAAAATATTTTTCTCATTGGTCACTTTATCTCTTTACCTTTTCATTCCTTTCAATCACTCTAGTAAATTAGGGATAAAAAACTAAAAATGGGTAGAACTGTGATTTTGATTGTATGGAAATATAACACAATACAATCATAGATTTTTATATGCTTTCAGTGTTGGGGAAATAAAATATTGACTGGCGCTAAGGCATACTAGCTCAAGTTGGCAGTAGAAAACGCTTTAGTGAATTTACAACAATGAATATACCTAAATAAGACTTTCTTAGGTGAAAATATGGGAAAATTGTGCCACATTCTCATTGTATGTCATAAGATATTTAATATTAATTATTCTTTTGATAAGAATATTAAGATGGTTCCTTTAGGCTAGGTTGAAGTACACGAATGAATAGCAAGTTTTCCATAAGCTCTAAGCACCTTTCTGAAATTATAGTATTTGCAGATAGAAATAAATTTAAAAGACAGGGCCTCCTGGCCTTCATTACAAAAGAACCAAGTAAATTAACTGGGAACACAGCAGGGTTTTATTATCAAGGAAGAAATTAGTTCAACGTCTTTTTAAACACAATTTTGGAACTGTGAGTTCACTGGAAGGCAAAGTAAGAAATATATTTGACTGTCAAGGAGAAGTATTCATTAGCTCCTGTCTTTAATTTCCTCTCCTTTCCCATCTTTCCTCTCTTCTTAATAGCCCTGCCTCCTTGTATTTTCTACTTAATGTGGATTCTAGTAGCCTTTCAAAATCATTTACAAGAATTATATTTCATTATATTTTATTCACAGGATAAATACTGATGCTTCCTGATTTAAATGTGTTACCCAATAAATCTGCTCTGATTTAAAAAGGCCATAAGTCAAAATGAATTCAATATGTCTAACCACGGGACATCACAGGTTAGCATCCATTTCTCACACTTGTTATCACATGGGACCTGCCTCTTGCTGTTGCTATTCTCCACATTTATGGCAGATTATCATATCATATATTGCCTTCCTAGGTAAAGATCAAATTTAAACTTTGAAGTATGATTTCTCCTGAGTGCAGATTTCTTTCACACCATCATAAAGCCAAAATGTTCTAAGTTGAATCATTTTTGTAAATCAGGTACTGTAGGTGACCAGTTTATGAACTGGCTAATTATTAGTTAATTAATAGTCCTTCACTATTCTTTTGCAAAGATTTTCTTTTTTTTTCCTTTCTTCTTTCTATCTTTTTTGTTTCCATTTCTGTTATTGCTAGAAACTCTACACAGCTAAGTAAGGCAAAATGTATTTTGCCAAAGTGCTCAAGTTGCCTAATGTAGAAGCATCTAGCTGTAAGAGTGACTTTAAGTATCATTTGGAGAGTTTTAAAATATAGCCACCCAAACCCACCCATACATATTGAACTGAAATCTCTGGAAGTGTGGCTCAATGTTCATATTTTCTGAAAAGTTGCACAATTAATTCCAATATTTACCAATGGATGACAAAGATAACAAGTAGAACGAGAATCTACTAGATGGAATATAAATGTATAATAGCAGTACGAAAGGGTAGTTATTATTATAAGTTTTGGATGAAAAATTCTGTGGCTTTACCAAATACTTGTTTGGATGCTTAAGAAATCACAGTACTGAAAACTGGTGTTATTGATGTGTAGATACTCATGTAGCTTTTTTCCATTGCAGATGAGGTAAATTTCATCACTTGCTAAATGTGTGTGTGTGTGTGTGTGTGTGTGTGTGTGTGAGAGAGAGAGAGAGAGAGAGAGAGAGAGAGAGAGAGAGAGAGAGAGAGAGATTGTCATATGAAAAGTAACTTATGGTAGAAAATAAGTGAATTTTAGCAAATTGTATAAATAAAACTCTTCTCCTTTTTCTAACTGCCTAATAGTGTTTTAGTATTAGAAAATAAGTTGTGAACAAAACCAGAATAGATTAACACCTTAACTTCCAAGAGCTATTATTTAATATTTTAGTGAAAGGAAAGAAAAAATTATGCATTACTGAATAAAAAATGACTTTCAGATCCAATAAATACTAACATGAAGATGAAGTATATCATCATAGAAAATTACTTAAGGGGATTTATTTAGCTAAGATGGTTGGAGATTAGATTGTATGATTGAATATGTGTGTAACTGCTTTTAATAATTGAATCCATACCTACATATTTAATGAGTGAAAATACAAACCATACAACTTGAATAACTTTCCTAACATAGTTATTTGCCAGTGTGATCCCAGAAGTTATCTATTTTACTTCTGGGCACTTTAAACTTGTCCTTGGTCACTCAAGTATGTGAATGTTTCAAAGTAAATAGTCATCCTAATGTATAAAGCAACTCAAGTGTATGCAGTTCCTAATGATAAAAATGATTAAAAGCATGAAAAAATGTCCCTTACTAAACTGCATCCTCTAGTAATAATAGAATAGCCAGGAACAGAATAGTTAGAGGACATGAACTCTGAAAAAAATTATGTGACATATTTTTTAATACATATAAAGTAATCCAATTAAGAAATACATCAAACTTCTTTTTGTGCACAGGTGAAAAATAGAAGTTTAAATTATGTAAATTAAAATCGCTGCTTTTCTACCTGAGTAGATTATTCTCCTAGCTAACATTATATTTTATATTATGTTTCATGGCTTTTTTGTTGTTATTCCTCTGTCATGTTGGCAGAGATTCACATTTCTGTTAGGCCAAGCATATAAATTACAGTGTAATGTTCTGTATAAAAAGTTGTCTCAGGGTTGTCTTTTTTGTGCCCAAAGGAATATGATAATCATAGGGCCAAATAAGCTAAATAATCATGAATCTGACCCAAAACATTTTTAGAAGTGATTTTAATATATTTCAGTGAGATATACATTATTGATGACATAAAATGTTTACTAAAACATACATAGTGATTCTAAACATTTCGAATAAGTATCATCTATGCATTTTATATTATACATATCATTGCAACTGAAAAAAAAAGAACCTCCTCAAGGTCACAATTTGCCTATAATAAGCAATTGTTAACAAGTTTGTTGAGGTGTTTACCATTGTTCTAATTTCCAAGGAAGGAAAAACTTCATTAAACTAAAACCAATTAATTTTAAAATGCTTCAAATTGCAACTAATGAGCCCATAGGATTCATTACCAGTGAAGGTCACAGAGCTAACCAGAATCCTGAATTTATCTTTATCTCTGGTTATATGACTGACTGAGCTGGGATTTGGGAGGTCTATCCAGCAGCAATCAATCAGACCACCACCCAGCAATCAGGCTGGAGCAAGGCACTCTAATAAAAAGAAGAAGAGTGGATTCTGTGGACCATGTGCATCTTAGAAAGCTCCATTGTGTTTTTCTAATGGAAGCTCTAATTTTGATAAAAACCCCAAAGCTTACTTAAATATTGAAGTGACTTGTGCTTCTTAGTAATAAAAAATAAACAGGTTTTAGCTAACATATCTATATCATGTTAAAATCCCTGAGGGATAAAACATATCATTTTATTAGTAAAGAAAATATCAAAGGAGAATATAGCCACATATTAGACATAGTGTACTACATTGAAGTAGGTAAAAAAGCACCATGTGAGCCACCTTTTGGCTACAGTGGCTGGAATTGCACCAAGAAGTGTTTACTGAGCACCTTTTAGTATTTAGTTGTTTTCTCATTGATGCCTTTACTTGTTCCATCATTTATTTTTTTAGAAAGACTTTGTTAAATATCTTCAGAAAAATAAGTATTATTGTGTGCCCAGTAAAATGCCAACAACATGGGTTCTCCTCTAAAGAAATTTACACCTTCGTGAACAGAGTAAGGAGAATTTTCCAACTATAATAAAATATCATGACAACCGCCATAGAAGTTTTCTAAAGCATACTGGAAACACCAGTGGATATCTGGTCAGTGTAATCAATTCTTATACAAATATGGTATTTAAAAACTATCTTCCTCTTCTAACACTATTGATTAAAGTGTTTGGTGGCTCCGGTCTCCTAGGATTTACCTGGACTTGGAAGTCTATAAATTTCTGTGCACATGCTCACTATTTTTTTGTTAGCGTTTTTTAACATCTTATTTGGAAATACAAAAAACAAGATGGGGAAGACCAATTTGGAGCCTATTGAATAATCTTAACCATCTTTTATGTGTATCGGAATTAAATCAGTGTTACTGACAGAAAGGAGGCTATATGTACAATGTACAATGAAGAAGAAACAGATGTTTTGGTTCATTGGATGTAGGAGTTGAACAATAAGAAGTTTTTTTGGATTGAATATAAACTATTTGTGGCATGTTAATTTTTATAAGACTTTATAATTCTAACAGCAATCCAGATAGTCCAATGGGTACATGAGAATGAACTCCTGTAAAAATATTCATCAACATTTTTCATCTTTAATCAGAGACAATGAATTTCATTTCATAAATTTCAAATAAATTCATAATTATTTTTTTCAAAACTCAGTGTACAATGAAAATAAGTAAGCTTTCGGAATTATTTTTTCTTTCAGTTTGTAGCATCCTTTTGAATTTCTGAAAGCTTAAATTTGGACTAGGATTTATCAGTACTCTGCTAAAAATGGTTTGAAAAATAATTATTGGATGCACAAAAGAAAAACAGGAAGAAAACCAAAAATCAAAGAAGAGCTTCAGCAGCAGAGTCCTTTGAAAATGATTTTTTTTAAATGTAGTCAATGATTTCTAATGCTTTATATTGGTCAGATCAGAATAAGACTGAACAACTTAATGAATATACTCTATCAACAAGGAGACCATATAGCTTTATTTGAAGTAGAAGCAAGATTTAGAATGCCTATGGTACACAGAAGTGATGAGGTGAGCACAGATTGTAATTTACATGATAGAGAAACCAGTGGAAAAGGAATGGAGGTGGAGGAGTGGCTAGGGAGTTCATGTTTAACTAACATGTTATTTTCATTTTGATATTTGTTATTTACAGTTTTATTTTTATTTTATTTATTTATATTAATTTAGAGTTTTAAGATGATTTCAACATGTTTCCCAGATGGTAGCAAAGAATATGAAGAAAAGGGACAGTGGATTTGCAAATACAGAAGAGAATACAAAGAAACCATTGAGCAAAGTCCTGGATTTAATTAAAGTGCAGATATCAGGTCTGAGATGAAGAACTTAAAAGTAGATTAAAGGAAAAACAGGTGATAGATAAACAGGAAGGAATCTTAAATACTGTCTGTTAAAGAAACATCTTTATAATATCATTTTTTACTTCTTTTGAATGGGACATTCCATGCTATTCAGAATCATCCAAGCTCAGAGTTTAGCTACTACTTACTGAGGAACCTAGAGCAAATGACATTCTTGAATATTAGTTCTCTCATTTAAAAGTTGAAATAACAATTTCTATCTTTAAGAGTTCCTGTGATAATGAGATGAGACAGCATTTGCAAAATTATCTAATAGAAAATGTAGTAAAATTAAAGGTGTTGGGCTGGGGATGTGGCTCAAGCAGTAACATGCTCGCCTGGCATGCACAGGGGGGCGCTGGGCTCTATCCTCAGCACCACATAAAATAAAAAATAAAGATGTTGTGTCCACTGAAAACTGAAAAATAAATATTAAAAAATTCTCTCTCTCTCTCTCTCTCTCTCTCTCTCTCTCTCTCTCTGTGTCTTCTCTCTCTCTCTTTAAAAAAAATTAAAGGTGGTGAACAAATGTTTGTTCTAGTATGGCACACTAGTGAACAGCATGTTGGGTTTATTTATTTTTCAGTTGACCAACCTTAGATTGGTAAATGAAGTTTTTGCTATGACTCTGGTTATAAAGCACTCTATTACCCAGATTAAAATGTATTTAATTTTGAAAACAAAATCCTTTCCTTTTAGCAACTCTGCTAGATAATAGAACAAGCATTTACATAAAATAATAAATGTGTTTTTAATTACTTATTTATTTTTCTATATTCCATGCCTATGATGGATGGTGCAATACAAGAATGGTTTCTAAATTATACCCAAATTAATATTAACAGAAATTTTTGCTGCATTAATCTTTTTCAAACATAGCTGGTTGCAATTATCTAATCTCTTCCTTTCCCTTATATTATAGCCCCATTTTAAAGCAAGACTGATTGGAAGGAGGAGAACCACAGCTGTGCCTTCCTGACTGGATTTTTAAATAATGGCAACAAATGAATAAAACTTGAATTTTCTGAATATTTCTTGTTTAAATTGCATATATCCATCATTCCTGTGTGAATTTCAGGAATACTCTTTTTGCTTGGTAGTTTAACCCACAACTTCTGGAAACAAATTATGCACAAAGTATGAATTACCCTCTCACAGCAGCCACTTCAAAATGAGAATAACATATTCAATAAAGCAAAACATACTTTAAAATAATGAAATATTTAAAAAAATAATAGAAGATCAAAGGAGTAGACAAAGGGGAATGAAAGAAGGGGAGGAAGAATGGGAAATGGAAATTCTGTGGAATGACTCTGACCTAACTTTCCTATGCACATATATAAATATACCACAGTGAATCTCACCATCATGTGCATCCCCAAGGCACTAACTAAAACAACAGCAACAATAAACTATAAGTAAATAGCAGAAAGATCAGTAGGATTATGGAAACAGGGATGGGAACAAATTAGAACCAATTATTTTCCATGCTTTTATAATTATGTCATAGCATATTGTATTCTCGTGTATAACTTAAAGGAACCAATAAAAATATAATCATACTTTCAAGACATATGTTCATCTTCATAAAATTACATATACATCTCCAAACTTATCTTCTATAATTATCAATCACTCTATTTCTCCAGTCCCCCGATTAAAAAAAAAATTATCAAAAGAACAGTTCAAAATACCCTCCTGCTTTGTTTTGTTATACATACTAGTCAAGGTATCTCTAGTTACCTAATCATTGTAGCTTAGGTTAACTTTGAAATTTATCCTTTTTCCACACCCCCATCTATGCCAATATCCATGTCCTCTAAATCACATGCTAAGTTCTACTGATTTCACTTTTACACATATATTAAGGATAGTCTATCTTCTCATAGCATGGTATTATAAGCATGATATTATAATATTCTGAATATTTGGGGGGGTACTAGGGATTGAACTTAGAGCCACTCAACCACTGAGTCAAATCCCAGCCCTCTATTTGTATTTTATTTAGAGACAGCATCTCACTTTTGCTGAGGAAGACTTTGAACTCGAGATCCTCCTGCCTCAGCTTCCCCAGCCACTGTGATTACAGGCATGCACCACTGCAGCCGGCTAAGTATTTCTTACCTGAAAAACCACATAATTTCTCTAACTAGATTAACTTCTTGCAAACTTGTTCCCTTTCAACACATTTTCTACACCATCTGTATATTATTACCTTCCTTACCTTCATCTTCAGTTTTTTTCTAGTCACTTTTTTTTACTTTAGTGGCTGCTGCCCCTCATCTACATACATTATAATTCAGCAATACAGATCTACATATTATTGTCCAAATTTATTCTGCAGTCTCCTCCTACCATTCCCTTGACACACACTTCATTATCATATGAGTTGTCCTACACTATATTGCTGCTTGTTCCTTCATACATCACAGAAAATTGAAAGTTGTTTGAAAACAATAATATTATCTATTTTCTTATTTTCCCTTATATTATTGCTTGACACATAGATAATACTTGTTTTTTTTCAAATTTTCTTTTAATGTATGAAGTAATGGAGATATAGACAAAATAAATTCATGAGTACATAAGAAATATTAGCACTCATTGTTGTAATGAGGTATTATACTGCTCTATCACATTAAATAATGATCATGGCTGCTCTGTCCTATTTTTGCCTGGCTAAAACTTATTCCTAGAAAATGCTCTTAAATTCTCTAATATCATAACTATTTTTTACATATTCTAAAGTGAAGCAGAAATATATGTCTGATTTTTCTTCTTCTTTATTATAAGCAGTATCTTTGCAAAACAATAACAGGCAGCAGTTATAAAGTGTAAAAGAAAAAATACAAAATGAAATTAACAGACCAAAAACAAATTCAACTTGTATAATAGCTATAAACCAACAAAAATGATTTTTATAATCTTAAACGTTTCTCTGCATAATTATATATTATACTCCCCTGTTTATTTTGAGATCACAGTAATATTTACAACAAAATTTGATCTTTTGAACACAACTCTATATGAGCTCAAGTCTAGCCTATTTTGGAGCCATTCTAATATGGAATAAGGTGGGGGGCAGAGTCTTTTCCCAGGTAATGCAGTTATCTAAGCAAATAACACAATAAACATTACATCTAAAATATGTATCAAACAAAGGCTAAGAGAACTTTTAATTTTCCTTTTGTGGAAAAAAGTGGCAAAACACTTTTTACAATGTCATCTTTTTACAATGTCATCTTTAAGCAGATCAGGCTCTCCTTATTATCTTTCAAAATTACATTTAAATTCCAATACCAGTGTGAAAAATAGCACAAAATTGTATGTATAACTTATTGATAACAGGTTACTTCATCAAGCTATAAAACATCAAATGACATGAATAAATACCAATCAAATTTGTTATATCTATACAAATCTGAGACTATTGCTATAGATAATTTTAGTTTGGAAAACACCAACTTGGCAAAGTTCTCTCCTAAGTCTTATATTTAACTGAGTTTAACTTTTAAAGTAGAATTTAGAATCCATAGTTTACAGTAACAATAATCACAGATCTCTCATGCATTTAGAAAATTGTTTTAATAATCAGAAACTGACTTAGTCAAAGCAAACAGACATAAAAGGTCTTCAAATGCCTTCTATGTCAGAAACAATGTATAAAAGAGAGCACTTATTGGTTACCTTACCAGTTAATTTAGATAAATTTTCATTTTATAAACTTTTACACAACACTTAGACAAGATTTATACAGATATAGTTCTCAGATACATATATATATATCTAGTCACGTATATTTATGGTGTAGACTATATTATTATAACCTACATAACAATTGTTTGTTTAACCAGTTACAAAGTAATCATTTAAGACTTTAAAATAGGCACAGACCCTAATTCTTTTAAGACTTAGTTTCCCCAAGTAATAAAACCTAACAAATATAAGAAACTTAATTTGATAGATAAGAACAGATCAAAGTTTCAGACTTTGTTTCACATTAGTACATTAAATTTCAAATAACTTTAGCTGTGCTAATTATAGCCAATATAACCATAGACTTTGAGGTGTACCTTCTGCAAACTTTCTGCAACTTACTTAAATGTTCCCAGCTTCTTCACATCTTTAGTTTTGTCCTCTTTCATCTTGGGCTTTAGCACAAGAATATTACTTTACCAAACAAAATACTTTCTCTTCCAGAAACATTTCTTTTACTTTCTAGTTTTTCATACTAAAATATTTCCATACTTATAACTTTCTTTTTTTCTACTTTCAGACCCTTTCTTAAATTCATATTCTGAAAAAATCCTTGTTCATGTTATCTGTGCATTCGATTTATACAACAAATTTCATCCCAGGAGAGGAATTAGACAGTCTAGAATATAAAAAACTGTCTTAATCTTTTCTCTCCCAGATGGCATTGAAGGGGTTGGAGCACAGGATATTTTTGAGCCTGACCTGTCAGCCTTATCATTACCATGATGCCATCAATTTTAAGTGAGTCTTCCACTGTCTATAGAACCCAGAGGCTCCTTGTGGACATTTTTTCTTATACTAGGCATTTTGATATTCAATGGAGGAGGCCCTTTCCATCTTATTTTTTTAAAGCCTCCTTGAGGATCCTTTTGCAGAGGTTGCCTAAAGAACGTGGGTTGGCCTTAGTTTCTGCCTTTTTCTTTTTGGGCGTGCAGTTGTTTATTCTGCCAGTGTCCCCATGAGTTTAGTTTGACAGGATACTATTACAGCAATAACTTCTTTACCTAGTGATGTATATCAAATGGCCAAATGGGGTGTCAAATCCCTTTTTTTTTGTGGTGCTTGGGATTGAACCTGGGGCCTTGTGCACACGAGGCAAGTACTCTACCAACTGAGCTATATCCCCATCCCTCCTGTCAGATCTTAAGAAGAGGAGACGATTCCTGTCCTGAGGAATAACACTGCTTAAACCTACTGCCACATTCTTTTTGGCCAGCAACCTCCAACCCCCAGGACCAAAAGGAGTTTGAAGGCAGGACAGAGGCCAGATTCTCTTTGACCTTTTTTTTTTTTTTCCCAATTTACAGCCCAGGCAGCTTTTTGGGAAAAATTTCTTCCAGTTTAGGGCTAGTGTCCTTGACCACAGTGAAACAACCTGCAACTGTCTGAGGCCAGGCTGAAGAACAGTGGTGAGAGTGTCAGCTTCGTGTTTAAAAGATTTATTTATTTTTTACCTCTTTCTGGGGTTCACACTAGAGGAAGTGCCTTTTGACACATTCAACTTAGTTCCTGACTGTTCAGCCTCCTTATTAACTGTGTAAATGTCTGTACATACAGAATCTCTTTTATATACTTTACCCTTGACAGGCCAACTTCACTGTCAAGATTATATAATAATCCAGAAAAAAAACATTCAAAGTCCAGGTTGTGTTATAGTAACCATCTTTCTCTTAGATATGCTTATAATTATAGGTGTCCCATTCAGCCAAGATATCTCTGCTCAAGAAACTACAGGTAAGGTCAAGGCAGCATGGGTCATGTCTATTTATTGTGAGAAAACCTTTTTCAAGATAAACAAGAAGCAAGAGGCTGTAGGAAATTGGCCTGATTGGAGACTTTGCACTTTTGAAGTAATTCCTCCTTCCCCAGGCAGCTGGTGCCTCAAGGCTATTTGGGTGCACTGGTATCTCTTTCTACCTCCAGGGAGCTGTGGTTTGAACCAAGGCAGTCTGAACCAATAAATTCTCTTTGTGAAAATTATTTTGCTAAAGCAACAGAGCAGTCTCAGATTGGCAAGATGACCCGAGAGTACACTGAGAGGCACATTTCTGCTTGGAGATGGCTCAGACAAGCCCACAATTCATTCTCAGCTCATGACAACTAATGACTCTCAAATACTTAAGGGTCCCACTATCTCTCAACAATATTATACTTGGAATCAAATTTCAACATGAGTTTTAAAGGGGGTAAAATATATTGAATCTTAGCCAGAGGCCAATATAGAATCCCTGATATGGTGCCATATACTGGGATAAGCAGCTAGATACCTTATGGCAGGTTGACTGTATTGAATCACTTTTATCATGGGAGGGGCAACAGTGTCCTTATGGAGTAGACACTTACTTTGGGTATGTATTTGCCTTCCTGACAATCGATACTTTTACCAAAACTATCACCCATAGAATTATAGAATGTTTTATTTACCATAATGATATTTCACACAGCATTGCTTCCCATCAAGAAAATTTGATTCAAATGTATGATACGTCAAGATCATTGTATTGTCATGAGCAACTAATAAAAAAAAAAAGAAAATCACTTCACACCCAAAGAACAGTGACAATTGGCCCATGCTTATGGGATTAACTATTCTTACCACATTCTGCAATACTGTAAAACACTTGAGTTGATACAATGGAGGAATGATTTTTGAAGATTGATTTATTACATCAGTAGGTGGCAATACCTACTACCAAGGCTGAGTCAAGATTCTCCAGAAGTTATATATGCTCTGAGTCTGCATCTAATATATTTATTTTATAGTTAAATTATAAAGTCCCAGGGATCAAAGAGAAGAAAAAGGAGTGAAGCCATTCACTATTCCATGTAGAAGCCCTTTAGCAATATGATTGTTTTCCATCCCATGAATTCATACCCTGCTGTCCTGGAAGCATTAGTTCCAAAAGGAGGAATGCTTTCAGTTTCAGGCACAACAATTCTGTTGAACCATAAGTAAAGAGTGGCCATTTAGCCACTTTAGGCTCCCA
Organism: Marmota monax; assembly: GCF_021218885.2. Lineage (NCBI taxonomy): Eukaryota > Metazoa > Chordata > Mammalia > Rodentia > Sciuridae > Marmota > Marmota monax. The sequence continues at coordinate 123,337 of NW_026694521.1, read as the reverse complement.
GGCTTCTGAATCTGCAATGTCAATCCCTTCCCAAACCCCTGAAAAATATAGTAACTCTCTAGGGGATTAATCCTCATCATCAAGGGAAAACTGGACTATTATTACTCCAGTAGAAAGAAAATGGAAAGAAAAATGTATGGAATATAAAAGATTCCTTAGAGTGTGTATTGGTATTGCCAAAAGTTTTAGTTAGCTTTTTGTCATTGTGATCAAAGTATCTAACAAGAACAACTTAGTAGAGACAAAGCTCATTTTGGTTCACAGTTTTAGATATTCAATCAATAGTGAGTCATCTCCATTTCTGTGAGTCCTAGAAGATCCAGAACATCATATCAAAAGAGCATGGTGGTGTAGCATTGCTCCATGCATGGTGGCAGGGAACAGGGAGAGAAAGGGAAAGGAGCCACAGGGAAGATGAACCCTTCTAAGATGTGCCTAAAGTGACATACATCCTTCAGCCTTGCTCTTCCTGCCTACACTTACCACACAATTAGTCTATTCAAACTAAAACAGACTGATTAGGTCAGAGATGAATATTTCTTTATTAACACACAAGCTTAGGGAATATCTCAAATCTAAACCGTAACACCATATCCTGTGATTGAGGTCAATGACCTACAACAATACAATCTAGGCAGAACTAGCAATGACTCAGACCCTTTATGAATGAAGTTTTCAGTCACAATGAAGAACCATGACCCACTGAAGTACTTTCTAAAAGCAAAGGGAATAGAGAATTGATAGTGGAAGAAGGCAGTTGTGAATGCTAGCTATGACTACATATTTGAGTTTCTATGGGTGTCTATATACCTAGTTCTTTATTTCTCTTCTTCACTTAGTCAGTTGTCATACAACAGAAGATGTATTTGTCTCTATATTATAGTATAATATTGTTAATTTTACATTGTAGTATAGTGTTTAAATTATGAAATACTACTATGATATGAATATTTGTGTCTCTCCCAAATTTGTGGGTTGAAATCTAGTTTCCAGTACACTCATTCTCTCTGTCTCTGTCTCTCTCTCTCTCTCTTCATTTTTATCTCTCTCTCTTTATATTCATTTTTTAGTTTTAGGTGGACACAATATCTTCATTTTATATTTATGTGGTCCTGAGGTTCAAACCCAGTGCCTCACACAGTGCCATGTGAGCACTCTACCACTGAGCCATAATCCCAGCCCCCAGCCCCACCCTCCATTCTCTCTTTTAAAAGAGCTGGGGCTTATGAAAAGTGACTAAGAGGACTCCTCAGGACAGGCTTCAGTGTCCTCATAAAATAGGCATAAAGAAGCCTGTTTGTCCCTAACACTGTGTAAAGAGCTTAATATGCCACCATCAATGAGAAATAAGGTCTTGCTAGATGCTGAATCTTCCACTGCTTCGATCTTGGACTTCCTAGCCTTCAGAACTGTGAGAGATAAGTTTATGGTGCTCATAAACTACCCACTTTATATTATTTTTGGTATAGCAATCCAGATGTACTAAGACATGTATTAAGAAGAGGAATAAACATCACTCAAGCATGTTACCTCTTTTTTGAGTGAAATAATTTCTTTGTTTTAGTTTATTTCCAGGAGAGTTGTATCATAATAAGCAGAATAATAACCTTCTTATTATATTTATTTGGAGATTAAATATTATTTATGGAAATGCATATGGATGTCAAATTGACAAAAAGGTAAACTTGTGATGGTTAATTTTGTGTGGACTTGACTGTGCAATAGTATGCCCCCATATCTAGCTATTTGTGGATGTATCCATGATGGTATTTCTAGAGGAGATTATCGTTTGAAGTGGTGGACTGTGTAAAAGAATTTGCCTTCCCCAATGTGGATAATGTAATAGTTACCCAATTACCCAACTAATTTATGGGCAGAAAAGAAAAAGAAGAAAAGAAGGAGGAGGAGGAGGAGGAGGAGAAGGAGGAGGAGGGGTTAGAGAAGAAGATCGTCAAATTATCTCTTTCTGACTGAGCTAGATCTACTTTCTGTTTTTGGTCTCAAAATGAGACATATACCACTGGAATTCCCTTTTCTGAGGCCTAGGAAATAAAATGAAAATTTATACCACTGACTTTCCTGTTCTCCAGACTAGAGATGGTTGATTTGGCTCTTCTCACTATCTATAATTATGTAAATATATATATATATATATACACACACGCACACATCCTCCTTGTTCTGCTTCTCTATAAAACATAATAGGCTGTCAGATTCTTGTAGCTAGGCAAGTTTATCAGATTTTGTCAAGAAACCCAATCAACAAATGGGCCAAGGACCTGAACAGACACTTCTCAGAGGAGGACATACAATCAATCAACAAGTACATGAAAAAATGCTCACCATCTCTAGCAGTTAGAGAAATGCAAATCAAAACCACCCTAAGATACCATCTCACTCCAGTAAGAGTGGCAGCCATTATGAAGTCAAACAACAACAAGTGCTGGCAAGGATGTGGGGAAAAGGGTACACTTGTACATTGCTGGTGGGACTGCAAATTGGTGCGGCCAATTTGGAAAGCAGTATGGAGATTTCTTGGAAAGCTGGGAAAAGAACCACCATTTGACCCAGCTATTCCCCTTCTCGGTCTATTCCCTAAAGACCTAAAAAGAGCATACTACAGGGACACTGCTACATCTATGTTCATAGCAGCACAATTCACAATAGCTAGACTGTGGAACCAACCTAGATGCCCTTCAATAGATGAATGGATAAAAAAATGTGGCATTTATACACAATGGAGTATTACTCTGCATTAAAAAATGACAAAATCATGGAATTTGCAGGGAAATGGATGGCATTAAAGCAGATTATGCTAAGTGAAGCTAGCCAATCCCTAAAACACAAATGCCAAATGTCTTCTTTTATATAAGGAGAGCAACTAAGAACAGAGTAGGGAGGAAGAGCATGAGAAGAAGATTAACATTAAACAGGGACGAGAGGTGGGAGGGAAAGGGAGAGAGAAGGGTAATTGCATGGAAATGGAAGGAGACCCTCATTGTTATACAAAATTACATACAAGAAGAAGTGAGAGGAAAGGGAAAAAAACAAGGGGGAGAAATGAATTACAGTAGATGGGGTAGAGAGAGAAGATGAGAGGGGAGGGGAGGGGAGGGGGGATAGTAGAGGATAGGAAAGGCAGCAGAATACAACAGACACTAGTATGGCAATATGTAAAACAGTGGATGTGTAACCGATGTGATTCTGCAATCTGTATACGGGGTAAAAATGGGAGTTCATAAACCACTTGAATCAAATGTGTGAAATATGTTATGTCAATAACTATGTAATGTTTTGAACAACCAACAATAAAAATTAAAAAAGAAAGTAGCAAATTCTAGCTGCATGTTTCCTAAAGTACCAGAGAATCCAAATTTTCTCTATGTTTCTTTAAGTTTGGACTATGTTACATTATAGTGATTCCTTTCCCCTCCTCTTTTCTATTCATTCCAACACTTCCTTATTTATAGCCAGGGGTAACATCTAAATTCATTGTATTTAAATGCTGACGGGACATATGCAAGTAGGGAGACTGGCAGGCCAAGATGTTTCCACTTATTATTTTTATGTTCTCTTAAATGTGTGTTCAAATAATTCTGAAATATGTTAGTCATAAAAAATAGAGTATTTCATATTATAGAAAAATATAACCTATATTTTTAATATAGATTATTATTCAATAATTTAAAAAATAAAATATTTTGATTTGTGTTTTATGATTTCATCTACATAACATGAAATCTGTAAATTAGAAACAATCTATTTCTAAATAGTGGAAGTCAGATCCAAGATATGTAGCAGATAAGATTAATGTGCTAAGTGCTACATGTCTTCTAAATATACTTTCATTGTCTTATGCCTTACAAAAGTTATTAGCATTCCATTACTTTGCAATTCATCAGCATCTCCAAATCACCTAATACTGATCCAAAAAAATAAACTAGAAGTTGACTTGTGATTAATTTTGGAAATATAGAATATTCATGAGTTATTCCATTACTATTCTTATGTATTTAAATCTCTCTTAATAACTACTTTTGTAGAAATAATTGACTTGGTCATTCAATCTGAACATGCATTTGATGGTTATTAAACCCAAACACGTCTACAGAATTCAAATATCCAATCTCCATTAAAATTAAAATTCAAAATCAACTCCTATTCATAACATAATTGCACTGTGTTTTGACAAGTACATCATCACAATATGAGCGTCATGTTTGAATGTGCAACTATTTTTTTTTAATATATAGGAACCTGTTTTTCCCTTTATCAGATATTTTGCTCATTACAAATTTGCTATGTGCCTATAATAAAAATGCCTTAATATACTTAAGAAATCCTCAAATAATTTGACAATGTGATTTTAATGCCGAATATACAATATTATTTAAATGTTATTATACACCCCAGGATTGATGCTACTGCCAGTGTACTTACTAGTATGTCAGATTAAGTGACAGTGTACCAGAGGATAAGGCTGATGTATTGGGATGATATTTGAATGAAGGTATTCACCTTGAAAGTCACCAATCAGTCTGCTTTCACAAAAGTAAAATTGGGATGAGGATGTGGATGGAAGGATATCCTTTCTTTCATTAGTTATCAAAATCCCATTTCACTGTGAAGAATGAACTTCAGATTCACTCATTCAAGTCATGTGGTGTCACACTTTAATTCTAGTCACTCAGGAGGCTGAGACAGAAGAATCACAAGTTCAAGATCAGCCTCAGCAACTTAGCAAGGACCTAAGCAACTTGGCAAGACTCTATATCAAAATAAAATAAATAAATAGGACTGGGGATGTAGTTCAGTAGAAAATTGCATCTGAGTTAAAGCCCCAGTACCCCCACCCACCAAAAGCATTCATTCATCCATTTATTCATCAAGTATTTTTGAGTATCTATCATATATAAAAAATTTGGTAGAAATGAATCCGCTAAAAATCATCCATGCCTATAGGACTTATTCCAAAGGGGAAGACACTTGAAATCCTTATCATACAACTAATTGCATTGATTATATATATATATATATATCCTCTTTATAATGTATAGATTCCAATATAGCATTATACCCTAGGTGGTTGACTTGGTCTCAGGATTCTGGCACTAGGGTGTGGCTGTAGCAGTAATAAGATCATTCATTCTTAGTGAGGTAAAGCTATATTGTTGAGACTGTATGTTCTCTAGCTTGCAACCCAGGTCTGTTTCTATTATATAAGAAAAAATCCTGACCTATCTCACAAAACAAATATTCATGTAATCTTTTGTTATTACAAATCTTGTCTGGCTTCAGAATTTCTGAATGAATATGCTTAAGAGAAACTGCTAGTCTTATTATTTGATCACAAATTAGGAGGTTCATTACTATATGTCTTCCCAAACTTCTTTTTAAAATTTGTTCTAATTAGTTATACTTGACAATAGAATGCACTTTGATACATCATACATAAACCAATTTTTTTTTAAATTTATGTTTTAGTATTTCTAAATATCTGTTTATCTTATAAAAGAATTATTAATAGATACTTCATCTTAGACTTTTTCTCCTTTGAAGTAAATATAAAAATAGGTTTGACTTTCTTCATCATCATTTGGAATTATGTGAAAGTGTGATTTTTAATGCTGTTGTACTATATTTGGGTCACTGCAAGTAGACCATACAGGCTGTAGATCTGTACATTAGGTTTTGGTATTTTTCTTATTAAGCCAGTTGTCATAGTGATTACTAATGATAGTATCTGCATGTTTTTGAGAGTGGAACAGTGGAACAGCAGGAGTTTAAGCTGATGGGTGTGAATCAACTGGACATGCAGATTGCTTATATCAGAAAGTGTTTGAAAGAATCTCATATTAACTATCATTACTTCATCATAAAGTGCTACTGGAAATATCTAAGAGTGTCTGCTCTTCTCTCAAAAATAAAACAAGTGTTACTGATTTTACTAGTTTTTCTGAATCCTGGGGTGGGAATTTATTTTTTTATTTTTTTATTTTTGGAATTAGTAAGAATTTTATTGCAAGTAAGTAGCATCAGACTTAAAGGATATAATATATAACTGCAAAAGCCAACAGTATACAAGAAACCCATTAGTTCATTCAAAAAGCTGCAGAATTGGCAAAATGAATTGCCAGATAAAACAACTGAATAAAAAGCATGAGTTCAATAAAAATGGAGTCATTTTACCGAGATAAGTGAATTAAAGAGGTAGTTATGAAGAACTGGTTACAGAATATTAGGACAAATTGTAGTCTCTGCTTTCTATCTCTACTTAAATTGGTTGGAAGAGTTAGGTAAAAACAATGTTTGCATTTGTATGTTGTACTTCAACTATTTCTCCTATATTTTTTTAACTCATGAAATCAAAAAAAAGCAGCCGAGATCTGCTTCTTTATTTATTCTACGAGTCCTACACCAAATATTTTATTTATTCATTCATTTAAAAAAATGTTTGTGAAATAAAAATAAAAAGTCACCATTTTATTTAAAACATAATAATCCACTCTTATTTTTCAGGGTCCAACCATTTTGTCCCCTAGAAATAACTGATAATTAAGTGAATGTGAATTTCCATCTAACATTATTTTCCAAAGTTTTTTTTTGAAGGTGAGCTCCAGTTTTCACCTACATCTTTAGTACAAAATAACCATCATATAGCAGCCTAATAATGATGCATGGAGAAGGGCACATCATTTCTGTGGCATCTTTTCCAATGTGCACACGCTCAAAATAATCATGAAAAGAAAAAATCAGACCAATCAGATTGAGGGACATTTGACCAAGTAACTAATCAATACTCTTCAGAATGTGTCAATGTCAAGGAATACAAGGAGAAAAACTGACGAACTGCCACAGAACAGATGAGACAGAGAAATCACAAACCAAATCCAATGTGGGGTCTTGATTAGATCTTGAAACAGAAAAGAGAGTTTGATACAAAAAAAAAATGATGAAATTGAAATAAAGTGTGTGAAAAATAGATACTACCATATCAACATTAACTTGGTTATAATCGTACTATGGATGTAATTGATGTGAACAATGGAGAAACTGGATATAGAATATATAGATCTTTATATTATTTAATTAAAATGTTATTGAGATAGCTTTAGATTCACATGCAGATGTAAAAACAAAATAATACCAAGATCCCTTGTACACTCTTAATTTCCCCAACAGTAACATTTTGAAAATTTATATTCTAGTATCATGACAAGGGAATTTAGTGATAAAATGTGTGCTCATCAAACCTGTTTTATTTGAATTCATTTGTATGTTTGGTAATTATATTTTTGGCAACACTTGTGTGAGTTTACTTGTTTAAAAATTAAAATTAGAAAAGTGGAATGTGAAAGGAAAATTTATCTTTGGTTTAAAACTTTTGGTTGAATAAATGAAAAAATTATCTTGATCTTTTGAAAATTGTATTATTCAGTTTGGTTAATAAACAAATATTGTCACTGTGTATCAGACATTTTTTAAGTACTCCATAAAATAAGTAGTAGTTCTATGAAATGGATACTATTATAATATTCAAATACATATGAAGAAATTAAGTTCAAAATAACTAAGATATTTATGTAAGGTCACATGTGTTTTTTTCTCATTTTTTGTGCATTATAGTTGTGCATATTGATGGGATTTGTTACTACATATTAATTCATGCACATTATATAATGACATAATTTGATCAATCACTCCTCAGCATTTCCTTCTTCTTTCCCTGCCTCCCACCCCTGCTCCCTTTCCTCTACTGCTGTCTTTGATTTTTAGGAGTTACACCCCCACATTTGTTTGCCTTTTTGCCCTCTGGCTTCCGCCTATGAGAGAAAACATAGGATTTGTTATGTTTTGGATGTGAGGTGTTCCCCAAAAGCTCACATGGGAGACAATGCAAGAAGGCTCAGAGGAGAAATGATTGGCTTATAAGAGTCTTAACCCAATCAGTGAATCATCCCCTGATAGGGATTAACTGAGTGGGTAATTGAAGTGGTAGGTTGTGGCTGAAGGAGGTGGAAATTGGGGCGTGGCTTTGGGGGATATATTTGCATCTGGCAAGTGGAGACTCTGTTCCTGATTACCCTGTGAGTAGTGTCCCTCTGCCATAGTCTTTGGCCATTAGGGAGCTGGCTGTATGTGGACTGAGACCTCTAAAACCCTGAGCCCTGAAATAAACCTTTTCTCTTCCACAGTAGTGCTGGTCAAGTCTCGTAGTCATAGCAGTGAAAAAGCTGACTAAAACAGGATTCTTAACCAGAGTTTGACTTATTTCACTTAACATGATCATCTCGAGTTCCATCCATTTTCCTGAAAATGACATCATTTCATTTTTCTTTATGGATGAATAAAACTCCGTGTGTGTACACACCACATTTTCTTTATCCATTCATCCACTGATTGATACCTAGGCTGGTTCCATAGTTTGGCTATTGTGAATTGTGCTGCCATAAATATGGGTATTCACAAATCGCTGTAGTAAGATGAGTTTAATACGCATTTAAATTTTAGAATTTTAAATGTGAAGTACAATTCCATATTCTATGTTCTTATCTATTGCTAATTTGGAAAAAAAAAAGAGATGCTTGTAGGAGGTTCCATTTGCTATTTCTCATGCAGACCTGCCTCTAGATTCAAATGACAAATATGAGAATTACTGTATTTTTTTCTCAATTACAAATCTAATAAGCTGTACTAGAATAACCAACTCATTTTAGGATCAAATTAGTCTTTTTTTTTTTTTTTTGGTGAACATCATTTGATGCTTCATTTATTACTTGATCCTTGAGCCTCTACTGTGACTAAGGGAAAAAGATTACATTTAAATTTCCAGATCAATGAAACAGAACGACTATCAACAAATATGCAAAAGACCCAAGTGTTTTATTTTCTGGATTTCATGGTCATTGTTTTCCCTTTGGAGAAGACTACAAAGTAGAACAAAAAAAAAGTCTCCATGTACACATGTGGAGAAAGGGGAAGTTAGAGTGGATTTATAATCTGTAAACTACCCATTTTGTATCTATAGCCATTTATAGAACCTGAAAGCCACTGACTTTGCCAAAGCATTAAGAAGTTCACTGGTAAATAATGTGTTAGCACCTTTGAAAATCATTTTAATAGCTTTGGAAGGCACTTATTTTATGTGGGTGAAGAGGGCCGGCAGCATAGCGATTAAAAGGACAAATTCTAAACCCTAATGGCCTATTTCATACTCATCAGCTACTAGCTGGGCAAATTGAATAAACACTCTATGTCTCTTTATTCTTACTTGTAATATACGTAAAGGGTTGCTATAAGTGCTACATGAATTATAGAGCAACCCTGCACCTTCTGCAATCTGAAACCGTTACTTGATTTCCTAAAGTGAAAGCCACTCTCACTGCTAATCAAAGCAAGTGCTTGACTTCATTCTTCCTACTTTCAAGATTTCATTTCTAATGCTGCATTCAAATTTTTTGAGTTTTGGTTTTAGTTTGTTTATTTGCATCTGGTTAGCTCTACCTGGGTCATTAGATAAATATCTATTTTTGTTTGTTTGTTTCAATAGTGAAGAGTTTGGCTTCCTATCAAGTTTTAAAGTTGCACATTCATTGTAAGGTTTAACTGTTTTCAAGACAAATAAATGCCACATAACTGATTTAAAGCTGGCTCATACAGCAAACAGTAATATTATAGTAAACTTCTGTATTTTATCTTCTTTGGTTCATCTGTTACAAAAAGAATTGGTTATTTAACTCAAAATAAGTTTGCTAATCCACACAGCAGTTTAAGATCATTGTAATTGGCTAATATAACTCTATTACAGGCTGAAAATTTCTAGACTCTGGTGAAATGTCAGTGTAAATGTTTTTATAATGAGGTGACTTTCAATTTCTTTGGTATATTTATGAATTCAACAGGCAGTGTCTTATTCAATCTGCTCTAGGATCTAATAGTTATCCATAATTACTTATAGGCAGAGCGAACACCGGTCAAACCCAGAACAGAGTATTCCAATTAATACCTCAACAAATATATAATAGAAATGTTGTGGAATTATTGATGTTGCCTTATGGGCTACAAATATATTGCTATTTTCTAGCTTAAGAATTATTCTCAATTTTAATAGCATAGACATTTATCTAGAAGTAAAATTCAAAACGTTATTTGTCCAAGTGTATTTTCAAATGTGCATTGTCATGAAATAGATGTGTGTTTTGAAAGGTGTTAAATACAATTCTAAGGACATTTAACTATCAAGTAAATGGTCTACAGGGAGTCATATGCTTGAATTAAAAAATGGTTATGTACATAATACAAATATTTTTAACATATTTGTTCAATAAATTGTAGTTTTATAATTTCTTGAAGAGTTGAGCCTGTCTTTCTTTTGTATGTCATCTCACCAGACAACCTCAGAAGAAAATAGCTGTGACATACAGAAATCTCCTAACTGGAATGGAGCACAGTTACCTAAATGCTACCCCATTTCTACTAATTCAATACAACCCTTCTTCAGTGATTGAGTGCCCCTGAGTGCAATCCCCAGTAACCACTCCCCCCAAAAAAGCAGAGATTTTATATATGTATAAAATTTTATATATATATATATATATACACATATAAAATCTCTGCTCATACATATATATGTACACGTGCATATGCTATATACATTTATTCATATATATACATATTCATATATATACATACATGTATACATATATAAACATGTATATATACATATATATATGTGTGTGTATATATATTTGTAGATAGTGTTGGAGATATGTCCTGAAACACATTTTTTTTTTTATTCTCAGCATCAATTTACCAGTGTAAAGCTTATCACAAAACATATGTGTACACAGTGTGTGTGGGGAAATTCCATTTGAAACATTTTTTCCTTTTTTTGTATACTAAGTGAGAGAATAATACATGTAAAATAGCACTAACATTATAATATTAAAAATACAAAAATCAAGTGGTAGTCTTTTGGTTTACATTTTAAAAATTAATTTCTTTTCTATTTTATACATGTTACATGTTAAACACTAAAAGTTAAATGGAACAGATTATCACTCCTAGTTTAAATGTGAGGAAAAGTAAGCAGAGTTTATTATAAATTTCTGAAAATCTGACTATCAGATCAAATATCATTCTTTGTTACTATTTTTAGAAAGTCACTCAAAAGTAAATAAAACCACACCTCTTTAAAAATAGTAAAAAAAATGATCTAAAATGATTTTATAAAGAACAAATGAGTAAATATCCTGCTTGATTCAAGTTTCAATAAAAAACCTGCAACATATGAAGAAACATAATTTACCTTGACACAACATCATTATTTGTTAAGATAAATTAATAAACAGCACCTTTGGGTGCAACCAATCTATTCAATTGCTGTCACTGTTGATTAGAATATCTGTCTAAACTGTAATAAACTGTGGATGTATTAATATATGATAATGTCTTTTGTTTGTTTAATGTGAAGCAATTACCACTTATTCATTCCACCAATCATGATTTTCCATGAGTGATTCTGCTTCTTTCTTACAGTGTTTAAATGAGCAAGGCCATTAGTCACATTTTATTGTTGCCAAAAGCTATTATTTACTCTGAGTTAGAGATACAGTGGTGATTTAAATAGGTATCATGCAACCCTACTAATCAGGTTTGTTAAAAAGATGTATGATTATTAATATCAGAAAGGGGAAAGTATCACAAAGGAAGAGAACATTAATTGAATTTCAGTGTATTATATTGGCTAATTACAACAACATTCAATTCAAATCCTCTATGGATGTTTTCTCTACTAAATGTTAAAATGCTCCTTATGTATTAATATTTTTTATGAAAACTCCTCTTCCACAAATAAGATAGTCAAGCCAACTAAATATTAAATGTTTCAATAAGCTTATCACCATAATTATTAAAATTTGTTTTTATTTTCTAAGTTATAATATTTTTATTATTCATTTTCTCTTATTTTTTTCTATTTTCTATTTCCTGAAAACTAGGTAATTTAATTTCCATAAAATTTTTATGTATACCATATGACTTCCCATTTCATGGATAGATTTAAATTTTGAAATCATCTGGCTCTTTTAAATTTGTATACCATATTTGTTTCATAAATGCCATCCCATTTCTGTTTCTGCATAATTATAAATAATTTCATATATTCTATGTTATATGTCAGTTATTGATATAGGATAAACATTATATTGGGCTGTTAAAACTTTACTCACTTAGAGTAATAGTCACAACTTTTTAAATTATATTTCCCAATACATTAAAAAGCAGCTTCTCATCAAAGTCCTTTTAACATTTTAAATCAAAGGTATCGAGTTAAGCCATGATTTTAGCAGTGCTGATTTATTTTATGTTTGTGCCTACCAACGATATATCACAACAAAAAGTACATAGGTTAAGAAATAGACTATAGTGTATACAAATATAATAATAAAAATCTATCTGCTTTTTGCCTAGAATTATTAGAAGAAAATATAAAGACAACAGTGCTGCTACTGAAGCAAGCCTAAAATTACCTACAAAGTACAAACTAATAAGTTTTATAAAAATATATTAACCAAAACATTTTGTGTATTTTTTCTCTGAAAGCTATAATTATATGACACAATTGTATGATTTCAACATGCTCCTTATATAAATGAGAATTTGGTGGTATACTTTATTCTTATTAAAATTTTATATGTCATTATTGCTCATCTTCTAAGAACTTTTAGCATTGGTTTGAAAAAAATTCATATAACAAAAGACTATATAAGCATATAAATCTGTTGATTGTAAATGGAAACTGTCCAAAGGACTGATTTCTATCTTGTTTCCATCCCAAAACTGACAAAAATGGGTGCCATGTTGAAGATGCATGAGAATAATGACAACAACTTTATACCAGAGTGTAAGGTACCACAAATAGATGCTAGGGGATAGTCCTGGGTCATTATATAATACAGCATCAGAGACACTATAATATTGTAGTCATACACCAAGGGGGAAATCCTGAGTAGAAACTGGTAAACCTCTTCAAAAATATTACAGACAGTCCTAGAAATGACACACACCTTGATAGAGCTTGAGAGTTCTACAGAATCTCTATCCAGGCTGTGTGTGGAAACATATTTTTGTATGAAACCTGACCTATATGTCTGTGAGAGTTGCCTAAGTTTTCAATTACTGAAATCTCAAATAACAAACAAACAAACAAACAAAAACTTCACAGAGATAGGCAACCATGATACATGTTAAGGAACCAGATAAATTTACAGAAATTAAACCAAAATTTATAGAAACAAATTGATGTGAACTGATTGACCGATAATTCAAAATTATTGTCAGAAAGATGCTCAATGAATTAAAAGGACATGGACAGAAAACTTGGTGGGATCTGAAGAATGTGAGGACAAAATAAGAATATCAACAAAGAAATAGAAAGCATAAAGAAGAACCAAAAGAAAAACTGGAAATTAAGAATACAATTTCTGAAATAAAAAAAAAAATTAACTGGATTGATTTGACAGCATATTTGACCAAGCAGAAGAAAATATCTGTGAACTACATGATAAGAATTTTGATATAACTAAGGCAAGAGAAAAAAAAAGAAAAGAAATAAAGAAACATTAAAATAGTGTAAGGGATTTTTGTGACACCATTAAACAGATCATAATACACATCATGGGAATTCCCAAAAAGAAGAAAGCGAAAGGGGCAAAGACTCTATTTAAAGAAATGATCAGAAATTTCCCAAATGTGAAGAAAGAAACAGATACATAAATTCAGAAAGCTCAGAGAACTCCAACAACAGTAAAATCTAAAATGAACTATACTGATTCACATCATTAGGAAACTGTCACATTATAAAAGAGATAATCTTGCAAATAGCAAAAGAATAATGACTTTCCTCATAGATGTCATCTCTCTTAGATCATCATCAGATTTCTCAGAAGAAACCTCAAGACTAGAATATAATGGATGATATATTCAAAGTACTGAAAGAAAAAAAAAATCTGCCTAACAAGAATTTGATGTCAGATAAAAGTCACTTTTAAAAATAAATTAAAATCTGAAAAAAGTTCATAAACACTAGACATTCTAAAAGAAGTCCTACAACTTGACATGAGAAGACAAAAAAATTGCAACATAAAACCACGTGGTAATTTAAAAATACCAGATAAAAATAAACACAGAGACAAACATAGCATCCTGTAATATTATAATATTAGTTAGTTAATCACCTATAAAAACTGGTATCAAATCATTTTAAAATAGAATATGAAAGGGCTGGGGTTGTGGCTCAGTGACAGAGCGCTTGCCTAGCATGTGTGAGGCACTGGGTTTGATTCTTAACACCACATACAAATAAACAAACAAACAAACAAACAAATAAATAAATAAAGGTCCATCAACAACTAAAAAATAATTTAAAATCTAGCATATTAAGGCAATTGAAATATGATAATAGGTCTATATCTAAGATGTATTTGTGTCATAAACAATATAAATCAAAAGGGGTTACAGATATAGAAGAATAGAATTTTTATATGAGAATGAAGTTGTCATCAGTTTAAAATCGATTGTTATAACTTTAAGATGCTATCTGCAATTGCAATGCTAACCACAAAGAAAATATCAACATAATATACACAAGAGAAAATGAGAAGAGAAGAAAACGTCACTACAAAATAGATCAATGAAACACAAAGTAAGCCAACAGGAGAGGAAAGGGAAATTAAAATATACAAGACAGAAAAGAAAAAATAACCATAGTAATTCCTTTCCTTTCTGTAAATACTTTAAATGTAAATATGTTTTTTTTTAAAAAAAAACAACTGAAAGATGGATTTCTGAATAAATTCAAGACAAATCAAGATTCAATTATATGTTGCCTACCATCAACTCATTTTAGATCTAAGGACACACATAATCTAAAAGTTAAAGAGTAGAAAAAGATATTCCATGCAAATGCAAACTTAAAGAGAACAACATTGGCAAAATATATCAGAGAAGATAGAACAAAAATTGTCACAATACACAGAAAATAAACATGTTATAAAATGATAAAAGTCAATTTGCCAGGAATATATAATAATTATAAATATATATGCACAAAATATCACACAACCTAAGTACATGAAGTAAACATGTGCAGAAGTCAGGTATTACAGAAGGCCCCACATTGTATGATGTTGTGATATTCCACTTTCAATGATAGATAAAACAATCACACAGAATATCACTCAGAGAACAGAGGACACTAACAAGGCTAAGGACCAACTTCACCTTACAGAATATAGAACACTGACTCACCCATTCATGCTGAAAACCCATTCTTCACAAGGGCAAATAGTCCTCCAAATAGAAAGTCTGTTAGGTCACAAGTCTTAACATACTTAGGAAGAATGCAATTATATAAATTATTTTCTCTGGCCATAATGAGGTAAAAAGTAAAATTAATAGCCAAAGGAAATGAAAATCCATAAATATATGAAAATGAAACACTTAGAAAACTGGTCTACCAAAGAAGAAATTACTGTGAATTTTAAAAAGGGACAAATGGAAATTAAAACAATATCATCAAAGTTGAAGGGATACAGCAATGACAGTACTAAATGGGAATTATACAGTGGAGCATTTTTATGGAAGGAAGGGAGAGAGGGAAGGAGGAGGGAGAAAAGAAAGGAAAAGAGAGAAAAGAAAGGAAAAGAGAAGGTGGCACAGGGAGGGAAAGAGAAAGGAAGAATAAAGAATTAGAAATCTAGCTTTATACATTAAAACACTGAAAAAGAAAAACAAACTAAGCCCAAAGTTAGAAGAAAGGAATTAATAATAAAGATTGGATGGACCAGAGATGTTGAAATAGAGAATAGAATAACAGTAGTAAATATCACAAAACCAAGAATTGCATTTGTGCAAAAAAAAAATCAACAAAATTAAGAGATCCTTCAATGGACTAAGAAAAAGAAGACTCATATAAAATAAGAATTAGAAGTGTAGATATTTAAGTGATATCCCAGAATTTAAAAAAAAAAAAAAAAACTACATGAGGCAACTATGAATTGTATATACAGATTATATACCAACACATTGCATAAACTGGAAGAAATAGATGAATTCTTTGATATGTAAACTATTCCATCAAACACATACACATGCACATAAAATATAAAAAAATGAAGTAACAATCCAAGACCAGAGATTGGAGACTTCATATTTCTACCAAACTTAAAAAAAAATAAGAATACTCCAATGAACTTCTATTCTCTCTTCATCCTTTATTGTGTGCTAGTATCCAGCTGAGAGAACATTCACCCTTTGAGTTTTGGGGACTGGCTTATTTCACTTAGCATGACAGTCTCCAGTTCCATCCATTTACTGGCAAATGCCAAAACTTCATTCTTCTTTATGGCTGAGTAATATTCTATTGTGTATATGTGCTCATTTTCTTCATCATTCTTCTGTTGAAGGGTATCTATTTTTGTTTCATAGCTTACTAATGAGAATTGAGCTACTATAAACATTTATGTGGCTGCAACACTTTATGCTGATTTTAAGTCTTTATGCTGATTTTATCTTTGAGTATAGACTGAGGAGTGCAATATTTGGATTTTGAGAGTATATAATTTAATTTTTTATCAAAAAAACAGAGCAAATATGTGCATTCCTAATTACCATTTTACTAAGATGCAAAACAAAAATAAATCACAGAGCAATAGCTTTGATAAATATTTGTACAAAACTGAATTCAATAGCATATTAAAAGGATTGTATATCATGATCAGGTGGAATTTATAACTGGAGTGGAAGGAAGTTTTTATATGAAAATCAATGAATATAATACATGCCATTAACAAAATGAAAGATGACAATCACATGTTATCACAAGTGATACATAAAAAGCATTTAACAGAACACAATATCCTTTCATAATAAATACATTCAAGTAAGCTAAAAAAAGAAGACAAATATGTAAACACAATTACAGCCATACATGACTATCCCACAGCTAGCAAAATGCTCAATTCAAAAAGGCTGAAATATTTTTCTCTATGGTCAGCAAGAAGGTAATGATGACTACTCTTATGGAACATGGTACTGGAATTTTTACCCAGAATAACCAGACAAGGAAAAGAAGTAATAGGCATTCAAAATAGAAGACTCAGAAATTTAGGGAGACCCAAGTAACTTAGCGAGACACTGCCTCAAAATTAAAAGAAAAAAAAAATTAAAAAGGGCTGGGGATGCACCTCTAAGAGAGTCCAAAGCAAGACTTCAAACAGAGATTGGCAAATGTATGTCTATTTTAGTATTATTCTCAATATCCAAGAGGCAGAAGTAACGTAGGTATCCATCACCAGATAAATGAATAAAGGAAGTGTGGTGTGTGTATATGTGTGTGTGTATGTGTGTGTGTGTGTGTGTGTATAATTACGTGCACTTCAGAAGGAAGTTCTGTCATACGCTGTAACATTAATGGACCAAAAATATTATGCTAGGTAAAACAAACCTGTCACAAAAGAATAAATGCTCTGTGGTTTCACTAATTGAGGAATAGTTACATTATAGTAAAAAAGCAAGATATTCAACAATGGTGGTGGAGAGTAAAGAGAAGTAATTAGTGTTTAACTAGTATAAAGTTTAAGTGTGACCTAATCGAAGGTAATAGTATTCTTCCCTACTTCCTCCACATTATTGCAAATTAGCTTCCACATATTAGAAAAAACATTTGGTCTTTTGTTTTGAGGGATTGGCTTATTCCGCTTAGCATGATATCCTACAACTCCAACCATTTACTGGCAAATACTATAATTTCACTCTTTCTTAAACCTGAGTAATATTCCATTGAGAATATATGCCACATTTTCTTTATCCATTCATCTATTGAGGGACATCTAGGTTGGTTCCATAGTCTAGCTATTGTGAATTGAACTGCTATGAACATTGATGTGGCTGTGTCACTATAGCATCCTGATTTTAAGTCATTTGGTTATAAACCAAGGAGTGGGATAGCTGTTTCAAATGGTGGTTCTATTCCCAATTTTCTGAGGAGTCTCTATATTGCTTTCAATAGTGGTTGCACCAATTTGCAGGCCCACCAACAATGTATGAGTGTATGTTTTTCACAACAACCTTTCCAACATTTATTGTTGCCTGTATTCATAATGATTGCCATTCTGACATGAAGTGAGATGAAATCATAATTTGAATTTGCATTTCTCTAATTGCTAGAGATGTTGAACATTTTTTTCATATATTTGTTGATCGATTATATTTCTTCTTCTGTGAAGTGTCTGTTCAGTTCCTTAGCCCATTTATTGATTGGGTTACTTGTTTTTTTTTTTTTTTTTGGTGTTAAGTTTTTTGAGTTCTTTATATATCCTACAGATTAATGCTTTATTGGAGGTGCATGGGGTAAAGATTTTCTCCAAATCTGTAGACTCTCTCTTCACATTATTAATTGTTTCCTTTGCTGAGAAATTTTTAACTTGAATCTATCCCAGTTTTGGTTCTTAATTTTACTTCTTGTGCTTTAGGAGTCTTGCTAAGGAAGTTAGATCCTAGGCTGACATGGTGAAGATTTGGGCCTATTTTAACCGCAGGGTTTCTGTTGTAGTGCCTAAGTCTTTGATACACTTTGAGTTGATTTTTGTGCAGGGTGAGAGACAGAGTTTTATTTTCACTTTGCTACATATGGATTTCCAGTTTTGCCAGCACCATTTGTTGAATAGGCTATTTTTTCTCCAGTGAATGTTTTTGGCACCCTTGTCTAGTATGAGACAACCACATTTGTTTGGGTTTGTCTCTGTGTCCTCTATTCTGTACCATTGTTCTACAAGTCTATTTTGATGCCAATACAATGCCATTTTTGTTACTATAGCTCTGTAGTTTACTTTAAGGTCTGGTATTGTTATGCCTCCTGCTTCTAAGAATCTAAGCTAAGAATTGCTTTAGCTATTCTGGGTCTCTTATTTTTCTAAATAAATTTCATGATTGCTTTTTTTATTATTTCTATGAAGAATGTCATTGGGTTTTAATAGGAATTGCATTAAATATGTATAACGCTTTGGGGAGTATGGCCCTTTTCACAATATTAATTCTGTTTATCCAGGACCATAGGAGGTTTTTCCATCTTCTGAGGTTTTCTTCAATTTCATTCTTTAGTGTTCTGCAGTTTTCATTGTAGAGGTCTTTCACCTCTTTTGTTAGGTTGATTTCCAGATTATCTATCTATCTATCTATCTATCTATCTATCTATCTATCATCTATCTATCTATCTATTTATTTTGACACTATTGTGAATGGAATCATTTTCCTAATTTCTCTTTCAGTGTATTCATAACTGATGCATAGAAATGCATTTGATTCATGGGTGTTGATTTTATATTCTGATACTTTGCTGAATTCATTTATTAGTTCAAGAAGTTTTCTGATGGAATTGTTTGGATCTTCTAGATATAGAATTATATGTCATCAGCAAATAGTGATAGTTTGAGTTCTTCTTACCCTTTGATTTCTTTCTTTTTTCTTTTTCTGCATGTGTGTATAATCACTCTGGCTTTAGCATATACAATGTTGTATGTTAGCAACATACAATGCTGAGTTATGTTCCTACTATCTCTAGTTATTGTAGTGGTTTGAACATGATGGTGTCTTTCATTTTGTCAAATGCTTTTTCTGCATCTATTGAGAGGATCATATGATTATTGTTTTAAATCTATTAATATGATGAATTATGTTTACTGATTTTTGTGTGTTGAACCAACCCTGAAACCCTGGGATGAACCCCCACTTGATCGTGGCACATCTTTTTAATATGTTTTTGTATGTGATTTCCCAGAATTTTATTGAGAATTTTTTCATATATGTTCATCAGGGATATTGGTCCGAAGTTTTCTTTCCTTGATGTGTCTTCTTTGTCTGGTTTTGATATCAGGGTAATATTAGCATCATAGAATGAGTTTGGAAGTGTTTCCTCTTTTTATATTTCATGGACTACTTTGAGGAGTATTGGTGTGAATTCTACTTTGAAAACCTTGTAGAACGTGGATGAGAATACATCTGGTGCTGGGCATTTCTTGGTTGGTAGGCCTTGATGGCATTTTCTATTTCACTACTTGAAATTGATCTGTTAAAATCATGTATTACTTCCTCGTTCAGTTTGGTTAGGTCATATGTCTCTAGAAATTTGTCAATGCCTTTGATATTTCCTATTTTATTAGATTATAATTTTTCAAAATAGTTTCTGATTATCTTCTGTATTTCAAACATGTTTGTTGTGATATTTCCTTTTTCATCTTGTATTTTAGTAATTCGAGTTTTCTCTTTTCTCTTTGTTAGCATGACCAGGGGTTTATCTACTTTATTTATTTTTTCAGAGAACAAACTGTTTGTTTTGTAATTTTTTTCAATTGTTTTTTTTGTTTCAATTTCATTAATTTCAACTCTGATTTAAATTAAATTATTTCCTATATTCTACTGCTTTTGGTGTTGATTTGTTCTTTTTTTTTTTTCTAGAGCTTTGAGATGTAGTATTAGGTCATTTATTTGTTGACTTTTTATTCTTTTAATGAATCAGCTCAATGCACTAAACTTTCCTCTTAATGCTGCCTTCATAGTGTCCCAGAGATTTTGATATGTTGTATCAGTGTTCTCATCTACCTCTAAGAATTTTTTTATTACAGCCTTGATTTCTTCTACTATCCATTAATCATTCAATAGTGTATATTTAGTTTCCATTTGTTACAGTAGCTTGTATTTTTTAATTTATCATTGATTTAATAAAATTTTATTCCATTGTGGTCTGATAGAATGCAAGATATTGTCTCTGTTTTTTTTTTTTTTTTTGTATTTACCAAGAGTTTCTTTGTGGCATAAGATATGGTTTATTTTAGAAAAGGAGTGATGTGCTGCTGAGAAAAAAGTATATTTGTTCACTGATGGATGAAATATTCGATATATGTCTGTTGAATCTAAATTATTGATTTTATTATTTACCTCTATACTTTCCTTATTTAGTTTTTATTTAGAAGATCTGTCCAGTAGTGAGAAAGACATGTTAAAGTCAACCAGTATTATTGTATTGTGGTCTATTTGATTCTTGAAATTGAGAAGGGTTTGTTTGATCCATTTTTAGGGCATAAATATTTATAACTGTATAATTTATATATATATATATATATATATATATACACAATTATATATATATAATTTCCTTCTTTGTCTCTTCTGATTAACTTTGGTTTTAAGTCTACTTTATCTGAAATGAGAATGGAAACCCCTGTTTGTTTATGCGATTCATATCAGTGATGAGTTTTTTTCCACCCTTTCACCTTGAGCCTGTGGATCTTTGCCCAGGAGGTGAGTCTCTTGAAGACAGCATATTATTGGGTCTTGCTTTTTAATCCAATCTGCCAATCTATGACTTTTGATTGATGAGTTTAGGGGATTAACATTCAAGGTTATTATTGAGATATGATTTGTATTCCCTGTCATTTTGATTTATTTCTGTTTTTTTTTTTAATTTGTCTTAGTTTCTCATTCATTTTGTTGAATGTTTCTTTAGTGTACATTCACCCTTTGCTGGTTTTAACTTTTTTTTTTTTAACTTCATCCTCATGGAATATTTTGTTGAGAATGCTCTGTAGTGTAGGTTTTCTAGTTGTGAATTCTTTTAATTTTTGTTTATCATGGAATGTTTTAATTTCATCTTCAGATCTGAAAGTTAATTTTGCTGGATATAAAATTCTTGGTTGGCATCCATTTTCTTTCAGAACCTGAAATATATATTATTCCACAACCTCAGAGCTTTGAGGGTCTAGGTTGAGAAATCAATTGAGATCCAAATTGGTTTTACCTATATGTAATTTGATTTTTTTTCTCTGACAGGCTGTAAGATATTATCTTTATCCTCTGTGTTAGTCATTCTGATTTTAATGTGTCTTAGTGTGGATCTGTTGTAATTTTGTACATTTAGGGTTCTGTAAGCTTCTTGTATTTGATTTGTCATTCTATTCTTTAGGTTTGAAAAATTTTCTGCTATTATATCATTGAAAACATTGCACATTCCTTTGGTTTGTATCTCTACTGCTTCATCTATTTTGATAACTCTTAAATTTTGTCATTTCATGTTATTATATAATTCTTGAATTCTCATGGTTTCTTACCATCTTCTCCGCATGTTCAACTCTACTTTCAAGATTATATATTTTGTCTTCATTGTCTGAGATTCAGTCTTCCAAGTAGTTTAGTCTGTTGGTAATGCTTTTGATTGAATTTATAATTTGGTTTACTGACTTTTTCATTTCAATGATTTCTGCTTGGTTTTCTTTCAGGATCTCTAACTCTTTATTAAAGTGGTCTTTTACTTCTTGTAATTTTTAAATTTTACTCTTTATACTATCCTTTACATATCAGTTTAACTATATACAATCTGAACTCCTTCTTTACATTTCTTGTACTGTGTTATCAGTGGCTTCTCTTGTTGAAGAATCTTGGTTTATTTGGGGCACTTTATTCCCTTGTTTTTTTTTTAATGTTGTTAGTGTATTTTCCCATCTAATAGTATGGATCTAAGGCACGATCAATTCTACCCTGTACACTTTTAGTGTCCCTGAAGGTTTCTAGCACTTTGCCTTTACTGGTGAGACCAATATCAACAGCACCCAGTGTACATATTATATAGCCTTAAACCTAATAGCTCCCACTTATGTGTCTACTGCTTTCTCTCATTAAACCAAAATGATGAGTTCAATAATTATCTATAGTACAAACAGAATATTTGTTAAAATGATTTACAATTTCAAATGGTGTATGAGATAACAGAGATAGTGTAGTATGCAATATTTGCAAGGGAGAGAGAAGCTAGAAGTAAAAATTCACAGGAAGAGTGAAAGAGGAGACAACAGACATTGGCTATTGGTTGGAGAAAAGTTGGAAAGAAAATACACAAGAGATAAAGTATACAAATAAAGAGAAAAAAGTAAGACATAAAAATACAACAAAAATGCAAAATACCATTCATATATCATTGTCCTCCACACTCTGATGCATAAAAAAGATCCTATTCCAAATATGGTACAGAGATTAGTGAACCAAAAAAATAAAATAACATAAGTCTTGCTGTAAAGTTGAACTATCTCTGCAGTGTTCAACAGTTTCTTAGCCCTGTCTCTGATGTCTCTTGGGATCACAAACCCAAATCAGCCCTTGCAAACCAGTCTCTTTCCCACCTATCTGGGCTTCAGATACCTCAGGCTCAGCTACTCTGCAGTCCTAATATCTCAGTGCTGCTCCTACTTGTAGGGTATACACCTGCTCCTATCATGGATACACTCATGCAAAGGAGCAACCCCGAGATGCAGCAGTAAGACAAGGGTTACTAGCACTCTCAGCAGGAAGACCCCAGGCCTCCAAACCTGCAGGCACCCCACACTGGACTTGCAGGTCCCAGCTAGAGTCCCCAGACAAAAGCTCTTGTGGTAAAACTGCTGGCACCCAGGTCCCAGGCCCTGGCTGGTATCCCAAATGGGTGCAGCTACATGCAACCAAACCTAGAGTCTCCCCTGAAGCAGTCTTCTAGGCTGTGGTAGCAGCAGTAGTGGTGGTTGTTGGCAGCAGGTAGAGGGTTTATTTATTAGCAGTGGCTGCAGTAGCAGCTGACATGGCAGCTGTGAGGTAGTGTCACCAGGCTATCTCTGGGGCTCAGCAGCAGTGTAGGATTCAGTTGCATCCAGGGCAGCGGTTTCTTCTGTGACAACAGCACCTAGAATGAAGATTTCCAGGCAACCGGAGGCTGGCAGAAGTGGAATCAGAGGCAGGAGAAATGGCTATAGCAGTGCAGGTGGCGGTTGATTGACAAGAGACTTCCGGTTTAGTTTCAGGGACCTGGAGGTAACATTGGAATTCACATCTTCAGTAACTTAGGCAGTGCCCAGAGAAGAGACCTCAAGCATGGCAGCAGCTTCTGGGGCAGTGGTTTCTGTGGAAGCCAGGAATATATATTTTAAATGACTAGTTTTTAGATTGTTGGTTAATAAATTTTATCCAATAAAACAATGTAACTAGAAATCTCATGAAAATAATGTTTTTTTGAATGTTGTGAAATATATTTCAGTAACAATATGTTATGTAACCACAAAGTTACTAGGAATAAGTATTGTTACCAATGTCAATAAATTCAGTTTTTTTATTTTATTTTATAGACATTTATGTTCTTAACATTTAATGATAGTTTTATAATAATAACATGTACCTATTAAATTTAAAATGTTATATATATATACATGTATAAAAGACAACATTGAGCTCTTTGGGATGTTTTATTGAAAGGTCACATTTTCACATACAATATTTAGGAAACATTCCATTTTTTAGTATGCTTAATCATAGAACAGTATTATTAAATGAAAATATATAAAAAGCTACCTTATTTTTTTCTGTTTTCATTCTGTTCAAAATGAATGAGAATTAATCACTGAACTAGATTTTTTTTTAATCTAGTAGCCACAGTATACATGTTGTTATGGATGAAGAGAGGACATGGACATGTTTGGAGTTAAGAATTCAAATCATATGTGCCTTAACATTCACTCTTTCTATTTAAACAAATATACATTTACATATGGAGACTATATTAATGTTGCTTATTGATATATCATATTTTGCAAAACTTCTCATGATATCCTATAAGAATACAGTATTAAAACAAACAAGCCAAATATTTCAATTCTTAACAAAGTACATTTTATTTTTGAGGTTACTTGATTGATTCTTTCACATTTTATCCAGTGCTAACTAGATGTTACTGAATGAATATCTCCCTCTGTATTTTGGTCAGTTTCTTATTCCTCTTGCTTTGGTGAGTGTATAATTTTCAATATTTTAGAATATTCTATCTCCATCTATCTTTCAATAGATATAAACTCATAAAGCTTGTGTTATATATATATATATATATATATATATATATATATATATATATACATGATTGAGGATTTATCAATATTGCTAAAATGAATGTTCTATATCCCTATTTATGCATATTGGAGCCTCTGTTGACCCACAGCTGTGAATTGACAAATGACAAATATGGCACAGAATTACTTGATACCAGAAATTTTGGGAGAGAAAAGGGAGATTTTAATAGGTAAGCAAAATGGATGTTTTTGTACAGACTAATCTGTTGAACAGTAATATCTTGGACTTTGGCCCTCTATATTTCCTGAATAAATAAATTTATTTATTTATTTAGGGAAATATATTTCAATAGAGAAATATATATACACACACATACACAAGCTGTTATGGTAACATTTAGTATTTCCCATTTTGTGTTATCTTTTTAGAGTCTAATTACATTTTTTTAATTCAGAAAAGATAAACTGAATATTTATTTCTGGAACGTATTGAATTTTTTTTCCATTGCCTACTATTGAACAATAAAAAATATCCATGTGTATGTTCAGTTGGGAATAATATGTTTGTTTGTATATATATGTGAGCCTGTGTGTATGTGTTCACACTTTTCTCAACATATGTTCAAATCTTACAGCTTCTTATTCACATGTTTACATTCCTTCTTTTTTTCAATGTGGCTATTTTATAATCCTCATGACACTCTGTGAGATAGGGATAATCATCATCTTCATTTTAGAGATGAGGAAACTGAACCCAATGTACATCTGAAGCCAGAGAGATGGATGGGAGTGTTTTGCTACCAGAGTTAGTGTGAGAAATAGAATCCCTTTCCAGAATGCTGCCTGCTGGCTCTTACTATTTATAATCCCGTTTCCCTTCCTAACATGATCTGGGTTTGTACCAAATGCCAGTACACTTGGTATTGGATATCAACTTCCAACACTCTTCTATAGCTGAGTGTGGCCATGATTTAGGATTTAATCAATATTACTAAAATGAATGTTCTATATCCCTATTTTTGCATATTGGAGTCTCTGTTGACCCACAGCTGTGAATTGAAAAAAATGGCACAGAATTTCTTGATACCAGAAATTTTGGGAGGGAAAAGGGAGATTTTAATAGGTAAGCAAAATGGATGTTTTTGTACAGACTAATCTGTTGAACAGTGAGATCATGGACTTTGGCCCTGTATATTTCCCAAAACTTGCAGGTCATTAGAGTACAAAAAGAGAACCTTAATGCATAAAAACTAGAAAAATTAAGCATTCATTATCTAAGTGAAATTCCAATGTAAATACAGATTGTGATTAAACAATTGGAGTACAGCCATGTGCTACTTAATGACAGGAATATATTCTAGTGAATGTGTCATTAGATGATTTCATTGTCTTACATCCATCAGAGGGTGTACTTCCACAATCTGAGATGGTCTAGGTAGGTTCAAGATGTATGATGATTCAGTTTGCAGAACCTGGCATACTGTTCTACAGAAGATTATTTTTATAAGTACAAATTTAATCTGACAAGTTTATTATATAGAAAATAATAAATTAATTTAGTTTACTATCATTACTAAGTATTATGCATATGTATTACTTTAATACATGTGGTGCTACCATAAGTTTTTTTACACCAATATCACCAGCTTCTTATGTGCCATGTGGGTCATCATTGAACAAACGTTATTATTTGTTGCACGTGTCTATATATTGCAAATAATAAAGCAACAACACTGAAAGGGAAAAATGTGCTCATATAAGTAATCCTAGAAATGAGTACAATTTTTACAACTAAAGGTAAAAGAAGCTGCAATTAAGCATTGCATTTTTGTTGACAAGGTTATAAAGCACTAGATATGGGTTAACAGTTTTGTGACTATTATGCATAGAAGAATTGAAAATTATGTAAACAGGTGTTTGAAGGGAAAGTTTTGACATTTGGAGAGAGAATTTATGGATAGTCAAGGAAGTAAGCTAGAATGATCCATGTTATAATGAATTAGATATGGAGACATAAACATGAACTCATGTTTAACTTAATGTACATACACAGGCATCTCTAGAGGGTTGTTTATACAAAGGTCAGTACTCACTGATTATTTTCCTTATTCTGTCAGTTGAGGTCACTTAAAAGCAATGTTAACCCAAGCACAATGGACACATCTAGCAATCATATTTTGGATTCTAATACCATTTGTTATCCATTGAAAGTAGCCTGGAATACATATTGAAATGGATGGTGTTATGAATCACGAACCGTGTATAAGAAACTATAAAAGATGAGTCTGCAGAATCCTTTGATGCCAGAATATAAAAAAAATTATTAGGAAAAAAAAAGCAATATCACAGTGACAGAGTATGTCAAAGGGACATAGAAGCCATCATAAAGAGTTCCATTGACTAAAGCTAGAAGAGTTGAGCAAAATTTGAGTAATAACTTGGTCAATTGGTGGTTCTATTCCAGGTTTTCTGAGGAATCTCCATAATGATTTCCATAGTGGTTGCAACAATTTGCAGTACTACCAGCAATACATGAGTGAAGCTTTTTTTCTCACATCCTCACCAACTTTTACTTGTATTCTTGATACTTGTATTTGTGATAATTGCCATTCTGACTGGAGTGAGATGGAATCTTCATGTAGTTTTGATTTTTATTTCTCTAATCGCTAGAGGTGTGGAATATTTTGTTCACATATGTTTTGACCATTTGTATTTCTATTTCTGTAAAGTGCCCATTCAGTTACTTTGCCAATTTATTTATTTTTTATTGTTTTGTTTTAGTTGTCTGTACAAGCCTTGAAATTAATGCTCTATCTTAGGTGCAGGTAGCAGAGATTTTCTCTCATTCTGTAGGCTTTCTCTTCACTTTCTTGATAGTTTCCTTTGCTGTAAAGAAGCTTTAGTTTGATATCATCCCATTTATTGATTCTTGATTTTATGACTTGCATTTTAGGAGTGTTCTTGAGGAAGTTGATTCAAAAGACAACATGATGAAGAGTTGAGCCTACATTTTCTTCTAGTGAGTACAAAGTCTAATGCCTAGGTCCTTGACCTACTTTGAGTTGTGCTTTGTGCAGGGTGAGAGTTAGCAGTTCAATTTCATTCTACTACATATGGGACTTACAGTTTTCCCAGCATCATCAGAATCTCACTCCTTGTTTTATACCAGAAGGGCTTAAAGTCAGCATTCTACAATGATGCATCCACATCAATATTTAGAGCAAGTCAATTCACAAAAACCAATCTATGGAACTAATCTAGGTATAAAGGTTCTGACTGTGGAAAGGTACAAGACAGTGAGTTTCTCTGGTGAGCAAACTCCTGGAGAATAATAGGTGTCTTGTTTTCTGCAGCTGGAACATTCTGCAGTTTTCCCCAGGAACAAACTATTAAGATTCATGGTTGACCAGAAAACATATCTAATCATAAGCAAGAACACCTTACACTATAACCGAATGTACCCTGCTTAATGATATAGCAAATAATAATGTACTAATGGTGCCAGTGACCTAATGTAACCTAATGGTATAAATAAATACGGCAGCTTAGACAAGTACCTATTTTCTGCCTCTACATCTTGCTTCTGTCCCATTTTGTTTGTTTACATCTAGGTGTCTTTCAACAAATGAATGAATAAAGACAATGTGAGATATATATATATATATATATATATATATAAAGTTCATATCACATATATACACATACACATATATATATAATATATATGTATATATTATATATTATAATATATATATAATCATTTGGTCAATCATTTGGTCAATTGGTGGTTCTATTCCAAGTTTTGGTCAATTGGTGGTTCTATTTCTACTTTTACTTGTATTCTAGATACTTGTATTTCTATCTCTGAAAGTGCCCATTCAGTTCCTTTGCCAATTTCTTTTATATCATATATATCTCTCATATATATATATATATATATATATATATATATATATATATATATGTGTGTGTGTGTGTGTGTGTGTATTACTTTGCCATAAAGAAGAATGAAATAATGGCATTTGCCGATGAATGAAGGGAAGTGGAGACTATTATGCTAAGTGAAATAAGTCAGTCCCCAAATATCAGAGGCCAAATGTTTTCTCTGATATGTGGATGTTAACCTACAACAAAGGAGGGCAAGGAGAGAGAGAATAGAAGTTCATTGGATTAAACAAAGGAATGTGAAGGGAAGGGAGAGGGGAGGGAATATGAAAGAGAATAGAATTAATCAGACCTAACTTTCCTATCTTTGTATCTGAATACATGACTTGGTTAACTCCACATAATGTACAACCACAAGAGTGGGATACTATTAGAATAAGTTACACTCCATATATGTACCATATGTCAAAATATCCTTACTGTGATGTGTATCTAAAAAGAACAAATAAAAATATACTAAAAAATTAAAGAATATTTTATTATAATCTAAATATTCAACATATATCTGTGAGTTCATATTGATGTATCTAAATGCTTGAATAAAACAAATGGGGATAAGGAGACATAATTCATGAAAAAAGATCTCTCTCACATTGAGAAGCATAATACCAGTTTTTAAGTGTGGGTTGCTCATAGTGATTCCTTTCCGAAAAGGTCAGCATGAACAAGGAAAGAAATAAGTAAGTTTACAATGGACCAACTTGTCAGACACTTCCTCACCTGGTTGAACAAGGTCAACATCAAATATGGTAAGTCCTGTTGATGGTATGTATCTTTGATGGAATGTAATGAAAACATTACTTCCTTTCTGTGTTTTTCTTTTTTCAAAACACAGGTTTGAAAAATTTTGAAAAATCTATGATGATTGTGAGAAAAATATCAGACAAATCCCAATAGAGAAATATACTATAAAATTTCTGAGCATTATTCCTCAAAAACCTCCAAGTCATTAGAAAAAAAATAGAAATGTTTGACACTGTCACAGTCAAAAGTTACCTAAAACATGAAATTTTCATTATAAATAAGATATAATTTCATTATAAATAAAATATTACCTGGGATGGGATCCTAAACCTTAAAAAAGGATACTGGGTAAAAACTTAGGAACTGTGAATAAAACAAGAATTTTAGCTAATAATTATGCATGATATTGGTTCATTTATTTTAAGAAGTGTATAAACTTAATTCATGATATTAATAATAGGAGAAGCTAGGTTCAGGATGTATAAAAACTCTGTATATCTCTAATCTTTCTATAAGTCTAAAACTGACTTGATAAAGTAAAGTTGGTCTTTACGTAATTGCCCAATTTCTGTTAAACTATGAGCATCAATGGAAAAGAAGAATAAATTTACTTATAATGTTGTAGCTTCACGTAACAGTTCCAAGCAAACTGTGTTTTCAGCCTTTATTTAATGTCTGTATCATTTTATACTATAAGGAAAGCAAAAGGAGACAGAAGCAAGGTGCAGAGGCAAAGCAAAAGCTGCTTGCCTAAGCTGCTAGCTTTATTTATATCAACAGGTTACGTTAGGTCATTGGCATCATTAGTACACATTGTTCATTTTTTTTACTAGGAAGGTTACAGACTTAGCAACATTATGCAGCTTATTCCTCAGTTACGTACTAAATTGCAATGTGCAATGTTAGGAGCTTTGTGTAGCTCTCAAGAAAGTCCACTGTATAAAGTTACTGTTATGTGAATGGGTTTAGGCTTAGTGAAACCTTGTAGTTGTCTAACAATATAGTTCATTATTTACCAAGATCTGTGTGTCTTAGATCAAGGTTAAGGTTGATAAGACTCTAACACAGAGCTTCCTCATGAAGGTCATTACCATAGTAGCTAAGGCATTGCACATGAATTAGTTACCTTACTAGTTCCAGGGAGAAATTCCAGAATATTCCAAGTGTGGAAAACAGGGCACCTGTTACCCCCAGTTAGTTTGCTCACCAGAGGAATGCTATCCTCTACATTCCACAGCCAGAATTCTTTATATATATATATATATATATATATATATATATATATATATATATATATATATATTTAGTAATAGCAAAGGCAATAGTGATACCTATTCTCAGACTTTATATTCACTTTAGTTGATGGTGAATTTATAATTCTAACAAGTTGTCACAATTGACAAGAAACCTATTTCCAAATGTAAAGGTAAGTTGACTGATTGTGCACGTGGATATCATGTGAATAGTTTTCAATCCTTATTCTCAATTACTATACTTGTACCTACATAATCAGTAATAGCATTTTGCTGTTTGTACCCAGCGTGGAACAGACTTGGAGTAGCACTGTACTAGGTGATGAAAATTTAGCACAACATCTAAATGGGCATAACGTCTTTACCTAGAAGAGATTTTCACTGCCTCATTGAGTGCCAACATTTCAGTTAAGTAATCAATCATTGACATAGTTTCTGCTCAGGAGAGATAAGCAGAAGAATCAATATAATGACATATGTTCAATGATAAGACAAAAGAAAGTTTTCAAGTAAGGAAGTGTTCATAATTATTTGTGGTGAGCCGCTTCTGCCGTTTCTGCAGACTATGGTCGCCATTACAAGATGGCGCTAGCTCCGCTGTGGTCCGTGACAAACAACTCCTTATTTGGGAGAGTTGGCGCATGGTTTTTCACCACCCTATGAGAAAGCTCCACGTGTCAGCTTCGCATTGGGGCTTGAGATGCTTTATTAAGGCTGGGAGGGGCATCTGAGAGGGAGAAGAAGAAATATCAAGGGCCTGAATAAACTGCTGAAAGAAGATTCCTGAGTTGCGTCTTCCTTGCGGGCAAGGGGTCGCGACAAGTGGTGCCGAGACCCGGGAACCAGAACTTTCAGCAGTCAGGGGTGGTGCACCTGTTAGTCCCAGGTAAGTGGGATCCGGGACCAAAGCGGGGCAGCTCCTCTGTAAAGAAAGAGAGAGCATTACATTTTATTGCAGCTGCACTGTGTACTTTCGCTTCTACTTTCGCTTTTGTTTTCTGTGTCTCTTTTGTTGTGTCATTTCGCTTTTGTTTTTTGTGCTTCTTTTGTTGTTGTGACGAAAGGGACGCTCCCCTGTAAAAGGAAGAGAGCGGGAAATTCATAAAAAGGGACGCTCCCCTGTAAAAGGAAGAGAGCGGGGACTTTTGTACTTTCACTTTCTTTATAGCTCTAAAAACATTATGGGCGTTGCTTCTTCAAGCCCAATTTTGTTGGCCCAAGATGGGTTGTTACATTCAAAAGGACTTAAGATAAAGCAGAGTACTTTGCAGATGTTTTTAAGAGAAGCTGATATAGCGGCTCCTTGGTTTGCTTTTTCAGGGAGTCTTACGGTTCCCAGCTGGGACAAATTAGGGAAAGATCTAGATTTCGCTCATGAGCAAGGTACCTTGCAGGGTGGCGTTATACCACTTTGGAAGTTAGTTAGAGGATGTATAACAGATGGTAAATGCCAGGAAGCTGTGAGTGAGGGTCAAGCTATTCTTGAGCAACTGCATGAGGAAAAATCTGAAGGATCATGTAGTGAAGTGGCAGAGAGTATTAAAAGTAACAGTAGTGAGAAGGCAAAAGAGCCTGAAGATAAAAATAGGAGAAGGCTCTACCCAGACTTGACCGAATTAAAAACGCCTGAGAACACAAGCGACTCAGAGAGTTCTGAGGACCTTGATATATTGTTACAACAACTACATAAGATAAAAATGAAAAAGAAGAAAAAGGAGACACAGGGCACACAGGCCTACTGTAAGAAGGGGAAGGGAGTTAACATCGGTCAACAAAACTCTGAGGAGGAGGAGGTAGAATATCTAGAAGAAGATATGGTGCCGATTGTCCCACCCCCGTATGTGGGGGGGAGCCAAGGTTCCAGGAGATCTTTTCATGCACAAGTTTTCAGAACAGTTAATACAGATATGGGACTTGAATACCCTGTATTTCAGGACAATAACAGGGGAAGATATCATGAGCCTTTAGACTTTAAGATAATTAAACCTTGGCAGAATCTGTCCGCACTTATGGCATAGATGCCGCTTTCACTCTCACTCAGGTGGAGGGACTTACTAGATTTTGCATGACTCCCTCAGATTGGGCTAGTCTAGTCCGCGCTTGTGTTTCCCCAGGGAAATATTAGGAGTCCAAAGTTGGCTGTTTAATGTTTCTGGCAGTACCCAAGACTCGGAGCGAGGTAGGAGACTTAAAATTACTTCACACAATTCACAATTGTTTAATGCTACATTACCCTCCACAGCAGTCTGTCTCCAATCTCCGTTCCTGTTTCTTTTGGCTAATGTTACATTACAGGGGATGCTTAATTGTTCTAATATTACCTGTTATTTGTCTGAGTGTTGGAATGGCTCCTGGACTACGGTAGTGATTATGAAAATTCCAACTTTTGTCCCGATCACGGTTACTTCGGATCCAGAGTCATTTCCTATTGTTGAACTGATTAGAGCCCGTAGAGATTTTGGAATTACGGCAGCTATAGTGACAGCTGTGGCAGTGTCTGCTGCTGCAGCAGTTACAGCTGGAGTAGCCATGGCCAGCCAGGTTCAAACTGCTGCCACTATTAATCAGGTTATTCAACAAACATCCACCATACTTGAATCTCAAAGTAGAATTAATCAACACATTTTATCTGGGATTCTAGCTGCTAATCAAAGGATAGATCTGCTTCAAGCTCAAGTTGAGGAATTGTCTGACCTAGTACATTTGGGTTGTGTTGATCAACGTGCACATTTATGTATAACCTCTGTCAGATTTTATGATTCCAGAAATGCCTCCTGCATCATCGGGGAGTATCTATCCGGAACCTGGTCCATGGAAGCAGAAAACTTGATCCAGTCTCAACTAACTCAGATTGCTGTTTTGAATAGCACCCGTGTCGAACCAATGACTTTGGGTCAATTCACCAGTTGGCTATCCTCTGCCTTTTCCTTTTTTAAGGAATGGGTGGGAGTGGGCATTTTTGGGGCAATGTGTTGCTTCGGTATGTTCCTCTGTTTGTGGTTTCTCTGTCACCTTAAGGCCCGCAGTGCTCACGATAAGGCTATGATCATACAAGCTGGCTTGCGCATCTTAAACAGTAAACCTTTGACATGGTCTTTACACCCCAAGTTATTATAACATTGCACTGGGATCGACATGACTTTCCTTGTTATTCTCTTAGTGTTGGAAAGCCCTTGCACTCTGCCGGTCTTACTGCCATTGCACGCAGATGGGTTTCCACACTAGTGCTTTTCTATCGCCTTAAAGTCCGTGCCTTTCTTTCAGGGTGCTGTCAACTTGTTTGTCGTTATAAACAGCCACAGTTCAGCCTCAGCTATCCCCCTTCGTCCACCATCGTCACGATACAGGATGCGAGGCAAGGCACTGCACTTGAGTGATCCTTGACGTGGACCTCAAGGAGAGCATGTCCTATTGCATGCGGGTTAGACGCGTCCACGCCCCGCCCCACGAAAAAAGGCGTCGGCTGATATGGCCTCAGATCTGGGGAAGGGCCCTCCTTAGGACTGAGCCATACTATGCAGCCACTTCTGCACAGTGGGATAGGACCTCTACTCTCGCCTGTATTGTTTTAAGAAAACAGAAAGGGGGAACTGTGGTGAGCCGCTTCTGCAGTTTCTGCAGACTATGGTCGCCATTACAAGATGGCGCTGGCTCCGCTGTGGTCTGTGACAAACAACTCCTTATTTGGGAGAGTTGGCGCATGGTTTTTCACCACCCTATGAGAAAGCTCCACGTGTCAGCTTCGCATTGGGGCTTGAGATGCTTTATTAAGGCTGGGAGGGGCATCCGAGAGGGAGAAGAAGAAATATCAAGGGCCTGAATAAACTGCTGAAAGAAGATTCCTGAGTTGCGTCTTCCTTGCGGGCAAGGGGTCGCGACAATTATTCATTTGTGTACCTGTCATATTAAAGTCTTTCTGCTAAAGCCTACCCATAAGTGATATGTAAACAGATGAACCAGCATATATTTTACATGGGGATGATACATTGAGGATATGTTTCAAAATAATTTCCTATTATTTCTGATAAAAGAAAACCTACTGTGCCATCATCTACAGAGATTTTAAAATAACATTCAATACCATACCATAAGAGAGCTTTTCATTGACTTCAAGATTTTGGGTTTATTATGTTTGTTTTAATGACACAAATCATCTTATTCACTAATGATGTTTTCCCTCTATGAATATTTTATTTAAAAAATGTAATATTAAATAATTTATGTATTTCTTTATTTTTAGTGCTTATTGAATTTACAGTGCTATCATAATCCTTACCTAGTCATATTGTGGCATCATATTTCCATTAAAAATCAATTAACGAAATATGATATGTCAAAAGCTTTGTAATGTTTTGAACAACCAATAAAAAAAATCAATTAATGTGTACAAAAAATGAGAATAGGGACCATGTTATCACAAATTAGGACAGTGTCCAGCATAGGATATTTGCTCAATGAATATTTGTTGAGTGACTAATAAATGGATGTATCTGAATAGTGGTTCTGTGGCTAAGTAGTAATACTAATGTCTGTCTTATCAAAATGTTTTGGAAAGCTCTTGCATATGTTACTCAATCCACCATACTTCCTTGAGTATTCATTTAGATAATTGTTCTATAAACTTGCATGTTCTGCCTGTGACTGCCTTTTGTGCCTTCAACTATCATTTTTTATGTTATAAACCATTTTCTGGGTCTGTGGACTGCATGTATTTATATTGATTTTACTATCTGCAAGATCCTTCAAAGAAGTCTCTTTGCACTTGTTACTTAATTAATCTGAGGCAATTTTGTGCTTTTTAGAATTCCATCCCTTAAAAGGTGTGTGTGTGTCTGTGTGTCTGTCTCTCTGTATGTGTTACTATACCCATTTTTATCTTTATATATAACTACCTCACATACAGCAATACATAGATACAGATATAGACATAAGAAAATAAATATTGATTGAGGAAAAGTGTAGTTTTTTTAAAGCAAGGTATAGAATTAAACTGTACCCTAATCTCAAATTACACTATAGTTAAGTGGAGACATGGAATTCAAGTATAGCCAACTCTTTCAAGACCATGTTATAAGAAGAACAGAGAACAAGAATAGAGCTGAAAAACAAAATGGGGTTACCTCGTGGGAAATATCCATGCAATATTTTCATGCTGGTGCAAAGTTCCTTTTGAGATGATACAATGATGATACCAAAGATTCAGGGGACATATTCAGAATGCCACTTTTGTCATAACATTTTAATACTAGTATTTTAAAATCATGTAAAAATTATCAATAATTAAATATAATCAATTATAGTCTAAACTACTGTTTTGGGTTAAAAAAAGTAGGAGGAATGGGAGAAAGAAATGAAGTATATAAGTATCTCTTAAACATATGCACTGCTATGGTTCAAGATGAATCTACTCTGCTTCTAGAGAAAGGACATAAATGTTAACATAAGAAATTATTAGTTATGGTAACTGTCCCATACTAGACATCTTGTAATTATGCCATGTCATAAGATCATTTGTTTCTGCAGTCTTAATTTTCAAGTATTCAAAAATAAGGATCTTTTAAGTGTGCTTCACACTGGAACTTTTGAAGATATATACCCAATATGTGAAGCAAATAGTAAAGATTTATGTTGTGCAGTGGCATTGCATGAGTCAAGTTGACATCTTGATCAATTAAAGGTTTTACAACAGCTCAGTTTTCAGTTTTAATGAACTTTGTATCCAAGAGACTCACATAATTCATACCTACTTGGATTACCTGTCAGAGGGGTAAAAATGACATTGAGACCATCACAATTCAGATTGCAAAGTTTTGTTTAGTTTTTATCAATTTTATCTTGGTAGAAATTAAATAATATTTGCAGAGCTTTCATTATATGCCCAGGTACCATGCTAAGGGATTTACATACATCTTCACATTTAAGAAAGTTAAAATTCCATAGATAAAAGTGTTTAAGGAAACTAAGATTATATTTGTAACTTGTACTAGATTTGAAGCTTGAACTCCAGAATGTTTAAAAATGCAGTCTCCAGAACCTCTCTCTAAAACTACAATCTGTTTTTCATGAAGTAATTTTAAAAATGGGGAAAATCTTAAACTATATTGAAAGTGAATAAAATTTTCCCCTTTAAAATCAGTTTTGGAAATGAATTGAAAGAGATTGATAGACTGACTTATTTAATGACCTTAGGCTTCATTTTTCTGATCACATAAGTTGCTGATCCTTGAAAAAGAATGATTGGGAAGATTGTAGAAATGTATAATAATAGATAAATACAAAGAAACAACTTTGGGAAACAACCAGGAAAACAAATGATGATGAAATAACTAAGAATTTAACTGAAATCTATAGTGAGGGTAAGATTTAACACATACTCAATCCGCCCATTTCACTAGCAAGTACTTCATTTTGGATTCTTTCCTATGTGGGCTCTCCTGTGCTGCGAGGAGGTCCACAGAAGAGGGTAGAGGAGAGTGTGGCTGTGGAGTCATGAATCAAGACCCCTGGAGACCAAGCTGGAAGAAGGTCTGATTTTATTGTGCAGTTACCATGTATATATACTCAGGCAGTAGCTAAGCCAATTATAGGCAGCCACCAATACAATTTCTGGCCAACTGTC
Organism: Marmota monax; assembly: GCF_021218885.2. Lineage (NCBI taxonomy): Eukaryota > Metazoa > Chordata > Mammalia > Rodentia > Sciuridae > Marmota > Marmota monax. Next base: position 85,862 of record NW_026694521.1, on the reverse strand, counting down.
CTTGTGGTGACCAATGGAGGAGCGGATAGTGGAGCAAGCACTGGGACCTCAATATGTGGCCTCACACCCATGGCTGTGCCTATGATGTAAGCAGTTTCCTGCTTGCATGCCTAGCAGGAAGGGAGTGGTTTGTCACTCAGGTGCCTTTAATGTATGTCACATATGCAGTACTCCATGCACTTGTCCCCACACTTTCCTGCTCAGGCATCTCTCCTAATTTTTAGTGCCACATCTCCAAAGGCATTGTTTTAATAAATAACTAATGAGAACTTCTTATCTGCCCGGCCCTCTCCTAGACACTGGGGATAGAGTTGTGAATAACAGAGTCCTTGTTCTCAAAAATACATAGATTGCACTGAAAAAGATCCACAACATAAAAAAAAAAACCATCATCAATAAAGACATAGGGATTCAAGTACAATGGTAAAGAAATTCAGATTATTAAAGTCTTACCCCATTTAAATGATGGCAAATGAAATGAACCAGCATGAAGAAGGTCTTCAATTTAAAATGAGAAAAATATGACATGAAGCAAATAAAACACAAACTTATGATAACATAAAATTAACTCTGTTCAGTGAGGAATGTCTTGGGCAGAGTGCATAATATAGTAGAATATAATGGATGCACATAAATCAGTAACACTTTTTTCCTAAAATTAAACAAACTAACAAAACAAAACATATAATAAACTATTATGTAGAGGATATGATGAAACTGTATCCAGAGAGCAAATGGAATTCTAGCAAGTATTTAATCTTTGATCTAGTTGTAAAATGACAGAAATTTTAAAAAGAGCAAAATTAAATATCACTTTATATGAACAAGAAAGACAAAATTAGAAAGCTACATAATGCAAATATTAGTGTAGGTTATAGGTGTGGAGGAATCCTCACACTTCCGCACACACTATTCATGTGAGGGTGTATGATATAACCTTTCTGGGTAACAAATTGTCACCATGGATAATTACTCAAATCAGGTACAAGACAATGATACGATACAGCAAATTTGCTCCTTCATGATCATTTCAAAGAATTCGCACATGTGGGGGAACATGCATGATGATGCTCTTTTCATAATTATTTCAGGAAATAAGAATTTGTAGATAAATGTGATGCTTATTGCCTAAAGAGTAAACAGTTGTTATATGTTAGATAAACACCAGAGAGGTACTATGAAACATCAGAAGCAACATAAAAATTGTAAACATAAAAACGCAAATACAATTTAAAATACACTATTTGAAAAAATAACATAATGACATGTGTAACCACAGGGCATGCATATGTTAAGAGAACATTAAAGATACTGTCATCATTACCTGTGGTGGAGAAGATGAATCAGAGTGAGAAACTGGGACGAAGTGAAGTAAATAAATAATTCAGAATGGTATTGATGTTCCTTGAGTCAAGGGTATGATTGCTACAATCCACTGCTTCTAAGGTTCTTTTGAAGAGAGAGAAAACAAATTAAATGATGTGATTTGATGTAGCAGGTATACTTTGAGTTATATAATGCTAAATAATGCAGTCAATGAGAGAGAACGTCTACTCAGCTTACAGTCATACAAAACAATTGAAGTGAATTAGCTTCAGAACATTGTCCTCAGACACTGATACACTGTACAATCAGTCCACCATATGTTTTCAGGAGGACAGAATTATATATTACATTTTTGTTATTTTCTGTCACGTTTCCAGAAATTGTATCATATGAAATTTGGGGTACTGGCATGTACTTTCTTAGAATATATACCAGTATTCAAGTATATGAATACTGCATCAAAATTTGAGTTAGGGCCAGTTCAAAGGAATGAGAATAAGGTCAGGTTTTCTGCTTCACAAAGGAATGCCTGTTGAATTGTAATAAGTTAATAATTTTAGGAAATCTGTTTTAAATGCAAAATTGCAAGTTCTACCATACATGAAAATCCATTTTGGTGACATGGTAAAGTTTTTGATGATTCTGACCTGAGATTGTCAAGCAGGGTAAGGGCACATTAATACAATGTTTTCTAATAGTATAGTAGAAATAAAATATTACAGCTTAGAATATTCCCAAGGCTTATATATAATGTAGGCATAACAGAACAATGATTATAAACCTCTTTCTAGACACATTAAAACCTGACTGAACAAATCTGCCTTTACTTTAGGTATCAGAGGGGTTAAGGATACGATAAAAAAAATCAGAAATTACTTCTCAATGCCTGATAAATGATACCATCTATCACCACTAATGTGGACTAACCAAATAGAATTAATTATTTTGCAATCATGATCTGGTTCAAGGATCAAGGTCATGGTATTACATCAGTAGCACATTGACCAGTGGTAAATTATTCTTGATGAGACACTCAATTCTTAAATCTTGAGCAAGAAGTCACTGGTGTCCTATAAACAAGTATCGATTATGAGGCATTTCAGCTTTTCCAGTTATTCACAGGTCTTACATGTTGCCTCTGTGAACTATAGGAATACATGTGGATTTGGAAACTAACCTCTAAGGAATATTAAGTAACTGAGTTGCATGTTAAAAGAAATTATCTTATGAATATATGCCTGAGTATTCAGTATTTACTGAATATAATATAATGGATGCACATAAATCAGTAACACTCTTTTCCTAAAATTAAACAAATTAACAAAACGAAACATATAATAAACTATTATGTAGAGGATGTGATGAAACAGTATCCAGAGAGCAAATGGAATTCTAGCAAGTATTTAATCTTTGATATAGTTGTAAAATGACAGAAATTAAAAACAGAGCAAAATTAAATATCACTTTATATGAACAAGAAAGAAATTATCTTATGCATGTTGCATGTTAAAAGAAATTATCTTATGAATGTATGCCTGAGTATTCAGTATTTACAATGTTTTTGATGATACTTCTTCATATCTTGAGATATATATTACAAGTACAAATGAACTTCAATTAATATAAACATTAGACAAAATTATAGCAATTTCTTATAAATTTCTCATTTATACATTTAAAGGCACTTGGAACTGTCATTTTCCTCCAGGATCCAGTTATGAGACTTTGAGCAATCAGAAAATGTGACAAATTGAAAAAGTAATCTCCAAGGTGAACAGGATTTCAACAAACTATGTAGGTACTGAAATTTGAAAAAAAATATTTTTCTAACACTTATGTATGTATATATATATATATATATGTATAGAAATATATTTATGAAATAAATACCTGATTTCATAAATAAATATAGTTACTATCATTTTAGTACTTAAACTGAATAATTTTCAAAGACTATATATGCACATTTTTTTCAGACATGGGATTACTGGCATGCATATTTATATCTAGTATTATATTAGTTATATCTAGTGTAATTTAGTCATAGAAAATAAATAATTAAATCAGGACACCTACTTTTCAAGACCTCTTGTATTTAACACTGAGGAGGAGATTTCTCTTGCTTTACTGGAACAAATTTACTTTATTTTTTCAAAAATATTATACCACAGAACTCTTATTGAAGATATTATTAGAGCAAACATTAATGGTTTTGAATATTACTACCATTTTTATAACTTGTAAACTGTGGATATTTAAGTTTGTGCCATATTATAAAAATATTCCAAATTTAAAAATTTTTGGTAGACATATTTGTACATATTTATGAGGTACAACATGATGTTTCTATTCACATATATATTTTGGGTAGTAACCAATAGGAAAATTAGCATATCTACCATCTTTTATAATTTATTTATTGTGAGTATATTTAACATCTTCACTTTTGAGATATACAATACATATTGTTAATTATATTCACTCTGCTATGCCCTAGGACACCAGAATTTCAACCTCTCCCCATTCTTCCCTTCTCCTATTCACTCCAGTATCTGGTAATCCCTATTTTTCTCTCAACTTTTACAAGATGAACATTGTGTTTTATATTCCACTTAGAAATAATATGACACAGTGTTCTATTTTTATTATTTAAAATGATGGACTAAAGATCTAAAGAGACATTTCTCAAAAGAAGACTTATAAATGACCAACAGATATATGAAAAAATACTCAGTACAGTTAACCATTAAGGAAATGTACATCAAATTAGAATGAAATGCTATCTCTTCCCAGTTGGAATGGCTGTTACCAATAAGACAAAAAAAAAAATAACAGATAGATGGTGAGACTATGGAAAGAGAGCATCTTACATATTGTTGGTGGGAAATGATACGGAGATTCCTCAAAAAACTAAACAGAAAACTACCATATGATCCAGTGATCCTACCATTTAGTGTGAACCCAAAGGAATAAAATTAACATGCCTAAAGGACACCTGCATTCCCATGTTTATCACAGCACCATTCTTAATAGCCAGGGTATGGATGAATGGATAAAGGAAATATGGCAAATATGCACAACGGAATAAGATTTAACCAGAAAAAAAGCATGAATCTTGTCATTTGTAAAAACATGGAGGAATCTGGAAAGCATTCCAAAATGTTATACATATTTTTAGTAAACTGAGAAATCCTATATGCCTGAATTATGGAGTATGCTTACAAAGATGTATGCCTATTTTGCTAAACTCATTTTAAATGTCTACTTTAAGATAGAGGAAAAAATGAACAAGATCAAAAATATATGTTAAGATTTGTTAACATTAAAAAGACAGGCAGAAATAGTTTAACAATGCATGCTCTGAGCACATAGTTATTAAAAACTACTAATGTAAATAAAATGCAAAATGTTTTTCAAATCCTTAAACTCATGTAAAAGCTAAATACATAGTGATGAATTAAAGGTTAAAGTAAAAGTTAAAAAAAACAGCTTGTGATATTTGGAAAATTTGTCATTTGGTTTTGAGGGACTATCAAAGAAAAATCAATACAATATAGTTCCAGACTTGATTTACCTAAACTCATGATGGGATCAAAGTAATCTGCTCATACTCATTGGCCAGATGGAAAACCAAATCACTATTTGGTGTTGTTAATATTGAACTGCATCTTTACAGCCATAGACAACAACCAGCATGCAATAAAACAGTCAGCAATAACACATGCCAAGAAACAGGATAATAGCATCAAAAATAAGGAGACAAAACAGAGTGCTTAAAGTCATCTAGATATTGAAATTATAGGTTATAATTGATATGTCTTTCCTAAAAAAGACAACACTTGAAAAGATATCTTTAAAATTGGTGAAATAAAAACAATAGAAATAAAATTGAAACAAGGAGTAAACAAATGTGTAACAGCCTCTTAGGCCTATCAGTGCAGAGGACTGTTGCATGAATGATAATTTAAGAATATAAAATGAAAATTAGGCCAAGATAAAGAAAGAATTACAAAAAAAAAAAAAAAAAACATTTAAAGGGAATATGCCATACAAATCTAAGGTCTCAGTTATGTAGACTGTATCCCTGCAACCAGAGGGGAAACAAGTGTGAGTCAGAAATGATAACTGAAAGAAATGGAGGCTGAAAATTCTTTTTAAAACTGATGAGAAACGTAAACAACGAATCCCAAACTGGAGGACTCATGATATTCAAGCAGTGTAAATACAAATAAAATCACACATAGGCAATGATAATAAACATTTATAATTTTAATACAGAACAAAATCCTCAAATTAGCGACTGAAAAAGAGACACTGCCTATGCTATATTTATCATGTGGGTTTCCAAACCTGATGAAATTTCAGTATTTACTAAATACCCCACTGCAACTCAGAAATATATGCACTATAATGCCTTCATGAACAATAGTTATAGAAGATGATGGTTCCCTTATTTGAATTAACTCAGTGTTCATTGACAATAACATTGATATATCATGAAATTATGTCAAATTGGAGTACAACACACAATGAAAATTCACAAAGTATGATGTGTTTTACAACATATGTATTACAACAAAATTATCTTAGGTAAATTCTGTTAAGATGAAATTGAAAAGCAGACTAAGTACTAAGAGTCAATCTAACAAAAGCCTGTAAATTTATTATCACACACTGTAAGAAACAAAGAGGGAAACGTGACGAAGGAGGCATGAAAAAGGGGCTTGCAGCATTGGTTTCTTGATCTGAGTACTGGTAACACTCTCTTTATGATTAATTACTAATTGTGTGTACATATTTCAAGTATTGCATTTATGTGTATGTGAAAGTTCAAAATCAAAATGATTCTTTAGAAATAATTAATCTATGTTCATAATAGTCTTATATTACTTTTGAAACAAAATATCCCAAAATCACTGACTTAAAACAGCAGAAATTTATAATCTTACAGTTCTGCATGTTCAGAGTTTGACTCACCTTGGCCTTATTGAGTTAAAATCAGGTGTCAGCAGGGCTGTCTTTTCTTATGGAGATTCTCCTACGTAAACATACACAAAATCCATTTTCTTGACTTTTCTGGCTTCTGGAGGCCACCCACAGTTCTTGGGTCCAGGCGTCCTGGATTTTCAAAGAGAGGAGAGTTGTCACTCTTGGACCCTTCTTTAGTATTCACATCTCCCTGTGAATCTCTGGGCTGCTACCCTCTTGTGCTTTTAAGAGTACTTGTGATTGCATAATCTCATTAGGATAATTTGGGACAATCTTCTTATATTAAAGTGACCAACCATTATTCCCCCTCACCATATCACCTAACATATTCCCAGTTCCAGGGAGTTAAAATGCAGGCATATTTGGGGAGCCACGATTCTGCCTGTAACAACTCTGAACATTTTCCTCCAGTATGTGAAGATTCCCTGGTATCCTTAGCGTATGATGATGTGGCCAAGGCCCCTGGTTGACGAGTGGACCTTCTCAATTCTACTTTTAGTTCTTATGAGTTTCTCTCAGGAACCATTTCATTACACGCTAAATGAGATTAGTTATGTTTCCCATCTTTCCTCTTGACATCTTTTAGGTAACCAATAGACATTTAACCAATTTTAAATCTTAAAAAATAATAAAGTTTAATACAGACTTTTTAAAAAAAATCATAGTATTTGACCTATATGTCTCCAAACTCTTTCCAAGATATAATACATTCTTAATATGGTTCTTTTTGTTCTGTATATCAGATTAAAAAGTTTCCTAGGATATGTTTTTTTTTGCAAATATGCATTTTTTATGCCAAGATCTACTTCTTCTTTTTTTTATTAGTTGCTCAAGACAATACAATGATTTGACAACATGTTTTTACAACATGTATTAGTTTTTGTGAGGACTGATAAATTGGAATTCCAGTTAAGTGATCTTATTAACTTAAAGCTTCAAGAGACTATTTTAATGAATTTGCAATAACAATATTGCTTAAAGATTTTTATTTTAGTTTAGTTGTATTAAATGAGAACTTTGTTTCTAATTAATTTTTGATTTACACGAAAAAGCACATTGTGAAAACTCAATTGATTATATTCTAATTATCATTGCACATACAGATGAAGAATATTTTAAAAAATAATTTTGGGGAGTCTACCTATAAATACAAATTGCCTATTATTTATTTCACATATTAGAAACTTACATAGTATTTGCAAAATTATCCTACATTGGGTAATCTTCACTAATTAATACAGAATTATTTCTGAGTAAAATTTAACTTTACATATTTTTTTTTATTTTCCTGTTGCCAACATACTTATTTCTCAAAAAATTTCTCCCTACAATTATTTTCCTTTACATGTTGTTTGTCTTTTAATGTTTATATCTAAATTTCATTTAGTTTTCCATAGCCCTCTATGTTTTTTTAAAAAGTATTATATAGTTTTGTACTTCTTCTCAATTCTTATTTTTTTTTATAATCCACATAAGTTTGTGCTCATTCCTAGAGTCCCTTGAAGCTCATCACAGTAAAATTGTGAAAATGACCTCAACTGGCTTATTTAAGATAAGCATCTAAAATTTCCTGTTTATGCAAATTTTATCCTAATTATCCAAAAGTTTTTAGAACAATGACCCCAGGAGTATGACCCTTTTCCATAAACATCTTCCAATACTAATAGGCTCCAGGAAGCCCTCTTTCTTCTTTACTCTCATGTAAATGAAAAATGCTAAACTTATGTGCACTTTAATGTTATTAAAAATCAGAACCAGCAGGAAGTCTTAGCTAAAGCTTATGCAATGTTTCTGAACTGTTGAATAAGAAAAATATTTAGGACATGATCACCTCCATGTTGTACCTTCTAGATGATTTCCAAGAGATGCAATTACTCCATACCAAACCCATTGAGTTCCTATGTTTCCTTTTCCTGACCCTAAGCAGTTACAGAATTAGAGTGAGTTTTTAAGCAACATTTTAGAGAATTTGGTCTTCTGTAATTTGCCTTTGTATCTCAAAAAATAGTTACTTATAAAATATTGTAGACATTATAGTATTAAATATGCACATAACTAGGAAATTTGTGTTTACAGCTCAAAACTCAATTTCATTTGAAAATATCATGTATTTCCATTATTTCAAACAAATAATTATGTTAATGGATATTCCAAAATTATTGATGCAGAAGTATTTTTGTGATTCATGTATCTCTTTGTGAAGTTGAGATTTAAAAGAGAGATATCACTAAAAACCTGCAAGTACAAACTAGAAATAATTTTCCCAAAGGGATTTTCACTTTTATTATTATATTAGCACTGAACATATTTTATCAAATTGTGAATATGATTATACATATTTATATTTTTTTAAATTTCAGCACTAGGCAAATCCTACTAAAGTTTACTTGGCATTTTATGAACAAAAACCTGAGGAATGAATGTGTTTATCAAAATGAATAATTGCTGTTAGTTTACCGTTGAGTTGGACTATAAAGTAAGGAAAGAAAAAAATAAGTTTGACTAATTATCAAAATTAAAAAACTTTGTCAAAGTTTTGCCTTGGATGACACTTACAGTTCAGTGGTCACTACCAAAGCTAATTCTCTTATTCACTGAATTTGGGAAGTACATATATCACAAAGCATATATATCACATATATACCATTTATTGCTGAAAGTATTATTTGCAATGTTAAAATGCAACAACTAATCATTTGATTTTATTTCCATGAATCCAAACTTCATAAATTTGCATAAAACTTTGCTATTTCCATAAAGTTATTCTTTAAGAATAGAAATTTAAAAACCCTCTGTGGAAATGTAAGTTGGAAATTGCCTGTTCAAAGAAATTTATGATTTTATTACAACTGCATATTGACTATTCCTCTAGTAGCCTGCAGGCAGAAAGTAACAGTTTATTTATTCAAACTGCAAATGAAATTGGGCAAGAAAAGTAATTAGCAAACAACACAAAAATAATGAAAAAACTCCATAAAAAACAGTTTGGGATTTATGTGGGTTGTCAGATCATTAGAAAAATAGCACTTTAGTTTTAAGAAGCAGGGAAGTATTTATTTATTTACATATACACACACAAACACATACAAACTACTTAAATATAGGTTTAGATTTTTAAAATTCAATACTAATTTACATTGTACTGTTTCTGAATTTTAATTATTCTTAACAATATGTTAGATTTCTGATCAAAATAGAAAATTTATAGTGAACAAAGTACACTCTTCAAATTAAATAAAAAGGGCATATTTGATAATTCTATATTTTGAAATATCACTGACAGATTATTTTATAAGTGAAAGATCCTCACTAATATTGCACACACACACACACACAGTTAATACTTCTTTAGTTAAAACACACACACATGCACCAATGAATACACTGATATTTGTGCCATTTATAGCATGATGATAGCACTAATATCTGTGATACAGCATTTTGACATGAAAAATTTTACTGAATCTAGCTGGAAAAATTACATATTATTTCATATACAAAGCTTTATTATAAAGTAATGAGTATATTAGTCACTGAATTATCAACATTAAAACAAAGATTGTTTACTTAAAACACTACTTAGTACATGATCTACTAGGGAAGTTACATCACAGACTAAAATAAAATAAAATAAAACAAATATCTATTTAAAAAAAAAACATACACTGTGTTACATCTTTATAAGAAACACAACGTTTGTGAGGTACCATATACCTCATACATTGGCATCTTAGTTCTTGGTATTTTCTTTCCTAAAAGGTCTTCTACATATTTATTATCTACATCAGGTGATAGTTGGCTTAGATTTCATTCATTTGTGAAGTAGTTTGCTTGTGCTGTGGTTTGGAAAAATCTTTATTAATTCAATAAATATTTAATATAATAGAATGAGAGGTTCACCTCTCCATGTGCACACCTTGGTAGAAATTAGTAGAGGGGGACAGTTGGGCATGTAATACAATCAAAATGTGTTATTGCAAGTGATATAGTAGGAGAATGAACAAGACTTCCAAAGAAATAATAACTGCATGTGGACGAAATAAAGAACTCTAAGAGGAGACACAGCAAATGCCCCAAATTCATACTCATTTACTGTAACCCCTCAAAGTATCTACTGCTCACCAAACTCCTCAGTTGAAAACACTATATAGTGCTTAAAATGTTTGTTGGAGAATTAAAATAATAGTCCATAATTAATTACAAGATAATTCCCATACTCTCACCAACAATTCAAAATTGCCCAAATGTTTCTGTATTTCTGCAATTTTCTGCTGTTTGCCTTTGATTCCATCACGTTTGAAATAAGAACAAATTTCCAAGAGAAAAATAGCAGAGTATGAGAATAAATACACTGTTTCTGCTCTTTCACTGCAATTTAGCTTAGGCAGAATCTTGCATGGATGCTCAATTTCTTGACATAAAATGCACAAAAAGTAATGGCCAACTTTGGTTGTCTTCTTTGAGCTCCTTTCTCCTTCTCTGAGATTTGTTCTCTTGTCAATTCTCCAGTGTCATTTGGGTTGTCTCTTACTTTCTTACTTTGTCCAACTATTTCATTTTTAATTTAATTTAATTTTTATTTTTTTACTTTTTCATATAAATGCATTAGTCTGATTTTAACTACTCCATCAGAAATGGAAGAGGAAGTCTAAAAAGAGTCTTGGATTTGCATCAGACAACCTGAATTCACATTCCTTTATATGTTATACTGGAAAAGTAACTTCTCTATTTTAGATAAAAATCTTTCCTTAATGATGTACAAAATGTTAATGTTGTTTAGATAAAATATTTTTTCATATATGTGCAAAATGCTTAGCTTGCAGTCTAGTAAAAAAAAACCTAAGTGAAAGTTTCCTTTTAGTGTGAAATATAAGTAAAATACAATATTTTCTGTACAATATATAATTATGATTCAAAATGATATATTTAAATATAAACAATTTTCAAGTAAAGGAAATGGGTCAATTCATTCTATGCCCTATTTCCAAAATTATGGATAAGAGTTTTTCTTTAAAAATCCTTTATACATCAAGTAACTATAAATATTAAATACTTGAACTAAAATTGTTAATGTAGAACTAATTTTCCTAATATCATGCTGATATTTTCTGGGTGGCAGATAGAAAATAATGAAAATTTTGTCATACTACATGAAGTAAGTAAACTAGTTCAAATCTATCACACTTTCACTTCTTTGGGAATGATATATACTGTCACCAGTTTTAATATCTTATTGAAATAGTATTCATTTTTTTTCTCAAAATATGTAATGACTATGCTTGACTTTTGTGTTATTTTGGGAGTAAAGGAATATTAATTATGTTATATCATAGTGGGAGATTCCTCTAACATGTGCATGCATCTGCCTTGTACTTTATCTAAACTAATTTGACAAAAGCATCATTGGATAAGTCATGATTCCCATCTATTTCTGGTCAAGTGATAATGTCACCACTCACATAACAAATACAAACATTCATGTACAGCTGACAATGTGCAAATGTGAGATGTTTATTTTCACTTTTGTTTAAATTTGGGAGAGATGGACATACTCTAAATCATTGCTATTTTGAGTGAACATTATAAAATCAGTTTGACATTCTTTCATAATGAAGGCACAGGAAATATAGAGTTTAAGTAATCATGCAATAAGTAAGTAAATTTGAGAAAACTCACTGATAAGTTAATAATTTCCTTGAATACCTATTGGTATTAAAGTTTAAGAAAAAAATTAACATTGGGACATAAATTTTATAACATATGACATATTTAATTAATGTGAATCATAAAGACATTGTTTTTTTTTTTTTTTTTATCTAGATGTATATCTATGCAACACTACATCCCTCATTTTGGGGGAGTGGGGACAGTACTGGAGATTGAACTCAGGGTCACTCAACCACTGAGCTATATCCCCAGCCCTATTTTGTATTTTATTTAGAGACAGGGTCTCACTGAGTTGCTTAGCACCTCACCATTGCTGAAGCTGGCTTTGAACTCATGTTCCTCCTGTCTCAGCTTCCAAGCCACTGGGATTACAGGTGTGCACCACTGCCTGGCTCCATCCCTCATTTAAATATTTTAAATGACATGATTTTAATATGGCCATATTCAATAGTTAATAAATTCATATATAATTGTCACAAGAAATAATCATTCTAAAAGGAAAGTAGATGCCATTCTGTAATATTGGATTATCACTGTACTCAAACTTGAATCATTTCCATTTAGTATGTTTTTGGCAAGCCATCTCTCCATACCATTTCTGAGTTAACAAAATTGATGTTCTTGCCTTCACTCTCAGTGACATTTCCCTATTGAAGTTTTTTGTTGCTACCTTTGGAGAGGTACAAAACGTAATTTGGGAGCTAGTTATACACATAGAAATGCATAAATATTTAAAATAATAATAGTCATATAGATGCAGTATTAAGAACAGTATGCAGAACAATGAAAATTTGAAAGGTGCCATCACATCAATAATCACCTGACCATTACTCAGTTCTCATTTTATTTACATTTATTTATTTATTTATTTATCCTGTCATCCAGAGATAGTTTCCAAGAATTCCTTGTCTTTATCATAACAGAAATTACAATATTGTGATCTCTGTCATATTAGTTCATTGTGCTTTATTACCTCTTTCACTGGTACATTAAAAATAAAAATTTCATATGATATAATGCTCTCTGAAGTTTTTGTTTCTTTCATTCTAGGTATGATACATCGATTTTTGATCATCTTCTATTTTCTAGGGCAATATATAACTTAGCATGACCCAAATATTTCTGCCCAGACTTGGAAGAGAGCTACAATCTTATGTTATAGAATTTTTAGTACTTTATAGTCATGTCTTTCAAATTTACATTTTACTTTTTATTGCAATTTAATCAATAATGCTTTTATAATTCCATATGTTCATGGTCCTTAATATAATAAACACTATGAAGTTGCAGTAATGCTGCCTGCAGGAGATTCTTGTCAGCATATACACTGATATTTTTATTCTACTATGTTTTTGTAGAGGTTCATAAACTTCACTGGTTTGTGATGGCCAGGATAAAATCTTTTAGTATATATAGTACCCACAACATCTCTCTGACACTACTTCTGCTACTTTTTTATTAGCATTAATTAATGATACTCTCCAGAAAATGTCACCATGTATATGTGAATATAAGCACTGTCAAAGCTCTGAACCCATGTTGCCAGGGCCACATCTCCAGGATTTAGGAGAGAGCCTATTGTGCAACAAAAATTTAGAGCACTTGCAATGTAAATCGACAGAGAAAGAAATAATTATTGCATATGTAAATTAAGAATGAATTCCTCAAAACACATTTTCTGGTGATGAGTTAGGGTAAGAGATTGTGATTAACACTTCAAATTACATGAGAGATCACTTATTTACTTTCTCCACAGCTGAAATATCACATAGTGAGAAAGGGATTACAAATGTCACCAAATTCAACTTCAACACACAATAGTGCTTGGCTTCCTGTATTTCGTTGTAGAGAACCAGAGAGACACACTTGGAAATTTCTAGTACTGAACTATATTCACTCTGATCATTGTAATGGGTCATTTAATTTAGTTCATTACACACAAAAAAAATTGAGCCTGTGGAGTTTTTCAATTAGTTCAAGATTCTGTCTTCAATGTGTGGGTCTGAAAACATCAAACAATATCAGTTGGAAAGTTTTCTTCACATTCTTTTAGATTTTTTAGAATTCCAAGGTCACCGTTTTAAACAGCACTAAGACAGCAAGTGGGGAAACACAAAGAAGGGCAATTTCAGTGTTTCTTTTGATTTTTTTGGTTTTGAGAAAGAAAAAGGGAATGGGTCAAAGGAAAGAAGAAATGTCATCTTGAGGTGACTCTAGTTTTTAACATGAGATAAAACTAGCTATTCCCCAAATGACATGATTTTTTTTTTTTACTCTAAAATAAAATCTAAGCAGCTGAGGTTAGAATAGAGTTTAAAATGCCAACAGATATAAGATTTTTTCTGGTACTGTGAGTACTACTAGATTCCCTTAGGTCAGAGCAGCTGGATTTTCAGAAAGCAATTTAATCTAAAATTAAAAATAAATGTTTATCTGCATATTTGTGAGTGTGTGTTTAATGTCTTTGGCACAATATTCCAGTCTATGCAATGCTGCAGAAGAATGTCCTTGCTTTTAAAATGGCTAACCTTATTAGTCATGCTAATATATTTTCTAAACTCCATAGAAACAATCTGTGTTCCTCTAGCCAGAAAAGTATGTACTAACTAAATCTATTGCTTTGCTTCCTAGTACCAGATTTCCTTGTTTCCCTTTATCTAATATGTTTTTTCTCACGTCTTTCCTCTTATGTTTTATAAATTTATCACTCATACCCATGTCTTCACTATGTTCTTTTTAAAAAAGTATTTATTTTTTAGTTGTAGTTGCACACAATACCTTTATTTTTATGTGGTGCTGAGGATGGAACCCAGGGCCTCACACATGCTAGGCGAGCGCTCTACCTCTGAGCCACAACCCCAGCTATATTCTTTACTTTCTCTTTCTTCACTTTTTCCCCATCAGTTTTCTTTTCATTTTTTACAAATATTTTCAGTTATTTCTAAGATTTTATCATCTCCATTAAAAAAAAATCTATTCCGTTATTTTTGTCTTATCTTTCTAAGACTTTGAGAAGTGCCAGTTAAAGACACATTGCATGCATTCTCTAGGACAAAAGCAAACTGTTGAACACACACATTCAGTTCAGTAATGAACCTATGAGGGAAGGAAAATTATAGGTAGTTGTAGTGTCTAATTTTATATGTTAACTTGAGAGGACTCAGGAATGCTTAGAGAACTTAGAAAAGATTCCTGCTGGATATGTCCTTAAGGGTTTCCAGAAGTTAGCATTTGAATTCGTAGATGAGTTAAGCAGTTGCACTCTCATAAAGGTGGGCAGAATTCATTCAATCACAAAACCTGAATGGAACAAAAAGGTGGATAAAGGGCAAATTATTTTCTCTTTCTTTGAACTGGGGCATTCATTTTCTCCTGCCCTCAAATCTTAGGACTCCTGGTTCTCAGACTTTCAGATTCACACTGAATTCCATAGAGACTTTTTCTAGATGTTTCTAGACAGTTTATCATTAGATTTCTGCTTGAACAACCAAAATTCTAAAGTCAAAGGATAAATGCATAATATGGTGAAGACATTACCAAATACTACCTGGGAACATAAGAAACAACCGGAAGTTGGCAAGACAATGAGTAGGAAATTTTATTTTTCTTTTCTGTTGCCGATTTTTCAGTTTTCTCTAATTCATTGTTGTGGAGTGTTTTCAATTCTAAAATACATAAAAAAACATAGATGATAACTGAATATAACATGGTTTAAACTTTTATTGTTTTATAAAGATATGGTGATAGTCAATGGTAAGGATTTTAGAGTAAGACAGGACAGAGTAAAGTGGAAATTTCAGATCTGTGTTTTATCCTTGGTTGCAAACAAATAATCTTAAATGTCCTTACGAGGCATATTAGGGGGATAAAGCACACAACTTTATGTAGTATACAAAGATTGATAAAAGTATTTGTTGAGAAAACAAACTTATTTTACTTGCCAATTTTATTGACTCCTTAATGCAAACCAAAACAGTTTGATTTTTTATTTTTAATTCCCTGTGAACACATAGGGATTATTTTCCTCCTGTCTTTTTGGCTCCTCCAGTTGGTTTTATTCTGTACCCCCTACCCATTTTGTTTTCTAAATGTTGGAGCTGTTCAAGTTTGAGTGATAGACATTCTATTTTTTTTTTAGCCTCTTCTCTCTCCTTAAGTCTTTATATATAACTTTCTTGGATTTTCATGCACTTTTAACATGCTGTCCAAATTTAGATGTGTAGCCCATAACTTCTGAGTTTTATGAGTCCAGTTACTTGTTTACATAGCGTGCATTTACATGTTGTCTAACAATGGGGACACATTTTAAGAAATGCATCTTTAGATTATCCTATCAGTGTATCAACCTAGTGTACACCAAACTGGATGTTATAACCCACTACAAACCTAGACTATATGCAATATATACATGTATGGTTAAAACCATTGCTCCTAGAGCCATGATAAACAAACAATAGGAGATCAAAACAAGCAGAAGAAAATGATGCAATCAAGGACTTGAGACAGGAGAGGCTGCTACCAATTAACACAACATACTGTTTTACAATCAACCTTTTTTAAGTGAGTAGTAGTACACTCTAAAAGAGCACTCAACTGTGTAGTATTGTAAAGCAGTAAAGTAGTAGTTTTATTATCATTACCAAGTATCATGTAGGCTACCTAAATAAATGTGCTATAGAATCATATGACTGGCACTGCAACAGGTTGTCTACTCCAGCATCACTACAAGCACATAATTAATGCTTTGTGTTACATTACAATGGCTACAGTATCACTAGATGGTGAGTATTTTTAGCTCCATTGTAATATTATGGGACTACCCTCATATGTGACGCCTGTCCTCCACTGAAATGTTGCTTTGCAGCACATGACTATATTTATTAGAATGTTTCTGAGTCATCTTAAGTGTAACTGACACAGAATTTTCTTGTTTCTTCCTCTAAAGTTTTTTTCTGCCAGCGTTGCCAATATTGGTACAGAGTACCGGTATCCACACTATGGTTCATATTACAGACCTGGGTGTTAGCTTTGCCACATCCATCTCATTCTCTATATTCATTATGACCTCATTAATTCTGCTTATGAAGATACTTGTATCAACTCATTGAAGTATTCATGCCATGCTTTCTTCATACCGTTACTACATGTATACCTGCCTATCCGATAGATTCATCCTTTAGCACCTTTTAATTCATTCTCACATACTAGCAAGGAACATCTGTTTAAAATATGAATTGGAGTGTGTGCTTTTGCTATATATACTCTCTCAAGGCTTCCTAGTGGACCTATGGCAAATCACACAAGTTTTACCCAGGCATATGAGACCGTACAATCTGGCCCTTACCTACTTTTCCAGCCTCAAATAATATGTCTTTGACCCACTCATTTTGTCTTTTCCCTCAACGGTTTTAATATTTAACATTTTCCAAGCTCTTTTCTTTCTTGTTCTGTCCTTGGAGACATTCTTCCTGACCTTCAACCAAATCAAAATTTTTCATATTACTGTATATTACCACTTATAAAGTTTATCTTTACAAAAGTATAAACTTCAGATACACAGTGTATGTATGTATATATATATATATATATATATATATATATATATATATACACATACATACATACATCTCACACATAGCTTAGCATATCTTAGGTGCTGATAAATATTCAATGGATATCATGGATCCCCACAATTCACTTGTTAAATCTATAATCCTCAATGTAACTGTTTTAATAGACCAAGACTTTAACAAAATGCTTAGGTTAAATAAAGTCATAAGAGATCCTGATAGCACAGAGTGAGCATGTGGGCATACTTAGAAAAACCAAAATGAGACACAGGATCCTTTGCTGTATCTTTTCATGATCACAGGGAAATAGCATAAAAATACAATGTGAAGTTTGAAATCTACAAGTTAGGAGTTTGCCTGAAACTTGATCTGAGATCTTTTAGCCTTGAGAATTGTAAGAAAATGAATGTCTATTGTTTAAGCCACCCCATCTGTGACATTATGTTAGGGCAGTCTGAGCAAAGATAGTGGATGAAAAGAATAAATTATGAAAGAATCCATCAATAAATCATAGTTACTATTATATTCTGTAGATAATTCAAGCACAAAGATAAGTAATAATATCTTCAAATAGTAGTTATGAACCTGAAAGACTTCAGTAATTTTTTCAAGAATTATTTCTTTAGTACATTTGCCAAAATAAAATGTCATTCTATACTGCATTACCTAAATATATATTAAAATTCAGTCGCAGTGTCTCTATATTATTCAAGAATTATTCAAAATTAATGTAACAAGTGCCTTTTATTCTAATACATTATAATAGAGAGATATCCCCATTAAAATAAATATCCATCTGTCAAAATTATATCCACTTTTCTCAGCAATTCAGCAATATTCCTACCCCAAAGCAGAAAAATTACATTTATTTTTGAGAAAAGCATTATTTTGACATCTGAAGATACAACCCTCTTTTTAAATAATTTCTCCTAATCCTGAAAATTATGTTTATCTAAATTTACTTTTAAAATTGCAACACACTAAATATTTAAAATCAGCTTATAGAGTTTTAAATTTGTTTATTTTCACTAAGTGTATGAATGCAAAAAATTTCTTAATCTATGAGCTTTAGTTTCCTCACTACTCATGTCAGAATAACAATACCTACATTGCAGAATTGAGAAAAAGACATAAGATAATATTTATGAGGACAATTAGCATAGAATTATAAATGAAGATGAATATTAAATTATTTTTTCAATGTTTTATATATATATATAAATTTTTGAGGGAGTTTTCTATACATTTATAAATGGTTCTGGAAAGATATGAAACATATTGCTGAACATTTTATAGAATTTTCAAAGCCTATTATATTTGTAATTATTTTAATACAATTTTTTACCTCATGAACAAATACTACAATATCTGGCTTCTATTCATGGTTAAATGTTACCAAACAAACTAAAAACAATGAATAATTCAATATTGAGGGAAAGAAAATCAAGACCATTGGTAGGGCAATATGTAAACACTAAATAAATTTAAAGCATACAAACTGTTGGATTTAATTAAATTTGAAAATCTCACTTTGATCCAAAGTACCCCATATAGGCTAATCAGGCTGATTGGATCAATCATGGCTTTTAGTTTTGATTAAATTTTACTTTTCTACAAAGATGTCATTGAAGGCAATCAATTCAGATAAGAGTAGACAATTAACACATAGGTATCCCAAGCTTCATATATGTGTGTGTGTGTGTGTGTATATATATATATATATATATATATATATATGTATATATATAATATATTTTACCTCAGTAATATATATCATTTTTATATAATATATCATATTATTTATATATAATAATATTTATTATTTATATATAGTATATACATATTATTTACCTCAGTAATTCATTTAAGTCTATAGCTTGAATTCATATTTTGCATGCTTTACATTCTGAATGGAGCATTCATAGCAGACATAAATTTTAGCAGCAAAAATTCTTCATAGAAACAAGCTTGAAGTCTCAAATTCTACTTTGGTAGACAGATAGGATTAGCTGAACCACATCCATTTTTAAGGTCTTCTTCTCTTGTTCAGATAATTACTACGGTTTCTCTGAGTTAATGTGACTTCATATGGCACTGTCTTCTGGGGGATGGAAATTGAAGAGACATTCTCTGACTCATGCTAAATCCCTCAGCGTACTTTCCTTGAATTTTTTACTAAGAAGCAGAATTTGGTCATTTGCTCTATATTGGCTGAATATGTGTTTTTAATTATTTTTATTTATTCTTTTTAGTTATACATGACAGAGGAGTCTATATTGATATATTTATACAAACATGGAGTATATCTTATTCTAATCAGAATCTCCGTTTTGTGGATATACACTATGGTGAGATTCACTGTGGTGTATTCATATATGATGGATTAGTCATGTTAGGCCACATTTTGAGAATAGCAAACAGAACCCAAAATCTCATGTAAGAACATAAACACTTGCTTTTCATTCAGGAGTCATTTCCTGTTACACAGGTGGTTGTGGCTCAAATAGCAGGCAGCTTTCATACTGCCACATGGAGTGCCACATAGATACATAGTCTTCCATCTTTAATTTTAAGGCTACCTTGCTGACATCCCAGGTAAAAGCTGAGTAAAAAGTGAGACATAGTTTGAAGAGTCCTTTCTCATGTTCAATTAAGACTTGATAATATGTCTGACTTCCCTTAGAGTTCAGTGGTAAAAACCAACCACATAAATACTTTCCATTTTTCAGGCAGAATGGGTAAATGTTTACTAGTAAGATATGGAAAGGAATGAGTCTGTTGAGTATCCAGCCAATTTTTGCCATAAAACTCAAATGTTTTTTTGTTGGCTATGTTTCTCACTAGGTGTTAAAAATATTAAACTTACATTTTGAAAATCCAGGGAACTATTTAAAGACTATTCTCACTTCTGACACCATTTGTAAATTTGGGTGAATCTTCAGCTTACTTTGGGGTTTAATAATTCACTTAGAAGGACTTGCAAAGCTCACTGAAAGCTGTTCTACTCATGGATAAATTTTATTATGAGATAAGATTAATCAAGTTAATCAAGGACAGAGGCATGCAAAGTCTAAGACATTTTCAAATGTCAACTTTCTGCTTGTTTTCCCTCTGTGGAGTAATAACAGCACCCTGTTACCAGCATTGATGTTTGATGAGATATACTCACATTGAGTGTCCACCAGAATGGCTTATCTGAGGCCTCAGTCTCATGTCTTTACTGGGACTCCATTGCATACACATGATAGATGCTCAGATGACAGACCTCAGCCTTAAGTCACCCTTAGGTTGAGATGATCTCCTATGACCCACCTCCATTTTAAATGGCATTATTGATCATCTGTGTGGCCAGATACACCCTAAATCACCTTGTTAGACTAAGAGATGCAAGCCCCCAGGCAACAAAAATACATCACAATATGTATGACGTTAATTTTTTAAAAATCATAGATATTACAAGCCAGAACCTTACTATAAAGACCACACTCTAGTTGATCAATGTTATATTATTTACTACACAAAATTAGACATAGCTATGATATAGAAAGGGAGGTTAGTGAAAGCATTTGAACTTCAATTTAAAATATTTCCAAAATAAAATTACTTCCAATTATTTCAAACTTCCCTTTGAATATATAATGCCCATTTGTTTACTCATATTTAACACTCAAGCTACATATTTCATTTGTTTTACCTAAGCACTTGTATATTCCATTATATTTTATATTAATTAACAAAATATAAGTGGTTTTTATAATACTGTCTCTAACAATTTATATATATATATATATATATATATATATATATATATATATATATATTTCTCAAAAATAACAGAAAAAAGTTATGGTAGTAAGGAGTGCTCATTTCATGAAATTAACTGATGGAAGTCAAAACATTTTTGATTATTATAAAGTTTTTAACATTCCATGTAAGAAATAAAAAGAAAAATAATCTTTATAAAGAATGTTTTTCTATAGTAGTGATCTTTTAATAAAATTATTTTATGTAAAATTCAGAACAACCATAAATTTCTAAGACTATTATTTAACAAGAAAACATTGATACTGTTCAAGATATTGGTAAATTGCATAAGCCACAGAATGAATTAGTAGGTAATTATATAAATTTTAATGGTGTTCTTATTGACTAATACATCCTTGTGTATTACTGTGCTACCTTGTTTTGGTAAGACACAAGTATAGCTCAGCTTCTGACTTCATTTGACACATTAGTTCTCAAATTATGAAAAAGGAAAAATATAGAAAGTCATGTTGTTTAACCCCAGGTACAATAAACAGAATAATTCAACCTAAAACTAGCTAAGTATATGATGAAATCATACACAAACACCCATACACACACATACATAAAACAAAAGGGTAGTATTTATTTCTCAGTATCACCTGTGGCAATTGAACCCCAGGGTCTTGTACATGATAGACAAGAGTCCTATCACTACACTACCTCCCAGCTATTCAATTTTTATATTAGGTATATTTCTTATGTTAATAGGATATAAATATAAAGTATTTGTGCATGTGCATTTATATTTGTGTAATGGGGACATAATTTATAGTGTTATTTTAAGACTAAATAAATGGAAATATATAAAGTTCTTATAAAATTTCTCAATTTCTACTAAACATTATGTTATTGTTAACTATATTCTTATCATTACAATATTAACTTTTCATTATTATGTTTACTATCTAGATAAAGGTTCCAGAGTAACTAAAAGTTTTCTTTTTTTTCACAGACACATTATTTTTTACATTCTAAATCTATAAATGATGATTATTTTTTTCTGACAGCTCTTGATCTCAAAGTTGCCAACTCACAAGTAATAATATTTTGATCACAGTACTGACAAAATATCATAAATTTAAAATAACCATGTTTTAAATATTTATTTAAATTTACTGTGACACAATATTGGCATAAAAACAGAAATAAAGACCAATGGAACAGAATAGAAGATAAAAATACCAATCCATGTAGATACCATCACCTGCTGCTGGGAAAAGTTGCTAGATATATACATTGGATAAAAGACAGCTTTCTTTCTTTCTTTTTTTTTAAGAGAGAGAGAATTTTTTAATATTTATTTTTTAGTTTTCGGTGGACACAACATCTTTATTTTATTTTTATGTGGTGCTGAGGATCGAACCCAGCACCCCGCACATGCCAGGGGAGTGTGCTACCGCTTAAGCCACATCCCCAGCCCAACACTCCCAATCTTAATGAAATTAACAAGATCCTGGGAAGAGAAATACATTCAAAAGGAGTAGAAATTATAAATCAAAATCAAATAAATAACAATATCAAATCTAAATTCCCTGTTTAAAAAGAGAGACTGGGGACCTATAATCAGAAAAATGTCCTTATATAGCTAGGAAAACAAAGCAATTTAAATTAACAGGTTGCTTTTGTTAGATTTATAGATTCTTATGTCTTTCAAAATATCCTATTAAATGGTCTCATTTCATTTGTGGTTATTTTTCCTCTCTCTGTTACTTTTTTCTTGCTTTCATAATGTCTGTCCCAACAATTTTTCTTTTCTCATGAATTGTTTTTCTTCTCGATCTTTACTATTACTGTTCCAATCTAAGTCAGTCTATCCCTGATATCAGGTTCTATTAGGCAAGTAACTATCATCTATTCCTTTTGATTAAATGCTGACCTGTTAATTATTTTACTTAGAAAGGTTATTATTAAAGCCTTTATACAAATAAGAAGAAGACTATCAAATATGTTGAAATAACCATAAAAAGATAAAGCATTAAATACAGCAGCAAAAACAACTGAACTAATATTTTTCCTTTTCCTATATGCTGTTCCTTCCCTATATTCCCCCATTGCCCAATCCACTAAATTTCTTTTTTTTTTCTTGGCTCCTGGGGATTGAACTCAGGGGCACTCAACTGCTGAGCCACATCCCCAGCCCTGTTTTGTATTTTATGTAGAGACAGGTCTTACTGAGTTGCTTAGCACCTCACTTTTGCTGAGGCAGGCTTTGAACTCATGATCCTCCTGCCTCAGCCTCCTGAGCTGCTGGCTTTATAGGTGTGCCACCATGCCTGGCACTACTAAATTTATAATTTTCCCTCATCCCCCCTTGCTGTGTGTTAGCATCTGTATATCAGAGAGAACATTTGGCCTTTGGTTTTGGGGGTTTGGCTAATTTCATTTAGTATGATAGTCTCCATTTGTATCAATTTACCAGTAAATGCCATAATTTATTGTTCTTTATGGCTGAGTAGTATATTCAATAATGTATATATGCCACATTTTCTTTATCCATTCATCTGTTGGATGGCATCTAGTTTAGTTCCATAGCTTGGCTATTGTAAATTGAGCCGCTATAAACAGATGATGTGGCCATCTCACTATAGTATGCTGTTTTTAAGTATTTTGGGTATATGCGAAGGAGTGGGATAACTGGGTCAAATGGTAGTTCCATTCTAAGCTTTCTGAGAAATCTCCATACTGCGTTCCAGAATGATTGCACCAAATTTCAATGTATGAGTAAACCATTTTCTACACATCTTTGCCAATATTTATTGCTACTTGTATTCTTGAAAATTTCCATTCTGGCTGGAGTGAGATGGAATCTCAGTGTAATTTTAATTTACATTTCTCTAATTGTTAGAAATGTTGAACATCTTTTCATATATTATTTGACTATTTGTATTTCTTCTTCTGTGAAGTGTCTGTTCAGTTTCTTAGCCCATTTATTGATTAGGCTATTTGTGTATGTGTTTTTTTTGTAGTATAACTTTTTTGGAGTTCTTTATATATACTAGAAATTAAAGCTCAATCTGAGGTGCAGGTGACAAAGATTTTCTGCCATTCCATAGGCACTCTCTACAGGTTTTCTATTGTTTTCTTTGCAGAGAAGAAGCTTTTTAGTTAATGCTAGCCCATTTATTGATTCTTGATTTTACTTCTTGCACTTTAAGAGTCTTGTTAGGAGGTCAGTTCCTAAGCTGATATATTGGAGTGTTGGGCTTACATTTTCCTCTAGTATGTGCAGGGCTTCTGGTCTAATACATAGGCCATTGATTCACTTTGAGCTGAGTTATGTGCAAGGTGAGAGATATGTATTATATTTCATTCTACTACATATGAATTTCCAGTTTTGCTGAAAAGCCTATCTTTTCTCCAATGTATGTTTTTGGCATCTTTGTCTAGCACAAGGTAAGTATTTTTGTGGGTTTGTCTCTGTGTCTTCTATTCTGTTCCATTGGTCATCTTGCCAATTTTGATGCTAATATCATGCTGGTTTTGTTATGATAGCTTTGTACTGTACCCAAATTGAACCAGGAGGAGATAGAAAATTTACACAAAGCAACTTCAAATAATGAAATTGAAGAAGGCATTAAAAGCCTACCAACAAAGAAGAGCCTAGGACCAGATGGATATTTGTCAAGTTCTACCAAACCTTTAAAAAAGAACTAATAACAATCGTTTACAAATTATTCCATAGAAAAGGAGGGAACTCTTTCAAACTCATTGTATAAAGTCAATATCACTGTGATACCAAAACCAGACAAAGACACATTAAGGAAAAGAAACTTGAGACCATATGATAAGCTTGATGAACATAGATACAAAAATTCTCAATAAAATACTGGCAAATCATATTCAAAAACATTCAAAAGATAATGCACTGTGATAAAATGGGGTTCGTTCCAGGGATTTGAGGTTGGTTCAACATATGGAAATTAATAAATGTCTCTGAAATCAAAAGACTTAAAAACAAGAATCACATGATTATCTGAATAGATGCAGATAAGGCATTTGACAAAACATAGCATCCATTCATTATTAAGAAAACAGAAAAAAAACAAGGATAAAAAGATTATATCTCAACCTTGTAAAAGCTCTATATGACAAACCATAGGCCAAAATAATTCTAAACAGAGAAAAACTGAAAGCATTTTTTCTAAAAATAGGAACAAGACTGGGATCCACACTTTCACTACTTCTATTGAACATAGTCCTCCAAACTCTATCTACAGCAATTAGGCGAAATAAATAAATAAAAGAAAGAAAGAAAAAAAAGAAAAAGAAATTACCTTTTTTCTGCACATCCTCGCCAACACTTATTGTTGTTTGTCTTCATAATAGCTGCCATTCTGACTGGAATGAGAAGAAATATTAGAGTAGTTTTGATTTGCATTTCTCTAATTGGTAGGGATGATGAACATTTTTTCATATATTTGTTGACTGATTATATATTGTCTTCTGAGAAGTGTCTGTTCAGGTCCTTGGCCCATTTATTGATTGGTTTATTTATTTATTTATTCATTTTGTGTGTGTTTAGTTTTTTGAGTTCTTTATATACCCCAGAGATTAGTGCTCTATCTGATGTGTGAGAGATAAAGATTTGCTCCCAAGATGTAGGTTCTCTATTTACCTCACAGACTGTTTCTTTTGCTGAGAAGAAGCTTGTTAGTTTTAATGCATCCCATTTATTGATTCTTGATTTTAATTCTTGTGCCAAAGAAATCTTATTAAGGAAGTTGGGGCCTAATACACATGATGGAGATTAGGGCCTACTTTTTTTTTTCTTCTAGATACGGGTTCTCTGGTTTTATTTCTAGGTCCTTGATACATTTTGAGTTGAGTTTTGTGCATGGTGAGAGATGGGGGTTAATTTCATTTTGTTGCATATGGAAATTTGTGCAGCCAATATGGAAAGCAGTATGGAAATTCCTTGGAAAATTGGGAATGTAACCACCATTTGACCAAGCTATCCCTCTCCTCAGTCTCCTATAGGACTTAAAAACTATAATTTTTACTACAGGGACACAACCACATCAATGTTTAGATCAGAACAATTCATGATAGCTGAACTGTGAAACCAACCTAGATGCCCTTCAATAGATGAATGAATAAAAAAAATGTGACATATATACACAAAGGAATATTACTCAGCATTAAAAGAGAATAAAATCATAGCCTTTGCAGGTAAATGGATGGAGTTACAGAAGATAATGTTAAGTGAAGTTAGCCAATCACACCAAAATAAATGCTGAATGTTTTCTCTGATATAAGGAGGCTGATTTATAGTGGTGTAGGGAGGGGGAGCATGGGAGGAATAGACAGACTCTAGATAGGGCAGAGGGGTGGGAGGGGAAGGAAGGTGGTATGGGGTTAGAAATGATGGTGGAATGTGATGATCATTACTATCCAAAATTCATGTATAAATACAGGAATTGGTGGGAATATACTTTGTATATAACCAGAGATATGAAAAATTGTGCTCTGAATGTGTAATAAGTATTGTAATGCATTCCTCTGTCATATAAATAAAAAAAAATTTTAAATGCAGATAAAAAAGAAATTAAATGGTTATTAATAGGGCAAAAAGAGCTAAAATTTACTCTGTTCTCTGACAACATGACCAATATTTAGAAGACTCAAAAATTCCACCAGAAAACTTCTAGAACTCATAAATGTATTCAACAAATTAGGAGGATACAAAATTAACACTCATAAATCAATTGCATTCTTATTCTCCAATGATGAATCAGCTGAAAATTAAATTAGAAAAATCATCCCATTTACAATACCTTAAAAAAATACTTGGGAATCGATTTAACAAAAGAGGTGAAAGACCTCTATGATGAAAACTACAGAACACTTAAGAAAGAAACTGAGGAAGATTTAGAAGATAGAAAGACCTCCCATGTTCTCAGATAGGCAGAATTAATATATCAAAATGGCCTACTACCAAAAGAACTATACAGATTCAATGCAATTCCCATGAAAATTCAATTGACATATTTTATGGAAGTAGAAAAAGTGGTCATGAAGTTTATTTGGATAAATAAGAAATTCAGAATAGCCAAAACAATCCTTAAAGAGAAAAGCAAAGCAGGAGGCATCACAATGCCAGACCTAAAATTATAAAGAACACAAATTTTTTAAGGGCTATCATCTCCTTCATGATATGAGATCACATTCTGTGATAAAGTTTTTAGTGAAATGTCTTTACTAGCAAATAGTACCTTAAAAATGCTAGGCAAAAAATATTTTAAGCATTAAAGTGATTTTAATATATACTGCCATTTAGCCAAAATTTTGTTTTAAGCATTGTATCAATAATAAATTAAACACTAGTTATATACCTATATTTCACCATTCAAAATCAAAGACAGAAATTTAAATATTTTGCAGGACATATTTGCATATGGATTAAGTGAGATTTATATTTTTAATGTACATTACTATTGTGGTAACATAGATTATATTTAATATTAGATAGACACAGTTAAATGTGTTAATGAGTATGTCAACCCTAATTTCTAAACCTTTACCATGTTACATATAAATATCACCTTTGAATATGTTCTAAGTATTCAATACACTCAACTTAGGAATGGTTGGTAGAAATGATGTAATAGAATATGAAATAGTCTTCTGAATCTACAAAGAGAAACAAAAAGGATATACACCAAATGTGCTATTGTTATTTTCCTTTATTATAATAAAAAGAACTTATATATGAATATTTGAGAAAGAACAAACATCAAATAAAACTTAAAATTTTAAATCATACTGTGTATTTCCTCATCTGTATTCATAACATATTAGTAGAGTGATGTATTTAATAATATGTAGAATATTTTATAAACAAAATTCTAAGTTCTCTCCGTTAAATTTCAGCTCTTTAATTTATATACTGAAGATTGTGTGAAATATTTTTAAAACTCTATTGTGTATCAGTAATAGACTCAGTGAGAATTCCAAAGACTACATTTTTACTTATTGAGCAGTGAGGGAGGGGAACATCTTATGTGTCCATGTCTCTCCAGACCTCTCTCAAAGGTAACAGACTGTTTTGTTATTGGAGTTTTGTGGAGATAAATACCCGTGCTCCTTTCAAAGATCTGGAAAGATAAGTATGACTGTCAATTCCAGTCAGAGTCTGATAGAATAAAGCATAACACACTTTTTCAATACACAGCCTCTATTTTTTCTTTCTTTCTTTCTTTTTATTTTTTTAACTTTAGTATTTCTTGTGTGAAATCTGACTCTAAACATTGTAGATATTCTGAACTGCAATGACAGCGGTATGGTCAGTAACAGAACAATACAACTATTTCTCACCTCTAATATTTGCATATAGTCATTAAGCAAATCTGTTATTCCATAATCTTTTTATTCTAAAATAGTGGTTCTCAAAATAATGTCTGGGAATTTTTAAAAATCACTATCAACTGAATTTTAGATTAAAAATATATCTATGGCCCCATTAGACTTCTAAGAAATCTTAAGGGTTGGGTTCAACTATTAGTAATTATTTGTTAAGAGCTCTGTGTTTGGTTTTTGTGTATTTACATTTTTTTAAAGTGCATTTATAGGGTCTGGGGATGTAACTCAGTGGTAGAGCACTTGCCTAGCATAAATAAAGCTGTGGGTTCTGTCCCAAGTGCTGTTGTATATACATATTTTATGTATATAAATATACTTACTATTTTATGTGCATATATGTATTTTATATATATTTTATACTTAGAATTTTCAGTACTCTTCATTGTTATATGGCTGTTAATGCTTTTACTAAGAGTTGATTTGTTTCAGCTGTTGAATTTGTGTATTAGAGAGTGTGAGATATTTTTAAAGCTCTATATTTTTAAAAAAATTAAAAATGAATTATTTATTATATTTTAATTTCTTGCTCTGAGAGTTTATCAAAAATCTATTATGTACAATGACTAAAATACTGATTGATAATATTTGTTGAATGAAGCTAGTTTGTTCTATATATATTCACACAGAGCTAAAGTATTTTTTTTTCTTTTCTTTAACTGTTCTTATTTAAAGAGCATAAGTTGTGGGCTGGGGACATAGCTCAGTTGATAGAGTACTTGCCTTGCATGCACAAAGCTCTGGGTTCTATCCCCAGCACCATAAACTAACTAACGAACGAAATAAATAATTTTAAAAAGAGGATAAGTTTTGTGCCGGGATTGTGGCTCAGTAGTAGAGTGCTTGCCTAGCATTTGAGGCACTGGGTTCGATCCCTGGCACCATATAAAAATAAATAAACAAATAAAGGTATTGCATCTATCTACAACTATATATATATATATATATATATATATATATATATATATATATATATATATTAAAAGAACATAAATTTTAAAATTCAGTTAAAGAAAAAAGTAATTAAATATCATCCTGATGTCTTATAAATTCCAGCTTAGGCAATCCTCTAACCCTCTAAGCCTCAATAGAAGTGGAAATTATATAATATAATTAGACTGTTAATAAAATATCTGAATGAATAGCAGAGAATATAATATATAAAATCCACATATTAATAACTCACCACATTTATTTACTGAGAAATGAAATTGTCTGCTTTCTTAAATTTCATGATTCGTGGTAGAATTAAAAGATGTAGCTGGTTATTAGTTGATCTATATTACACACACAGACACACACACAGTGTTCTTCTGACACTGTAAGTGCTATTATAGGTGCATAAAGTGGAAGTAGAGTGATAAAATATATTTTCTGAAATGCATCACGTATCAACTCGCAATTAAAGCTCATGTTTGAATCAAGTATTAAGAACTTGAAAGATATAAATAATGGGAAGAAGAATGATGATAAAAGACAAGATAAGCTGAAAAACAAGGTTTGAACAAATGCAGAGTGCCTAAGTGAAAATCCAAGTGGTTAACTCTAATTTTCACACAAACAAACAAACAAACAATAGCAGCCCCTGAAAGGAAGTCACAGAAACCACTAAAAATGATGTAACATTATGGGAATTTTTTGATTAACAATATAGGAAAAAATTTGGATGACAATCTTAGCAGTATTTCTGAATTACAACTATGATTCTAGTGGGAAAGATGGTTAACAATGAGAAAGACTAAAGGTAGACATGTAGTTTAAAACTAAATTCTGGCCAGGAATTTTGGTGCAGGCCTGTAATCACAACATCTCTGTAGGCTGAGGCAGGAGGATTGCTAGTTCAAAACCAGGCAAAGCAATTTAGCGAGATACTGTCTCCTAATAAAATATAAAAAAGGGTTGGGGATGTGGCTTAGTGTTTAAGTGTCCCTGTATTCAATCCCTGGTACCATAAAAAAACACATAAACAACAACAACAACAAACTAAATTCTGATACCTCCCATAGTATTACCTCTACATCCATGTTCTGCTGATTTTAACATTTAAACAAACTCATAAATTTTCAAACTTTCCTTCTTCCCATGCCCTGCCAAGCTAATCTAAGTTAAGATAAATCATTTGAATGTAAGCCAATTTGATTTACCAATTAAAAAGTTTTTTTATGCATTAGCCTCTTTCACTCTTTAATCTCTTATTTTGCAAATGTGATTGTTTATCTGTTATGAAAAATTAATCATGTCTCATACACTCACACACATCTACACCTACATAAACACAGTAAATACATATTTGAAAAGCTTTCATGGATTCTTGTTGTTAATTTGGTCTATAAAAATCTGAATATATTGATCTCTTATTCTTATATTCAGTGATTTAAAGAATTCATCTCTTGTACAAGAGACGTCAAGCTTCCTCTTAGAGCATGCTATCTTCTCCCTGCTCTAGTTTTTCTGACTTTTTAGCTTCCCAAATACCACATCCTTCTTTGAAAAGGTAATTATACACATGATATTCCTTTGTTAAAGAATATTTATCATCCTGTAGTCACTTGGTTAACTTTAATGCTCAACTAAATTTTAACTTTCTTAGGAAAAGCCTTTTTGCCCCCTTGCTAAGTCAAATACTACATTATAAACTTTGATATTAATATGTGGCCATTTTTTTGTAGTACACCCTCTATAGTATAGTATACTCTCCATTAATATATGTAGTATCCCACATACTAATGTATAAACTATATGAATGCTGTATTAAGCCACTATGCCAACACTAACATAGTGCCTGTTATGCAAAGGCATCAATAAATAATTATTAAACTGTGAATGACAGTGCAATTAAAAAGTAAGTTAGAAATTCAATGCATATTTTAGGGGAGAAAAAATAGATCTGAACAGGACCTTTATTGTAATCGTGGAAAACGTGGATCAGTGGACCAATATCCATAGGTGATAGTTATTGCTCAGATGCCATCTCTTGCAAGGTGGCAGCTGCTTCTTGATGTCATTTCTTGAGTTCAGAACACCACTTGTTTCATGGCTATTGTCTTATCTTGATCATTTGATTACAAATTTAAATTGATGTGGCCATTTATTTTCTTTAATTTTTCCTTTGATTTGCCTAAAGTTATTGAAGAAGTATAACATGAACCTGCTGTGATACATTTCTAATATTAAATCATGATTATGTTTAAGTGTCGGAGACCAGCTCCAACAGGGGGTCTCAGGAGACGAATGGATGGTGAGGAATCCACGAAAGGGGGGTGGAGAAACAACACAGACACCAAAAGTGAAGGTGTTGATCCCAATCTTTACTTGTGAAGTTGGTCATATATACTTTTCATTTTGGCAGGCTCACAGTACTTTGTGGTTACAAAACAGGAATGATTATTCAAAGAAACAAAATATTACGTAGCTACAATTAGAATAGAAGAATGTATCTTGGCTTATGCATAAGCAAGCATTTGTACTTTCAGTTCGAGTTTTGCTTTGAGCTGTTTCTGCTTAGTTAACTTTTAATAATAGTTAGAAATGTCCCAAACTATTGGCCTATACCTTGACTATTCTTTCTTGACTTACTGACTGGAACTGGTGCCATGGTTACGGCAAGTGGTTGACTTGTTATTAATTTTAATCAAACAAGAGTAAGAGCACAAACCATTGTGCACAGGAACAAGAACAAGTTGGCCAGTACTAAGCACTAATCTGTCTTCTTAACATTAATTTTTCTTCTCTAGATTTTAATTTAATTTCTCAAAAACTTCCTTGACAGGAATACAGGGAGTTTTTCATTAGACATTAACAATTTACACTCCACAGCTGAATCATTGCATTTAGAGCAAACAGATCTATTCTTTAGAAGTAGTTGCATTAATTGGGAAAGTCATGTTTTTTCCTTCAAACTTAATGGTCATATGAGAAATCGCAACTATACTTATTAAAGGAATACAAAAACAAATCAGCCCATTCCCAGAAACATACTGCGCTCCTCCAGAGGATGGACGCCTTGCGCCATCCACCTCAGTAGGGCCTTGCCATTGCCTGAGTCAGGGGAGGCGCGCATCATTTAAGTAATAACCTACAATGGTTGCTATCTTCCTAGTTCTATTTCACTAGTAAATCTGTTGAATTTTCACATTTCCTCTCAAACTCAATTCTGTATTCTTCCACTTAAAAAGATTATTTTTTTACATTTCTATTTACCATTTTTAATAATCTTAACTGCTCTCCATTTTTATTACTGTCCTTTTTTACTGGAAATGGCTAGTGTCCTCTTGTCTAAGTCCTTTCTGTTTAATATATCATATTATTGGTAATATGTCACTGACAATTTTTCCTGATATAAATGCTATTACTCTGTTTTTATAACACCATGTGACTACTACTGCAATAATACTTATCATGTTATATTCTAATAATTTTCAGGTTTCTCTGCTAATTTCTTGGGAAAAAATAGTTATCTCTTATTGTTTTGCTTAAATTTTGCCAAAAAAATAGTCCAATGTTTGGCCTACTGCAGACACCTAATGAATGACTATGAAATGATTTGAATAATCTTAAAACAATATAATGAATATATTTGAGACTAAATGTACATGATGACATATAATATGGGTTAGAAATAATTTAAGTGTTGCTAAGTGGCCAACTAATGAGCCAATGGAAGTTTAGCATTGAATACAAATGCTTCTTTAAGGACAAATAAAATTTTGAAACTTATTTATGTTCATTCTTTAATGGACTATTCTACTAAAGCAAGCAAAGATAATATTTACATTAGAAAGTGAGTCTAATCTCTGGGCACAGATTTTTTGTAGTAGATATAAGTGTTAAATATAATGCACTAATTAATATGGTCATTAATAGTATTTGTTATATGTTTGTCATTTTTTGGGTAATGAGCATGATAATGGTACACAGAACTAAATTTATTCATTCTTTCAGGATACATTCATCTTAGTGAATATTTGGACATAAAAATAGAAGTACACACTATATCAAGTATTATGAAGAAAGTGTACGTAGTGTTATGAGACTGTCACAAGATAGCATCAATGTGGGTCCTTTGTCTATTATTCATAAAATTTAAGGACATTTCTGGAAAGCAACATTCGGTTGAAATCTTTAAAACAAAAGGTTATGTTTATCCTATCAAAAGAGAAGACTAAAGTGAGATAATGTTAAAAAAATGAAATTATTTACTGATCTCCAAGTTAGACCTTGGCTCCTTGTGATTATAATAATATAAAGGAAAATAGTAGTTTGGTATCCTTAGTCATTTTCTTTTCTCTTTTTTTAATTATTCAGAAATAACTTACAACATCTTTGATCAAATGATCTTACTACTCCAAAATCAGGTCCCAAGTCAATTGTCAGAAAATATTCAAAATGTAAATACTACTGTAACTTAAAACACCAAATGAAATCCATTCTGTATAATTTCTTATAATGCTATTCCTTAAATGAAAGGTAGACATTTCATTCCTGAATAATATTTTATATAACTTACATATTATAATGAAGGTGAAAAATATTATTTCAGGTTTCTCAAAAACATGCACAATTATAAAATTAATTTGCATCAGCAGCTTTTAAACATATTCAATATCTTGCTATGTGGCATTCATAGGTCTCAAAAATAATATTGAATGCTAGATTTGACATTTTACAAGCAACCACAAAACTAGAAAAAAAAAACCTAATAATAAATTGTATGTAAGAGAAAAGGGAAGGACACAATGAAATTCTACTTATTTTGGTTTATTGTCAAAAAGCAATTTTCAAATTTTATTTATAAAATATCACAGTAGTCCAATGATGTACCTTTTCATTGTGTATTGGATTTGATAGCATCAGGCTTCTAAAAAGAAGTAAAAGGGCAATTCTTGCAGCTGAAGGTGACCTTTATTCCATCTTTTTCTAAGTCCCTCTTCCAAGATTGCCAAGCAAAAGGGAAAAAATAAAATTTAGAAGGCAGTAACTAGCAGAACTGAGTTCTTTTTCTTTGTTTTTCTGCATTAAATAATATTGATCGCTTTGCATTCATCTAATTGATTTTTCTAAATGATATGCAAAGAAAAGTAATTCACAAGTGTTAATTCTGTCACGGTGACTAATCAGTTTTCTGTGTTCTGTATTTTACAGCTCTCAGAAAATGCTGTGTCAGTGATAACTTTCATTAACACGCTGAGCCCATGTCAAATATTCCACATTAATGGTACCTTATAAATGGGAATAGTTCCACTGAGTTGCTTAATAAGAAACAATAATCAATAAGAAAAGCAGTACATAAAAATGCATTCACTTTTACAAAATGAGTTTCTCTAAGCAGGATATACAAGTGTAAGCTTCTAGATTTCTGTAACACCAGCTTACTGGTAAGCACATATTTTTGATCATTTGAGTTCATTTACACCAGTCACTTTAATGTGCTTACAATACAATTGTAAATCCAAGCTCATGGAGTAATTATAGTTTCACTGGGAAAGGGTAATAAAGATTTTTGTATCATGTAATGTACAAGTGAGTAAGGAAGTGACTGGGTAATAAAAATATCCAGAGTCAATATGAGATGTGTGACACATCTTTACATGGATCATTACTGAGGTGGGTGGAATTTCAGAAATTAAGTGCACTACTTCAGGTATCATCAATGATTTTAGTAAAAAGGTTTCCAAGAAGTCTATTATTCACAGTTTACATATGGTACATTCTACCCTACAAAACTTAACTAAAGCAATAGAGAAAGAGTAAAAATGGACAAGTGACTGATGAATATATTATACATGTTGGATATGAATTCACTATTATTTTAGAGATTGAACATACTTGTGAGTTACAAAGATTTGCTTTCTGCTTTATAGATCTGATCCACAGACACCCATCTAACAGTGTTCTTCACAAACAAAATGTATAATGAACTATAGACCTCAGTCAAGAGAATTGTGGAAGTTAGCTTTTTGCTACCTCCAGTTATCCAGATGCAGATCAGTAATTGATAAAATGTGGGGGAAAATAGCCTTATTTATAACTCAAAATACCCTATTTATGTGAACCAGAAATGCAAAACCAATGCAAATTCAATCATAGATTTTTATGAGTTCAAATCATAAATAAGACAGAGGTAATGAATAGAAATTAAAATTCATCTATTAACACAAGAGAAGCAATGTATCTTTTGCTTAATCTGATTAATGGAAAGAACTTATAAAGAAGCCTTGCTCCTATATTTTAATTAGTTTAATTCTTTTAGTAAAATGAAAAATGTTGTAGACACAATTTGAGGAAATACAATTTTAAACTAAAATCTAAAACTAAAACATACAAGTCTAATAATTAGATATCCAATATCACTATATCAGAGTAGTTCCAAAACACCTTTATATAACTTGCCTCTTTATAATAGTTCTGGGGTCCTAACAGAAGTAATTGTGTAAATGTCAGCATAGATGTTTTAAAGAAATTAAAAGAAAGGAACAAAGGAGTAGAGAAGTATTATGAAAACATATAAACAATTGATGAAAATCTAGCTGGAAATAACATAATTATGAAAATTAAAAAAATTCAGAAGGAAACATGACATTGTTTACAGATTATAAAATTTACTTCAAAATCAAATTTATATAGAGTATGTTATTAAAAAATATTGATGAAAATTTACATGTCGAATTAGGCCCGCACTTCCTTACTAAGACTCCTATAGCGCAAGAATTAAAACCAAGAATCAATAAATGGGATGGATTCAAACTAAAAAGCTTCTTCTCAGCAAAACAAATAATCAGTGAGATGAATAGAGACCCTATGGAATGGGAGCAAATCTTTACCACAAGCACATCAGACAGAGCACTAATCTCTAGGATGTATAAAGCACTTAAAAACCTTAACACCAAAATAATAATAATAATAATAATAATAATAATAATAATAATAATAACCCAATCAACAAGTGGCTAAGGAAATGAACAGACACTTCTCAGAAGAGGATATGAAATCAGTCAATAAACATATGAAAAATGGTCAACAGCTCTAGCAACTAGAGAAATGTAAATCAACTACTGTAAGATTTCATCTCACTCCAGTCAGAATGACAGCTATCAAGAATACAAACAACAATAAGTGTTGGCGAGGATGTGGGAAAAAAGGTAGACTCACACATTGCTGGTGAGACTGCAAATTGGTGCAGCCAATATAGAAAGCAGTATGTAAATTCCTTGGAAAATTGAAATGGAACTACCATTTGACTCAGCTATCCCACTCCTTGGTTTATACCCAAGGGACTTAAAAACAGCATACTACAGGGACACAGTCATATCAATGTTTATAACAGCACAATTCATAATAGCTAAATTGTAGAACCAACCCAGATGCCCTTCAGTAGATGAATAGATAGGGAAACTTTGGTATATATACTCAATGGGACATTACTCACCATTAAAGAAGAATAAAATTATGGCAATTGCAGGTAAATGGATGGAGTTGGAGAATATAATGATAAGTGAAATAAGCCAATCCCAGAAAACCAAAGGCCGAATGTTTTCTTTGATATGAGGATGCTGACTTATAATGTCAATAGGAGGGAGCATGGGAGGAATGGAGGGACTTTAGATGGAGCAAAAGCAAGGGAGGTAAAAGGAGGGAAAAAGGTGGTAGGAATGACGGTGGAATCAGTTAGACATTATTACCCTAAGATCATGTGTGAAGACTCGAATTGTGTGAAAATAGTTTGTGTACAACCAGTGACTTGAAAAATTTTGCTCTAGATGTGTAATATGAAATGAATTGTATTCTGCCATCATGTATAACAAATTAGAATGAATAAAAAATTTACAAAGTTAGGGGTTGAGATAATACCTGAGTGGCAGAGCACTAGGTCCTGGGTTTAATATTTAACAACAGCTACAAGAAAAATTACAAATCCGCTAATAAGCTAATAAGTTTGGCCTAATAAGGGCAAATGTTTTCTCTGATATGTGTAAGCTAACCCACAATAAGTGGCTGGGCAAAGAATTTCAGTTGATTATACAAAGGGGAATGAAGGGATTAGAGAGGAGATAGGAAAGACTGGAATGAATATGTCATAACTTCCCTATGTTTACATATGAATATATCTCAGTGAATTTCACCATCAAGTGCATCCACAAGACTAGGGTCCTAATTAAAGTAAGATATATTTCATGGCATAATTATATCAAAATGGAACTCTACTGTCATATATCATTAAAAACAAAACAAAACAAAACAAAAACAACATTTTTTGAAAAAAGTTATAGTTTTTTAAGAGTTTAGTAGTTTGGTAAACATTGGCATGAAAAGTATCTATATAATAAGCATTTGGGGATTTTTATTAAGTGAAAAAAGCAAGTTGTAGACCAACGTGTTTGATAATATGTTTAGAATAATCTGATCTATGATAATTGTTTTATATGTATGTGAATATATGTGTATATAATTATAAAGAAAACACTTTAGTAATGATTACTACTAATTAAAATAATACAAATATATATGTATATATATATATATATATATATATATACACACACACACACACACACACATACACAGACAATATACCATTTGTAACAAACAAAAAAGAAAAATAAAACTAAAATGAGCCCAATAATGTCTTTAAAATTCATGAAACATGTGGATAGAGAAACTTTCAAAATATAGTAAGACTATGAAAATGGAGAAAAAAATCCTGCATATAATTTGGACCAGGGTGGAATAACAAGAATGGCATGTGCCCTCTTGCATAAAATAACTGAGAAAATATATGAAGTGCTGGTGTT
The DNA here is from genome assembly GCF_021218885.2 of Marmota monax. NCBI lineage: Eukaryota > Metazoa > Chordata > Mammalia > Rodentia > Sciuridae > Marmota > Marmota monax. The sequence continues at coordinate 47,359 of NW_026694521.1, read as the reverse complement.
CAAGGGCACAGGGCAGCAAAAGACAAGGAAAGTGAAAGTGGAAATCCAGTGAGGGGGACCCCAAATTTCCCTAGCTTATTTATCTCCAGTGCCACCGGCCCATGGGGGCAGCTGAACTTAAGGTCACTCATGTGAATTTCCAGGGACACAAAATAAAACAAACACACACTTTACCTTTAAACAAGCTTCAGGATGGCTCCTCCACTCTTGGCCTCAAGATCCCCAAGTGGGAGAGCAATGGATAGGCGAGAGAGAGAGAGAGAGAGAGAGAGAGAGAGAGAGAGAACTTACTGAGACAGTGAGCACATTTGGAAGTGGGCTTTTATTGGGAGGACCCTCATTCTTAGAAAGTTCCAACCAAAAAAGGTAAGAATGGGCGGAGTTACAAGGGACATGTGAGTGTAATTCAACCCAATTGCTCTGGAGCAATGCCTACATCTGAAGACACCTCCTCAAACTTCCAGGACCAGGGCAATGTCCAAATCACTACTAAATATAGTGAGGGTCAAACCCTCTTGGCTCCTGGACGGAAGAAGCCAGTCATTCAAAGTGGTTCCCCACACTCCAGTAAGGTCAATTCACACTGCAGAGTACAGAATGTCCATACAAAGCTCAATAGACCATTTCACTTATGGAGAGAGGCCTGAGAGACAAGGTACGTCAAGGCAGGTAAAGGTTAGAAGATGGACTGTGAGAGAGAAATGATCTACACAGAGATAAATCTCTGTAGATCAACAAAAGGGTGACTTGATTTTTCTGGTAAGTAGTGACCAGTAAATGCTAGTGAGAAAATTACCTGAGGCTGAGGAAAGAACATTTATAAGGATTAGAAGTTACTATTCTCAAAATTCACAGAAGACTTGGTATTTCCATCTCCCATTGACAAAAGAAAAGAAGAGGAGGGGTGTGTGTGTGTGGCAGAGGGGCAAGTTCAGGTAGAATACTCCTAATAGTGTTGTTTCAGAAGTGGAAAGCTTTATACTAAATGTTACTCTGGCTTTGCCTAATGATGCTTAAAAGCAAAATCCAAAAGTATCTTTCCCAAATATATTAACTTTATATTAGATTATAGTAAAAAAATAAATTTAAGAATAAAATGTAGTCAGCACTCAGGTTACAAAAAAATTTACAATATCTGATGCTTAACTGAAAATTACCATGGCTAAGATGAAGTACAAAAATATAAAAAGAAGGGAAAATAAAATCAACAGTAATAACTATTGAGGAATGAAAAAGATGGTAGATTAATTGGAAAAGGTAATTTTAAAAGTTATTATAATTATATAAAAATAGCCAAGGAGATTGAAGAAAGACTAATCATATTTAAAAAGAGACACTGAAGATAAAAAATATCTAATACAAACATCTAGAAATAAAGCCTTATGTCTTTAGATCTGAACTTTCTGGGATGAAACTAACAGCCAAGAGATACTGCTAAAGAAAGACCAGTGAGTTTGGAGACTCGGCAGTAGGTCCTATCTAAACAATATATGGAAAGAATAAATCTAAAGGTAAAAAGAGCATTAGTGAGAGTTGGTACAATGTTTAGTGACCTAGTATACAAATTATTGGAGCTTCTGAGAGAGACTGAAGTGTGTGAAGCAGAAAAAAATACACTTATAAATAATAGTTGGCATTAGCCAACTTGATACAACTCTAAACCAACATTGACATTAAGCCCTAGATAGGTAAGGAAAACTGCATCTATGCATATCATGATTAAATGGCTTCAAATTTGTGTTAAACAAAAACCTTAAAAGCTGGCCAAAATTTTAAAAAAAAGAAAGAAAGAAAGCCACATTAAACACAGAGGAGCAAAGAAAACATATTCCTCCATTGGCACCAAAAAATAAACCAGTTTTTACACATACAAAAACAGAAAGAATTGATAACAGAAAAACTTTATTAGAGGAAATGTTACAGGAAGTCCTTCAGGTAAAAACAAATGACAACCTAAGGAAATTTAAATCCATACAAAGGGATATGCTATTTCATTTCTTGTATGAAATATAAATGACTGTTTACAAGAAAATGTAGGAACACACCCAACCCTCACCAATATTCTTACCTTGTTTTCATCTCCATCCACTCCCAAGCAGTTTCTATTGCCCATATTAGCAGCACAAAATTCACAAGTCTTCCTATTTTGAGTATATAAGGCACAACATTTAGAGAAGTTTTCCAGTGTTGATGCATTTTTATAGCAAAGAAACAAATGATGTCTGGGAACATCTGAGTGCTGAATATTTAATCACAGAAATGTGCACATATTTTTAAATATATATGCATATTTTCTTTTTTTGTTTAATTTATTTTTTATTGGTTGTTCAAAACATTATAAAGCTATTGACATATCATATTTCATACAATAGATTCAAGTTGGTTATGAACTCCCAATTTTACCCCAAATACAGATTGCAGAATCACATCGGTTACACATCCACATTTTTACATAATGCCCTATTAGTAACTGTTGTATTCTGCTACCTTTACTATCCTCAACTATCCCCCCTCCCTCCCCTCCCATCTTCTCTCACTACCCCATCCACTGTAATTCATTTCTCTCCTTGTTTATTTTCCCATTCCCCTCACAACCTCTTATATGTAATTTTGTATAACAATGAGGGTCTCCCTCCATTACCATGCAATTTCCCTTTCTCTCCCTTTCCATCCCACCTCATGTATCTGTTTAATGTTAATCTTTTCTTCCTGCTCTTCCTCCCTGCTCTGTTCTTAGTTGCTCTCATTATATCAAAGAAGACATTTGGTATTTGTTTTTTAGGGATTGGCTAGCTTCACTAAGCATGATCTGCTCTAGTGCCATCCATTTCCCTGCAAATTCTATGATTTTGTCATTTTTTAGTGCTGCATAGTATTCCATGGTGTATAAATGCCACATTTTTTTTATCCATTCATCTATTGAAGGGCATCTGGGTTGGTTCCACAGTCTAGCAATTGTGAATTGTGCTGCTATGAACATCGATGTAGCAGTATCCCTGTAGTACGCTCTTTTAAGGTCTTCAGGGAATAGTCCAAGAAGGGCAATAGCTGGGTCAAATGGTGGTTCCATTCCCAGCTTTCCCAGGAATCTCCATACTGCTTTCCAGATTGGCCGCACCAGTTTGCAGTCCCACCAGCAATGTCCAAGAGTACCCTTTTCGCCACATCCTCGCCAGCACTTGTTGTTGTTTGACTTCATAATGGCTGCCAATCTTACTGGAGTGAGATGGTATCTTAGGGTGGTTTTGATTTGCATTTCTCTGACTGCTAGAGATGGTGAGCATTTTTTCATGTACTTGTTGATTGATTGTATGTCCTCCTCTGAGAAGTGTCTGTTCAGGTCTTTGGCCCATTTGTTGATTGGGTTATTTGTTTTCTTATTGTTTAATTTTTTGAGTTCTTTGTATACTCTGGATATTAGGGCTCTATCTGAAGTGTGAGGAGTAAAAATTTGTTCCCATGATGTAGGCTCCCTATTTACCTCTTTTATTGTTTCTCTTGCTGAGAGAAAACTTTTCAGTTTAAGTAAGTCCCATTTGTTGATTCTTGTTATCAACTTTTGCGCTATGGGTGTCCTATTAAGGAATTTGGAGCCCGACCCTACAATATGTAGATCGGCGCCAACTTTTTCTTCTATCAGACACAGAGTCTCTGATTTGATATCTAGGTCCTTGATCCATTTTGAGTTAACTTTTGTGCATGGCAAGAGGAGGGGATTCAGTTTCATTTTGTTGCATATGGATTTCCAGTTTTCCCAGCACCATTTGTTGAAGATGCTATCCTCCCTCCATTGCATGCTTTTAGCTCCTTTATAAAATATAAGATAGTTGTAGCTTTGTGGTTTAGTCTCTGTGTCCTCTATTCTGTACCATTGGTCCACCCTCCTGTTTTGGTACCAGTACCATGCTGTTTTTGTTACTATTGCTCTGTAATATAGTTTTAAGTCTGGTATCGCTATACCGCCTGATTCGCACTTCCTGCTTAGAATTGCTTTTGCTATTCTGGGTCTTTTATTTTTCCATATGAATTTCATGATTGCTTTATCCATTTCTACAAGAAATGCCGTTGGGATTTTGATTGGCATTGCATTAAACCTATAGAGAACTTTTGGTAATATCACCATTTTGATGATGTTAGTTCTGCCTATCCATGAACAGGGTACATTTTTCCACCTTCTAAGATCTTCTATCTCTCTCTTTAGGGTTTTGTAGTTTTCATTGTATAAATCTTTCACCTCTTTTGTTAGGTTGATTCCCAAGTATTTTATTTTTTTGAGGATATTGTGAATGGAGTGTTTTTCCTCATTTCCATTTCAGAGGTTTTGTCGCTGATATACAGAAATGCCTTTGATTTATGCGTGTTGATTTTATATCCTGCCACTTTGCTGAATTCATTTATTAGTTCTAGTAGTTTTTTTGTAGACCCTTTTGGGTCTTCTAGGTATAGAATCATGTCATCTGCAAATAGTGATAATTTAAGTTCTTCCTTTTCTATTTTTATGCCTTTAATTTCTTTCGTCTGTCTAATTGCTCTGGCCAGTGTTTCGAGATCTGTATTGAATAGAAGTGGTGATAGAGGGCATCCCTGTCTTGTTCCAGATTTTAGGGGGAATGCCTTCAATTTTTCTCCATTGAGAATGATGCTAGCCTGAGGCTTAGCATAGATAGCTTTTATAATGTCGAGGTAAGTTCCTGTTATCCCTAGTTTTTCTAATGTTTTGAACATAAAGGGATGCTGTACTTTGTCGAAGGTTTTTCTGCGTCTATTGAGATGATCATATGGTTCTTATTTTTAAGTCTATTGATGTGGTGAATAACATTTATTGATTTCCGTATATTGAACCATCCTTGCATCCCAGGAATGAATCCTACTTGATCATGGTGCACAATTTTTTGATGTGCCTTTGTATCCGAGTGGCCAGAATTTTATTGAGGATTTTTGCATCTAGGTTCATCAGAGATATTGGTCTGTAGTTTTCTTTCTTTGAGGTGTCTTTGTCTGGTTTCGGAATCAGGGTGATGTTGGCCTCATAGAATGAATTTGGCAGAGCTCCTTCTTTTTCTATTTCCTGAAATAACTTGAAAAGTATTGGTATTAATTCTTCCTTAAATGTTTTGTAAAACTCCGCTGTATACCCATCCGGTCCTGGGCTTTTCTTGGTTGGAAGTCTTTTGATTGCTTCTTCTATTTCATCTATTGTTATTGGTCTGTTTAAGTTGTGAGTATCCTCCTGACTCAGTCTGGGCAAATCATATGACTTAAGGAATTTATCGATGTCTTCACTATCTTCTATTTTATTGGAATATAGGTTTTCAAAATAATTTCTAATTGTCTTCTGTATTTCTGTAGCGTCTGTTGTGATATTGCCTTTTTCATCCTGTATGTTAGTAATTTGAGTTCTCTCTCTTCTTCTCTTCGTTAGCATTGCTAAGGGTCTGTCGATCTTATTTATTTTTTCAAAGAACCAACTTTTAGTTTTGTTAATTTTTTCAATAGTTTCTTTTGTTTCAATTTCGTTGATTTCCGCTCTGATTTTAATTATTTCTTGCCTTCTGCTACATTTGCTGTTGTTTTGCTCTTCCTTTTCTAGGGCTTTGAGATGAAGTGTGAGCTCATTTATTTGTTGGTTTTTCCTTTTTTTGAGGAATTACCTCCAAGCGATGAATTTCCCTCTTAAAACTGCTTTCATTGTGTCCCATAGATTCTGAAATGTTGTGTCTGTATTTTCATTTATCTCTAAGAATTTTTTGATTTCCTCCTTTATGTCTTCTGTAACCCATTGATCATTCAGTAACATATTGTTCATTTTCCATGTGATGTAGGATTTTTCCTTCCTTCTTTTATCATTGATTTCCAGTTTCATTCCATTATGATCAGATAAAATGCATGGTATTATCTCCACCCCTGTATATTTACTGAGGGTTGCCCTATGGCATAATATATGGTCTATTTTTGAGAAGGATCCATGTGCTGCTGAGAAAAAAGTATATCCACTTGATGGTGGTTGATATATTCTATATATGTCAGTTAAGTCTAGGTTGTTGATTGTGATATTGAGTTCTATAGTTTCTTTATTCAGCTTTTGTTTGGAGGATCTGTCCAATTGTGAGAGAGGTGTGTTGAAGTCACCCATAATTATTGTGTTGTGGTCTATTTGATTCTTGAACTTGAGGAGAATTTGTTTTATGAACCTCGCAGCACCATTATTTGGTGCATAAATATTGATAATTGTTATGTCTTGTTGGTGAATGGTTCCTTTTAACAGTATATAATGTCCTTCCTTATCCCTTTTGATTAATTTAGTCTTGAAGTCAATTTTATGCTATATGAGGATGGCCACCCCTGCTTGCTTACGAGGACCGTGTGCGTGGTATATTTTTTCCCAACCTTTCACCTTCAGCCTGTGTATGTCTTTTCCAATCAGATGTGTCTCCTGGAGGCAGCTTATTGTTGGATTTGTTTTTTTAATCCATGTTATCAGCCTATGTCGCTTTATTGGAGAGTTTAAGCCATTAACATTTAGAGTTACTATTGATATATGGCTTGTATTTCTAGCCATGTTTGATTATTTATCTTCTTCTTTTTTTTTTTTAATTTAGTTTGTTTCTCCATGGTTAGCTTTCCCCCCGCCCTCTCTCTTTACAGAGGCACTTCCCAGTGATGGTTTTGGTTATTGTTTTTCATTTCTTCCTCGTGTAGTGTTTTGCTCAAGATGCTTTGCAATGCTGGTTTTCTGGCTGCAAATTCTTTTAGCTTTTGTTTATCATGAAAGATTTTTATTTCGTTGTCGTACCTGAAGCTTAATTTTGCTGGATACAGAATTCTTGGTTGGCATCCATTGTCTTTCAGTGTTTGAAATACGTTGTTCCAGGATCTTCTCGCTTTCAGCGTCTGTGATGAAAAATCCGTTGTTAACCTTATTGGTTTACCCCTGAATGTAATCTGCCTCCTTTCTCTTGTAGCTTTTAATATTTTCTCTTTGTTCTGTATATTGGATATCTTCATAACAATGTGTCTTGGCGTTGTCTACTGTGATTTTGTGTGCTCGGTGTCCTGTATGCATCTAAAATTTGTATATCCGTTTCCTTTTTTATTTCTGGAAAGTTTTCTGTAATTATTTCATTCAGCAGGCTACTCATTCCCTTGGTTTGAATCTCTGTACCTTCTTCTATCCCGATGACTCGTAGGTTTGGTTTTTTTATGTTATCCCATATCTCTTGGATGTTTTTCTCGTGGTTTTTAACCAGCCTTTCTGAGTTGGCTAGGCTCTTTTCAAGATGATATATTCTGTCTTCATTATCTGATGTTCTGGCTTCTACTTGCTCCACTCTGTTGGTGATACTCTCAATTGAGTTTTTAATTTGGTTTATCATTTCCTTCATTTCTAGAATTATTGTTTGGTTTTTTTTATAATCTCTATATCCTGATAAAGATGCTTAACTTCTTCTTTTATCTGTTTATGTAATTCATTTTCAAAGTGTTCTTTCACTGTTTGGATTTGCTGTCTCGTATCTTCTTTAAGGTTCCATTCCATCTGTCTAAGGTATTCCTTGAGTTCTTTATATGACCATTTTTCTGCTGACTCTAGGTCCTCCTGAATATTTAGGCTGTCCTGCATTGTTTGTACTCCTTTTCTTCCTTGCTTTTTTATGCTGCTCATGTTACTTCTTGTTCTGTTTGACTGCTGAGTTACTGTTTACTCTTATAGATTTATTTGATGCTTGGGAGGAAAGATATTAGAAGGGAAGGGAAGAAGTCACTAAAGAGAGTGAGAGTAGGCAGGTAGAATTCAAGGAAGGGGGAATAAGAAAATTGAAAAGAAATGAAAAGACAAAAGAAACAAAAATAACAAAGATTAGATAATAAAGAAAGAAAGAAAAGACGAGAAAAAAAAATTTAACAAAAATAATTATGATAATTAAGAAATGAAAATTAAAATTTAAAAAAAAATAATAATAATAAAATAAAAAAATTAAAAAAATAGAAACATTGAAAAAAAGTAAAAGAACATCAAGAAATAAAAATTGAAAATGAAAGAAAAAGAAGGAAAAAAGAAAAAAAAAGAAAAAGAAAAAAATGATAATAATAATAATAATAATAATAATAATAATAATAATAATAATAAATGCAGTCCTAGAGTTCTATTAACTTCTCTTCCAGTAGGTGGAGCTGTGCCCACTGGGCCAAGTTTCTCCTCTCAGTAGGTGGGAACCATTCACTGTGCTGCGGCTCTTTCTCCTAGACTGGGCGGGTCTCCAATCTTGAGTGTCTAGGGCCTTGTCTTGTGTTTCCTCAAGCCAGGCCGTGCTCACCTGTGGCGCTCACCACAATACTGTCTACACGCCAGGTCTGCTGCTCCTGGGAGCCCTGTTTTCATGAACACCTGGGCTCACTCTCCCTGTTTGCCTCCCTCAGACCCTAAGTTTGTAGAGCTTGGGGCTGAGATCCCCCAGCGAATTTGCTTGCCCTCCTGTAGCCACACCCCCAGTAGCTGGTGCAAGAGCCCTCAGTTGTCAGCACTGGTGGGAGCGGTAGCCGGGAGTTCCGCGCCGCGAGTCCCGCGCCACTCCTGATTCCCTGGGTCTGGTTATTGCGTTCACAGGAGAGCTGGGAGTGGCCCTTAAGGTTTCCCCGCTGTGTGGAGAGAGATGGCTAGGGGATTACACACCTGTCGCGCTGGTTTCAATGCAGTTATCTCCTCCACCCGTGACGCCATTTCTCTGCCATGGTGGTTTCCCATGCAAATGGTGACCATTCGTTCCCTTTGCCGGGTGACCAATGCAACGGGTGGGTCCTGACTGTCTCTCCCAATCCCCGTTTCAGTCCTGTGGCCACTGCCTATGAAGGCTCGGTTGGCTTTTATCTCTGTAAGTTCCTAAGGGCCGACCAATTATTTCAGTGGGATCGTTAGTGCTGAGTCACACGAAGCAGGCGAACCGGAGCTTAATTGCCTCCGATTCGGGCTCTGTGTGTGTGCTCTGAGGGGCCCAGCCTGTACACCCCAGATCCACGTCAGCTCAGCATTGCCTAGTGATCCTGAGCAAACAGCATTTAGACAGTTTACGGCTCCCTATGCCCGCGCAGTTGAAGATGTCAGAGACTTGATCTCTCTGCGCCTGCCACCATGTTAGATCTCCTCAGTAATATTCATGTTGCCCTTACAGCTTCCTGGCATAAGCAAGTTCTTGGGATTATACAAACTGCTGCTTCTTTTTCCAGTCCAGATTTCTAGGAATGAAACCCTGCCGCCGTCGCCTCCGTCTCTGGGCCACGCTCACGGGCGCTGCGCTCGTGTGCGACCGTAGCAGAGCCGCCCTGGCCTCCGCAGCTCTTCAGCCCGGTGCCCGGCCCCTGGGGCCCAAGCGGCTGCCGCGGCGGCTTTCCGTCCCCCTCCTCCGGAGCATGGGTCCCCTGGCAGGGGGGTGCAGAACGACCCCAGAGCAGGCTCTGCCCGAAGGTGCAGCGGCAAACAGGCCACCGAGGCGCTCGAGGCTGCAGTCCAGCCTTCAGAGGACAGGGCTCGGCACGCAGCCCAGCTCCAACCTCTAGGTGCGGCTGCCGGACAATGTATACGGAGCCATCAAGACAGCAAGCAGAAAGCAAATGGCGGCTCCCGAGGAGTGGATTTTCGGCACAGAAACCACAGCCCCGCCAACAATCCCAATCCACAAACTCTCCCTGTATAAAAAATATTCAAAAAAAAAAAAAAGAAAAGAAAAAAAGGCGGGGCGCACTGAGCTTTCTTTGCCTCGGGTACTTACAATCCACTGCTGATTACACACTCAGCTTCTCTGCCCGGAGCGAAGCGAAAGAGGAAGCAGACGGGAGCAAAGTGCCTGCGGCTCTGAGCAGCCAAGCCTCCTGGAGCCAAGTGTTTCTTCTTCGATCTCTTTGTTCTTCCTGCTGCTTGGCAAGGTGGTCCGCTACAGATTAATGGTGAAAGGAGCTCTAACAGACTGTGCGAAATCTCTATTAAAGCCGCTGTTCTGAGCACCAAGCTCAGCACTTCAGCAACCCCCGTATGCAGCAGCCATCTACATATGCATATTTTCATGTGTTTGCAAAATGTGTGGCCTTGTTGGGACTCACACCACAGCCTCTCTTGTCTGTTCTAAGGACACTGCTATTCTGCCATCAAAGTATGCACTGGTCTTAATGTAAACTCTCTTCTGAACATAGGAGAATCCAATATAGCTCCTACAAAGAATTATACCTGTAAGAAGAGTATTTAACATATTAATAGTTCATAGACTATTTACCATTAGAACTAACATAAATAATCTCTGTCTTTTGACTCCTTATAATGTTCCTAAACTTCAGAAAGTTAGTAATTTCATAAATTCTTTATTTAGATCATCTCTTACTTGCATTGTTTTTCTCCCTTTTCTTTTACCCCACTATATTCTAGGCTTTTATTGTTATCTTGGTATCTGCTACATAACTCTCAATTGTTATTTACATTTATCATAATAGGACTTTCATATTGGAGCTTCTGAGAGAGACAGAAGTGTGTGAAGCAGAAAATAAATACACATATACTAATATATTAGGATACTTGGAAATTTTTAATGATCACTTTTGTGAAAGGAAAAGGCCACCATTGCCAATATCTGCTGTGTGAATAATGTTACTATAACCTATTTCAAGATACCCTTGAAATGCCAATAAATGGCAACTTGGGAAGAGATGTTAAAAAATGGTTCTCCACAGCTGATGTAAATCAGCTCCAGCACACCACCAGTTATCCATTCTGCATAATTTACCAGACAAATCTATCATGTGTCTAACTTGTGTGTACAGTATTTTTTATTCTAACAACATTAGTACTTTAGATCACCTGAATAATAACTGGTCTAAATGAAAAATAGAAAACCGAACAGACAAAAGCACTATATTTTTTTCACTGAGATGAGTGAGATGTGGCAAAGAGGAGATTCATCTGTAGCTTCATGGAAGAGTCATAGAGTGAAATTAATCCAGATTATAGAAACATAAATATTTAAAGTATTTTTGTCTTGTGATAATCTGTTTCTTCATGTTTTTTTGAGTCTGCAAAATAAGAAAACTAATTCTTAACTTAGAATTTTACTGTAAAAAAGGTGTTGAAGGAAAATTTGATTTCACCTTTTAAGTTGTATGTATTCAGGTTCTGTATCAGCAGGTAAAATTGCTTTTCTTGAGATATGTCTGAAGTTAGTAGTATTAATTGATATGGTAAAATATAATAGACAATGAAGTAGTGTTTGTGCCTATACAATATGACAGGCAGGCAAAACCAGGTGATTTGAAAAGGAACAATTAAATGACTCTTGAATAGTTCCATTGTGTTATCCAGCATTTGAGAGCATCTTTAGCAGGTAGACCTGTAGTTACCAGGAAAAGTTTCCAGTCATGAACTCCAGTTGTGAAGATTTGTATGGAGAAGAACAAGACAAGACAAGTAAAGTATCTATGGATCATAGATAATTAGATGACATACAGACAAAAATAATTCAAACATATTATTCAGCAGTTTTATTGCCAAACATAGATACAATATGAAAATGTCCTAATAAAGGGGTAGGGGGAGCCCTAGTATAGTCTGTCTGTCAGCAAAGCCCCAAATTGCAATCCCAGCAAATGTTAAATTAGAACTTTGGACTCAAGCTGAGCCCCAAAACAATGAAATGAATGGATATAGAAGGAAGAGAAGAAGAGTCTATCATAAACCTTAGTTTGTAGTTTTCTGGCAGTTGTTTATCCATTCCAACTACTCTCATGCATTTCTACCCCTATTATTACTCCAGATATATGTTTTTTTTTTAATTTTCATTTGCCTATTTCTTTTTTATTATTTGGGTTTTTAGATATAGATAAAAGTAAAGTATATTTCGACATACAAACAAGTATATCTTATGCTAATTGGGATCCAGGTCTTGTGGTCATTTTCCTGTTTTTCACTATCTTAAGGATACAATGTAAGCATCACCTCCTCTGTGATGTACATGGATCTATCTCTTCTCAAGATTTCTATTGTATGTCACATTTCACAGAAGTGGGATAATATATTATATTTTTCATATATAGTGATAACTGTTATCTTTCACCTTATAATTCCATTTCCAGCAATAAATATGTCCATTATCTTAATTTATAAAATACAGGGAGAAATAAATGATAAATATAAATAGTGAGTTTTGATTAATCCCTTTCCTCTAATCTTATTTATTCTAGAAGATAGATTGACTTATAATTCAAATTAGTTCTGTCTAGAGGATGCTTCTGAAAATATATTATAAAAGCTACTATATATTCAGTCTCCTTTAAAATCTGAAACACACACACATATACATGGGGTGATTTTTGTATAGTAAATTTATTTATATGAACACATGCTATGATAAATGTATGAATTTAAAAGTTAGATTAGATTGCAGATTCAAATCACATACTGTGTATTAATAGCTCATTGATCTAAACATATTTGTTTCTCTTTGAATTAGGTGTACTTGTTTTGTGTAAGAGTTAATTTCTGCAATATATATATATATATATATATATATATATATATATATATATATATTATCTAACACACTAATAAAAATAGTGAGTAGCCATGAAGTATATTTCCCTTATATCAATTTTATCCCTTTGTTTCTCTTCTTTCTTGCCACATTTCTACTCAAAGCATGTAATAAATTGTAGATTCCATTCTTGATATAGTTGAAAAATCAAGTGGTGTGACACCGTGTATAGTGTTCATTAAACAAACATAGATTGGATTTGATCCACCCTGCTTCAGCAGAAACTGCTGTATCTGTAACCTCCTTAATGGCCAATTAATTCCAAAGAGCATAAAAGTGGTTCTTTGCCCTGAAATTTAAAACTCTAGTCATGGACTATATAAATAAAAGACAGAATATGGCCTAGACAGCATTATTAGATGGTTAGCCTGCTGAATATTCAATATTTTGTTCTTAGTGTTATTTGACTGGTCTTAACATTTTTACTTGGGGAAAAATGCTATTTTTAGGCCCATTAATATTCATAATCAAATGTAATGTAAGAGGGACCAATTCTGTTTAAATTAAATGCTTGGCTGTGTATTTAGAATGGTGGTACTGTTGATCACTAAGCTGACTCCAAGACACCATACCCAACACCAGCTCTGGATTGTCTGCCATGAAGAAGATTTGTGCCTGGAGGGTGTTTGCTTCTGGACTATAGGCAGGGAACAGTGAGTGAAATGCTGATGATATTCAGTGTATCCTGGCTTAGTAGAAGTAGTCTCTCATGATGAAGATTTTGGTGAGCAGTATTTCAAAATAACTGAATACTCCTTACTACCCATTTAGATCTAAGATTTCTGATACAAAACAAAATGCTATTATTATCTGTATCTGTCCACCTCTCTTTTCACCTGTTGCAGTAGTTGATGTGACTTTCAAAATGATTTTTGCAAAATATCTATTATTCCTTTTATGAAAATCTTTCCTACTTTCATAGTACTCTAAGAAGTAGAATTTGTTCCCACCACTATCCTCTTCATACTACTAACTACATTGATTTTTTTAGAATTAAATTTATTTTAATTGATATATACTTAATATTAAACTTGCTAATTACATTTCTTTTACCCACCTTGCATTACTACTTCCAAGCTTTTTTGTGTGATAGTCCCACTGTTTGGTGCATTCTGTTGCTCCCTATTGTACCTGACCAACTCTATGACTTTAGTTCTTGCTTTAAGGTTATTTATTCTATAATGTCTGGACTTAGTCAAAATTTAGTATATTAGGTGTTTGAGTTCTGAAAATCTATCTCAGAAAGTATCAAACCTTAATATAATCACATTTTTTGTTTTTATTTACTACTAGATTGTAATGTTTGGCATAAAATATAGGCTCAAAAATGGAGACTTCTGATCCTTATATCTCCCCACTTCCCCTTTTGAAGTACACCCATAAACTTGGTAAATGAACAAGAAAATACAAACATGAAAATAGTAGACAGAAAGATGCAGATCATTCTAGATCTGGAAAAATGCAACAACGTGGGTTTCTTATAACTCCCACCCAACAGAAAAATCACACAGGATTTGATGTTCCTATACTCATCTAACAAACATCTACCAAAGGAAAATATGTAGTTTCTTCCCGTGTCCCCTTAATACCACTCAGGATCAAATAAGAGTCCATTTGACAATACCAAATAGGCCAGGAAGAATTGAAAAGATGAATCAAAAAATATACTAAAATAGGGTCACTTGGAGGGTCATTCTCCTTTCTTATGAGGTCTCATATTTCCTTTCATAATTCAGAGACACAAGGCTCAGTAACACCCATGAGGGGGATTTTGCTACAATGATTCCATACATATGAAGTACTCCCTGTCCCCAAGGGTGGAGATTTCATTCTTCGACCAAGGATTATTAGCAGCACAGCCTGGTGAAATGTTTTTCATTTCCTCCAGCAATACTGCAAGGAAAATAAAAAGTCCTCTGGCCTGAAATACACAAAGCAGAAAATAATGCCTAATAAAGCTTAGTGGCACAGTGCAATCCCAGTGGCTCAGGAGACTCAGGTAGGAAGATCAGGAGTTCAAAGTCATGCTCAGCAAAGGCTAGGCACTAAGCAGCTCAGTGAGGCCCTGTCTCTAAATAAAATACAAAATAGGGCTGAGGATGTGGCTCAGTGGTTGAGTGCCCCTGAGTTCAATCCCAGTACCTGGCCAAACACACACACATACACACACACACACACACAAAACTTAGTGACATTATGATTGGAACAATAGCCAACAAAATGGCCAAGCCCTAAAAATTGTGCTGTCTGGCTCAAGAAATGCTTTATATAAATGTAAAATCTCCCAGCATAATAGATAAAAATATTTAGGATCTAGGATACAACAAAAATATCACCTATACTAATGATCAGAAGAATCAAAATTTAAATAAGAAAGAGCAATCAACTTTTGCCAACAACAGGATAAATCAATGTTGGAATTATCTGACAAAGATTTTAAATTAGCCACCTAAACATGATTCAATAGACTATTATAAGTTGAAAAATTCACCAGAGACAAATTATATAACTGAAATCATATAACTAAAAATAAAATTATATAACTGAAAACAACATTAACAAAAATTTGAACAAACTTGATGGATTGTCTCAAGAATAGTGTGGAGAAAATAGAGGATAGAATCACTGAACTAAAGAAAAACAAATGTTTATCCAGTCTGAAAAACAAAGAAAATAAGCTGAAAAAAAGAAATAAAAGCAACACAGTCTCAAGGATCTGGGAACAATGAAAGAAAATCAGACATTTATATTAGGGAAACCAAGGGAAGAGTGGAACTGAAAGAATATTTTAAGAAATAATTGCGTTTTTAAAACCTCTCAAATATTGCAAAAAATATGAAGTACCAGAATACAGATACTGAGTAAATCTTAATAAGGCAACCAAAAGAAATAGCATATAAGACACATCATAACCTGTAAGTTATATCATAATTTAATGTCCTAGGGCTGCAAGCAAAGTCAAAACCTTAAAAGTAACCAGACAGAAATTATACTACATTTAAAAGAGAAACAATTTGAATGTGAGTGACTTTTGAAACCATGTAAGCCAAAGAAAGTGATATATTTTTTCAAGTACAGAAAGACAAAAAATATCTATCATAAATTATATATTCAGTAGGACTAATATTTTTCAAGAATGATAAGAAAATGAATTATCACATGGTTGTAGCTAAGTGGTAGAGCACTTAGCATTTATGAAGCACTGGGTTCAAACCACAGCACCACATAAAAATAAATAAATAAGAGAGCCGGGCATGGTGGCACATACCTGTAATCCTAGAAGCTTGGGAAGCTGAGGTGGAGAATTCAAAGCAAGCCTCAGCAAAATCAAGTCACTAAGCAACTCAGTGAGACCCTGTCTCTAAAAACTATTTTGTCTCTAAAAACTACAAAATAGGGCTGGGGTTGTGGCTCAGTAGTCGGGTGCCTCTTAGTTCAATCCCCAAAAACCAAACATAAAACAAAATAAAACAAAAACCCAGAAATTATGCCCATCTACAAACATAAGTCACAAGTAAAAAAAAAAAAAAAAAAAAAAAAAAAAAAAAAAAAACTATGCAAAGCTATATACCTAAAATACACTATAAATAAAGCAAGGCAAAGTCCTAGTTTGAAAAAAAAATGACAAATGATATACAAGAAGATAAGGTAAGGGAAACAAAATAAATGAAAAAAATAAGATATAATGAAAAATTAACCCCTGATACAGCAATAACTACCTTTAATGAAAATGGTTTAAAAGCACCAATTAGAAATTATTGAGAGTGGATGAAAATAGGATCCTGCTGTTTATAAGAAGTACACTTAAAATGAAATGTTATTGGTAGATGGAAAATGAAGACTAGAAAACAGATATAACAAATAAAAAATTATATTTAATTATTAGAGAGGTGGCAATAAAAATATTTTAATAAACTTTAAAGCAAAGATTACTGAAGATAAGGGGAACATAACTTAGTGATGAATAATCAATAAAAGAAAAATATAATAATAAATGTGGGTATAGTCAGCAACAGAAACTCAACATACATAAAGTAAATGTTGATAGAAATAAAAACATAAAGACACCATTAGCAACCGCAGTTGGAGTCTTCAACACTTCATCACAAATCCATTGATGGTCTGATGCAGCTAATACATAGAAAACGAGAAAGGACACAGAAGCTCTGAGGAATACAGTAAACTAAAATGACCTCTGTAATGTATATAGACCACTCTATCAAACAACAGAATAAACGTTTTTCAAGTACTCATGAACATTCAATTGGATGGATGGCATCCCACGGTAGGTTATAAGAAAAATCTCAACAGGCTTAAAAGAATTTAAACCATAGCATATATGTTTTCTTATTTTAATGAAACCAAACTATATATCAATAACACAAAGATAACAGACAATGCTTGCATCACTTGGTAATTAAATAACAGACTGCTTAATAATTCATTGGTCCAGGAAGACAAATATAAAGTGCCAAGATCAGATTCTAATGAAACATTACATATCAAACTTTTGGGAGTGAAGCTAAAGCAATGACAAGAGGGTCATTTTTGGCAGTAAACACTTACATTAGAAAATAGGTAGCTATCAAACCAGTTAGATGAAAATCTAATTTTCATCCTTTAAGAAACTATAAAAAGAAGGGCAGCATAAGTCCAATGCAAATACAAACAAATGGATAAAAGCACAAAACTTGAAACCAAAAAAACAGATTCTTAATAAAGCACAATTAATGAATTTAGAGTGTTTAATACGACTGAAAAATAAAAAAAAGACACAAATCTTCCAGATGAGGAATACAATAGGAGAACCTATACACATGTTAAAAATAAACAAAAGGGAAGTCTGATTTTTGATTGTCTGTTTATTAAAACTCAGAATAAATGGACCAATTCCTCAAATACCGTAAATTACCAAAACTCAACCAAGATGAGTACTTGAATAGTATCATAATCATTGAGAATATTTGGTTTATAACTTATAATTTGAAACTTATCTAAATAAATCTTCATATCCACATACTTCTACTGGAGAATTGTACAAAATATTTAAACAAATATTAACATCAACATTACATAATCTATTCCAGAAAATGGAATCTCTCTAAAACCAAACTCCCCCACTAAAATTCTACACCCAGAAAAAAGTATCCTATAGGAACAAAAACACAATAAAGACATTTTCTACCAGACAAAAGTTAACAGTCATCATTTTTAATACATACACAATATAAGAACAGACAATAGTAATTTGGTTAAGAGAAACATTCCAGATCAAAGGAAGGTCTAAAAGAAGGAAAGAAGAGCATAGTAAAGGTCCAAGTATTTGAGTCAGTATATTTTATTGTCTTTTTAACTTATTATAATGTGTATACACATTAAACACACATTTTGCCTTAGAGATTAATTGTTTAAAATACAAAATAATAATGTAAATTTGGGTTTGGGTACATGTAATTTTTTTAAAAATAAGGATATAAGCTATGGAAGAGATTAAAAATAATTATATTATTATTATTTTATTATTTTTTTGTGGTGCTGTGGATTGAACCCAGGGACTTATGCATGTGAGGCAAGTACTCTACCAACTGAGCTATGTCCCCAGCCCAAGAATTAAATTATCATATTTTTTTACATTGTAGAGTAGAATAGTATTTAAAGATAAATTGTGATACCTTAAGCTTTTATGTTATAACCTCTTAAACAGGTAGTAAAAAGTGATAGAGAAAAATTTAATGGTTAAAATGAAATAGAATACAAAATCTGTAAGGTACTGTACCCAAAGTTACACAGGAAAAAAAGAGGAAAAGGTAAATAAAGATGAACTCTATGGAGAACAGGTAACAAGATGATACAGTTAATGTGGCTGTCTCAATACTACTTAATGCAGCTGGACTAAATATTCCATGTAAAAGTTAGAGATTGTCATCAAGTATGAAAATCAAGATTATTCTGTGCTATATATGTCAAGCACACTTTAAATATATAAGCAAAGTGAGGTTGAAAGTAAAATTTCAAAAAAAATTCACTAAGCATATGAAATAAATTGCTAGTATGGAATTATAGGAAAATAGAAACATGAAGGTGAAATTATTGAACTTATGTACTGTGATGATAATATAAGAAAAAGGTGAACATGAAAAGAAAATTTAAAATGAACATGTTACAAAGTATCTGTAGAAAATTATACAACCAAGAGAAATAAATGAATTTCTTAAAGTTGTATTCTTGTATTTGTTTTAAAATTAATTAAGGAAAACATTTGCACCATGATTTTTTTACATGAACTCACAAAATATTTCCACAGATTTTTGATCCAATTTATTACAATGTTTTCCAACTGAGGTAACTTCAAATTAATTGTTAATTATGACAGTATGAATAAAGCCCTCTTTCTCATCTTGTATCTCTCATATATCAACGTTATTCCTAAAGAAATGAACTTACTTTTATTTTATGTTTGGGTGCAATTCATAAAAAGAGACCGCACAGTTCTGTCTAAAATAGTGGTTGGCTTACATTAGGAATTTTATAAATAGCATTTCAATTATCTTTCTCTTAATCTTTTTAAAAATCTTATTTATTTTTACATTTTTTATTAGAGCATTAAAGTTATACATAGATAGTAGTTGGGTTCATTTTGACAAAGTCATACATTCATGGAATTTGATTTTCTCCATTTCAGTCCTCGCATTTCCCTCCTCCCCTCTATTCCTCTGTACTCCTCTCTCTAATCTACTGATCTTCCTTTTACTCGTTCATTTATTTATTTTTAATTAGTTCTTCTTCTCATACATAAAGATGGAATTCTCTGTGGTATATTTATATATACACATGACATCATTTGGTTAAATTCTTTCCATATTTCCTCCCCTTTCCTTCCCACTACCTCTTGATTTCCTTCTTCTACTCCACTGATCTTCCCTGTATCTTTATGAAATTTGATTTCCCACCCCTTTTTCTTCTTATTTTTCTCTAGTTTCCTTATTTGGGAGAAAACATTTGACCCTTGATTTTCTGTGTCAGGCTTACTTCACTTAGCATGATATTTTCCATTTCTATGTAAATCTGATTTAATAATCACCTTGATACCACGATCACTCTTTGTTTAAAGGTGTCTAGTATATTTTTAATTTTATAAAAGAAACTCATTAAATGTTATTAAGTAAATGATGTGATAGATAGATGTGCAATAAGTACTATATTGAAGTTTAAAAAATGCTAAAATAATCTCTGTCATGATAAAAACCATGCTAGGAATAGTACATGGAAAGGCATGTGGTAATGGCAGAATAAGTCTTGAACTTTTTAAATTGTTTCCTAATAAACAAATTAAGATATAGTGAAAACTACTTCTGTATCTGCCAATTATTATTTCTATGTATAAACTGCTGGTAGCAGAAAGTAGTATTTGTGTAACTCCCCAAATAGGATCATTTTTATATTTTGCTATATTATTTCTTTTAAACTTGCAGTAGTTAAAAAGGCAAAGTCAAAAATATAATATGGATGATAAGAAAGATGAAATACTTTATGCTTTTTGTTCCCTTCAGTTTGTATCCCCAAACAGCCCCACCAGTTTCTGATCATTTCATCAGGATATGAAGGTTCATATGTTTTCTGTTAATCTTATTTCATTAGACAACAATTAATATCAGAAATATTATTTCTCAGTACTATGTTGTTTCTTTTTCAAAAAAAATTTAAAGTACTGTTTAACACAGTGCATGCCAACTAAGTTTCCAATCTTTCAGCAACTCAGATTCTCTCAAAATCACTTGCTCTAAAAAACACCTCACAGTAGAGATTTGCTAATTTTTTTCAGTGAAATTAAACAACTCAAAATTATTTATTAATTATCATCACAGAATGAGCAAAACCATTTTTTGGGGGGGTACCAGGGATTGAAGCCAGGGGCACTAAACCCTGAAGCCACTTCCCCAGTCATTTTTAATATTTTATTTAGAGACAGGGTCTCTCTGAATTACTTAGGGCCTTGCTAAATTGCTGAGACTGGCTTTGAACTTGCGATCCTCCTGCCTCAGGCTCCTGAGATGCAGAGATTATAGGCATGCAACACCATGCACAGGCACAAAACCTTATTTTAACTGCTGTCCTATCAACTTTATCATTTTACATCATGTTCTATTTTTAATAAATAAAATATGAAATAATTGTCATTGAATATGAAAAAAATGGATAAAGAATAATGGAAATCCTAAGAATAGCTGATATTTAGGTGGGAAATATAGTAATTTTTCTCAAAACTTTCTTGACTCTCAAGATCAGTGATTATGATCTCATTATATTTGTTACATTTCACAACACTGTTGAACACTTAATTATTTTTAAGCACCATTAAGAGTAATAATAATATTAGCTAATAATAATAAATACTAATAATAGATAAACTTATTATTTTTCTGAAAACTGAAGAATTCCATAGAGCATATGGTATTGTGTGTATGTTTTCTGTAATTTAAAAAAACAAATATACATTATTTTACAGATAATTTCTTGAAGTCATAATGTCATTCTACCCCAATGTCTTCATTTGGCAAATGTAAGTAGAGATCATATTTGTCTATTTTAAATGAGTGTCATTTAAATCAAAGTACAAAAAACTGAAGAACTACAAGCAGTAGCTCATAATAACATCTTTACTAATGATGTTTTATCATCCATTTTAGAATTTTAGCATGCTTATTTGTTTTACTTTCCATTTTAACATACAGCATTTGCTATTTTATTATTTGTCCATATAAACTTCCTATCAGATACTAAAGTGATATAGTTTTAGAAATTCAATGTATTTAAATTCTATCACTTTTCTAGAGTATACCATGCAAAACAGGAGCTTATGAATGAAAATATGTTAGTTATAACCTTATGAACACATTGAGAAAAAAGTTACACACATAACATTGACCCTCTGCTTTCTGCCCCTAAGGTTTGTCTTATCTACATATTTTATTTTATTTTATATGGCATCAAGCTATAGGTGATCTTTTGAAGCTAACTTTTTTCACCTAAAACCATGAAGGTAAGTTTGTCTACTTTGACATTTACTGGAAATTTCTTCTATTTTATTTTCAGGTATTAATCCATTGTATTGGTAGATCTCATGATTTTCATTCAAATTTTTGGCTCTTATAAATAAAGCTGCTATAGATGTTCACATTTCAAACTCTGAGGTACATATGTTGTTGTTATTGTTTTTTTTTCCCCATTTTTCTTCTATCTCTTTGTCTTGGTTAGGTACATAGGAGGAAATTTTTAATAAACTACCTAGGATTAAACTTCTAATGCCTTATTTAACACATTTAAAACAAACTGTTCAAATATTTTACAGTGGCTGCACAAATTCAGATGCCCTCAATCAATATGTTAGGTTTCCAGTTTCTTCTCCTCAGAAACACTTGTTATTGTCTGTCTGGTTTATTATACCTATTCTAGCAGGTACGAAATGTAGTCAGTGTAGATGAAGTCAAATGGCATTATTGTCATTGGGCTCTATTTTATACCTTGCATTTACTTTTGATTAGGAAAAGGAAGGGAAAATGTTGTTCAAGAGCTTTCTGCTCTTAACTTCTCTATCTATACAAGATACTCAAAGAACAATGTCAAAACTATGCTTTGCTCAAAACATTTTGGCTATTTGATAACTACACATCAAGCCACTATCTATCTCTTTTGCTATTATAAAAACACACAGGCTGCGTTCTGATCATGTTGCAGGTATGACAGTACATTAGGGCCAGATAGATATCAATTGAGGGGTCAAATGCTTTTCATAGAAGACTCAGGTAATTTTGATTTTAGTGAAGTATTTTTACACAGCTGGAGTTAAGTCTCTGCTGTGTTTATCCAGACTTGGAGCCTAAAATTTTATATAACTAAACCTTAACCTTTAAAAGTTTTCTAGCAACTCTATAAAAATTGGTTTTCCTAAAACAATTGAGCAATGTCTATATTCATTAACTGCTGGCAATGGCCATCTTTTCATAGTTTGTATATTTACTGTGTACAGAAAGTTGTTTATTAGTATGACCTGGACTCTTTATGGGTACTTGATGAGTAAATCTATATCATTTACCTTTTATTTGTCTTTCAGTTCTCACATTTAAGACTATTGTTTGTATCAAAAAAGAGTTGGGAGCCAATTCACTAACACAATTAGACTATTCCAACATCATCCATGCTTCTTAGTATGTTCTAGAAAAAGTCAAAAGAAGTTTCAAATATCTTTCAATTTTATTTAATTTTTTTAAATTTTTATGTGACAGCCGAATGCATTACAATTCTCATTATATATAGAGAGCACATTTTTTCATATTTCTGGTTGTATACAAAGTATATTCACACAAATCTGTGTCTTTATAAATGTACTTTGGATAGTAATGATCATCACATTCCACCATCATTAATTACCCTGTGCCTCCTCCCTTCCCCTCCAACCCCTCTGCCCTATCTAGAGTTCCTCTATTCCTCTCATGCTCCCTCTCCCTACTCCACTATAAATCAGCTTCTTTATATCAGAGAAAACATTCAGAATTTGATTTTCTGGGATTGGATAAATTCACTTAGCATTATCTTCTGTAATTCCATCCATTTACCTGCAAATGCCATAATTTTATTCTCTTTTATTGCTGAGTAATATTCTGTTGTGTACATATGCCACATTTTTTTTATCCATTCATCTAGTGAAGGGCATCTAGGTTGGTTCCACAATTTAGTGATTGTGAATTGTGCTGCTCTAAACATTGATGTGGCTGTTTCCCTGTAGTATGCTGTTTTTAAATCCTTTGGGTATAGACTAAGGAGAGGGATATCTGGGTCAAATGGTGGTTCCATTCCCAATCTTCCAAGGAATTTCCATACTGCTTTCTATATTGGCTGCAATTTGCAGTCCCACCAGCAATGTATGAGTCTACCTTTTTCCCCACATCCTTGCAGACACTTATTGTTGTTTGTATGCATAATAGCTGCCATTCTGACTGGAGTGAGATAATATTTTAGAGTAGTTTTGATTTGCATTTCTCTAATTACTATTGATGATGAACATTTTTCATATATTTGTTTATTGATTGTATATCATCTTCTGAGAAGTGTCTTTTCAGATCCTTGGCCCATTTATTGATTGGGTTATTTATGGGGGGTTTGTTTGTTTTGTTTTGTTTTGGTGTTTAGCTTTTTGAGCTCTTTATATACACTACAGATTAGTGCTCTATCTGATGTGTAAGGGGTGAAGATTTGCTCTCAAGATGCAGGTGCTCTATTCACCTCACAGATTGTTTCTTTTGCTGAGAAGAAACTTTATGGTTTGAGTCCATCCCATTTATTGCAGGTAGACCAATGGTACACAATAGAGGACACAGAGACTAACCCATAAAATTACAATTATCTTATATTAGACAAAATTGCCAAAAACATGCATTGGAGAAAGAGAGCCTCTTCAACAAATAGTGCTGGAAAAACTGGAAATCCATATGCAACAAAATGAAATTAAACTCCTATCTCTCACCATGCAAAAAACTCAACTCAAAATGGATCAAGTACTTAGGGAATAAAACTAGAGACCCTGCATCTAATAGAACAAAAAGTAGGCCCTAATTCCCATCATGAGGGATTAGGCTCCAACTTCCTTTATAAGTCTCCTTTGGCACAAGAATTTATTTGATATTTAGTGCTCTAAAACTATGTCACACATAGAATTGCAGAGTAATGTTTTCTTACAATTCTACTTTCTCAAAGTACTTGAATGTCTACTATGTGCTAGGTACTATCCCAGATACTTAGGCAAAAGTACTGTGCACACATTTCGTACATAGCAACATTTTTGTGAAGTCATTGTGGTATTTCAGGCATAATATTATTTTGACTGATATGAGGGTGGTAAAAATGGGTATGTTAATGATGTCCAGATATAGAGTTATATTCATAGTGATAAAATGTCCTGTAATCACTGAATCTGAAACTTGAGGAAAACGAAGCCTAATGTGTAGAAAATTAACACACACTTATGATTTATATGCTAGAGATATAAAAGTATTTATCTAGTTGGAGAGACTAGGGAATAGTACTGAGTTATATAAAGGGAGACAAGTTTGAAAAAATGATATGAAAGAGACAATTTATTAATAAATGTAGGATTCTTACAAATGAAGGTTTTTCTTAGAAATTCAAAAATTCTTGAAAAATTTTAAGAACTAATGTATAAATATGTCTGACTTTGTAAGTCCTGGATCATATTTGTAAAGTAAAAAACATTATAATGAAATTCTTATCATTTGCTTATCTTAGAAATCAGTTTATGGTGCAGATATTTCAGAAGTTGAGCATTGTGTTTCATTTATGAAAACTAGAAATGGTCTGGTTTTGTATAATACATGCCAACTGTTATCAAAAAGAGATAAAGGTCCAGTAAGCTTTTATGAGTTAGAGGGAACAAAATACCTTTTTCACATATGAATCTAAAATTTGTTGTGATATTTTTAAAATTTAGTGAGAATTTATTAGTTAAGTGAAATATTAAACTTCTGTATTTTTTTTTTATTTTTTCATGATTCCTTTGCTTTCGACCACTTTTTGTACTATCATTATAATGTCGAGAGGAAGCCAAAATGATCCAACATATGTAGATCATGTACAAATACCTTTTCAATGTGTCCCCATGAGGTATCTGTTTATATACACTTTTAATTATTATTATTTTTTGTACCGGGGATTGAGCTCAGGGGCACTCAACCACTGAGCCATATCCCCAGCCCAATTTTGTATTTTATTTAGAGACATGTTTCACTGAGTTACTTAAGCACCTCACTTTTGCTGAGGCTGGCTTTGAACTCACAATTCTCCTGACTCAGTCTCCCAAGCCACTGGGATTACAGGCATGCATCACCAAGCCCTGTTTACGGGCTTACACTTTTAATTTATGTTACCGCTTTAAGCTGCATCATTTCACACTGAAAGGAAGCACAGTATTTTATTGTTCTGCAGCCTACATTTTTGTAATTTTCAATAAACAAAGTAGTTAGCAAAGAAAATATATTATTAGCTAGATACTAGATTCTCAAGCACAAAAATGTGCCTTATTTTAAAGAAAATTGATGAAGATCATACTGTAAGGCACTTTATTTCTGACAAGAAAAACAACATACACATCTCAAAGAAGAAGCAGATGTCAGACATTAATGATAACCAGTGTGCATTTCCATGGTCCAGTAGTTGGTGGTACTTAATTTCAACAAAATCACGTTCATCCTACAACCTTTTCAGTGTGCCTGTGTAAACTTGACAGTAACTTTAAATCTTGTTGACAACTACTTCCCTTGTCTTTCAGCAGGCAGTCAGTTGCAGTTCAAGTAGTATCACACAGAGAAGTAATTCCCAATTTTCCTCCCATTCTCTAAACTCAAATGTAGTCATTTGAGACAAAGCCAAATGTTGGGTCAGAATGCTAAAGCATCCCAGAGGATATTAAATCAGGTGAACAATTAGAAATTCGATAGAAAACACTGAGTCAGTTTCATTTTTAACACAAGGATCACCTTGATTTCTAAACTGTTCCGGACATTGTTGTTTGATGGTTGGAAAGAAGGAATTGCCTCTCTAATAGGAGAAAAAAATGAGATTATATAATCAGAGGCCAAATGAAGACAAATGGAACAAGTTAGGAAAAGCTTTACTCAAAGAATGGGTGTGACATGCGATTATTAATATTCAGAGAATTGCATTTTGCAAAGTACTCCAAAGGCCAAAAATGCAAATGTGCAGTATAAATGCTTAGTGAAGTAAATAGTGTGTGTGTGTGTGTGTGTGTGTGTGTGTGTGTGTGATTGCAGCAAAATAAATAAAATCCCAGTATATCACTATATTCATGATAAATTTACATACTAATTTTTAATCTGGGTATATAAATCAATGTTCATCTTGGATAACTATGAAAGTAGGTGTTATAGTTTAATGTGTTTGTTAAAAAAGAGACAGCTTTGAGTCCTAGGT
The DNA here is from genome assembly GCF_021218885.2 of Marmota monax. Lineage (NCBI taxonomy): Eukaryota > Metazoa > Chordata > Mammalia > Rodentia > Sciuridae > Marmota > Marmota monax. The sequence continues at coordinate 20,795 of NW_026694521.1, read as the reverse complement.
TTCCAATTCACTATATACACAGTTTTGGTTAATTCTCATAAATGTTTTAAACTTGAAAATTAAAATGGGCATAAGTACTCCCCAGGCTTTAATTGTGTCAATCACACCTAAAAAATGCAGAAGAGTCCAGACAAAAACTTACCAACTTACCATAGTACTAACAGGTTTTCATGCTATTAGTATATATTGTCATTTCAAATATTTCACATTTGCTCATGCTGTTTTCATGATCTACATTGTGTTTCTTTTCCTCTCATTCTTTAAAAATTCCCCTAAAACAATTTCATTGTGTGGCACTGGGAAATTTTCACCTCTTTTAAGTTACTATAGCACCCCATGGAAGTCTATTATGATTCCATTTACCAGTCCATATGAATATCACTCATTAATGTGTCACTCCTCAGATGAAACTGGAACATCTTAAACTCACACTTATCATGTCTCATTCACATCTTTATCTCTAGAATTCAACACTAAAATCTAGTATTCTTAAGTACTCTCTTAATGTTGATAAATCAAAATTCTAAGAGTGAAAGAAACAAGCAATTGTTGAATTACATTTCTGTTTTTATGTATTTTTCTCTTTCTCTTCAGGAATTAAGTTTTTTAATGATTTGACCTTAATTTTATTGCTAATTTAAGAAAGAGAATTTTTCACATTAACACAAAGTTCAAGTCTATCTATATTCAGGAACATAATGAATTATGCCATAATATTTAATTTTATTTTCTTTGGGATCTTTAGAGAACTCAAACACAGCCATTCAACTTATACAAAGAGAAAACACAAGTTATTATAAACTGTTGTGACAGCAAGTTTGAAATGCATTTGTTATTTTTTAATTTGATATCATAACATAACATAGACACAACTAACATGAACTCTTATAATTATGGCATTTAAAAATGAGGTATTCATCAGCTTTTAAGAAGCTTTTAGCTTGCAATATAAATAAATTATTTAGTTGAAAAATATTAATATCTTACTCACTTGATTCTTACATCTTGTAAAATGACATAACCCTCCACACCCCCCAAAACAATCCCAGATATATCCTATATATTTTTCCCAACCAAGAGATTTTATTGGGGAGATGCCCAAAGGGGAAGAAAAGGAGAGGCAGAGAGCAGAGAGAGGAGAGAAAGAAGAGGAAGATGGCAGAGGTGCTACCTTGAACCAGCTGAATTTTAATGTACGGACCCATTGAATCAAGTTTAGCTATAACAGAGTAAATACCTATATGCTTCTTTAGAGAGGACAGTTTGTTGAAAAACTGGCACATTCCTAATTGCATTGCATGTCCTGGCAAAAGGTTCCACTTCATGTGAGAAATTTTGGCATTATTCACTGGAATGTCTTAAACTAAATCAAGAAATCAGCACTGGCAATTAGGTTACTGGAACATTTTGGTTTTTCTAAATATGACAGTGTGTAAACCACAGACCACAAAACAAATAGATGAAGCAGGTGTGAGACAGACTCCGAGCTGGAAGACTGCCAATTGATCAGCTCCACCAAGGTTCTATTATCTAACCAGAAACACATTTTGTTGATATTTAGACATTTTCCCCCTAGATTAACTTCTGCCAACTGGATACAGATCAGTGAGCATAATGGCCACAACCATTACAGATTCAGGTAATTGATTGGCATTACAATCTAGTCTGTACCTGAGGTTTTCTCTGCTTGCATACATAGATATTGATATAACTATACAACTTCAACTATTTTTCAAGCTCGACACACAGAAAAATCTACAAATATATGCCTGCATTTCATTCACATCAGAACTTATTTATACAAACAACTGAGATGATTATCAGATGTATAAATGTAATCATTAAATTGTTTATCCTGAAGTACTGAGTGCAAAGTGATAACTTGATAGAGTTATGTGTATGAAAAGTCATGGATTATAAGAGGTGATAGATGTGTAAAGGACAATAATTATACAAGAAAACATTCAACTCTATTGACTGTGCTCATTTATAACTCTGAATTGAATGTGATAAAAATAAGTTTTATAGCTTTTTATATCATTATATATTCAACAATTATATTCAAATATTCATAGGCATGCCTCTATTCTAAGTCAGAACAAGGCTTATACTACTATTCATTATACAGGTTACTTGATTCATTCATAATGCTTAAGCATTTTACAATTGTCTCTTTTCCCTTACTTAAAAATGGAGAAACCTTTATGCAAGTTCGTTTTTGAATAAAAACGAATGACAAAGATGGGATGCAGAAATAATTGTTGATCAAGGAATAATAATAAATTAGAAATATTTTCCTTATATATTGGCAAATATTGGGTTGGCCTTCAAATAATCATTTTAAAAACAAAGAAACTACATTGAGTAGAAATGAAATTAAACATAATGCACCTCCTAACAGCATATAGTTCATTGATTTTTAATTGATTTTATTTTTTAAATACATGAGAGTGGAATGCATTACAATTCTTATTACACATATAGAGCACAGTTTTTCATATCTCTGTTTGTATATAAAAAATGTTCACAACAATTCATGTCTTTATACATGTACTTTGGATAATTATGTCCATCATGTTCCAGCATCCTTGCTAACCACCTGCCCCCTCCTTTCCCCTCCCACCCCTCTGCCCTATCTAGAGTTCATTGATTTTTGACAAATGTACAAAATCATGAAAACCTCATCTAAGCTATGCATTTTGAAAATTTCCATTTCATTACTCTATGGGAATGCCTTTTAACAATATCTAGTTTAGGCAACCACTGATCTGATGTCTGACGATAAACTTTAGATTTACTATTATAGTATCTCTTTTCTATATATAAAATCATAGAGAAAGTACTGTTTTTAGGTCAATCTTCTTTCGCATATCATAATGCTTTTCAAACTCATTATTTTTGTATTTATCAGTGATTTTTTTCATTTCTTTTGCTGATAATTATTCCATTTTCTCAATATTTTTTCTTTTTTATTGATTTTATTTTTAAAAAAATACATGATAGTGGAATGTATTACAATTCTTGTTATACATTTAGAGCACAATTTTTCATATCTTTGTATAAAATAGGTTCACACCAATTTATGACTTTAAACATGTACTTGTTTCTTTGCATTACAATTCTTATTACACATATATACCATAATTTTTCATATCTCTGTTTGTATATAAAGTAGGACACATAATTTGTGTCTTCATACATGTACTTTGGATAATGATCTCCATTACATTCCACCTTCCTTGCTAATCCCCTGCCTTCTCCCTTTCCCTCCCTCCCTTCTTCCCTGTCTAGAATTCATCTATTTCTCCCATGTTCCCTGTTCCCTACCCATTATGAGTCAACATCTTTATATCAGAGAAAACATTTGGCATTTGTTTTTTGGGGATTGGCTAATTTCACTTAGCATTATCTTCTCCAATGCCATCCATTTCCTTGTAAATGCCATCATTTAATTCTCTTTTATTGCTGAGTAAAATTCCATTGTGTATATATGCCACATTTTTTAATCCATTCATCCACTGAAGGGCATCTAGGTTGGCTCCACAGTTTAACTATTGTGAATTGTGCTGCTATAAACATCGATGTTGCTGTGTTCCTGTAGTATATTGTTTTTAAGTCCTTTGGGTATAGTCCAAAGAGAGGGATAGCTGGGTCAAATGGTGGTTCCATTCCCATATTTCCAAGGAATTTCCATACTGCTTTCCATATTGGCTGCACCAATTTGTTTAGACATTCACAAATATTGATGAATATTTGTTTATATTTATAAGTGACATTCATCAGAATATTTATTTACAAGTATTTGTTTTGGTATATATTTGCATGTCTCCTCAGTTTTCTTTGGGGAGATTAATGGCTAAGTTATAATAAATATATGTTTTAAGATATTATCAAATGCTTTTCCAAGTGGTTATAACATTTCACACTCTCACTGGTGATAGTCATGATTATTTTGCTTTACATCTTCATTAACTTTTGGTACTGTAAGGCATTTTAGTTTTGGTCATTTTACTGTATGTAACATCATGTCTCACTATAAATTTAGTTTGAAGTTTTCTGATGACTAGAGATATTGAGCATTTATTTGTGTATATTGAATAATCACATATAATTATCTCTGTGTTCAATGTTTTCCCTTTCTGTTGAGGTGTATGTATTATTAATTTTTAGGAAGAATATATATTTTATTTAGCTTTTTAAAAATTTATCTGATATATAATAACTAAAAAAAAGACATATGAATGGAATACAATTTCCTGTTTTAATATATTTATATGATGTATAAAGTTTAAATCACATTAAACATACTGAACACCTCAAGAAATTATCATCTCTTATAGTAAATTCCTCTACCATTTATAAATATACAGTGCTTCCTAGTTAATAACATCTTCCTTCTACCTAAATGTAACTTTAAATATTTGAAAGTATTCTGACCAAACTTTCTCCATACTTCCTCTACACTACTCTCCAGTCTCTAATAACAACAATTATACTCTCAACTCTCAAGAGATTGTTTTTTAGATTACACAATAGTGGTATCATGTAGTACCTGTTTTTCTGTGCCTGACTTATTTAATTTAACCTATTGACCTCCAGTTTCATCCATGTTTTCAGGAATAACTGCATTTCATTCTTCTTAAGTCTAAATAGTATCCCATTGTTTATATGTTTCACTTTTTTTATTCATCAACTGATGATAGTTAGGTTGATTTTAACTCTTGGATATTACTGCAATACACATGTAAATACAGATGTCTCTCCATCATGCTGATTTTATTCCTTTTGGCTAAATAACCAGATGTGGGATACAATTTTTGATAAATTTTGAGGTGGTTTTTGTATCTCATGAGAGACAGGGGTCCAGTTTTATTTTTATTTATGTAAATTCTCATTTAGCTAGCATCATTTATTAAAAAGTTGTCAAAACAAACATGAGAAGAAAAAGAAAATCTGACGAGATTTCTTCAATCCCCCAGCACATGTTCTTCATACCTTTCTCAAAGTTTTTCATTGCTTTTTATTTTATCTATAGTTCAACTTGGAAGAACAGTCATCTTAACAACATTGAGACTTCTAATCCTTGAGGTATAATATATCAAATTTTAAAGGATATTCAATAATCCTTTTAATAATGCTTTATAACATTTAGTATGCACGTGTTAAATTATTTTGTTAAATTTAAAATTTATTCATATGTATATTATATTCTGATGCTATTGCAAATGGAAATCATTAAAATTTTATTCAATTATTTAGTTCAATACTAGAGCCTGAAAATACTGTCAATTTTTTTATCTTGACTTCATTTTTAAAATATGCTAAATTAATTTATTAATTACAGATTTTCATGGAATGTTTATTATTTTACTTAAATAGTTATATTGTCCAAAATTACAAAAAAAGGAAAATAGATCTCATTTTGTTGCAAAGTTTAATTTCTTTTTCTTAACCTTTTGTACTCAAACCTGCATTATATATGGAAGTAATAAGAGCAGATATCACTGTCTTGTTTGTCATTTAAGGAGTAAATGATTCTTTCACTTTCAAGTTATTGTATTAACTGCAGGTTATTTAGAGACACTCTTCAGATTGTCAAGGAAATCTCTTTCATTACATTCTTGAAAGTTCTATCAAGCATGAATGTTAAGTTTTTTTTTTTTTTAATTTTATGTTCATATACTGAGATTAGCATATAATGTGCCTTTTTTCAGTTTATTACTAAGGTGAATTATACTTTTGAGTAGTAAAAGAACCATATAATAAACCCATTCCAATTATAATAATTTATCATTTTTACTAAATATAATTCCTGGATTCAATTGGTTAAATTTTTGCTTAAAATATTTGCATTTATATTCATGAAATATATCAGTGTGAAGTTTCCTTTTCTTATAAATACTTTGTTTAATTTTTTTGGATAATCTTGACCTTATAAAATTAATTAGAAAATGTACACTCTTTTTTCTGCAAGAATTTATATGACACTCATATTATTTATTCTTTAAATATTTGAAAGTATTCTCCAGTGATGCTATTTGTGCTGGATTTTTAAGGATGAGTTTTAATGCACAATTAAATTTATTAATTCTCATAAATCTATTCAGATTTTCTTTTTTCTTTTCATCTCTCTTTTAACTTTCAAGTTTCTTAAACTTGCCCATTTTCTCCAATTTTAGACTACTTGCTCATTATTTTATCCTTTTGAATTCCTAATACTAGCAAATTGGGCACCTTTAATTTTTATGACTGATGAAACTAGAATTTTATAAATTTCAATGATCTTTCATAAAGGTCAGTTTCATTTTTGCTTATTTTATTTTAGTGTATTCTCTATTCTTCACAAATATATAATATATGAAATGAACACACGTTTCCCTGTCACATGGAAATACACATGATCCTAAAAAGATCTTTTGTACCTTTAGGGACATAAATACCTAACAGAAAATTCTGTCAAATTATCCCTAGAGGGAGAAATGTGCACACATAGTTGTAACCTTATCAGAATTTCTGAATAAATTTCCTGTGTAGATTTGTGAAACTCTGTTCTTCATCAATCCTCCCATTTAATAGAATTCTTTGATCAGATATACATATATGATTGTTTTTTTGAAAGCTGTATCACCAGGGCACTACAGAGAAATAGAACCATACAATATATTAATATGGATGGACACAGACATTTATTATTAAGAACTGCCTCACATAATTACAGAAGCTGCCAATTTTAAATTTTCATAATCAGTGTCCCAGAATACAAAGGCCAGAAGCTCCCATAAAACCAGGTAGAATGTATGTCCTAGAGGCTGTCAAACAACAGGAATTTTCATATTTGGAAGATAAACCTTTTGTTGTACTTTGACCATGAACTGATTGGATGAGGCTTAAATTCATTAGGAACTCAAAAGAAATCTACTTTACTCAATCTACTAATTTAAAAGTAAATATCATTGCAAAATAATCCTCACAACACACCCAGAAAAATTTTTCATTCAAATATCTGAGTACTTCATTGCCCAATAAAGTCAACACATAAAATTTACATCACAGAGCCAAAGTGGGTAAAAGAAAAGAAAATCTAGTTCTTAATTAGACATTCTATTTTAATCAACAAGTTGAAGATATTTATCTTTGTATTCTCTACAACTTGTACTCAACCAGGTAAATCCATCTGTGCGCATTTGGTGATTAAGTCTTAACAAAATCTGAAGGAGTGGTGCTCTAGTAATGAGGAGGGTGGAGAAACCTGTAATTTGGAGGCAGATTCAACCAAGATTCAATTGTATCCCAAATATGATTTCTTTGACATAGTGCACACTGTGTAACTTCTCCCACGTGTGCATAAACTTCTTTAATAATAGCTAACAAAAATTTTGGAAGACTTTGATGTGCATGGTACAACCACCTTTTACCATGTTGCACAAAATTGTGGCAGAGTGTAGGCCACTTGATGATCACAGTGGTGTCTACATCAATTCATGTCCCTCAACATTCTCAAAGCACAACAGCAGCAGTCTTAAGAGACTCACATTATTCAATTCCTCTGCTTCGTACAATGACTTTCAGTCTAAGAAAATCACATACCTTGCCTACATTCTAAAATCTAATGTTATCTGATCCTGTCCACTAAAGACTTTTGAAGTAGTTGACATTTCTTCTGATCACATTCTTTCTCCTTATCTGTCTGACTGCCTTTTTCTTTTCATTCAGGTCTCACCTCAGAAACCATCTTCTCACTATTTTCCTTCATCGTGATTCTATAGAAGCAGGTATCACTGCCCAGTGTTTTCCTTAATTTCTCAGTCTAGTTCTCCAGTACATTCCCTCTTCATTAAAACAGTGCCTTGCATAAGGAGTCACAATACATATTTTTGAATGAAAGAATAAATGATTTCAGATCACCTCAAACTCTACCTTTCTTCCATGCTTTCCTTCCCCCAGTCTGTTAAAATTCACAGGTATAAGATCCCAAAGTTCTGTTGATTCATGATACTAAAGAAAACTAAGCTTTTTATTTTTTAAAGTTAAAAATCTCCAAGCTTTAAGAATAAGTTGTAGAGCTATTGAATCGCTTTAATCTTAAGAGAAAGCAACTGCATTTGCCAGCATTATACTTTCAAATTATTGGTTTAACTACCTGTGGCCATTTTGTTGAATTACAATGTTTTCTTTTCTATAGATTATTTTTTCTCTTTGTTCAGATGAATGGTTGAACCCATATGTGTCTCTTAATTTAGAACTCCAAGCTTTGGCCACTGTAATCAATCAACTGCCATGCACAGTTCCCTAAATATTTCTTTTTCTTGTCTCAGTAGGTATTTAAATTTCCCATTAGAAATCACTAGGGTAAAATGTTAACAAGTACCTTAGCAATTTCAGTCGGTTACATGAATAATATTTTAATATTTTAAAATATATGATAGAAATAGGATATTTAACCAAAAAAAGTAACTTTTTATGGTTTAAAAGTTGGAACTTTGATGTTGGAAATGGAAAGTATATTTTAAGCCAGGATTCCTATTTTTCTTGCCTCCAGGAGAAAAGAGCTCAGTCCTATTTTAAATTAATTCTGTGATACAATTTCCCATTAGTATTTTTAACTTTGACTTTTTCTTAGATTTCCTCTAAGCTCTGGTGGTTATGTTTTCTTAATTACAAAGGGAAATAAAAATATATATTTATGGAAAGTATTTGAGGTCATTATCTGAGAGCACCTTTTTACATGAGTCATGAATACTATATTTGATTACCAAGTAGTAGAACAGTAACATCAATTCCTTTTCTGTGTTTAATTCAGAACTTTGCCGCCTCTGAACATCTATTCTGCCTGTCCACAAATGTGTGTATAGGAAATCTCTCTAGAGTCCCCAGAAAGACTGCTCTGAATATCATCTGGCAAAGTAAAATTTACTTATTTTAAAAGAGAGAGAGAGAGTAAATGTTTTATATCACTTATTTTGTGCCATTCAACCATACAGTCCACTTAAAATTTACTTTTTTTCCCTAAATTTCTCTGGGACATTGGATACAGAAGATTCAAGGGTCAGAGATACTAATCATGTAACATCATGTTGGTGAGAGCAACAGCAATCCTTACCCTTTCCCTTATACATTAGAAATTCCTCATCAATATAGTATTTCTTAAAGTATCATCTGCAGAAGATGACCTAGTTGAGATATTAATTTAAATTATATTTTTAATGCTGAGATACTCCTGGCTAACTTGTTTTGCATTTTGTAATGGTGAAAATTTCAAAGCGTTGAATAAGTAAATGTTCACTGTAAATCTTTAAGAGGAAACTATAGCATTCAGAACTCAGCAAAATAGTTTATTAATACAGCATATATAATTTACTATGTAGAAACTTTATTCAAATATTTTGTAAGACTGGAGATTCATGAAACTTGCCCTGGGGAACTCTACTTTTCTGATTATCTAACTATAGGTTAGATGATCTGTGCACATGATCTGCTTTGTAAAAGAAAATGACTGATAATTTTGCCAACTATTTAACCCCTACATTTTCCACTGGACCTCATTCTATCTAGACTGTTATATCTGCATTCTCATTACCAATTACCTAATCACAAAACAATTTTCACATATTTTTGTTATGCTAAAATGTGTTACCCTATTAACCAGCATATGCTAAATTAGGCTGTAGTAACAGATACTGCAACAAATATTGCAGTAACAATGATCAGAATCTTAGTGATTTAACCAAATACAATTTATTTTCTCATTTATAACAAAGTTCTATTTGAATCAGGTGCTCTTGTTTGGCAGCTGCTATCCAAGATTTTCTTATCTAGAATGATCTGTAATTTTATTCTGTAGCCTGTAGTAAACATATGTTATTCTATGTAAAATTACAACATTTGAATTTGCTGCTCAAATGAGAATCCCCCTTTTTTTAAATGTTGTTGGGAAAGAGTTGTTTTCCACTCTAAATTATAAAAATAGTAAATACTCATTTTTCTAGGCTACCTTGGCACATTTACCCAGGACCCACTAATACTCATCTGACTCACCCTTACATGATCATGGAATCAAAGAATCAAAAATATAAGTAGCTTGTCTGATAAAACTGAGAGTTAAGTCAAGATGGAGTCCAAAGGCAGTGAAGGCAAGTGTCCATGCTAGCTGCAATATTCAGGCTTACCTACTAACAGTGTCAAAGGGGTTCACAGGAGTAGTTAGTACTTGCAAGGCCACTATACATTACCACATGGAACAGTTCTGGGTGTTAATCTCTCCATCCTTGTTTTTATGATTCCTTTAAAGTCCTTCACCATTCAGTAAACTGTAAAGTCCCATCAGCTGTCTAATGCCCCCCCCCTTTTTTTAGGTACCAAGGATTGAACTCATAGGCACTCGACCACTAAACCACATCCCCAACCCTACTTTGAATTTTATTTAGAGAAAGGGTCTCTCTGAGTTGCTCAGTGCCTTGCCATGGCGGAGATTGCCTTTAAACCCTCAATCCTCCTACCTCAGCCTCCAGAGCCACTGGGATTATAGGCATGTGCCACTGCACCCAGCTCCAATGTCCTTTTAATGAACTTCTTGTCTACCATAATCAATCAGAGATACTTTTGTTTTGCTTATAAATGAACTCTGATACATGCTTGTAACATGCATGAGAAAAACAATTTTTAAATATTTCTCTTTTCAAATGTGAATAGGTGAGCATCAGAAAATCATATTGTTTGGAGTTTAAATTGTGTTATAATGGGACTAATGAGTTATTATGATGGCATTATATGAACCACTTCTGAAAATAAAGAATTATGTATGCAAAGTTCTCCGACTTTGGAACCAAGCACAGAAGTTTAAGTTATTGTTACCAGGAAGGGCTACATCACATATCTTCAGCATCTGTTCTACTATAAATGGTCTTCTATTTAAGAGCACAGATCTCATAAATTCATAATTTAATAGATGTCATGAAGGTTAAGAATGGCATTAAAAGTCCTGACCTATATCAGTAAATTAACCAAACCTGAGACCATTCCAGAATAAAATATTGTTTTCTTTTCCGATGTGCAAGTAAATACATTATTGATCATATATTCAATGAATTAAAAGGAAAAAAAATATTAATAAAATAGTTTCTAAGACTTTGAAAGAATGAGGCAGAGTTCCAGCTATGGATTTGTCTCAATAAAAATATGGAAAGCAAGACCCAAACTGTTTGGTCAGTATAAGATTGAAAATATGTTTAAAGTAGAATCCTTTTTTATGTGTAAAAGATAGCAAACATAGGTTGCTAACCAGATTTACAACAAATGTAGGAAGAAGCAATAAGAAAAGATGTTAATAGAAAATAGTGCAAAAGCTTCAAAAAGAATGGTTTAAAATTTAGATTAAAGAAAATCTTTGAAGAAGGCTGCATCCTTCTACCTTCACTTGAATGAGCTTAATCAAGCTGAGCATGTCCCAGACAATTATCTACAGAAGTTGTAAGAAAAAAAGAGTTGTGATAGTATCATGAATTTTCTTATTTTAAAAAATTTCAAAAATTTCCAGTCAATATGCCACTTTATGTTTTAAATCTGAATATCAATATATATCACAATGGTTAGCATTAAACTATGACCACATTAGTTTTAAAATTTTGGGTTGAAATGCATACAGAGTATTGCCTCAGTTATTTTAATTGGAAGGGAAATAAATCAAGTACTTTATTAATTTGTTTACTTTCTGCAATACTGAGGATTGAATGCAGAGCCTCGAGCACACTAGGCAAGCACTCTATCACTGAAATACTTCCCTAGCCCATAAATTAGGTATTTTATAATGAGGAAAATTATAATAAGTTTAAAAAATGTCTGAAGCTGACCACTTTCATGCCTTTCACACATAATATGATGGTCTTTATTCCCCCTGTAAATGAAGGACAGGTTGCCTAAATTCTCCCTGGTGACATAACCTGAAGGAAATGACAGTCATTTTTTTTTACCCCCCCCCAACTAACACGAAATTAATTTGAATTGTTCTCAAAGGACTAAAATCTCATTGTTAATTGTAGCTCCTTTACTTTTAGACATTTTTCCACTTAATTACCTAGAGAAAAAATAAATTTAACTACAGCTAGTGTGGCAAGTCTGAATCATATTATCTGTTTCTATTATGATATTTGTTTTTAATATGAAAATTAAAGGCTTTCTTTAATTCTTGAATTTTTAATTCAAGCTAATGTTCGCTTATAGATAAATGTCCTGCAATTGCTGGAGGTTAGTTTCATTTATTTTATTTTTTAAATTATTTTTTTAAAGAGAGAGAGAGAGAGAGAGAAAGAGAGAGAGAATTTTTTAATTTTTATTTTTTAGTTTTTAGTTTTCAGTGGACACAACATGTTGATTTTATTTTTATGTGGTGCTGAGGATCGAACCCAGCGCCCCGTGCATGCCAGGCGAGCGCGCTACCGCTTCAGCCACATCCCCAGCACTAGGTTAGTTTCATTTAAAAAAATAAAACAAATAATTAGTCACTCTCTGATGATATTAAGAGTATATTATAAAATATGGACTCCTATGAGATGATGATTTTTTCTGGTGTAGAATACAATATTTATTTTATTGAAGAATAATTTTTCAAAAGTCATTTGATTGACTTTTTGTTCTATTTACATATATTTGACTAAGTTATATTAAAAAGCAAGTTTCCCACATGATTTTTTAGATTTAGAGACAGAATTACTTGGTTTGACTTTTTAATTCTCTCATTATGCTGTTTAATCTGAATATATCATGTAGCCAAACATTACATACTTTTATTTTTTATAGCTGTATTTACTCACCTTACAATATTATTTTGCAGGATAAATGAGAAAATGTATGAAGATATGAAATTGATTAATGACTATCAACATCTAAACATATTTGTAGGGTGCAAAACACGTTCTCTTATAAAAATTTAGACTTGCATGAAATTTAGACTTAAGCAACACATATAAAAAATTTAACATAATAAAATGGAGAATGAAACATTATCTCAATTAATTAATAATACAAATTTTTCAATTATATTTCAACAATATTGTTGTGTAACAGAAAAATAATATTGATGCTTATTCATCTGGCTAGAATATGGGTGAAAATAAATTGCAGAATATTATGTGTCTATCATTATCATATAAGTTCCCCCAAATCTACAATCTATTTTGGATAAAAATCTTTTTAATAAATGGTGCTAGGAAAACTGGATATTCATATGTAGAAGAATGAATTACATCCGTAATGCTAAACCTGCACCAAATCAAACTGGTTCAAAGTCCTAGGAATTAGACCAGCAACCTTTCAATTGCTGGAAGAAAACAGGGGCAGCACTTTTTCACATTGTCTCGGACACCAGTTTCCTTTATATGAACCCTAATGCTCAAGAAATAAAATCAAGCCAGGTGCACTGACACACACCTGTAATCCCAGCTGCTGGGGAGGCTGAGGCAGGAGAATTAGGAGTTCAAAGGCAGCCTCAGCAAAAGTGAGGTGCTAAGCAACTCAGTGAGACCCTGTCTCTAAATAAAATACAAAATAGGGCTGGGATGTAGCTCAGTGGTTGAGTGCCCCTGAGTTCAATCCCTGGTAACCCCCTTACACACCAAAAAAATCAAAAAAATAAATAAATAATAAAACCAAGAATCAATATGGGATGCATAAAATTAAAAGGCCTTAAATATACAAAAATGAATATGTTCAGCATCTCTAGCTATCAAGGAAATGCATTTCATTTCAACCCAGTCAGAATGGCAATTATCAAGAATACAAATAATAATATATGCTGATGAGGACATAGGGAAAAAGGTACATTCTGGAAAGCAGTATGTAGGTTTCTCAAAAACCTAGGTATGGAAACGCCATATAACCCAACTATCCCACTCTTTGGTATTTATCCAAAAGAACTATAATTACCATACTATAGTGATACAGGCACATCAATGTTTGTAGCAGTACGATTTACAATAGCCAAGTTATGGGACCAGCCCAAATGCCCGTCAATATTAAGAATGGATTAAGAAACTGTGATATTATATATGCAATGGAGTTTTATTCTGCTGTAAAGAGTGAAATTATGGCATTTTCTGGGATATGGACAGAAAAAGAGAACATCATGCTAAGTGAAATACAAGAGACTCCAGAAAATCAAGGATCAAATGTTTTTTTTTTGTTGTTGTTGTTTTTTTTTGTTTTTTTTTTTTTTTCTCATATGTGGAAGCTAGACAGACTAAGGGATAAAAATTGGGGATCAGCTATCAGAAATATATACGAAATATTAGTGTAATAGAAAGAAGAGATCATAGGGAAGAAGGAGGAAAAGGAAAGGGAAGGAAATGCAAAATGATTAAACAAAATCACATTATGAGCACACATAAATATATCACAGGGAATTCCATGTATATGTAGAAAGCAGCAATCAAAAATAAATACATACTGGGGATATAGTTCAGCTGATAGAGTGCTAGTCTCTCATACAAGAGACTCTGGTTTCAATCTCCAGCACCACAAAATAAGTAAATAAACAAAGAAGTGAAAGGAAGATCAGTAAAGGAAGGCAAATAGGGAGAAAGAGGAGAGGAAGTAAAGGTGGCAGAAATGGTGACTAAAATGGAGCATATCAAATTCCTTGCATGTATGATTTTCTTAAAATGAACCAACTATTATGTACAACTATAATGCTCTAAGAAAAAAATATTTGCTTCATAATTTTACATAAGAACACATGTTAAATTATTTACCCCAAGATATAAACAGTACTAATTTTTGCTTTTAATATAGATAATATTTTTTCTTATTAAGTACATACTTGTATATTCTTCTCATAAGATGATATTACATCTATACATTTAAAAGATTTTTGTTAATTAATAATATAATTCTACAATAATCACTGTAAGTGTAAAAAGTATGTCCACAAAGATTCATTGTTTTAACGAGATATAATTTAGTCATGATTACCCACAAAAAAGCTACCACTTATAGAGGTACGAAGTATATAAGTGTTCAAAACACAAGTCACTTCATTTGCATTCTGACTCAGCTGAGATGAAATATTGATTCAAGTAACATGAAAATAATCTTTTTTGGTCTCTGTCTCTCTCACCCATGTACAAGCATGCAGATACACACACAAATGTGTGCATACATACACACGATAAACGGAACATCTAGCCAAGAGTATAATGCACAATTGTTCTTTTGGTATGGTGATTAAAATTATAATGCACAACAAATAAACATGAATGATGTTTTTGCTTTTTAATATTTTCATTCAATTTAAATAGTCTTGGAATACCACAATCAACTGCTAAAATTAAAATTTTATAAACTCGGTAAACCATAAGGAACCTGTGCTCAAAAACAAGATAGATCTAGCATTTCTAGGGCAAAACACATTAAGAAATTGCAAATAAAATGTCACAACAAAAAGCAAAGAAATGTAGTCATTTTGTTTTAACTAGAAACTGAAAATCACTGAATAAGAACTCTCTGATGCTAAATATTGTCCTTTGCAATTATAAACTCATCTGATTTGCCATCTGCAGGAATAAAGCTAGGCTATTGCAAAAGATTATATAAATATGAATTACTCTAACTGCATATGTGGGCCAGCAGATGTCACTCTTGTTAAAACACTGCCAGTAATCATTTATGAAGGATAATTGTCTGTTATGGTTATGGGCAGAATTTCAACATCTGAAGGATTTAGCCTTGACCCTCTTTTCACCTTACCACCTACTTTACACTAATGATAACAGGATCAGTAAATTAAAAGCATCAGCTGCATCGACATCAGATTCCAAAGCTGTTGGTCTAACTATAATTTATGGTCAATGGTTATATAAGCAGCATTGCCAGATCTGTGTAATTATTAAAGATGTAACCAGACACAGAGAATAAATATTGCTGCAGCTAAACCAAGCCCTAACATTACTATAATGAGGCTGATGATTCACAGCATTTCTTCCTCTTAGAAGATATCTAAAGTAGCTAGAAAATTACACTTCAATTTCTGAAATTACAGATTTTTTTTCTTTTATAAAACTAGACTTTGGTCATTTCAGAATGGATGAAATGATCATCACCCGTAACTGGTCAAAGTGTTCCCAATCCAAGAATGCAACCTTTTGAAAAATGCAAGGTATGAGATGTTTTTAAGATGTAAATTATTTAAAAATATATATATCCAGTAATAAGGCTTATTATCTGGACTGTACATGTGCTTAATGTATATATATATACTTAATGTATATATATATACTTATATATTTAATGTTTCCAAAAATAAAATAAATGATTTGTGGTGAGCCTACATATGTACTCGCATGTGAGTGTAACCTACTTTATATGAATATATATATATATTATATATATAATATATATATATATTATATATATTATATATAATATATTATATTATATATATATTATATATATTATATATTATATATATAAAATATATATAATATATAATATATATACATATTAGATTTTGTATTTCTTTGCCTATATTAATTGCCACATAGGAACTAAAATTCTATCAGGACTCTTCTTTACATAAAGTCATTATTGTTATTAAATGATTTATTATATTAATGGGATTGTGCACAGCTTCTTTGGCCACAACTATGAGTAAGACTAAAATTACTTGAAAAAATCCTGTACTCAAATAACAGTTCTACAGTTTTATGGGCATCTATAAATTGCTTCAGGTTTTTTATCTGAAAATCAGATAATATCAATACCTTAGATTTTTTGTATTAGTTAGATACAATAATATAAAAAAATAGAATGTCTGAAGTACTTGGTTGCTTCTTGTCGGGTTTCAAGGGGCTTAGCTCTCATAATGAGTAACTTTAAGTTCTCAGTGTGACCAATGACATGAATGAATGTGTCATTGTCTGGTCATTCAAAACAAATACTAAATAAATTTAGATTACTCAATTGGAAGATGTCCTCATTCTATTTCTCCAACTCCTGTAAAATCATTTTCTAGTTTACATGCTTTAAAATTTTAAGAAAAAGGAATTCAGACGATGAATATTTCCACAGCACTGCCTCACAAGATAGCTTTGTTGTTTTTGACAAAAAGTCTATTTGATATCTATCTCAGGTAAGTGACTTAAAATATGCTTTTCAATTGCTACATCATTTTGGCTCTAGCCATGAACTCAGTAGATCTAAAAATATATATCCACTGTAGAATATATGGGTTGTCATTTTATAACAGCAATAATTTTATAGCAATGGATTTCCATTTTTTTCAATATTTCTGTATATTAATATTGTAATAATTTTAATATTACCTACCTTATAATTTCATTTTTGAGAGTTTACTAAGGTATTCCTTGTAAAAAAAAATCCCAGTGCCTCACATAGAATAAGCATAACATAAATTAATATTTTTCCCAGACCTCTCATTTAAAGTGCTTGCTCATAAAGATGAAACACATTTCATTACCTTATATCTTAGCATATTGTTACTAAATCAGGCTATCATTTCTCAGATTCCTCATATTCTATTAACTTTATATTTTATTATTGTTTTAAAAGATGCATCATAACATTAACTCAGTCTGACTTGCCATAAAACAAATTTCTTACATAATTTATAATTACTTTAATCATAATGAACAGAAAACACGACGACTTTAAGGATACTAATTTTGACTCATTTAACTGAAATTTAAAGTACTAGATCTTAATAATTCATATTTAGAATGACTGAGAAGTACAAATGAGGTTACCAAGACCTAGTCCCCTTTTCCTTTCTCATTCCACACGATCCAGTTATATGAGAGATTTCTTCCTTTACATCCGTAAGGCAAAATCTACTTTAAATGTGACTAAATTGAAAAATTAGTGTGTGTGCATGAGTCTCTGTGTGTGTGTTTATGTGTATGTGTGTGTGTGTGTGTGTGTGAGAGAGAGAGAGAGAGAGAGAGAGAGAGAGAGAGAGAGAGAGAGAGAGAATTATCTACTTTTTTTGTGTACTTTAAGGTACTTTTTAGATTTCTGTAGATATCCTGATTACTGATCTATTGTGAGAAACTAATCTTTTCCATTTTCTGTAACTTATTAAGGACTTATCTTATCTAAACATTTTTTGTTTTGTAATTTAATGTATTATTGATCTATCTTCATAAATTTTGATGTATTTAAGTCTGCTCTCCCAATTTGAAAACTCATCTACTTCATTTGTTAAAAAGAAAAATTTATTTCATTGCCTTCATTTTCTATTATTCTTATGTTAATCCCTCTGAAGTGGTTCCCTAATTCTATCTTTTTTAAAATTCTCTTATTTTTTCCTATTTTATATTTTATTGGCTCTACTATTGTAGTGATATAGTCATCAATTGTATTTTCTCATCCTTCCAGGAATGGAAAGCACCAATGCTTCAAATGGGGTGCTGTGTTTAGCAGTAAGAAGAGATTGGGTAAATAAATTGTGCCTGTGGGGTGGGGGAGCATTGAGCTATGGATCAGGAATGTGCCTAATTTGGGAAAGCATCCAATATTACAGAACATTATCTGTATTTAGTAATGTAAATAGGCTTCAATAAACTATTTCACCAATCCACCACAGGAGCTAGCTACTTAATTATTTATAATAAACTATATAATAAACCAATAATTTTATTGGGCTAAGCCATAAACTACATTTCATTTTATGTGATTTTAGTTCTTTGACAAAATCGACATATTGCCTTCTACCAGGATACTATCAATGGCTGAAAATGCAGAGCAAGCAAATCCATATCCAGCGAAAGTGTATCTTTCAATGATAACAAACCATGGATGTCTCCAGGATAAAATGGATCTATTGTAATCAACCTGCTATCAGGTAAATGTCTAATCTTCCCAGAAGAGAAAGTCATATTTTAAATTAATATTGATCTATGCTATTGACAGCTTTGACATCAGCAATAATGGCAGCCAGGTCAATCACAGTGAAGTGAAGTTCATGCAGTTGAGCTCAGGTGTAGTCCTTATCACTTTCTACTACTTTTGGCCACGAAGTATGCACCATTCCTTCTCTCCTTACTTTGGGCCATATATCTAGCAAAAGCAGAGTCACTTCTGTGGCTAAACTGCTCATGAGACAGCCCTTTTCTTTATAGATTCAGCTTTCTCCAACCAGCAACTTGTTATATCCATAGCTCCAACTGAGTGACTTAAAATCTATACAAGCATTCAAAAATTAGAAAGTGAAGCTTAAAGTTTAAAAAGGTGATACATTTTATGATAGACTAAATTCTTATAAAAGTAAAAATACTATAAGAATCTTGCTTTGAGAAGTACACAGCATTGTCATAGAAATTTTAAAAGACTCAGTTAAATATACTAAATAAATATACACTTTCCTATATGTTGGTTCTTAAATGTACTGCAAAGATGTTGAAAGTTTTGTCCCCAGCCTGTGACACTATTGAGAAGTGGAGGAAATTATTTAGGAGGTTGATTAGGCTCTAGAAGAAGGCGGTTAGATCATTGGGAGTGGGTCCTTTGGACTCCTGTTATTTATGATGTATTTAATTTTATGTTCATATAATGCTGTATTGTTTACTCAAATTTTTGCAGTAATATATTTGAAATTACATGCCTTATGGGTTACGCTCTATAATTTCAAGACATAGTGCTACTCTAGAAAAATAAAGATCCAGTATAAGACCACATGTAAAAATTTAATTGAGTTTTAAAAATAACAATGTACAAAAATTCATGGAGAAAGACAAATGGTATTTTAGCAACTGAAGATTTTATGTATAGTAATATTTGTTTCAAAAACAGTAAAAATATTAACTTGAAATGTACCATAAGTGAAAACTATGAAAACTCTAGAAGAAAACAAAAGTGGAATCCTTAGCTAAATTAAAGTAAGCGGAATATTTTTATATAGAACTTAAAACTACCAACCATACAAAAATATTTTTATTACTCTATATCAAGATTAAAACCCTGCTTTTTACTATTTGGAAAATGACATAAGATAGACATCTGCAGAATATATGAAAAATCTTGAAACTCATTAGAATAAAAATAATCTCACAAATAAACAACATATTGGAAGTCATAAAAGAAAATAAATAACCAATAAACCTCACAAAAAAGCTCAACTTCTTTAGTCAATTACATAGAATTAAAATTGAGATTGAAACATTGTATTCTAAGAGAATGCTATATTAGCTCATTAGTTCAAGTACCTTTTTGGATGTTTCAGATATTCTATAAATGTGATCATCTTATCTGTGAAGAAAATTTTACCTTTTATTTCCAATTTGTTAGCCTTTTATTTCTTTTTCAGTCATGTTACGTTGCTTAGATATCTACTACACTGCTGAATGGGAATATGCATGGACTTTGGGAAAAATAATTTTTCATTCAGCCTTCCATTTAATGTAATGTCTCCTGGTTTTCCATAGATAATGTTTTATGAGTTAAGAAAATATTTGTTTTTCATAATTTTGTTATTGTTTAACTTTGAATAATTATTGAATTATATCAAATGGTGAGAAAGGGTATTTTGTTTTTATTCTCTTAATGTTAATTTACTGGCTTCTTAATTTGAAATAAATGTTGTATTACTGTAATGATGATGTGATGATGATGATTTTCATTCTTTTTCATTTTGTAAATATATTCCATTTGCATTTTTAATTTTTTCACGTAAGTAATATTCTTGAACATTTCTATTGCAGGTTTGCTGGAAATACATTTTCTCAGCTTTTGTCTTTGAAAAATATAACTTAATGCTTTATATTGAAAGATATTTTCACTTAGTATAGAATTCT